>NC_056664.1:75285230-75927730 GCF_018350195.1 Panthera tigris | reverse complement strand
GTTGCTGCACATAATCCTGAAACAATATATTTTGTCATTTTAAAAAATGTTCTGCAACATGTTTTCCTTTTGGCCCAGTGGCAACGTTATATCATCCTCCAGGAATGTTGCTTTTGTATCCAAGGGCAAATTTGGCCTAGAGAAATGTTATCAGTGGTTCACCAGAGGTTTAATTGTATGCTTTGAATGGCAGAAGAGGGGAAATCCTAAAAATTCAGGTTAAACCTATTAAGCTGAACATCCTGGTTTGGGTTGGCTGCCAAAATACACTGTGATAAGAGTTTCAAAAGCTAATAACAGAGGGGATTAAATTGGTGTCCATTACAGATTTGTGGAAAGCTTTTTCTTTGCATTAAGACTTAATATCTGAACTGAGTAAGGTTTTCACCCTTTAATTTTTTGCTTCATTTGCCTATAGTTGTCACTTTGGCCCATGGATCCAATTTTCTTCATAGTATCTTGCCATCATTTCTTCATCAGAAAATATGGTGAAAATTCGAAGTAGCAGACTCTTCTTAAGAGCCTTCATTTCCATATGGGAAGCAATGGAATGGGGAAAACAGGACACCAAATAAACCATGTTTGAAGTTATAAATTATTCATGGGTTACAGTTTTCCTTGAAAATGAGATGTTGCTTCTTAATTCCTCATTGACAAATCTCTTTGGGGGCTGTGTCTCTACCTATCTATTGTGTCTAAGTTCTGTGGCCAGTGAAATGGATGCTTTGCCAAATTGTGTAGGGTGTCTAGCCCAAACATTTTCCTGTAATGTACAATTAATTTGGGAGAGTTTTGTGTCCCTTTGCACTTTGCTATGAATCTTTAAAAGCCTACAGTATAACACATGCTCACCTAATTGCAGAAGTGTTGGAAATTTAACCATGCTCTCTGAACTTTGAATAATTTTCTAGGCAACAGTCTCTGCACACAAAATAAGTGAACTAGCACATTGTAAGGGACATCAATGGCTTGAAATCAGAAGATCTGGGGTCTGTTCCTTATGTTGACAAATGTTTTGGACAATCTTGGGCTAATCACTCATCTCCTGTTTCTAAAGTATGGTGTATAATCCCTAAGCTGCCTTCTTGCCAGTGCTGAGTTGAAGCAATTAATGTCAATGATTTCCAACTTTCTTGCCACCAAGGAGTCATTTTATTAGCTCCTCCCTCAGTACTGTCATTGATGCCATGGAAAGACTTTTTTCCCTTACCTTATATACTGTATTTTAAAAACTAATAACTGATTTCCTATTTTAATGAATGAAAGGCATATTTCACTAGAATTCTAGTAAGAACCCAGAGGACCTTGATGTTTTAATTAGACTATAAAATATTTCTCAAGTAATGGTATGGTTTCCGTTTAATGTGGTTAAACAGACTAACATTCAAATAACTAAACAATTCATAGATACCCCTGTGATTTCAGGGTCTCCATATTGAGAATGGCTAAATAGAGAGGAGTGAGCCTTTGTCAATGAGGGCAGAGTCTCTTTAAATTCTCAATTTTGAACATAAGTGCATTTTTAATTATTTCAGTCCTAGAGGTGAGGAAAAATGTCACTAGGATGAGGTGTGGAGACAAAATGGTAAAGGCACTCAGGTGGAATAGTCAGTCACACAATAGATTGTCAGAAGCTTCCAGTGCTACTTGTTACCTACCATGTGACATCTGTGATCATGACAAGACCACCAGATCTGTCAGAGCCTAGCCATGAAGTTATGAGATCTTTCTGTAAGGAATATAATGTCAGAGACTATTTTTTTTCAGCACTCTGATGTTGTAGGAAAAGTCTGTGATTAAATTGTGACTCCATCAACTTTCAGCTGTGTGAATTTGAATGAGCTATATAAGCTGTCTCTACCTCAGTTTCTCAGCTGTAAAATGAGAGTAACTACCTCATAGAATTAAAGTCAGAGAATAAATGTTGAAAATCTGCCATATCATAGACATGTAACAGACATTCTGTCTTTACGCCATTCTTACTAATACATTACATGGGACAGACCAGGCTGTTAGTCACAGATCCTTCTTTCTAGGCTTTACAGTACAATTATAATCTACCAAAGATGTGATGAAGGCTTTGGCAATCCACTTGGAGTAGCTGTCAATGACTAAGTCTCCAAATAGCTGAAACAAGTTTATCAAATAATCAAGGTGACTGTCATTCCCTCCCCTTTTAGAGTTTCTTATACTACATATACTTCAGTGAAAACTTTGGCAAGCATTCGGAAGCTTTTAGACCTCAGAAGGGCCAGGGCTGATCGCCATCACTCATAGTAAGCCCCAATCCTCCTCCAGCCCTACTTTTGTTGCTCTTCAGGGCAGGAAGAGAAGTGTGTCATATGCTGGGCTCAGCTACGTCCAGGCCAATCTTTAGAGCAAGTTTCCACCACGAGACACTGAATCTGGGGATCTCCCATTCACAAAGCTAAAGGATGGACATTTTACGACAACGCTGGTTAGATGCCAGACAAACAGAAACAAAAAATAAGCACAAGGTTTCTTAGACAAACAAGCCTTGTCTGGTGAGCATGTGGCTCGACACAGAAACAAGTGTCCTCCTTGTCCCTTCGATGGAGGGAGCGGCTTCAGTGCCATCGGCTCTGCAGAAACCTCACTGACTCAGAAAACGGAAGAATGTGGCCAGCAAGAAACACATTTTCAACAAGCTGAGCAAACATGGCTTTGACGTCAGGGAGGGAGTATATACATGGGTAACAAAGGAGACGTGCACACATGGGGATTTTTGTGGTACCTGGGCGGCTGCCCAGAGCACTAAATCCTGGAGTTGAGAATCCCTTTGAAGACCCTTCACAACGCTTGGGAATTTCAAAGAATATCATCATAACTCAAAAAACCCTCCAAATGTCATTTTACCTTGTTCTTCTGCCTCCCCATTGTGCTGGCTGTCCCCAGTGACAGAATGCAGCCCAGCCATTGCCTGAGGGAGGGGGTGGGTTGCCACAGATGTGCACATCTGGATCACCTGCTGCTAACCCATCAGGCCCCAGCTTCCCTGTGGCTTTGGCTTCCACATGACATTTCTGGGGGGTGGCCTCTTCTCTGAGGTAACTGAATCTGTTAGAATGAGGGTTTTAACTATTGATTAAAACATTAAACATTAAAACATTCCAGAATGTTCAGGCTGACCAGTAAACTACATTTGGGGGGATGGAATCTTCCTTGTTTCCTCATATGGGAAAAGCAACTCTTGGGTTGTAGTCCTTATAATATATTTGAAAGTGGAGAATCCTTAGCAGGGGGTGTTGGGAAATCTAAAGGAGTCTTTCCACATTCTCCTATTATATAAGTAATTTCAGCAAAAGGCAGCTTTGATTCTCACTCTAATTCTACCTTCCCTCTGTGGGTTTTCCACACAGTTCCTCTAAATACAAAGGGAAATCCAATATCTACATGGTGACTTTCAACCCTGTCCTGCCGTATTGGGTTCCCTTGTTTTTAATCATTAAATAGTGAGTATACAATGACACTGCACATCTGTTTCTGGTCTGGGAAGATCAGTAAGGATGGGGTGATTGAGAGCTACATTAGGTGAAGCAATTACAAAGAAATGTTAAAAAGTGGAAGTGTACCATTTCCCCCATTTTATCTAATACATCCAACATCTGGGACAGGATGACGTGAAGCTCAGTTGATGTAGTGGAGTGGGGGTGGTGACTTTTGGTGGTGCATTAAAGTTGAGCAAATGGTACACTCTGCAATAACCTAGCTGTAAAGATCGCCTGCTGGGAGAGGTGTCTATGAGTGATGGCAAAACCCATTGGAATTTGATGGCTGAGTTTGCCCCTGTGTGACTTTGAATATGTGATTGCTTCTTTACGTTTTGTCTTTTAAAACAATCTGGCATTTGATTACAATTTGGCATTCCCCTTTGATGATTTTCCTTTATATGGGCTTCCGCCTATCTAAAAGGGTCTAGGTAATGTTTTAAAGCACCAGACTTATTTCCAACAAGTAGCTTAAGCACTAGCAGAAACTGGCATATTAATATTAAACCCAATGGAAATGCAATTTTTTAGTTTGAAGAATAAACATATGTTGGGAATTGCATAAGTCAAAGTCCTCCAAGCAAGGTTAAGTTGCTCTTTAATACATTGAGTGTACATATTTAGAAGTCTGGGGATTTACAATCCGCGAGAGGACTATAACTTTCTCTTTTTCTGATTTGGTGTGTGTAAATTTGTAGTGCAAGTGTTTCATTTCTCTAGACATTTGCATTTAATTTGCTGCTGATTTTAATGTGAAAAAAGGAAAAAAAAAATTTAAGGTAAGGAAATCATGTTCCAGGATGAATGCATTACGTTTTGAGGACTATGCTGAGTTTTTTCAGTTGTGTGTTGTAACAAAGCTGTAACCTCAGGGAAGTATATGTAACACCCTGCTCAGAACATCTAGTTTGACCTTAAAGTATTTCCAAAGATTCCAAATAGTCAAAGAGCCCCATGCTGCCTTAAACCATAATACTCCATCTCGATCTATACCTTCTTTCATTTTTTAGAAGTACAGTCTGCCATTTTCAACCTTAGTTCTTATGATCCTTTTTCTAGATCACAGCTGGCTTCCCCTTGTGATAAGAATGGCAACATGTATAATTTTTCCTTTGGTCTCTCACTTGTCTCTTTTGTACTGTTTTCCTTTTTTTTTTAACTCACCACTTCGAGAAACTTAAAATCAAAGAGGGAGGGAAAACAAATAATTAGAAGAAAGTGGTGTAATGCTGAAATGACATTTAGGTTTGGGGGACTTACAGACTGCCTTTGGGAAAATCTGGAAATCCTTATACATTCAAGAGTTGACTCCAGAAAGAGATTTTTTAACTATTAGAGCCAGTCCCTTGGAGATGGGTCTGGCCGTGACCCAAAGACAGAAATCATAGAACTTGTGGCATCTTCTCTAGTTTAAGGCAGCACACACAGTGGAAGTCAGACCTGCAGTCTGTCAGGTTGTGCTAGTGTAGGGATTCAGGATGTGGCCACTCTGGGCTTCACTAATCAGACACACTGCACACAGGACAGCCTATCATGGGGTGAGGATAAAAATAGAGAGAAAAAGGACACATTTCTGTTGTTGCTGTTTACAGAACCCAATTCCTTGGTCTTCAAAGGTCTTAGCCTCATAAAGCTGTAGGTTGTTGTTTTTCATTTAATCCCCCAGAAGAATGTGGAGGGGGAAATATTACAAACACCCTCTGCTTTGGCATTGTTTGATTTTTAAAAAAAAAAATTAATAAAAACAGTTCCTAGCAGCTGGTTGAAACAATTATGCTCTTCACAAAAGCCTTTGCAGATGACACCGAATGTTAAGAAAATAATTCTTTCAATTAGTGTGTGGCCAGTGCACCTGTGAACTAGAATCATCCAAGGAACCATATCCGCGAATGTCAGTAAGAACAATTCAGGAATTCATCCCCTCTGCCTTTTTCTATGTCCACGTTCACACAGATGTTAATCCTGCGGTGCAGATGCTGTAAGGGCCGCCCACCTCTAATCCCAGGAGCATGAGAATCATGAGTTCAGATCAGGAAAACTATTAATTTCTAACTGTCTGCCATCAGTATCACTTCTCCTTGTTTTTAGGTCTGCTTCTTTTTTATGTCCTTCTGAAACTGTAACACGTAATCCATTGGTTCTTGTGCAGAGTTAGCTCTTGGGTACAGTGGCAATTTACCACGATCTTATTCCTCAAAAACATTTATTGAACACCCCATGTGCGCAGCATTGTGTTTGGTTGTAGGGATATAAACGTGAATAAGACCTAACTTCTGTCTTGGAAATGCTTACCATTTTGCTTCAATCAGCTTTAGTGCTATGTTATATCGTATCATCGTCCTGTGTTTTTCAGGGTTCCTTTTTTGTCTGTGGGAGTAAATGGGAGTTTTGCCTTGTGTATTAATTATTGAATTGCTAGGTAACAAACCATCTCCAAATTAATGGCTTAAAACAACTATGATTTCTTAGTGCTCACGAGTATATCATGGATGGGCTTGAGCATTGTGCTGACCTGGCCAGCTCGGACGAACTTGGCAGGGCTTACACTGTCATCTGTCATCAGCTGATGGCTCAGTGGGGACTGACACAGTCTAGGGTGGTCTCACTTCCACGTCCAGTGATTGGCTGGCTCTTGGTTGGAGTGATGGGGTTGACTGGGCCACATTGTCTCTCATCATCTGGAGAGCTAGCCCAGGCTCATGTGAAGAGTGATGACAGGTTTCCAAGGAAGCCGGGAGCAGCATGCAAGACTGTTCAGGACTTAGGTTGACAAATGGTACAAAGTCCCTTCCTCTGTATTCTGTTGGCCAAAACAAGTCATAAGGCCATTTCAGATTCAAGAGCTGGAAAGTCACATAATAAAGAGTATGGATGCGGGACAGAGTGAAGAATTGGAGCTATTTTTCCAACTACATCCTTTTTATTCTTTATGATGGTCTAGAAAGCAACCTGTCATATCCTTACACCTTATTGAATTTTATGAACCTTGCCCATGAATCAGTTTGTCTCTGACAGTAACCTGGATCTACCTTAATATGTATGCATCATCATCTCTAAGGCAATATAGATTAGGAAAAAAATATGTGTTAAAAAGAGGGTGAAGGACACGTTGCAGAAAAATTTCTCAAATCTTTCAATATGTTTGTGTGCCTGTGAATGGTTTTTGCATTTCCTAATCTTATTTGATCTTATTTTCAAGGGGTCATGTGTGATCCAAGGATTAGTTGGTGGAAAATGGTGTTTCAAGCTGTGTTTCCAGTCTTGGGCATTCACCTATGAAGTGCAAGCTGTGGCAAGAATCAGCCTTCTAGATCAAAGGGATATAATGACAAAAGAAAAGGACGAAGGTAAGGGAGGGGCATTTACACTCTTGGAACACCCAAACTTCCCCAATGAGGGAGTAAATGCCTCCATGTGGCTTCATAGCATCCTCAAATGCCTGAGAGGGAAATCAGACCCTCTTCTCCTGCATGCTTGCTCAATGCCACGCTACTGGTCAGTGTCACAGTTGAGATCCCACGGCTCCAGCTAATGCACAGAGTGGATGGATGTTCAATACAAGTAAGAGTTATTTGGTATTTTATTTTATTTTAATTTCAGAGAGAGAGAGAGAGAGAGAGAGAGAGAGAGAATGCATTTCAAGCAGATTCCACACTCAGCACAAAGCCCAACATAGGGCTCAATCCCATGACCCTGGGATCATGACCTGAGCCGAAATGAAAAGTCAGATGCTCAGCTGACTGAGCCACCCAACCCAGGTGCCCCAAGAGTTGTTTGGTTTTTTAAAAATTTCTTTCGTAATAAAAAGATGAGACTCTTGATTTTAACAATTAAGCTTAGTCGTGATACTATTCGCACCTATCCTAGTGACGCTGGGCAAACGATTTACTAATCCTGGCTTCAGTGCCCCTATTGGCAAATTAAGACACTTAGATTAATTAAATAATTATTATTATAAGAGAAATGTGTTAATCACTTACTGTGTACTGGGTTAAGTTACCAGGCTCTTCCAGGTACTAAATCATTAGTGAAGACTGTACTCCTACCTTATGTCAGCAGTTTTTCCAGGAACTGGTCTACAGAGAAGTCTTCTGTTCCTACGAACTGCCATTTTAAGGGAGGTAGGAGGTGTCTGACTAAGAAAATGTAAAACACTTATGAATACAGCTACAGCTTTTTGTTGTTGTTCTCATGGCCCCAAAAGTTACCTGTCACATCCCTATATCTTAACTGCGTTTCAACTAGTGAATTAAATCAGGCAATATGACAGTGACCTGGGGGGCTACTTTTCTATTAGGAGGTTGGAAAAGCCATGAGGAAGTGGCTCTTAAAGAACAAGAAGCCAGTATGCACAGTCAGAGAATATTCCAGGAAGGTGACACAAGATGCTGGCTCCAGGGGAGTTTGAGAAAGTAAAAGAAAGCAGCAAATGTAAGGGCAGAGTAGACAAGGCATCAAGGGATGGCCTGAAGAGGCTGGTGTGAAGACCTGGGGCTAAATCATGGAAGGCTCTGGAAGCCAGATGACAGCATTTGGATTGTATCCCAGTTGGGATACGGCCGTATCCCTGGGAAGCCGTCACAGGTTTTTAAGCATGGGAGTGGTATGATCTTATGTATGAGCATTAACTGTATTAACCTGTCTGTTGTAGAATACATGGATTACAGGGGACAAGAATGGAAGCAAGGAGATCATCCCCGGGCTACTATAGTGGTTTAGGTGGGAGACGGTGGCAGCAGGGTGGCTCGAGCAGAGGGGCAGAGGGGTGAATATACCTGGGAGTTGTTTCAGAAGTGAAGTTGAAAGGACCTGATAAGGATGCATTAAACCTGAGGAGTGCAGGAAAGAGAGGAGGTGAGGATTATCATTCAATTTGGAGTTTTGAGCAATTGGGCCGAGGTGGTTTTATTTGCTCATGGAGGTTGAGAAACCAGCAAAAAAGAAAAAAGTCTGCTTTCACCACAGTAAGGGTGTGTGAAGACTGAATGTTCCAAAGTGGCCACCACAGTCTCTTACAATGTGATCTTGCTGTTTGCCCTGCAAGAAGTACAATGTAATTCCCTTTCTATGAATCTGGGTTGGTCTTAGAGACTCCCTTATAACCAGAAGGTAGTGGAATTGATGCATGACTTCCAAGGTTAGGCCAGAGGAAGCTTTGCAGAGGAATGCAGACCTCTGAAAACAAGGTCCAGCTTTTTCCTGGCTTCTAAGAGAGGGGACTTGATTGGGGGCTGTGGCTCCCCTTGCCCTACTGGGGCTTGACAGGGACTGACCCTCAGAGCAGCCTTCCACCAAGGAAACTCTGGGGCTGGTCAGCTCGCCTCAAGCCTCATTCCCTTGCTGCTGTCCTCTCCAGACCACTATCCTCTCTCCCTTATCTGTATGATGCACATCTCCAGTCAAGCCCCCATCCTACAGGCCCCCATCCTCTGCCACACTCACACCCCGCTCCCACTCAGCCTCTCAGTTCCCCTAGCCCGCCCTGCCTCTGTCAAACTTCCACCCCCACCTCTTGCTCTGGGTCTTTTATTTACTAAGAGCCTTTTCTGAATATGTATTCTACACCCTTCTCACCTTAATCGGACCCGATTTTCCCTCTTGACATCATTTGCCTCCATCACAAGCACAGGGCCTGACTTCTTGGGTACCCAGAACTCTGTGCTAGAAAGAGGGGCCAAAAGGGATCCTGCTTCATCTGCCGCCCCCTTGTCCTAAATAACCTCCCTTCCTCCTCCACCAAGCCTGCACCATGTGGCCAAGCCATCTCCCTCTTGCCCTTGGCAAAGTACATCTTTGGACTGGAAGACCAGCTCCATACTCTTTTGGGGTCTCTCTCACAGTTTCTTCTATACCCCATATCTTTTCCTCTTCCTAGGCAATTTCACTTAAAATAAGTTTACGTGAGCACTATTTTTTGAGGTGGAAACACGGCGGTGAATAAAGGTGCTTCATTCTTGCCCTCACGTAGCTTATAATCAACTTCGGTGTCTATATTCATATTGATTACTTACCCAGATAGCTTGCGCAAAGCCATTTAAGAGGAGCTAAAGAAAGTATTTGATTGTAAAAACTGTGTTTCTTCTTTTTGCAGTTGTTCCAATACACATATATGGAACACGTATATGTTTATATAGACTGCATACTCCCTTGTCTGGGCCTCTGTAGCCCTTCGACCATTTTCCTATTTATGATGCTTTTGTTACTGTGCCAGTATTTCGGGTATGCATCTACTCCTAAAGCACACCCTGAAGAATATCTTGAGGGCCAGAACCACGTCTAACTCACCTTCCTTTTCTTTCCCACCTTTGCTTAGTACCAATAATGGCTCAGTGCATCTAAAATGACTGTAGGGTTGCTGACCAATATAATTTATTTTATGGATTATTACAAAACTATACACTTAAAAGTGAAAGGTAAAGTTATTATCAATGTCATGCTGTTTCTATGATAACAGAAAGTCCTCTTATTAACACATATTTTGCACATAATTTCTCTCTTAGGTGCAAAAGCAGATGGTCATGGCCTCAGTAGCTAGGAGTTGTTTCCAATACTCTTAGAAAGTTAGAATCAGCTCCAAATAACGCTTTCTGGCAATGCCTACTATTTGAGTGTGTGTGTTGGGGCGGAGTGGGGGGAAGAGCTGGGGAGGGGAAACGATAGACATAAAGACTTTGGGCAAATTCATCTTTTAAAAACATGATATATTTGCTGAGTGTATGAAATTTTTGTCCCATGGTTTACTTTTATTTACTTTGTTATTGTTTCTTATTCCCACTGAAGAGGGAAACACTCAAGTTGTACTGAAGAACCTTATGGGTGAGGCAAGGTCTTCAGTGGGAAGCTCCTTTCTCAGCTCTTTTGTACAGTCAGGGGGTAAAATCTACCCTTGCCAGCTGGGAACACAGCCCACAGCTCTGACAGAGAGGCATTGGAGGGTGTGATCTCCCTTTGGAGGAAGCATGTTTCACGTGTGTCTTGTCCATATCAGAGAGGAACGTAGAGAGGCATGTAGGCATGTGTTGGGCTGCCTGACACACCTTACCGTGGAGGATCTTTCTTACACCTGTCTCCACTTACCTGAGTGTCAGAGCTGGGGTTTATTCTAGGTTCTTCCAGTGGCTTTGCTGAGGGCCCGGGCAGGAGGCCTGAGGTCGATACACTACGAGGATCGTTTGGTATGGCCATGTTTGTATGTGTTCACATGTGTTTCTGTGTGTTGAATATGAGTGCTCTGTATCCTTGCCAGAGCATCCGGCAAAACACAGACATCTCCATGGAAAACTGTATCTGATCTTTGAAGTTTTCTTCATGGTTCGCAAAACCTATGTGGGAGTTTACTGATTCTTGACATCTGAAGTTTGGGCAGTGGTCCTAGGGTCTTCTCATTAGTAATCCCACACTGGAAATGCCATTATTAACTGAAGACAGATTATACCACCCGAAAACCGCCATGTGTCTCTCATTTAGCTTCTTGCAATAGCATCACAGTTAGGATAAATGGCCCAACTCCTTGGAGCTGCCCTAGAGAGCACCAGAGCCTGTCTTGGTGGGCGAGAGAGTCTCATCCTTTACCTCTGGAGCAGAGCACGGACTGAGTGATAAGCAGATTTCAACAGGAGTAAAAACCACCTCTCCCAATCTAAATCGCAGAGCTCCAATCAAGGACCTTGATGACAAGTGAAATTAAATAAAACATGAGCGATGAAACACTGTAATATGTTTACGGTGAGCTAGTCCAGACAGCTGATAATTAACTGTTGCCCAAACAGCAACTTGGCAGTGGATGGCTGTAGCCAGGACACAAAGCAGTAGTGAATTGAAAGTCCTGGTAAAGATCTTTGTATCCTTGGAAGGAGCATGTGTCCTTCAACAGGAAACCTTCAAGTGCATAGGCTACCTCTGGGTCTGGATTCTGACCCTGTATTGGTTTTCGGCTCACACATTCCGATCTGCCGTGGTAATGCTGTTTATGCTGGGCAGTCCCAAAGCAAATGTCTCTGTGTGTTTTTTTCCTGGACTACCACCCACAGAACCTACAAAATCTGAAAACAAATAAATGCAGATGCACACAATTTAAATAAGTTAAAAAACATGTTTTTATTATCTGCCTAGATTCTTACACTTAAAATAGTTTTGGTTTGAATCCTCTCCATACCCCTGTTTTTGCTGAATTTGAAGCAATACTGCAGAGAGGAAAGATAGTATTTAGAAAAGGAAACCGATTCTTCAAATGAGCTGAAATCAAATTCACATATAATAAGAAGCCAAGAAACTAAAAGGAGGCCTTGAAGATCCCTGGACTGTTTGCAATCTCAGCTTTCTTATCTGTGAAACGGAGCTTGGATCAGATGACCCTGTGGTTCCTTAGCTCTTCTGCTTCATGGACTATTATTGGAATAGTATTCAAAGAATGTGCACAAGTTAAGGCCAAACACGTGTGATTTCAAATGTGATTCAGAAATAGAATGAGTGATCGTACAATATAACCCCTAATGCAGATTTCCCCCATGCTTCCAGAGCTGTGTACATAGAGGTGATAGAGCCAAATCTCAGAAGGCCAGAATCTGGTTGATCAGACTTTTCGATTGATGACACACTAATAAGGATGGGGCTGCTTTGCATTATATTAATTTTTGTCCTCATTCCATTCCCCCCCAACCTCATCAGCACCCATTCTTCTGTAAGTCCTTGCAATCCAACTTCCATTTGTTTCTATAAAATGTGTACTCTTGAAAAATGTATAGTATTACTATGTTTTTTAAAAATTTCCATAAGGAATATTTGCTACAAATCTGTTTTATTCCTTTAAGTTATGCTTCAGATATCTATGCATGTTGATATATACATCAAAGATATATGTGCGTATATACACTTCTCAAAGCGACTCTCGTTTCATTTAAGAAGAGTTCTTCAGACCGCAGACCAACAATCATCCCTTTGAGGTGGTGGCCGTGGGTGCCAAATGAAAAAGGTATCTTGGTCTGGGTCAATGGCACTAAAAATGCTCATTTCCCCAGCTTGCCATCCTTACATGTTCTCCTCTCATCTCTTGTGACATTTGTTTTCTTCCCAGTCCCTGGGGATTGTCTTCAAGCAGTTGATTTTAGGGATCTGCAGAGTTTGCAATGTGATACTACTTCTCTTTTGTCTGAAGGTTATTCCTCCAGGGGAAAAGCGGTGATTTCCTAAAAATCCGTGCGAATGTGAAGAAAAGCTGTGTGTTTCTGGTTGTTGTTGTTTTCTATGGTGCAAAACAAAAATAGTGAAGAAAAAATACATCTCGTTGCTTCTGATCACTGCATAGTATTCTGTTCATTGCATGTATGCCCCATTTTATTCATTTCCTTATTGATGGAACTGTAGACTGCCTTGATTTTCACCCATAACCCTGCAAAGGATATCTTTATACAAGTCTGTGGGCATCTGCATGGAAATTATAACAGGACAATGTACTCAGGAATAGAATCACTGAGTCCTAGGGTATCTGCATATTTAACTGCACTCACTGCTATGAGACTATTCACCATGAAATGATTTCAGACATCCATCAGCAGTCCATGATGGTTCTTATTTCCACACACCTTTATATGATTTGGCTTTCCAATACTTGACAGTGTGATGGGGGTAAATAGTATCTTATTGCTGTTTGAATTTGCATCCTCTGATTACTCTGGGGGTTGAGTATCTGTTACAGATTTGACAGAAACAATGCTGTGTTCACCACACCATTCTCTTTTTCTAGATAAGTGGAAAGGGTACATTTTACAGCTTCTGTTACAATTATTACAAAATGTTTATAATACTCAAATTATTTGTAATATTTGCAAATCATTAAAAATTTGCAATAATTTCATAAATTTGTAAATTATTACAGTTACAAAACTTCCATTACATGTATGTTCACATAAATGAGTCTGGGCCATCTGGATGTGGATGGGAGTGTGATTAATATTAACATTTGCTATTTTCTGGGAGATTCTTACTTGGCTTTTTCTTCTCCCTCCTCTACACAATTGTGGGTGGGAGGAAGTGGCAAGCCATTCTCAGTCTTGTCTTAAGGAATGTACCATTTGCAAACATCACATCCTCACCCAGGGGTTGAGAGACCCAACAATATAACAATATATTATAACAATGTAACAACAACAACATAGGGGCTCTCGCCTTACAAAGTTTCAACCAAAACTTGACAGTGAGTTGTATGGGAAAATACATTATTTACTAAGGTTTCTTCCAGTTTAGGAAATCTTTATGATATTATACTCAGATTCAGGTAGGAACAAAAGTAGTGAACTGCTTTCAAGGAAGGGCTATCCAATGGTATCTGAAGTTGGCAGTGGTGTGTAATCAGATTAGTGGTTGCAGCCTTCCTTAGAAGCCGGCAAAGAGAAACAATCTGGCTTGGGCTTTACTAAAAATGCTATATTTATAATGCTCTGTCTTAGAAATTCACTCTTTAGAAAAATTATGTTTATTTTGCGCAGCATCAAAATTTTAGGAGTAAGGAGGTGTGATCACATGTGAGCAGTTATTCAGTATTTTACCCCAGTGGATATGCAGCCCAAAAGGTTTCTTGAGTAAGTTGCACTATGTTAAGAAATAAAATTTTATCTGTTTCTGACAGGAGGGAATAACAGTCTTACCCTTAAAATAACACAGTCCATTGTATTTATTTTCTTGGATACACTTCATTATCCAACATCAGGCACATTTCTTTGCTCTAGGGGTTTATGATGCAACACATGGCCCTTGATTGCCTTATTGTGCACAGCTGCCAATTATTATTTTGTTCCTGTTTAAGAATTTGCGTTGTCTTTGGTCTAAAGCTGGGCATCAACAGAATTACTGGAGTGAATACACAGTGTATTTTTAAAAGATTCAAAAATATATATGGCCATAATTTTAGTTATTTCCAAAAGAACTTCCACCCCTCCCTGCCTCACACCCATATTAAATTGAGAGAAAAAAAAAACACAGTCAAACTCTTAAACTTGAGTTTTTTCAGTTCCTCAAATGTTTACACCATGAGATTAATACAGTTGTTTACATGGTAGTCTCCAAAGTTGAGTGCAGAATGCCCGTGGGTTGAACAAGCAGCCCAGTGGAAGTGGAACAAGCACTTCCCAGTGCGGGAAGAAAATGTCAGGACTTCTACTCTATTTTTTAATCTAAAAATTAAGAAAGAATTAAGTATTGCTAGTATTTACTGTTGATATTGGCCCCTTGCTTTGTCTGCCATGGTGCCGTGAGCAGGGTTTCCTGAGGGAATGGGGTGTCCACTTTTATTATAAAGTTTGGGAGCGCCTGGGTGGCTCAGTCGGTTAAGCATCCGACTTCGGCTCAGGTCATGATCTCGCGGTCTGTGGGTTCGAGCCCCATGTCGGGCTCTGTGCTGACAGCTTACAGCCTGGAGCCTGTTTGGAATTCTGTGTCTCCCTCTATCTCTGACCCTCCCCCATTCATGCGCTGTCTCTCTCTGTCTCAAAAATAAACATTAAAAAAAATTTTTTTAAAGTTTGAACTGGACAAGTTCTCACAAAACGGACGGGGAGCTTGACATGATTCTGAGAAGGAACAGTAAAATGAAGATGGCACTAAGAATGCAAGCACTGGGAGGTCTGGTGCTGATCGATGCCTAGTGCCTAGCCCCAGTCCTTCATGAGGTAGAAAAACAGCTACAAATTTCATGATGGGCAATAGCACCATCTTAAATGCAAAGGTCTGGCACCATTAGCTGGTACTGAAATTTTATTAGGGGCATAGAAAGGCACAGAAACAGAAAAGTATGATATATAATAAAATCTATATCTAAAATGAGCCTCAAAATATTTTTCAATCATATAAAAATGTTAGGTGATAAGAAAATATTGTGTCAATTTAATTGGTGCCATGTTTTCTCCTTAATGGGGCATAAAATAATGATGGAACTTAGCTGTAATGAAATCTAGTAGTAATTCTACATGTCTTGCCCTTGATCTTTGAAGTGAGTAGGAGACAAAATTCTACACCAATTTTTCACAGAAATTGGCTTAAAGTCCTTACAGATTTGGTGGAAGAAAATAACCTCAACATCCCATTACTGTTTCTTTCCAATTAAAGTACTAGATTTTATATGTCCTATTAAAATATTCTCTCTCACCAGGTAGCTCTTTAGCTCCCCCCTGCTTCAGAACCCCCAACATGGTCTGTCAAAAAGTTGTGTGGGTATAAGAGGTATAATAAGAAAAGTATGTGTAAGGAGAAATTACAGCTGACAACTGACATGCCACCCACTTCCCACTAAATGATAGTGGTTATTTGCCAAAACCATGGGGATTAAGTCCCTTACATAACCTTTTATATCACCTTTAATAAACATGGCAT
Source organism: Panthera tigris (assembly GCF_018350195.1). Classification (NCBI taxonomy): domain Eukaryota; kingdom Metazoa; phylum Chordata; class Mammalia; order Carnivora; family Felidae; genus Panthera; species Panthera tigris. The sequence goes on along the minus strand of NC_056664.1, from coordinate 75,911,858 downwards.
ACAAATCACAAACAGACCTCAAACAAATCATTGTAATGCCCTTGAGAGTTGCAAACACTGATTCATCCAAAGTTTAAGAAAGTTTTGGTGATAGTGATGTGTTTTAATGTGTTCACCTCCAGACCAAAATTCCCTTCTTCCTGGATTAAAACTGTTCCACGTTTAAGTGGGTACGGGTAAGTAAGAACATCAGATTTAGTGGAGTGATTAATGGTATAATAAAAAGCTGGGTACCAGTTAGGTTGAGACATTAAAATGTTACTTTTTTTCAGTATCCCCAGAGTAAGAAATTCCAGACCAAAGTCAAGGCTGGACAGCTTCATGGATTAGCATCTATTAGATGTTTCATACTTGGAGCTTATACCGTAAAGTAGCATGGTCAACACACCAGCTCTTACACATAGCATAAGGACTACACCTGCATACTCTTGATTTACTTTAATGTTTTCTTTCCTACCCCAAGACTGGAAAAAGCACCAGTTTTGAGATTGTGTCTGATTTTTCATCCCTTGTGTGTTCCTACAGCTTTTTCCTTCCATGAGTCTTTAATAAAATGGCTGGACACATTTACTTTCTTCAAATTTGTCTCATTTTTACCTTGAACAACTTTCTCCGTAAGCAAGATCTCTTTCTAGCCAGTCCCAGAGAGGAGTTCTGTGTATAATAGATAAACTTGGTCCTCTAAATCTCTTAGGCTTTTATCAATAGTGCACACTTGGCAAATTGTATGTTGATACCTTTGCGTGGCACGCATGTCTTTTCTCCTTGGTTAAAACTGAGAGCAAACTGACAGCAAGAAGCCTGTCACCACATATGACATAACAATTCATGCAGTTGCTAATTTAGTTTTTCTTCTCCCTATGTCTCCCCCCTCCCCCCAGCCCCTTGCCCAAATAAAGTTTTGCTTTTGGAGTACAAACTTGCTCACAGTCATTTGCTCTCCTTGAGTTTTGTAAATACCTGAACTCACAGAAGAATTATGCTGAATTATGCTGAATTATTATGTCTCTAGAAGAGAAGGGAAGGAAAGGGAAGGATGTGCTCAAGAACAGGAAAAATGGGGGCGCCTGGGTGGGTCAGTCAGTTGAGCATCTGACTTCAGCTCAGGTCATGATCTCATGGTTCGTGGGTTCAAGCCCTGTGTCGGGCTCTGTGCTGACAGCTTGGAGCCTGGAGCCCGCTTCAGGTTCTGTGTCTCCCTCTCTCTCTGCCCCTCCCCTGCTCATGCTCTGTCTCTCTGTCTCAAAAATAAATAAACATTAAAAACATTTAAAAACTAAAAAGAAGAAGAAGGAGGAGGAGGAGGAGGAGGAGGATAGAAAGAATGGCAAGAGAAAGCTACTTCCTAGCTTGGGAAAGTAGAGAGGAATACAGGTATTTCCGCTAGTGGGGAAATTTGATCCTGAGAACTTTGGAGGAAAGGGCAGAGCCTCCAAGGGAAACACAAGGGTATATCTAGGGAAGCTGGATCTCACACATGGGGGAACAATTTTGGCAAACATTACTGCACTCACATGCAATCCATCAGCAAACTGGACTTCAGGCTTGGATACTTGAGTATATCCATGATGACGATGGACTGAGGATGAGACACTCTTCCTTATCTGGTAAGTATCACTGGAAACTACAAGTTTTCGTGAGACAGTTAGGGAAGGGGATGGAGCCTCAACAATGACAAGACAGCTTCCCACCAGCTTGACCAAATGGGAACTTCATATTAGTTAATTTACAAAACAAAAAAACCCCCCAAAAAACTAAAGAAACACACTCTTTTGTAGTCACATTTGAGTTGGTACAATAATACTGTACCTGCTAAATAGGAATTTTTGTAGTTAAATTCCTACTGGTGGGCTCTGAAATTAGAGAAATATTACTCATGTAGCACATTTACTGAGAAAGTATTTATTCATTTTTTTTAGAATGTGTTTGTTTTTAAAAGCCTCGGAACTAATTTCCTAATCTCTTATCCAAGTAGAAAATTGCATGACATATCTGATAATCAGCCTGATGGATAGTCCCTAAAGAAGAATTTTTGTCATTCACTTGGGTGGTGAAATTACGTGTGCATTGTTAAGTTGGCAGTTGGTGTAATTTTGGAAAGTAGCATCTGGCAAAAGATATAACACCAAAATATACTATAACTGTGATAAGCTGGAAAAGTGGTGTGAAGTACTCCTAATTAAACTAGATGTGAAAGAGAATCAGCATAGAAGAGAGAGAGAGATTGAAAGCAAGACTCTTTAAGAGTATAGACTGCATAAATAATGGGCAGCATTTAGTTACAGGGTAGTCAGGGTAGAAAACGATCTGTCACAATAACAGGTTCTCAGAGAGTAACTGCTCTTAGCAGAGCAGGTATAATACTGTGAACAGTTTATCAGAGGATGACCTCTTCATGCCTTCACGTATTTATTCCCTCAAAGAGAACCCAGACAGCTCTTGGAGTCACACTGCCAAGGTTTGAATCCTGGCTCAGACATATATTTTTTAAATGTTTATTTAGGGAGAGAGAGAGAGAGAGAGAGAGAGCATGCACACATTGGGGAGGGACAGAGAGAGAGGGGGAGGAGACAATCCCAAGCAGGCTTCATGTTGTCAGCACGGAGCTGGACAAGGGGCTCAATCTCATGAACTGTGAGATACGACCTGAGCCGAAATCAAGGGTCGGATGCTTAAGCAACTGAGCCACCCAGGCACCCCTTGGCTCAGATATGTATTACCTATGTGACCTTTGGCTGATTTCTTAACCTCTCTGTCCCTTGATTTCCTTATTTGTGACATGGGGATGAAAATAACACTAATGCCACTGGATTGTTAAAAGATTTAATAGAGTTGATATTTATAAAGCACACAGAACAGTTTCCAGTCAAATGAGCGCTATATAAGTATGCGTTAAATTAAACACATTCACTCAACATTAATTTATTACTACTAGATTTAAACCACTTCTTTGGGCACCATAAGGATGCCAAAACATATAAGACATGGTCCTTGTCTTCAAGGAGTTTACGACTTCACAGAGGAAACTCTGGAACTATATACAAGTCTGAAATTACTACTTTAAAAGTGTTTGGAAAGTAGGTCAGCAGAGACAAAAAGACGATTGAAGGATAGGGTTGTGCCATAGATCTTCCACGGTGACGATGTAAAAGGATTTCTGGTTTAGTCTGGAATGTAGGAAAATAGACACTTTTCTTCATGACTAGCTGTTCTCTGTTGGAATAGAAGTTGGAAATAAAAGTAGACCAGCGTTATTTCATGAGGATTTTAAGTTGGTGGAAGAAGAGCTTCCTGGCAGAGATAACTGTCACATGTAAGGATATGTGACATCCATGGGAGGTCTTGAGTATAAAGAGGCTGCCTCTCAGAGTCTTGCTCAATCAGTAGTATAGCAATAGAAAATGCATGATATATCCATTTTCATATAATACGGGTGAATTTAACATTATTAGCTCATTTATGGGTCTCAAATAATCTTATCAAGTATAAAAATTGGGGCGGAATACAAGTTTTGGTATTTTCACTTCAGATGCATTTTCCTGAATATCAGATAGTATTTTAATGTCATTTTTATACAGATTTTTGTGCTGTGAACTTTTAAGTATTGTATGCTTGGGAAACATCACCTCCATTTTCTCTGCGGATGGGCCCAGTGTGAATTGAAGTAAACCCTAACTAATCACTACTGGAGAATTCTAGCTGCCTCCAATCTAGATGAAATAATCTCTCTGCCACTTTTCACAAAGGGAAAGACAGATTTATCTACTGCTTCTTTATAATACACTTTAATTTTTTTTCAAAGCAACAGCAGAAAGTTGGTAGGGTAGACCTTTATGCTGGGTTCCTATTGTTAGAGTTTATGCAGAGCAGCAAGGAGGGAAGAAGTCTGAGAGAGAAGCAAAGAAAGGAGAATTTTGACCAGAACACAACAGAAAAACCACTACCACGACAAATGATTTCTGCTGGAATAAAGAAAAATAAATAAGCCAACCAAAATCTAACAATAGCCAAACAAATTACAACAGGGAAGTTTTAAAAACAAACAAAAAGATAAATAAGAAAAAATTTTAAAGGACAAAAATATTTGTAAAATGTGTTTTTAATGAAAATGAGAATTGCAGAAATAGCTCCCTTTTCTGAAATATCAATAATCATTGAGAGATGACAGCAGGGAAGAGTAAAAATGCAGGAATGTCTGGATCCTGCTTGGCACTGGACTCCATTCTCGAAGGCAGAAATAGAATGCCAATATACTTTTTCATGAGAAATCTGAACACAGTGGATTCCTTCTCCCAGGGAAGCCTGGTGGTCGAACTTCAGCTGCCTTATAGCAAATTAGTCCGCTTGCACGCCCTTTTGAGACACTGGCATTTTATTACTGGGGCCACCCAGAACTAGGTAAATCCGTAAGGCTGGTCTCCCCACTGCCTTTGTACTAGCAAAGCAGGGTCTAGCTAACACTGTAAGGTGGGATTTTTATCACCACTGCAGAACATGGGCATCCCAGCCTCCCCAGCCCCATCCAACTGTGCGCCTCAATGTCAAACAGAAAGCTCCTGAAATTCACATCCTGAAATCTCCAGAAAACCCGGAACAGTATGGGTTGAATTTTATAAAGAGTTCTTACTCTACTTGTAAAAAATTGGAATTACTTGGCTGTTGAGAAGATAGGATTTGGAAGTTGGTGTTAATGTCAACTGACCTGGCATACTGAATTACTGGAAGCTAAGTTGGGAGTGGAAAGTTGTGATGAACTGGGGCTTGGATAAACTACCTCTGGGTGATTTCTTGTATCTCACTTTATAATGCCCAGCGTGTATCTCCACATCTTTTTGGAGACTCTTATGGACTGAATGTGTCCCTCCCAGGTGCATATATTGAAGTACTAACCCCTAAAGTGACTGTATTTGGACATATGGCTTTTAGGAGATAATTAAGGTTAAATGACATCATTAGAGTGGGTCCTAATCAGAGAGGGTTGAAGAGGATTAAGAAGAGAGCGATCTCTGCGCCATATGAAGATCCATAGAGAAGGGGGCTGCCTGTAAGCCAGGAAGAGAGCTCTTATCAGAACCTAACCATGGACACCCTAATCTTAATTTCCAGCCTCCAGAACTGTGAGAAAATTAATTTCTGTTGTTTAAATTACCCAGCCTATGGTATTTTTAAATGATAACCTGGGTAGACTAGACAGAACCAGACCTACCCAAGGTCCTAATTCTAGCCCTGAAACATGCTAGCTGTGTGACACTAGGCAAGTCACTTCCCTTCTCTGATTCTCAGATTTTTCATCTGCAAAGTAAGAATAATAGTAATCTTTTATAGGAATGCTGTAAAGATTAAATAAACTGATGAACTGACAGTGACTGTTACATAGCAAGTGATCAACAGTCAACAATTAATGTAACTTATCACCTGAAAATGTTACAAAAGACTTTTCCCCCTCCAAAGAAATATGAAACCGTAAATTAGTTTTTTTTTTTTTATTTTAATAGAATCCTGCTTTGGTAAATACAATTAGATCCTTTAAATTTAATAGAATCCTGTTTTGGCAAATACCAAAAGTCCAGAAAAAAGAAAAATCCCTGATGTGTGTTAAAGGGACTTTTTACTGCCTTGCTGACCCAGAACAGACTGCTATGTATATAGATTGACATATATGAACCTCATGGCAACCACAAACTAAAAACCTACAATAGACACACACACACACACACACACACACAAATAATAAAGGAACCCAAATATAACAAAAACCAAAAACTACTGGATAAGCATTTAATGAGCCCTCCAAGATACTTTGGGCAATACAAGAGGATTATGGTAAACTTGTAGCCTCTGATTTATACCCATGAAACTTCGAAAGTTGTAGTTAGCAATAAAAATTTAAATGCCAACAGAAAAGGCAATGAATGACACCAATGGATGAAAGAGCCCAGAGAAGGGGTAGCTCACAGAAGCCTGGGGGTTCCGGACAATGCTTCTAGACAAAGATAAGGCAGGATCTAGAAGGACTAGCACAAGAGACAGAGGAAGCCCTGGACTGCAAGCACCAGCCTCCTTGGGTCTGGTGTGGGATGTCTAGCATGGGCATGATGTTTGAAAAATACGTATTTGGTGCTTGGTTCAAGATGAGCTGGAGAAGATAAATTGTTGGAAGAGAAGATATGTGCTATTGACTAGTGACTGTGCTGGGCGCATCCTCCCCGTCTGCACATGGGGTAAGTCATTGACGTTCAGATGCCCATGGGAGGGACAGGAGGCAGGAGGTCATTCAAGCATGCAGGAGCAAAGGTTGGCAGTGTGTGCAGGTATGGTTGTGTGCAGAATGCACAGGGCTTGGTGCTTGATTTGACCTCCCAGATGACTCATCCAGCCTGAGATACTAGGAAAGGTGGTATCACTGACCCCAGAAAAAAATATATAGAAAGAAATGAAAAAAGAACTGGTTTGAGGAGGGAGGTTGATAAATTAAGCTTTAGTCTCATGGGATCTGTACTTCTGGAAAGAACCAAGAAATTTTTTGAGCTAATAAGTAATTGATGTATTGATTTCAAAAAGCAATTCATCACATTCCCTTTCAATCTTTCTGTGTCTTGACTTTTTCCCCCTTACTTTTTTCCTTAATTTTTCATGACCTCGATTTTATGATTTATAAAGCTACAAAAACAAGTGGGCCTATTTTTATTTCTTTCTTAACACACTCCTCTCCCCATGTTTAAGTTATTAGAAGCAGCAGAAGCCATGTGGTTTTCTAAGATACAAAACCATTCCTCAGGAAGAATGTTAAAACTTTATTTTTAAATAAATATGGATAGTTTTCTGTCCAACCATATTCTCTAAAATTTCCCTTTTGAAAATAGACTTAAGAGTTGTTGTTATTTTGTTTTGTTTTTTAAGAATGTAAATATCATGTTTGTCAAGAATGTTATTCTCCAAGGGCTCCTGGGAGGCTCAGTTGGTTGACCATCCGACTTTGGCTCAGGTCATGACCTCATGGTTGGCTCAGGTCATGACCTCATGGTTGGTGAGTTCAAGCTGGCATCGGGCTCTGTGCTGACAGCTCAGAGCCAAGAGCTTGCTTCAGATTCTGTGTCTCCCTCCCTTTCTGCCCCTTCCCCACTCATGTTCTGTCTATCTCTCAAAAATAAACATTAAAAATAAAGAAACAGACTTTTCTACTTAACAAATATTTATCATTACTGATTTGCATGTCTTTTTTTTCTTATATGTAGTATTGCCCCTTATATTAAAATCATTGCTAATCTGTACATGATCCCATGCTTGGTTCTGTGCCGTTAACTTAGATAGACACTCAGACTATGGTCAGAAGTACTGAATTATTTTAGAAATTATTAATTATATATAGGTTAAAGGGTAATATGGGGAGGAACTAAATGCATCGATTTGGAATTTGGCATTAGAAGACAGTGGGGAACTAAGAAGCAAACTTGTTTGTGAGGAAAGAATTCTGGTGACTTAAATGTGGCACAGTATGCCCATGTTCATTCTGCTCAGAGAAAATCAGCCTGATTAGTTTCCCATTCTGTGATTTAAAAATAGTGGCCACATTTGTGTCCAAGGAGAGAAGGAACAGTCTCCTCACACGGTCATTCTATTTTCATATTTCAGGTTACTTCTGTTCTTTCTGAGTATGTGTCATTCATTTATGATCTTTCTATGTCGGTGGATTTCTCCCAGTTGTCCTTTTACCATTTGTGTATTTCATCCCCTCTCCCCAGGCATGTGCACAATGCTCCTCCTCCATGCCATCTGACCCCACTGATTTATCAAGTGTTCACTACCCTCGTCAGCAATCCCTCTCTTCACAGAATGAGTCAGCTTTCCAACTCTAGGTTACTGTCTGACTTGATCTGGTCAGTTCTGAAGATATTAGGTAATATTAGACCCATCTTTGGCCCCATGGAATTACATTTAATATCTCTCCCCTGTTTTCTGCCATGCCGAAAAATCAATGTATAATAAAGATGAATAAATCATTTTTCTAACTGTAATAAGATCATTATATTTTAATTATTGAGCCAGAAGAATCTTTCCTCAGAGCAGATGTTGAACCCAGGTCATTTGGGAGAACACCAGGCAAACTCCCCAATATAGGATGACTGAGAAACAGTCTATGAGAAAAAAATCCTTCTACAGGATTTTAAGTAGAGATCTTGTAATTAAAATATAATGATACTATTTCCTGTGTTTTTCTTTATATATTCATTAGTATTTAGGGATGCTTTACAATTTTCAGACTGAAGGAATTAATGAGAATTATCTGAATTATTTCTGATCTAAGTTCTTTTTTTCTTATTACTATCCTCAGTAATTGTTAAAGTCTGATTCTTAGATGTATGCAATTAAACATGGGCTTATTAAGAAACGATGATTACAGAATAAAGGAAACCTTTTTGCCTAATGGTATCAACAGGCTAAATCTTTATAAATTCTTAAGGCTATGCACACCAGAGTCATTTTTATTATCATACTTTGATTAATAAAACAAAGTGCTAATAATACACATTAACCTAATTCATTCAAAGTCTAGAGCCAGAAAAGTTAATTTTTAAAGTGATACCATGTTTAGATATTTAGATTTTTCTTATATATAATTTAGCAAGTAACTTTACTTTGATGCTACTGTGGTAGTCTTATAGTTGTCTCAAATATAGTTGATAAACATTTTAGTGATGTTCAAAACATAATCTTAACGTGTTTATTATACTTGAAATATGTCCAAATGAAACTCAGAAACCAGTCCTATTCCTCCTTGACTATTTGTACAAAGGCTCTGGAATAAGTTTTAGAATGTTTTAAGAAAATTGAAACATTTCACACATACAGTTCTGATTCAGGATACTTTTATATGGGAAACACATGTACATGACTTGTATTTATTAAATAGGCATTAGAAAAGAAACTTTCTGATTAACGTCCCCAGGGACGAAAATAAGCAAAATATTTCTCTTTCTATGAGCACATTCTTTGGTGTCTCCTTCAATTTTCCACCCCCAAGTAATTACCAAGTAATTCTAAATGGATGCCTATGTACATGCATGCATGTGTGTGCACGCGTGTGTGTGTGTGCATGCACACACACACACGCGTGCACACACACACACACCCTTCACTGCTGTGTTGAAAGAGGAATGAAAGAATGGGGTCATGTTTGAGCAGGACAGAAAAGGGCGAGATACACGGTCAAGAAAGGGCTAAAAGTTATCTGATAGAAACAGCATTTAAGAAAAAAAAATAGAAACATTATGAAAAGGCATGCAGGGGGAGAAATTGAGGATATGGAAAAAAAGTTTAAAAAGAATCAAGAAAAGATCAGAATGTGATAAGGGAATGTTGAGGAAAGAGAAGGATAGAGACACAAATGGATTGTAGAAGATGAAAGAGAGAGAAAGAGAGAGAGAACCAGAGGGAATAGTGACCAAATGCAGGGGGGAATCATTAAAAGGCTGAAAATTCCAAGCATATTAGGAGATAGAGAATAATGTTGGAGAAAAAAGATATCTGGGGGAAAAGGGGGGCTTAGAAATAGAAAAATTCAGAAATACAAATTTATTGAAAGATTAAACACACTACGTCTTGAAAGAAGAGTAAAAGAGACTTTCTGGTATTGTTTATAAAAATTAAAAATAGAAATTAGCAAAGCACTAGGCCTTTGAGTTGGAGCTCTGACATGAATAAATTCTGTGGCTCCTGGCAGGGCACCGGTTGGTGGCTTGGTTTCTTCATTCATAAAGTGGAAGAGGATATTGGCCTTTTAAGGTCCTTTCAACACCAAAATTCAAAGAAATAAAACAGAACAAAACAATGAACTAGAAAAAAATATTTAAAAATAAAATTCGTGTTTGGAACGTGTTTTTTCTTGTCGAAATTTAGAGGATGTTTGAAAAGCATCTCAAGAAGATGGTCACAGATGCCATTTGCACACTACATGGCTGGTGTGGTTATACATGTGGACACACAAAATGTCTCACACATATGATTTAATTTTTCTGGCCCTGTTCTCTCATTTCACTATATATATTCCAATCTCTAGAGAGTTGCTTTCTCTCTTTGGCTGTACGCAGAGGATCAAGATATGGGTCATTTGCAAGTTCAGAGTTGGAGGTAGACAGTGTAACATATGGAAGTGCATGGTTTCTTAACTGGAGATGAAACAGTCACAAATTGGGGGTAGGTAAAGGATTGATAAGGAGCCAGGAAGAACAAGGGAGCGAGCCAAGTTGAAGGAGTCATGGCTGCTCCTGGATGTACATTTGTAAGTCTTCCAAGGAAAAGAAGACTTGACTAGCTCCCAAGATAATGGACCTCTTTTTCACTTGAAAAATATTAGCTTCCACTTTTTCCTTTATCATTATCAATGCCTATATAATCAATTGCCCTTGAGATATGTTTTAAGCTGAATTTGGCAGTAAAAGTCAGCAGAATTACGTAAACCACTGTATCCCTGGTTAGTAACAACAGAAAGAGACAAAGCTCACTTTGGATTTTTTTTAGAAGTGAAAGTTCAATGTCTTATTATGGGGGGGGGGCAGGCATTTCAGTTTCAAGCTCTAAGAGGGAATCTGAGAAAACAAAATTTTAAGAAACACATATGAGAGAGTCTCTCTTAAAACCTTTACAGGGTTCCATGGGAACTGGAAAAGGAAGCCTTGCATCATCTTGCTGGGCTAAACTTTCCTCTTGTTTCATTTACATTTTCTTTTTAAGACACATACATTATTGTGGTTCATGAAAGGAAACTCTGACTCCTCTGTGTTTTAAGTCCTCCTTCAGCATCCTGATCCTGTGAGAGAGAGCACGGATGGCATCAAATCTTGTAGGTCCCTTTGGCAGCCTCTCAGGTTGGCAGTGCCTTTATGCCTTCAGGAGTGTACATCGTGTGGGCTTTCTCAGTCTTTGCCCCAAGTTTCTGACATACCAGCACAACCATGAAAACCTCATTGGTTTTATTTCATAGCCTGGTTTGGGACCTGAAAAATGGAGGCTTTGCACAATAGGCACCAAACAATGCCAGCATCCAGCTAGATCAGAGTAGGTTTGTCAGAGTTCATACTTCATCCAGTATGGACAGAAGCTTTTCTAAGAAATAAGAAACTAAGCCCAAACACGTGATTCAAGCTGAGAAAAATGTATGTTGTGTGGACACCGTATTGGGCCCCTCAAGGGCTACTTTTAAGACCTGAGCATATGTGATGTTTTAGGTCAATGATGTGTCTCCACTCATCAACACCAGAGTTATGCATCGAGGCATTCAATCATTTTGAGCAAGATTTGACCTATATAAAATGCATCCAAGTTAGCATTTTAAAACATGTGCAGCCACTCTGGGAAACAGTATGGCGTTTCCTCAAAAAACTAAAAATAGAACTACCCTGTGACCCAGCAATTGCACCACTAGGTATTTATCCAAAGGATACAGGAGTGCTGATTTGAAGGAGCACATGCACCCAATGTTTATAGCAGTGCTATCAACAATAGCCAAAGTATGGAAAAAGTCCAAATGCCTATCGACTGATGAATGGATAAAGATGTGGGAGATACATATATATATATTTATATATATATATATATATTTTATATATATATTTATATATATATATATGCATATATATATACATATAAATACACACACACACACACCATTCCAAGTGAATGTTAGAAATGGGGTGGGGGAGGGGCAGGAGGAGGTAGCAGAGAATTATGGTGGTTTTTGAAGAAACTTATTTTTTAGCTTAAAAAACAGCTTTTTATAAAGAATCCCAAGAGGTTTTTAATGATTATTTTTCTTTCACTTTATTTCAATTCGTATATTCAGCAGCTACCTGATTTGGCCATGTCTTATACTCTGCCTCCTGGAGTACTTGACCCCATAGAAGTCAGGGGTGCTGACCTTGGGGAGCTTGCAATCTTCTAAGAAAACAGCTAATTAAGGACCAAGATGCTTGCAGTATGACTTCAGGATAATTTATTAATCTGTAAACATGAGAATCAGATTAGGGCTTACTTTGTGGAGCAGTGGCATGAGGGTTATAATGAAATCATGCATGATGTGAAGAACTTAGCACCATGCCAGGAACATTATAAATACTTTAAAAATATTACATGTGGCATTGTTAGTACTGTAATTATTATGCTATAGGGCAGGTTTCTTTCTTGGCTTCAGCAGCCTGAGACTAAAATAGTCATAATGACAAAAATGAGGAAAATACTTCTCTAGCTTGATCTGAAGAATTCTGGAACCTCCCTAGACCCAGTAAGTTCCCACTTTCTCATCAAGCTTCCTAGGGCCTCCAGCATATCTAGCCACTCTTTCCACAAAGATTTTTCAGTTTGTCTCCCAAGGAGGTGAGTCAGTCTACTTCGAGCAGGAGCACCTAGCCAATTGGTATCCCCCAACCTGAAAAGCTCTGTTTCTTTGAAAGTTTATAGGTGGAAGAGTCCACCTCATTCACTTTTAGCTGTGTTTCATTATTTTAGTAATAATATTAAATGAATTTCTTGTTTAATTGATGCAGAATTCCTGGGGGAAATACTCACTTAAATGAGCTTTGAATTTTATCTGACTATTCCTGGCGTAAAAGTCCTTAAAAGAAAGGAAGCCAAGGGGACTCATGAAGATCCAAAACGCAGAGGGTGACATCAGGGCACCGTGAAGCCTCACCTGGAGAACCTAACTTAGCCTTCATGCGTAATGCCAAGTATCCCAGGTAGATCCTTCTCAGGGAAACTTGGGACTCATTGGAAGAGAGTTATTGATACAGGGGGCGAGACAGAGAATTTGTCCAGGACTTGAAGATAAGAGCTAGGATATTAATTTGCTATGGTGGGCAATGGGGAAACAGTTACAACCAGAAGGTTCATGAAATCTACTCACTGCCATTCTTTCTACTGTCAATTCACATGGTGGGCAGAAGGAGGTTGTTTTTAAACATTTTATAGAAATGCAAATGCAAACAATGAAATACAATTGCCTGCATGTTAAATTTGCCAACTTTGGAAAGTTATAATATTCAATGCTGGCAAAGATAAGTTTCTACGTTACAGTTACAAAATAAATTAGGACAACACTTTTGGAAAGCAATTTATTAATACACAGAGCCATTAAAATCTTGTGCTCTTTGGCCCAGTAATCCTGCTTCCAGCAATCTAATCCAAAATGTAAAATAAGCCATACAGCCGAAGATTCATCACAGCACTGTTTATAATAGTAAAAGGTTATGCAATCTTTAATATGTTAAATATGTAGACATAGAAAAACACTTAATATATAACATGAAGTGAAAAAACAGGGTCTAAACCTGTCACAACCATTTGAAAGTATCTTTAAGAAATAGAGAGGAGAGGCCAGAAAAAAATGTAAATATTGTAATCATTGCAGTTAGGGAGGATGATTTGATTTTCTTCACGTTCTCTTTTCTGTAGGCTTTAGATTTTAAGATTACATTACTTCCTGATTAAAAATGAAAGTATCCAACCAGTTTGCTTTATAATTAGCTTATATCATAACTCATTTACTAACTATAAATTCAATTTACATTCTAAAAGTATCCTAAACCAGTGCCGTGCTTTTCATGGTTTCCTGGAAATGGAAATAAAATTAGAGAAATGTGAAAACATTGGTAACTTAGTTATGGAGACAAATTAGTGGGCAGGAATTAGCTCTATTTTAGTTCTATGTGGATTTAAACTTTCTCATAAAATACCTCAATATTAATAGTTGAAATGAAGGCACTAATTGAGTACTTTCGAGTGGTGGGGTGGGGAGGGCATTCAGCTATATTCATAGAGTTAACATTCTTTCCTGGATCTGGAGCTTATTATATTCCTGGTGCTTGGGTTCTTTTTCTTTTCTTCTTTTCTAATTATTTTTACTAGCATTTTATTAGGAAAATTTTAAAACATACAGAAAGGTTGAAGAATTGTACAAATCCCATACACCCACCACAGATATCTCAACTTAATTTCTTAGTTGTGGTTTCTCACTGTTACTCCAACTGACACTTTATAAGAAGAAAATTATATATATATATATATATATATATATATATATATATACTCTTTTTTTTCATCTGAAACATAGTTCATTTTTACCATCAATGTGGTGGGAATTGAATGCAGTCACTTGCAGCTTCACTATGAGGACTAAAGATGTTCAGATATTTGTCAAGTGGGAGAAGGAGATATAGATTTGTCTGAGCCACCATACTGAAAGTGAATTTTCCCTTGGATACTTTCCCAACAAGATAGGTTTCTTCTCTTCCTTACCTGAAGATGCTCACTTCTGTTTATGGAATCTGGGACTGTCTTCAGCATAGTATTTGCATTATGGGATTCAGTGGTTAACATTTTATTAGAGAGCTATTTGACCTTTAATATATGATTTCTGAGCAATTAAATACTACATTTAAATTTTCTTCTCATGGAGGACACATCTCTTCAATTACAACATAAACAAGGCAACAGTAGATAAGTTAGCAATATTGGATTTTTGTCAGTGTTTTTAAGAATGCATTTTGCTCTTTAAGAAATTTTTTAAATGGTATATGCCAAAAATCTTGAACAGCTGGTTAGACAGGCTTTCATACTGGAAAGAGTACAAAGTTCGGCATCCAGCAGAACTGAGTTTGAGGCCCATTCTGACACCTCTTAACTGTGTGATTCTGGAGAAGTTACCTCAGTTCTCTAGACCTTCTCAAATTTTTTTAAATTAAGTTTATTTATTTTGAGAGAAAGAGTGGGGGAAGGGCAGAGAGAAAGGGGGAAGGAGAATCCCAAGCAGGCTCCGCACTGTCAGGGCAGAGCCTGAGGTGGAGCTCGAACTCATGAACCAGGAGATCGTGACCTGAGATAAAGTTGGACGCTTAACCAACTGAGCCACCCAGGCACCCCCAGACCTCCTTCAAACTGAGTTATAAGACCTATACTTGCAATCTTGTTATGCAAAGTAAATGCTTAGCACAATGTCTTGCACATAATCAATGTTCTAAAAAGACCATTTTCAATTTTATTACTATCATCACCATCATCATCATCACCATCATCATCATCATACAATCAACTTGCCCTTTCTAAAGCTCTCTCCTCATCTATATAAGGGAAACAGTCACATTTCATTAACAAGAGTTGTGAGAATGAAATGAGGTATTATGCATAAACATTCTTTGTAGAGGTGTGAAGATCCACATCAAATTGAGATAATTATTTCTATTACTATAATGGTATAATTACCAAGCTTATCAATAAGAAGTGATTCTCTTGAGCTCTCTGATATCATTTCTAAATCCAAAGGTTACTTTGCAGTCATGATCTTATGTGACCCTCTGCTATTGAACCCTCTTAGCTCAAAACACTTTCCTTTTGCTTCTGGTTCCTATACTCTTCTTATATTCCTCTTGCCTTCCAGGATGCTCATTCTCAGCCTGTCTGTGACTTCCCTTCCACTGGATCTCCTCAATCCATTCAGGTTCCTTGGGATGTTGACTTCTCACCTACTTCAACTTGCTCTGCTTAGATGAGCCCCCCCTCCCCCCCACCACACACACACACATTTGTCTTCTACAGTCTCCCTGATGCTAACAACTACTGTGTCTTACCTTCAGCCCAGACCTCTCCTGAGCTTCAAAGCCAAACATCCAACCACACACTGGCTCTCTCCACCTGGGCATCCCACAGACATGTCAAGCCCAGCGTGTTCACGTGTGCACCATCATCTTCCACCATAGTCCCATCCTATTTGGCCTTTAAAAAAGGCATCACCTCATAAATTTGTCCAAGCCAGACAGTTCAGAATTGTTCCTGAATTCTCCCTTTTTTCCTCTCCTACTCCAATGACATATTGAAACTTGTCAGTTCTTCCCCTGAAATTGCTCTCAAAATCCACATACACACACACACACACACACACACACACACACACATATACACACATACACACACACACACACACCCCACACCACACACACACAAATAACACTTAGAGATATAGGGAGTTCTGTACTATCAAAAGAAGCTTGTTTCTCCTTTAAGTGGAAATGTTGGTGGTACTAAAAGTACAGAAGCACTCCTTACAAAAGATCTTCTTCCATTAGAAGAGGAAAGGAGCAGTATTAGTCAAAGACTACAGAGTTTCATACAAGAAAAATAAGTCCTTGAGATCTACTGTACAGCATAGAGCCTATAGTTAACGATATTAGATTTTTTACTTAGAGGTTTTCTGAGACAGTAGACCTTATGTTAAATGTTCATATCACAAATAATAATAATAAAGAAATAGGGCAGGAGTAAATTTTTGGAGGTGATCGATATGTTTATGACACAGGCTCCATGGGTATATACTTTTCTCCAAACTCATCAGTTTGTATGTATTAAATATGTACAATTTTCTCTGTGTGAATCATACCTCAATAAAGTGGTATAGAAAGAAAAAAGAAAAGATCCCGATGGGTTGGCCAGTTCTAAATAATTTTAAAAATACAGTTATCAAATACTGTCATTCTCGTCTCCAGGGATAAGAAAAGCTACATCGTGCAACTGGCTATAATGTGTGAATTGAATGTGGTAGTGCCATATAAATAAAATGGCAGAGATGTAATCTGGAAAAAATAGGTGTGAATCAAAGGGGCTACAGAATCCAAATGGGAAATGCAGCAAATGCTTTTTTACTGTCACTTTAGAACGGCAGTGGATTAACACACACTTCTCTTATTCCACTTGGCCATCACCCACTAAATGAGAATAACACACTTTACATCAGAAGGGAAGTGCCAAAATATTGAGAACTCCTTTTATTACATCAACCCTAAGCTCATGGTCTCCATTATTCAGCCTTTTATTGTTCCTTGCAAAGAGATTTTATCCAGAGTACACTGCCTATAAATGCAAAGGGCATGTGGCCTTCAGCTTGGAAAAGTTCTGCTTAAAGTGTCCTAATTGACTTGGATGCTTGAGACTGTCCACATTAGTCACTAATTAACTTGAAGAAGAAGAAGAAGAAGGGGAGGAGGAGAAGGAGGAAGGAGGAGGAGGAGGAGGAGGAAGAACTACCTTTGGCTTAAAAAGAGAAAAAACCCAAGTCTACACTTTACGTTCAGTCTAAAATCAAGAACGCACTTTTAACCTTTCACCTTCTGACTCTGCTGCGTAAGGGCCAGGTCAGTCTCCAGACAGGAACTCTTCCAAGTGACTGGTATTTTTTATTGGTTTTCAGTATACGACGTTGAACACTTTATTGTACAAAAGTAATTATATTTATTTAAGACTGTTACCAGAGGAGGGAAAATAAATATCCAGTGGGCCTTTATAAAGTTTTAATATAACTTTCTGTAAAATATTAAAAAGCATACTTATCTCCACTTTTCATACTCTTTCCCACTTACCAGTCACATAAGAAATATTTGTGCTTTCTATTTATGTGCACTAAAAATCCTTATGGCACTGAAACAACAACAACAACCCAATAGTTTTGCTTTAAATGACACTATTTTCAAAGACTTAAAAAAAAAAAAAACTCTGTTTCTTTAATCACCAATCACTCTTCCTGGCTCTCCTCTGAATATATCAGGCCTGGGTTGACCTAGATCAGACTTTTTGATTTAGCTGCCTTGGTGAAAAACAAAAAAATGCTTAATAAAAACAAAAAGTGTATTCTCTTTTCTTAAACTCTATGTGTATTGATCACCATACATAGTAATTGCTTTGAGCCTCATTTTTCTCACATTATTCCTATAAAACAGGAATAATAAGAGTGTCTATTTCAGCAAATGGTGGAGAAGATTGAATGAGCTAAGGTATAAAGACTTAGAACCCTGCCTGGCTCATGGTAAGCACTCTGTATATAAGCTATCATTATTATTTTCCCAAATTGTTATTTTCCCAAAAGGAACCAGTTTTCTTGAATTTTGCTGCATAGTAATCTTAAGCTTATAGGTCCCTGTAGTACCACATTGCTTGGTGGCTTCGTTAATGACTGTTCCCTTGGCCTAGAGTAACTTTCTTTACTCTGTGCCTCTATCTAAAACTTATTCATCTTGAAAAACTCTGTTCAGCTTAAACATCACCTCTTCTAGGAAGGCTTCCTTGATACCCTTCTCCCATCCCACGTGGAGATTTTGGATCTCTTCCCATTGGGCTAGCTCTTTACTTTGAGTCTGCTTCTGCTGTTGTTCTTATGATACTGAATTATCATTTATTTGTTCACATTTCTGTCTGCCTTCATGAAGTTAGGGACTAAATCTCATTTACTTCTGCATCCCTTTTGCCTAGTACCAAGACTTCCTGATTCCTAGCAGGTTTTCAGTTCATGCTTGTGGAATTGTTCAAGTCACATAATGTTTGTATGGAGGAAACAGAAGCAAATTAGATGATATGTATTTTACAAAGAGTTAGGATTTCAGAATGCCTAAAATTACTAATCAAGACAAAGAAAATAAGAGCTCTCAAAACTCTTACTCATCTTTAAAGTCAACTCACTTATTAAACAATGTTGTTGACCACCTTCTCTGTGCCTAGTCCTCCTTTAGATCCTTGGAATACAGAAGTGGAAAAAACAGACAGCCAATCCCTACATTCATGGAGCTTATGTTATAGAAGGAGGGAATCAGACAATAAACAATAAGTGTAAATAAAAAGAAAATTATATAATGAATTAGAAGACGATAAATGCTATGGAAGAAAAGAGAAGATGTAGAAAATGGGAGGAGACTAGGGATGTGCATGTTGGGAAAGTGGGCTCTGAGGCAAGAAGAAGAGCAGTTTGTTAAATTAAGTAAGGTGGTCAACACTGGCCTCATTGGGAGATAAAATTCAAACAAACATTTGAAAAAAGTGATGGAGTGAACCAAGTACGTATCTGTGGGAAGAGAGTTCCAGGCAGGAAAACAGCCGGTGCAAAGGCCCGGCTGATAAGAGTGTGTTTCGTAAGTTCAAGGAGGCCTATAGGGTTGGATTGGAGGGGGCAGGTGGGGAGAACAGGAGACAAGATCAGAGAGGCGACAGGGACCAGAGCAGAAGGCCAATGTCTTCCAACTTTCACAAAAATTAAGTTTATGAAGGCTCAGAATGTTGTTTTGAAAAATAAAATACCCTCTGCAAACACTGCAATGTATTAGAAAAGCCACCTAGAGTAGTCAAGATTTCCAGAACATTCTGGAGAAAGAGAAACTCAGGCAGAGAGTCGAAAGGAAACAAGGCAGTGAAAAGAGAAATTTAATACACTGCTTCTGTTATCTTTTTATCAGACCTGCAGGAAATCTTTGTTCATAGGGAACCTTGTGTATTTGCCTGCTAATACAATTTCTATCCTGGAGGCCTAATGGCTTGAAAAACAGAGAAAAAGCTAAACATAGATTAAAGGCGCTCCTAGACATACTTCAAAATTAGCCAGGCCAGGGAAAATGTCTTTGAGCCTAGAGATACTTCTGATTTTCATCCCATTCTTATCAGTAATGCACACAATGTCAGCATTTGGATAAGAGTACTGGAAAAATGATTCCTCTTTAGTTTTGAGATCTATTTATGTTGTGGAGGCTTGGGAACTTTAATAATACATTACAATGAATTACTTCATTCATTCATTCCACGATATTTATTAAGTGCCTACTATGTGTCAGGTACTGTTCTAGCCACAGGGGATACGGCAGTGAATAAAACAGTCAAAAATCTCCTTCCTTGTGGAATCAATTAAATCCAAAATATATATGTGAGATAGTGGTAAGGCTGTGGAGAAAAATATAGCAGGGTTGGAGCAAGTGCCAAAAGCAGTGGAGTTGGGAAGATTGCTCTTGTATCCAAGATAGCCAGAGAAGCCCTCTCTGATAAAGGGACATTCAGCAAACACTTGAAGACAGTAAGGGAACAACCATTAGGATATCTGGGTGAAGAGGACTCCAGGCAGAGGAAAAGCTACTGTAAAGGACCTGAGACACAGAATGTGAATGAATAATGCTTCATGGTTTATTGATCACTTTCATGGCCTTTCTCATGTCATCCTCACCAGATCCTTGGGAAATAGAAAAGGCAGGTATTGGTTTTTTTTCCTTTTACCAACGAATAAATGGAGGGAACAGCAGTAATTTGGTCAAGAAATGTCAAGACAGTAGTCCCTCCCCTTTATCTGCAGGGAATATGTTCCAAGTCTCCCAGTACATACTGGAAACTGCAGATAGTACAGAACCTTATGTACACTAAGTTTTTTCCTAGACATACATATGTACGATAAAGTTTAATTTATAAATTAGGCACAGTGAGAGATTAACAACAATAACTAAGAATAAAATAGAACAATTACAACTGTAATAAAAGTTATGTGGGGGTGCCTGGGTGGCTCAGTCAGTTAAGCATCCAACTCTCGGTTTCAGCTCAGGTCATGATCTCATGGTTCATGTGTTCGAGTCCCACGTTGGGCTCAATGCTGCTGGTGTGGAGCCTGCTTGGGATTCTCTCTCTCTCTCTCTCTCTCTCTCTCTCTCAATAAATGAATAAACTTTTTAAAAAGTTATGTGAATGTGGTCTTTCTCTCTAAAAATATCTTACTCTGCTCTACTCACTCTTTTTCTTCTTGTGGGGATGTGGGATGATAAAAGGCCTTCCTGACGGGATGAAGTGAGGTGAATGATGCAGGCATTGTGACATAGGGTTAGGCTACTACTGATCTTCTGACAATGCACTAGAAGGAGGATCGTCTGTTCCCAAAGTGAGGCTGGCTGCAGGTAAGTGAAATCCTGAAAAGGGAGGAATGGGAGACAGTGGAAAAAGGGGGACCAACATAACTGGTGTCAGCAAGAACTAGAATCCAGGTCCTTCCTAAATTAATGCTTGTCCACACCCCCTTGTGACACTCTGATGAAGTCAGACCTGCTGCAGGGCCTCTCACAGACCCTCAGCAATGAAAAAAGTCACAGGTTACTTATGTGTCCCCAGTTTGGTGTGTGGGGGCTGGAGCCCTGGAACTGCACATCAGTCAGAATGCCAGCATGTCGTAATTGTGTCTGCTGCAGCATGAACAATGTTAACAGACAGCAGTGATGCATGTCTGCCTTCAAGGAGTACCCTGTTCCAGACCGCCTTCTGCTCTCCTATTTTCTGACCCAGGAGCTGACTCTTCCCACAGTGCCTGGAGTCCCAGTGCCCCTCCCTTGAGGGGAAATCTGACCTCCCACCCACCAGAGTGTGGTCTCTCGCTCTGACCCACCAGGGCAATCACGGCAGATCACGATATTCTGACGGCAGTACTGGTCCCAGGCCCTGGGGGATTCAGCCTTAAATAACACCATATGTTGGACATTACCGGACAGTCCTGCTTCAGCCTTGCCCAGCCTGGCCGATTCTCTTTTTATAGTGGGTTTTCCTGCATGAAGTAAAGGTTGTGCCTGCACAGCCCTCCTGCAGCTTTATCAGTCTCAGGTCCCTGGCTCCTGTCAGCAGCTGCTCAGACAAGAACACACACACACACACACACAAACACACACACACACACACACACACGGCCACAGGAAAGAGCCGGAGAACACAGGCAATGCCACAACTTCACACGACACTGATAAGTGCAGGTAAAGCATGCATGAACTATAATTAGTTTCTCTCTCATGTATATAGGAGCACATATACATGCACACATATACATATGTATACGTACATACATATGCACACACAGGCATATACACACGTAATTAAGTGGCTAAGCAAATCTTAGTTATTTGATTTCAATTATTTAATATTTATCATGCTCTCATGATTGGCATGGTGAGTTACTGATTTATGAGAAGGACTATTTTCTATTACAAAAAAAAAGTCTGAAAAAAGAATTCTTGGACAACTTGCTTTTAACTGGGGAATAAGGATATCAAAAATAGCAGAAACTCCCCATAACAGACATTGGCAGCCTGGCTTCCTGCCTTCCTCTCACTCTGGGGTTGTTTGACTCCTTACATTGATTTATAAATCAGTTTCGCAAAGGATGATTCCTACAGTTCCCCTGGTGAGACTTTGGCTGGTTCTTCTTCATGTCTTTTAAATTTGTTTATATATAAATAAAAGTTTTATATATAAAGTCTTTGATTTTGGAGGACAAGACCCACAACATGATAATCAGAACATCATAATGTTCTCAGGCCTCAGTTTTTGACAGTAGGGCCAGAATATTTCTCTTTTTGTCCTGCCTGTTGCTTCTGTTTTTACTGATATATGGTGAATTTGACCCAACAGAGCACAGAGAATAGTTGTAATGGTAGAAATTTTCAGTTAGATGAATAGGGACCTCCAAGTTGGTATATGAGCACACAGAGTCTTCTGTGGGCCCACACTCAACATTAGCCCTCCTCTCTGCCACGCTTTCACCCCCCCTCCCAGTTTTCTTCTGCAAATGATCTCTTTCACCACTTACCAAATATCTAACCTGGATTCTGGACACAGCAGTAAAACTGAGCTGTAGACAATGAAGACTACCCTTAGAGCAACCAGTGTTTTGACGTCCTATAACGGTATGACATCTAAAGAATTAAAACATTTTCCCATATTTATTATTTGTCCATTATTAAAGAAACATTCTGATCATGCAGCTTTAGTTTTATGCTTCCTTATTTAATATTTAGGAAGAAATTTATTATACAGATCATAAGAAAAGTAATGACACTAACTCCTCCCCTAACCTCCTCCAAATACGTTAGACCGCTTCCTCCAGTGTGTTATGTAGTGATTTTTCCTGGACATTTAGGAAATAATGAGATGTTTTGGCAGATGTTTATTACCAGACATCAGTGCATTCACTACTCTGTTTTACCTCCAAGTCCTCTGTCATGGATGCTGAATGAAGGAAAGCCCCAAAGTGACTACATATGATTTAAATGGGTTAAGTGGAAAGTGATTCAAGAATGAGCAAGCTGACCATGGAGCATAGGGCATTGATTGTTTCCAAAGGGCAACGTTTATCAGACAACTGTCTATCAGTTGGCAAAGGGAGGCACTTGTTCAATGTTGGAGCTTTATTCTAGCCAAGAGGAAAGGAAAGACCAAAAGATCAAGGATACAAATGAAAAACAAACATGGAAAGCTGCAAAGTTAAGAACACCAAGAGGAGGAAGCCACAAGGGAACCGGATTATATTTCAGAGTAAAAGCACACACACACACACACACACACACACACACCACCCTACAATCTGTCTTGTAAATTAATTCCACACTTAATTTTTGAAATTCCTTCTTATTTTTCCAGACTTGAGCCAATATGAGGGAGATGAAATGTTATAGGGAGGTGGCAGCCAGGCATATAGTGGTAAACTAGTTCACTTTCCCAATTTCCTTTCATATGTAGATTCAGCCCTGCCTCTTCCTTTGTCATTGCTTACAAAGTTCTAAGCTTCCTTCCTAAGGCATCATCTTTTATTAATAAGCTTATCCACAACAGAGTCCAAGAGACTGGAACTGGGTTCAGACAGATGTTGATAAATGTCTTAAATTTCTTACAAACTAAATCAAGGCCAGCCATGTTTTATTAATCAGTTACCCTTCATACATACTTTGTCCTCTGTATATTGTATCACACTTCATATGCCATCCTGTTTGCACTGCATGTCCTGATTCAACTCAAGACTGTCAGTTTCTATGTGGAAAGACAGGCAGTCGTATATAAGTTTTTACCTATACTTAATGGCTAAGATAAACAATCATTTACACATGCACACTTGCAAAACAACATTAGATGTTAATGAGGAAAATGACCATTATGCGTTTGTGAATTGTGTTTACTTTATCTGCTGACCAAGATGAGAATATAAAAATGGTCAAAAACCTACTAGTGGAAATATTTACGAGTTTACCTTTGAATATCCTTATGCCTTTACTCAGAAAGCCAAGAATATATTGAACAAGCATATTGCTATTAATAGCGGCTCGCACTGTATAGTTTTGTCTTATATTCTCTTTTAAGGGGTTCTTACTTGGAGCTCCAAAATAGTAAATGCAAATTACTATCAAAGCAAGTCATCTTCCTGACTGGCTATAGTGGCTTTATTAGTTCAAGGCACATTACAAGGATAAGAAAATAATGAAGCAGAAAGAATGAAATTCCCACTATGGAATAAATTGTGTATAGTAACAAATAAACTTCAAGTGTAATCTTCAAGTGTTAGCCTTCAAGTGATGACCAATTCTTCCATCAAAATCTAGGGTAGAAGCAAATTTCCTGCCTGCCTTAGTTTATGTCTTGGCATTTGTTGATTGTCCCACCTGTGGGTCTTCCATATGCATTGTTCACATGTGTATCTCACTCTGATCCATTCTGTGCTCCAACTGGTAGCAGAATTGTTTCTGATGATACAGAAAGTCTCAAAGGCTGCAATTGCTGCATGTTCAGGATTTAAAGATTGGGCTTCTACCACAAACACACAGGGTTCTAGTCTGCATAGTTTTGTCATTTTTTATTTTGGTGCCCAGTTCCTATCCCTGAGTACAGGCAAGGGGGGCAGTGCAGGCATCAAGAACCCCCTGTCACCCTCTCCACTGTGCTGTGTGAAATGATCTTTCCTCTATACCGGTCTGGAAGGAGTTTTATGCAGCTCTTTGACTTTTGGATGGAATTAGAACACATTCTGGACTAAGAAGTGCCTGAAAGACTCTGTCTTATTCAATTTTTGTTTGTTTGTTTCAATTTCTCTTTGGCTATTTCTCCTGTTTACTTGCTACAAAAATACCCATTGCAAAGAAACTCTCTGGATGTGTCAGGCAAGGGCCAGTATTTTGCTTAAGTGCATGTTCAGGACTTGCAAATTTACAAGAAAGATGACTTCAAAGTAAAAATATTTGATTCTCACAGTATAAAAATATCTCTTAAGCAAGCTAATATAGACTATACACTAAAAAAATAAGCACTTTCACATTTCTTTGAGTGATAATGTATCAATGGGTAGTGAGAATTTATAAAATGCAGTTGGAGAATACATGACATTATGCTTGCTACTCAACTTTGGATATAAGCTTGTAGATAAGGAAAAATGATTTCATCAACTAACTTTTAAGAGTTTTTAGAAAATAGGCATTTATGTGATGCATCTCTAAAATCATAACCTGCTTTGTTCCTATGCCATTAACCTGACATGAAATATTTTAGAATGCTTTAAGATTGAAATAAGCCAGAGAAAGACAGATATCATATGATTTCACTCCTATGTGGAACTTGAGACACAACAGATGAACATAGGGGAATGAAAAATAAAAATAAGATAAAAAAAACATAGAGGGACACAAACCGTAAGAGACTCTTAAATACAGAGAACAAGCTGAAGGCTGCTGGAGGGGATGTGGATGGGGATGAGTTAAATGAGTGATGCGCATTAAGAAGGGCACTTGTCGGGATGAGCATTGGGTGTTATATGTAAGAGATGAATCACTGGGTTCTAGTCCTGAAGCCAAGACCAACTCTATGTTAATGAATTTGAATTTAAATGAAAAATAATAATAAATTTTAAAAAATAAAAATTACCAAAAATAAGATAAATGACTTTTTATAAGCATGAATTTTTTAGAATTAGGCTTAATTTACACATAATAAAATGTACAGAATTTGTTTCCAGTTTGAAGACAATTGGACAATTATATCCATCTGTGTAAACCTCCACCCAAGACCAGTCATATAACATTCCCGATACCCCATAAAATTCCCATGTGGCCCCCTTCACTCAATTTCCACCTCAAGCAACTACTTTCTGATTGCTATCACTCTAGATTAGTCTCGCCTATTTTAGCCTTCATAGAAGTGAAGTTATACAGTATGCTTTGTCTTTCGCCTGGCCTCTTCTACTAAACAATTTTTGTGAAATTCATCCCTGTTGTGGTTAGTAAGTCTGACTGCTTTTTGTTTTCAAAAACATTGTGAGGATTGTGCTGGATCACAAAATACTGAGAAATTGGAAAGAATAAAATATTAACTTTGTTAGAGATAAAAATTATCTTGAAGATCCTTCTGCCTAACTCACAGCCCAGTGTGTGAATATCTTGCCTGATGCTACTGTTCCTTGGAACTCTGACCTTCGTGGAAAAATGTCTCTTACAGGAACCCATCGTATCATGAAATATCTAAAGTACCATGAGTTCATACATTAAAAACCATGTAGAAACACTAAGTTTCCCTGATATGAGAAATGGTTCTTCATCGTTTTAATGTGTGGAAAGGGCTAGAGCTAAGAAGTGGGGGGGGGGGGGATTTTATCAAACACATATTTGGTCAAAGTTTTAGTTTCATTTCTGAGGTGGAACATCATAAGTCCTAAAAGAGAGACTCTGTTTCAAATTGCTTTCCTCCTGTAAATTATTTGCAAGTCCTAATCATATTTCTTCAAGGATAGATTTCTATATTTGTAAGGAAGTCTATATGAAAATCCATCAATTTTATATGTTTTCTATCTCCTTTCTTATTTTACAAAGTTGCAGAAATTCCTTTCAAGCCTGAACTATGTCTAAGCCAACCCTCAGGTTGTGCTTAATCTTTCATGTCATCAGTAAGATACTTTATGTTTTGTTTTCTCAAGTAAGGCCAGAATCAAGATTATTAATGGTACCAATAGATCACACTCAGCTCTCTGGTTTCTTCATTGCAAGATAAGCCCTTGAAGGAAACTCTATAAAACTTTTTATTCTGTACTTCCTATTGTTTATAGTTATATTTCCCTTTGACTAATTTCAGAGTAAACAACAGCAACACAAGTGATAATATCAGGGATAAATTAATCATTGAAACTTGTCAGCCAAAGATTATCTAAACACTTATTTTAAATGGACTGAAGAGGGGTGCCTGGGTGGCTCAGTAGGTTAAGTGTTCTACTTCGGCTTAGGTCATGATCTCATGGTTTGTGGGTTCAAGCCCCGCGTCAGGCTCTGTGCTGACAGCTCAGAGCCTGGAGCCTGCTTCAGATTCTGTGTCTCCCTCTCTCTCTGCCCCTGCCCTGCTCACATTCTGTCTCAAAAATAAATAAATATTTTAAAAAACTTAAATGGACTGAAGAAATGTGGAGAATATCTGAAAGACAGACGCTTTAAAAAATAATGTTACATATTACTATCTATACTATATCAGGATATAGGGCATCAAATCAGGACAATTATATGTTTCTTGAGAACAAGGGCTTCTCTTCTTCCTGTCCCCCATCTCTCCTCTCCCTCTCCTGCTCCTTTTTCATATACTTCTTTGTGAGCCCGTCTGGCTCTAGTTTGGTACTCCAAATGTAAGTTCCATGTCTGGCTGTTCTCTAACTAGGATTTATAGCCAATGACTGGCAGATATAGGAAGAAGCTTGGCTTCTGTCTAGATCTCTCTCCTCATAACCAAATCAATTACTTTTTGCTGCCAAGGCTGTTGTCTCCTCCCCAGCAGCACCACTGTTTTATTCCAGACCCCCCGCTGGGTTTCTGCAATTTGTCCCTAAATTCGTCTCCACTGTGTAGCCCCTCAAAATGCATTCTTCAATATAGTCTCCAAAACAGCTTTCTGAAACTCAGGTCTGACAATCTCACTTTCCTGCTTGAGCCACGCGATGGTCCCCATGACCTACAATGAAAGGCTAAACTCTTTGCCTTAGCGTACAAAGCCCTGCAAAATCTCATCTTTTTCCACCTCTCCATTCTTGTTTTCTGTCTTCTCATTTACTACAGTTGGCTTGTACATGAGAGCCAACTCTCCTCATGTACCTTGGGCTCTGCTTTGCTCTTGCTGTTAGTCGTTTTCACCCTGAAAGCCCAGGATGCTGTCTCCACCTGGCTGATCACTATTCCCTCCTCCTGGACTTCCAGGACCTCCCCCTGCAGCCTTCATCTTCAGCCAGGTTAGTCTCCTGCAGCAACCTTGACCCTCCTCCATCCCGCCCTTAACCACGAATACCATCTGCATCTCCAGAGATGGCAATAGCACCTGGTTCTGCCTTCTGTTCCCCCTGTCCCTAATTTTCCTATGATCACAGTCTGTGTAGTTGATCTATTCAATAATTTAGCTTCAAAATTCACTGACCTCTCCCATCCATTTCAACAACACATGACTATGATGCTTCCTTGAATCTAGTTATTGCCTGGACCTCACCCCACTCTAAAATCTTAAATTTTATTATATCAGTCTCCAAACAAAACCTTCAACTCCTTTGGCCCTCTCACTCCCTTACTCTCATTACTTCTGCTCTCTTACTTTATGACCTCTCTTTACTTTGGCAGCAAGTTTCCTAACAATCTACCCCCTCCTTGGACTCTGCATACTCCTCCACCAAAGAATACTTTGTACTCCCTGAATCCACTCCCAGACAACAAATTCATCCACCAACTTCCAGTTAAAATTAGGTCCCCATTGCTGGCTCAGGAGGAAGAGCAAGCGACTCTCAATATTGGGGCCATGAGTTCGAGCACCACATTGGGTGTAGAGATTACTAAAAAAATAAATAGGAATGCCTGAGTGACTCAACTGATTAAGTGTCAGACTCTTGATTTCGGTTCAGGTCATGATCTCACAGTCAGGAGATTGAACCCTGGGTCAGGCTCAGCGCACTGAGCATGGAACCTACTTTAGATTCTCTCTCTCCCTGTCTCTGCCCCTCCCTGGCTCATGTGTGCACATGGATGCATTTTGTCTCTCTCTCTTTCTTTCTCTCTCTCTCTCTCTCTCTCTCACTCAAAGTCAGTAAATAAAACCTTAAAAACAAACAAACAAACTTTTAAGTTAGGCCTCCTCTTGCTCCACTAAAACCACGGAGGAAAGACCACTAATCCCTTCTTGATGAACAAATCCAATGGGCACTTGTCAATCCTGATATTTCCGAATCCTGTTGTGTGGTGTTTGCCTCCACTGACCCTTTTCTGGTTTATTTGTCACTATTCTCCCTGGTCTTGTCTTCCTAGTCTTCTTCATGCATTTGTGTTCCCAGGGGACTGTCATCAGCCCTCCTCTCTCCCGTGTCATTTCATCACTCCCATGGCTTGAACTATGGTTTGTACACTGATAACCCCAAAATGTCTGCCTTTCACTCAGCTTTCTCTCCTATGACCAGCTATCGTTCCCTTAAAAGTTATCTTCCTCCTTGTTGTTATTAATAAAATGAATTTCCCTTCACTCAATAACTCAAGCCAAAAATGCAAACATCTCCACGAACTCTTCTATTTTCTCATTCCCCACACTGAGTTGGGATCTAGTTCCTTCTTTTCTACATATTAACATCTATTATTCCTTCTTCATTACCACCTTGTGTGTGTTCATACTTCCCTTCCCTTCCAATAGTCTATCCAAGCTGCTCTCCATGCCCCAGGCTCACACTCTTCCAGCCCACTCGTTTCATTGCAGTTGGAGTGATCCTCCTAAATACAAATCTCACCTCCTTAGGCATATAGATCTCCACTCTCTACAGCTGTGGCTCCTCTATGTGGGTGCACGTTAGAGTCACTTAGGGAGATCCCAAGGAGCATGGGTAGTTGAGTTGGTTGAGAGTCCAACTCTTGGTTTGGCTCAGGTCATGATCTCATGGTTCATGAAATTGAGCCCCACATTGGGCTCTGCACTGACAACACAGAGCCTGCTTGAGATTCTCTCTTTCACTCTCTCACTGCCCTTCCCCTGCTTGTGGGTGCATGCTCTCTCTCTCTCTCTCTCACTTGCTTTCTCTTAAAATAAAGAAACTTAAAAAAATAAAATACCATCCCCATAGATTCAGATTAAAGTGGTGGGGAGTGGGATTGAGATACTGGCATTTTTTTTAAAGTCCTCCCTGAAAGAGTGGTACCAAATACAGATAAATAGTAATAAGATCTACTGTACAATGATTGCTCATTCTTAGCATGAGCTAATTTTATATTAGACAATAGTTTTCAAGATGCTGAATTTCTGGCAAGCAGGGAGAATTCTCCCTTTGATATAAGAAACAAATTAGATGAATCCCATGATTGCCCTAGCTTTCTGGTTTGAGAAAGTTTCCAGGCTATGATGCACAGGGAAGGAACACAGGCAGAGCCTGGCAGACTCCCTGGGTTGAGGAAATGGAGTTGAGTATATGGAGAGAAAAGGGGGCTACATTCATAAGACAGAGTAATGGACAGAAGAGAGAATTCCAGAGGTCTTCAGAGAATTGCCCTTGACAACTGAGCAAAATACTGATCAACACATGCTTGTGAGGAAACTTCCTGAAGCCAGAGAAAGAATTACTATAAAGAATTAAAGGGAACAGTGCCTGGAGCTCATTTAGGACCAGGAATAGTGTCTGCTTCCATGTGTGAGGCTGGAAAAACTAACAATTTATAGTACATTGGGTAGAGTACTCAGAAAGTTCTTTCCTTGATAGAGCAGATAACTGTAGAATAATGCTGTTGTGGCCCCACAACAAATCTTAAAAGCAAGACCTTAGAGAATCAAGTTGTTTGCAAGTAGTTTAATTTAAGAATATTCCTGCAACAAAACTTAAGAATATTTCTAAGAATTCAAAAATATCCAGCACCCAACAAGGTAAAATTCACAATGTCTAACATCCAATCAAAATTTCCAGACATGAAAGGAAACAGAAAAATATGACTATATTAGATAAGAAAGATGTTAAAACACTGACCTAGTTTCCATTTCAAAAAAACTAGAAAAAAGAAGAAAAAATTTAACTCAAAGTAAGCAGAAAAAATAACACATTAAAACTGGGAAATAAAATAAAGTTATTGAAACCAAAAGCTAGTTCAATAAAATTAGTAAGCCAGTCTAGGTAGATCTATTAAGAATAAAAAGAATAAAAGAGGGGCACTGGGTAGCTTGTTCGGTTAACCACCTGACTTCAGCCCAGGTGATGATCTCATAGCTTGTGAGTTCGAGCCCCACATTGGGCTCTGTGCTGACATGCAGCTCAGGGCCTGGAGCCTGCTTTGGATTCTGCATCTCTCTCTCTCTCTCTCTCTCTCTCTCTCTCTCTCTCTCTCCCTCCCCCACTTTGCTCTGTCTCTCTCAAAAATACACAATAAACATTCAAAATTTAAAAAAAAAAAGAGAAAACACAAATTACCAATATCAAGAATGGAAGAGTTGTTGATACTACAGACTTTACAGGTATTAGAAGGATTATAATAAAATGTGCCAATATATTGACAACTTACATGATTTGTCATATTCTTTGAAAAATAAAAATTACCAAAGTTTACTCAAGAAGAAATAGTCTAAATAGCCTTGTATGTATTAAAGAAATTGACTTTATACTTAAAAACTTTTCCACAAAGAAAACTCCAAGCCCAAATCAATTTACTACTGAATCCTGCCAAACATTTAATCAAGAAATAATATCAATTCTATACAAACTCATCCACAAAATTTAGGAGGAGGAACCACTTCCCAACTTATTCTGTGAGACTAGCATTACCTTGATTCCAAAAGCAAAGAAATTACAAGGAAAGAAAAAACACAAACCAATATTCCTCATGTACACAAGTATAAACATTCTTTTTTATTTCATTGTATTTATTTTTATTTTAGAGAGAGAGACAGCATACAAGCAGAAGGGGCGGGGGGGGGGGGAGAGAGAGAGAAAGAGAGAGAGAGAGAGAGAGAGAGAGAGAGAGAGAGAATCTTAAGCAGGCTTCATGCTCAGCACGTAGCCAGATGCAGGGCTTGACCCCACAACCCTGGGATCATGACCTCAGCTGAAATCAAGAGTTGGACACTTAACCAACTGAGCCACACAAGTATCCCCACAAATGTAAATATTAACAGAATTTTAGCATATTTAGTAAAACAATATATAAAGATATAATACTTTCAGACCAAGTGTGATTTACCCCAAGAATGTAAAGTAGATTTAGCATTCAAAATCAATGTAATCCATTAGATTAACAAACTAAAACAAAACAAAACAAAACAAAAACAAAAAAAGACAACATATGATCATGTCAGTGGACACAGAAAAAAATATTAGATCAAACTCCCACAGGGGCACCTGGGTAGCTTACTGGGTTAAGCATCAGACTTCGGCTCAGGTCATGATCTCACAGTTTTTGAGTTGGAGCCCCTGCTTCAGGCTCTTTGCCGTCAGCAGAGCCTGCTTCAGATCCTCTGTCCCCATCTCTTTCCTGCCCCTCCCCCTCCTCAAAATAAATAAACATTTAAAAAAAAAACCCTCCAACATCTACTCTGATCTAGTTGACTTATACAATACAATCTCAATCAAAATTCCAGAAGGCTTTTTAAAAATAAAAATGACAAACTTATCCTAAATTCACATAGAAATGCAAAGGACATATAATCGCCCAAACAACTTTGAAACAGATGAGAAAAGGTTGGAGTACCAACACTACCTGTTGCAAGATTTATTATAAAGTTATCATTATTAAGACAGTGATATATTGGTATAAAGACAAATAAAAAAACCAATGGAATCAAGTAGAGAATTTTTTTAGAAGTTGCAAAGGCAATTTTGTCCATAAAAGATAGTTTTTCAGCAGATGATACTCCAACAATTGGATATCCATGTTAAATTAATGTTAGCAAATGAATTTCAAACCTTATGTCACACGATGTACAGGAAACTTATGCAAACTAAATGCAATACCTAAAACTGAAAAACTTCTAGAGGAAAATATACGAGAAAATCTTCATGGCCTTGAATTAGGCAAAGTTTCTTGCATACTAACCCCCAAACACAATCATATAAGATAAAAATGATACATGGAACTTCAAAATTATAAAATTCTGTTTTGAAACAATAACATTAAGAGAATGAAAAAATAAATCACAGATTGGGAAAAATATTGGCAAATCATGTTATCTGATATAGGACTTCTATCTAAAGCATATAAGGAATTCTGAAGACTCAATAAAATAAACAATCAAGGTAAAAAGTTTTAAAAAGTGGGTAAAAGATTTGAACAGACTTTTTATCATTAAAGCTATTTGAAGGAAAAAAGAATATAAAAAAGTACTCAATATCATTAATAATTAGGGAAATGCAAATTAAAATCACAATGAGATACTACTACATTCTCATTAGAATTGCTAAAATTAAAAAGACTGACCACACCAGGTACAGCTGAAGATGTGGAAAAATTGGAACTACTACATACTGCTGCTGGGAATATAAAACGGCACAATCATTTTAAAAGTTTAACAGCTTCATATGTATGTATATAACATTCTCCCTTTTTCTAACTTATAATCCTTTATATTTCAGACATTCCCTGGCATTTTATTATAAATAAACTTTAGAACTCAGGTTCTAAACTGCCTTTTTCCTCCCCAAACTACAAATCAGATTCGTTTTTTGTTATTTTGGTTTTTTTAATTTATTTTTTAATGTTTATTTATTTATTTTGAGAGAAAAAGAGAGAGTAAGTAGGGGGTGGGGGCGCAGAGAGAAAGAGAGAAACTTAAGCAGGCTCCACGCTGTTAGCACAGAACCCGACACGGGGCTCAATCCCACAACCTGTGAGATCATGAACTGAGCCAAAATCAAGAGTGGGACACTTAACCAACTCAGCCACCAAGGCATTCCTGTTTATTTTTTTAATAAAAAGCTTATAAAAATATGTATATATACAGATCTATCTATCTTAGAAGCCAGCCACTTCACTCCAAGTATTTACCCAAGAGAAATGAAAACATTTATCCATACAAAGACCTATAAATAAACATTCATAGTAGATTTATTTGCAATAGCCAAAAACTGATGCAACTCAAATGTTTATCAATGGATTAAAATGTTTAACAAACTGGTAGATCCATGCAATTCAATATTACTTAGCAATAGCAATTAATGTACTATTGCTAAACACAGAACATGGATGGATTTCAAAATAAAGTTGAGTGAAAAAATCCAGACCAAAAAAGATAACAGATAGCTTGATTCCATTTATTTAAAATTCTAGAAAGTATAAACTAATCTCCAATGACATAAGTCGAATCAGTGGTTGCCTAGTGGAAGGGCATCCTTGAGGATGGCAAGGAGGAATTGTACTGGACCAGGAGAAATTTTCTGCCACTGATAGATATGTTCACTATCTTGAGTATGGTGGTGATTTTGTAAGTATATACATATGCCCAAAGTTATTAAATCACACAGCTTACCATACATTAATTACACCTCAGTAAAGCTCTTAAAAAGTGTATTATGTTTCATTCCACAAGAAATTAATGAATCAATTCTGGTTATCATAACTATAACTTTAGAATGCTGAAATCCCCTTTACCCATTTATCCAGCTTCTCATTACCTATCACGAAGAAACATTTGCACATGTAAATGAGGAGACATGTATAAGAATATTAATTGTGACTTGTATGAAACTGCAAAAAAATGGAAATACATTTAATTCACAAATTCTAGCTTAAACCCCCTATGATTTTGTATTTGCAGAGGAAGTATTGCTTAGTTATTAAGAACACTGGCCCTGAAGTTAGACTGCCTGTTTCAAACCCAGATACTAGACTGTTAGTGATATGGTTGGGTTAGTCACTCAATCTCACCAAACCTCCATTTCTTTATCTATAAAATGGAAGTAGTAACAATGTCTGTGTTGTAGAATATCGTGAAGAGTAAATGAGATGTGAATGGAGAGTGCTCAGTAGAGCCTGATACCTGGAAAACGCTTAAGAGTTACCATCTCTGACTTGACCTCCCCCAAAATAGGAATAGAGTCTCGTCCCAGTTACCTGGTAATCAGACTTCCAGCAGCCTCAATTTTAGGTATCTACCTATGAACCTGAAAGTAATTTAAAAAGCAGTATGAGGGTGCTCTTGAGTATCCAGGAAAAGTGATGTTATCCTGCACAGGCCTTTTATTCACTGACAGAATGTAGCACCTTATGTAAAGCCTTAGCTGAAGTCCATTAGCTAAAGGGTGTCTAAAATATTTAACACAGAGGGGGGAGGAGTCAAGATGGCGGAACAGCATGGAAGTTTCTTGTGTGTCTCGAGTCCATGAAATACAGCCAGACCAACACAAAACCATCCCACACACCTAGAAAACTGGAGGATTAACACAACACTCTGCATAACCTGAACCACAGAATTCAGCAGGTACACAGCATGGACAAGTGAACTTGGGGAGTGAGAAGCCACGGGAAGGGAGGTGCTTTTGTGGGTGGAGAGAGGACGGAGACTGGGGAGGGGGAGAATACAGGAAAAGTACCCCTCCCCAAAAGCAGCTGGAAAGTGGAAAATTGGAAACAGCCGCAGGGACTTAACTAAAAAGTAGGAAAGGGGAAAGGAGAAAGGAGAAAGGAGAAAGGAGAAAGGAGAAAGGAGAGGGTTTAAATTCCATTAAGACTGTAAACAAGGGGAGCACAAAGTATGCAACTCCACAGCTTGATACCTGGTGGTGCTCTGGTGGGAAGGGCAAATCCCCAGGAGCGGAGTGGGGTCTGGGAGGTTCTCAGGGCACATGGGGAAAAGCAGTTCCACTGCTGGAAGGACATTTGGAAGAGACTGATGAAGCCATCTGATCCCAACAGGCCCCAGAAAATGGCCACATTTGCTGGTGCTGGAACAAGGTTGTTAAGGGTGAAGCCTGGTGCCAGATTTGTGTTGTGATTTTCCATAATCCCTGAAACACTGCTGCTACACTATCTTGTGAACTTTTTCTGGGGTGGCTGGCACCTGGACGTAGTCTTGGGGCACCAGCAGCAGCAGGGTCCAGAAAGCATTCCTGGGTACAGCCGGCATTCGGCCATTGCTCATTTGGCCATTGCTTGGTGAGACTCTCCCACAAAGGGGCAGAATGGATCAAAGCCACAGTCCTTCAGAAGTAAGGGGCCGGGGAAAGCAGCTGCATCTGAGACAAAACTCGGAAGAGAGGTACTCCCAGGCCTGTGGCCTGGTCACGGACAGCGAAAAAGCAGGGAGTGGATAAAAGCTGAAGACAGAGGGCAGGTGCATGATTGCTTATCTGGGAGAACAGAATTCAGACACTAGAGACTGGGTAGGTGGGTGGCGCCATTTTCACTGCTCCTGCGCATGCGCATACGCAGCTACCAGCGCCATAACACTCCACCCCAGTAGGCTGGCAGCGCCATCTAGTGGAGAAGGGAGCCCTTACACTAAGCCCCACCAAACTGGGCCAACCTCACTCTTCAAGAACACAAGTCTCATTGCCTACTTAGTTTATGGACTATAAAGTGCTACATAGTCTGACTTCTAGGGGAAAACAAAGTAATTTCAGTCCTACTTCAATCTGTAAGCAGGTCCAACTCTTCAATTTTCTTTTTTTTTCCCTCTTTTACACTTTTCTTTTTCTTGAATACAGAAAGAGAAAAAATCATTTTTATTTTCAATTTTTATTAAAAATATTTTTCTTTAATTTTTTACTATATTTTTTACTTTTGTGTAAATTTTTTCAATTTGATCGTTTTATTTTAGTCTACTTCAGTGTATTCACCTTTACAAATTTTCAAATGATTTCCTTTCTTTTTCTTTTTCTTTTTTTTTTCCGTTTCTTTTCTTTTTCTTGAATGTGGAAAGAGAAAAAATTCATTTTTATTTTTAACTTTTATCAAAAATATTTTTCGTTATTTTTTCTACTAATTCTTTACTTTTGTGTGTATTTTTGCAAATTCTATTTAACCCCCATCATCTTATTTTAGTCTACTTCAGTGTATTCATTTTTTCAAATTCTCAAACGATTTTCTTTTTTTTTCTCTCCCCCCCCACCTTTTTTTTCTCTAATCTGTCAAACCACTTTCAACACCCAGACCAAAACACACCTAGTATCTAGCATCATTTATTTGATTTGTGTGTGTGTGTGTTTAATTTTTTAATTTTAATATTTTTTTAAATTTATTTTTTAAATTTTAATTATTCTACCTCATTAATTCCTATTCTCCCTTCAAAATGACAAAACGAAGAAATTCACCCCAAAAGAAAGAGCACAAAGAAACGACAGCCAGGGATTTACCCAACACAAATACAAGCAAGATGTCTGAATCAGAATTTAGAATCATGATAATAAGAATACTAGCTGGAGTCAAAAATTGATTAGAATCCCTTTCTGCAGAGATAAAAGAACTAAAAAATAGTCATAATGAAATTAAAAATGCTATAACTGAGCTGCAATCACAGATTGATGCAGCAGCGGCAAGGATGGATGAGGCAGAACAGAGAATCAGCAATGTAGAGGACAAACTTATAGAGAATAATGAAGCAGAAAAAAAAAAGAGGGAGATTAAGGCAAAAGAGCATGATTTAAGAATTAGAGAAATCAGTGACTCATTAAAAAGGAACATCAGAATCATAGGGGTCTCAGAAGAGGAAGAGAGAGAAATAGGGGTAGAAGGGTTATGCGAGCAAATCACAGCAGAAAACATTCCTAACCTGGGGAAAGACACAGACATCAAAATCCAGGAAGCACAGAGGATCCCCATTAGATTCAACAAAACCCAACCATCAACAAGGCATATCATAGTCAAATACACAAAATACTCAGGCAAGGAGAGAATCATGAAATCAGCAAGGAGGAAAAATATCCCTAACCTACAAGGGAAGACAGATCAGGTTTGCAACAGACCTATCCACAGAAACTTGGCAGGCCAGAAAGGAGTGGCAGGATATATTCAATGTGCTGAATCAGAAAAACATGCAGCCAAGAATTCTTTATCCAGCAAGGCTGTCATTCAAAATAGAAGGAGAGATAAAAAGTTTCCAGACAAACAAAAATTAAAGGAGTTGGTGACCACTAAACCCGTCCTGCAAGAAATTTTAAGGGGGACTTTCTGAGGGGGAAAAAGATGGAAAATATATATATATATATATGAACACCAAAAGCAACAAAGGTTAGAAAGGACCAGAGAACACCACCAGAAACTCCAACTCTGCAAGCATCATAATAGCAATAAATTCATATCTTTCAGTACTCACTCTAAACGTCAATGGACTCAATGCTCCAATCAAAAAACATAGGGTAACAGAATGGATAAGAAACAAGCTCCATCTATATGCTGTTTACAAGAGACCCACTTTAGACCTAAAAACAGCTTCAGATTGAAAATAAGGAAAAGGAGAACAATCTATCATGCTAATGGTCAACAAAAGAAAGCCAGAGTAGCCATACTTATATCAGATAATCTAGACTTTAAAATAAAGACTGTATCAAAAGATGCAGAAGGGCATTATGTCATAACCAAGGGGTCTATCCACCAAGAAGACCTAACAGTTGTAAGCATTTATGCGCCAAATGTGGCAGCACCCAAATATATAAATCAATCACAAACATAAAGAAACTCATCGATCATAATACCATACTAGTAGGAGACTTCAACACCCCACTCACAGCAATGGACAGATCATCTAATCAAAAAATCAACAAGGGAACAATGGCTTTGAGTGACACACTGGACCAGATGGACTTAGCAGATATATTCAGAACATTTCATCCTAAAGCAGCAGAATATACATTCTTTTCTAGTGCACATGGAACGTTCTCCAGAATAGACCATATACTGGGACACAAATCAGCCCTAAGCAAGTACAAAAAGATCGAGATCACACCGTGCATATTTTCAGACCACAGTGCTATGAAACTCGAAATCAACCACAAGAAAAAATTTGGAAAGGTAACAAATACTTGGAGACTGAAGAACATACTACTAAAGAATGAATGGGCTAACCAAGAAGTTAAAGAGGAAATTAAAAAGTATATGGAAATCAATAAAAATGATAACACCACAACCCAAAACCTCTGGGAAGTAGCAAAGGTAGTCATAAGAGGAAAGTATGTAGCAATCCAGGCCTTCCTAAAGAAGGAAGAAAGATCTCAGATACACAACCTAACCTTACACCTTAAGGATCTGGAAAAAGAACAGCAAATAAAACCCAAAACCAGCAGAAGATAGGAAATAATAAAGATTAGAGCACAAACTTATGCTATCGAAACAAACAAACAAACAAAAAAAACCAGAACAGATCAATGAAACCAGAAGCTGGTTCTTTGAAAGAATTAACAAAATTGATAAACCACTAGCCAGTTTGATCAAAAAGAAAAGGAAAGGACCCAAATAAATAAAATCAAGAATGAAAGAGGAGAGATCACAACCAACACAGCAGAAATAAAAACAATAATTAGAGAATATTATGAGTAATTATGTGAATAAAATGGGCAATCTGGAAGAAATGGACAAATTCCTAGAAACATATACGCTACTAAAACTGAAACAGGAAGAAATAGAAAATTTGAACAGACACATAACCAGTAAGGAAATTAAATTAGTAATCAAAAATCTTCCAAAAAACAGGAATCCATGCCAGATGGCTTTCCAGGGGAATTCTATCAAACATTTAAGGAAGAGTTAACACCTATTCTCTTGAAGGTGTTCCAAAAAAATAGAAATGGAAGGAAAACTTCCAAACTCTTTCTATGAAGGCAGCATTGCCTTGATTCCAAAACCAGACACAGACCCCACTATTTTTCTTTAATACACAGACACAGACCCCACTAAGAAGAACTATATAGACCAATTTCCCTGATGAACATGGATGCAAAAATCCTCAACAAGATATTAGCCAACTTGCTCCAACAATACATTAAAAAAATTATTCACCACAACCAAGTGGGATTTATACCTGGGATGCAAAGCTGGTTCAATATCTGCAAAACAATTATTGTGATTCATCACATCAATAAAAGAAAGGACAAGAACCATATGATCCTCTCAATAGATGCAGAGAAAGCATTTGACAAAAAACAGCATCCTTTCTTGATAAAAACCCTCAAGAAGGTAGGGATAGAAGGAGCATACCTCAAGATCATAAAAGCCATATATGAATAATCCAACGCTAATATCACCCTTAATGGGGAAAAACTTTCTCCCTTAGGGGAGAGCTTTCTCCCTAAGGTTAGGAGAAAGACAGGGATGTCCATTCTCACCACCGTTATTCAACATAGTATTGGAAGTCTTAGCCTTTGCAACAAGACAACACAAAGAAATAAAAGGCATCCAAATCAGCCAGGAGGAGATCAAACTTTCACTCTTCACAGATGACATGATACTCTATATGGAAAACCCAAAAGATTCCACCAAAAAAACTGCTAGAATTTATTCATGAATTCAGCAAAGTTGCAGGATATAAAATCAACACACAGAAATTGGTTGCATTCCTATACACCAACAATGAAGCGACAGAAAGAGAAATCAAGGAATTGATCCATTTACAATTGCACCAAAACCCATAAAATACCTAGGAATAAATCTAATCAAAGATGTGAAAAATCTATACACTGAAAACTATAGAAAGCTTATGAGAGAAATTGAAGAAGACACAAAAAATGGAAAAGATTCCATGCTCCTGAATAGGAAGAACAAATATTGTTAAAATGTCGATGCTACCCAAAACAATCTACATATTCAATGCAATCCCTATCAAAATAACACCAGCATTCTTCACAGAGCTGGAACAAATAATCCTAAAATTTGTATGAACCAGAAAAGACCCTGAATAGCCAAAGCAATCTTGAAAAAGAAAACCAAAGTGAGAGACATCACAATCCCAGACTTCAAGCTATACTTCAAAGTTGTAATCATCAAGACAGTATGGTACTGGCACAAGAACAGACACTCAGATCAATGGAACAGAATAAAGAACCCAGAAATGGACCTACAAATGTATGGCCAACTAATCCATGACAAAGCAGGAGAGACTATCCAATGGAATAAAGACAGTCTCTTCAGCAAGTGGTGCTGGGAAAACTGGACAGCGACATGCAGAAGAATGAACCTGGACCACTTTCTTACACCATACACAAAAATAAACTCAAAATGGGTGAAAGACCTCAATGTAAGACAGAAAGCCATCAAAATCCTCGAGGAGAAAGCAGGCAAAACCCTCTTTGATCTTGGCCGCAGCAACTTCTTACTCAACATGTCTCTAGAGGCAAGGGAAACAAAAGCAAAAATGAGCTACTGGGACCTCATCAAAATAAAAAGCTTCTGCACAGCAAAGGAAACAATCAGCAAAACTAAAAGGCACCCGGCAGAATGGGAGAAGATATTTGCAAATGACATATCAGATAAAGGGTTAGTATCCAAAATCTATAAAGAACTTATCAAACTCAACACCCAAAGAACAAATAATCCAGTGAAGAAAGGGGCAAAAGACATGAATAGACACTTCTCCAAGGAAGACATCCAGATGGCCAACCGACACATGAAAAAATGCTCCACATCACTCATCATCAGGGAAATGCAAATCAAAACCACAATGAGATACCACCTTACACCTATCAGAATGGCTAACATTAACAACTCAGGCAACAACAGATGTTGGCAAGGATGCGGAGAAAGAAGATCTCTTTTGCATTGTTGGTGGGAATGCAAGCTGGTGCAGCCACTCTGGAAAACAGTATGGAGGGTTCTCAAAAATCTAAAAACAGAACTACCCTATGACCCAGCGATTGCACTACTAGGCATTTATGCAAGGGATACAGGTGTGCTGTTTTGAAGGGACACATGCACTGCCATATTTACAGGAGCACTATCAACAACAGTCAAAGTATGGAAAGAGCCCAAATGTCCATCGATGGATGAATGGATAAAGAGGGTGTGGTATATATATACAATGGAGTATTACTTGGCAATCAAAAAGAATGAAATCTTGCCATGTGCAACTACGTGGATGGAACTGGAGGGTATTATGCTAAGTGAAATTAGTCAGAGAAAGACACAAATCATATGACTTCACTCATATGAGGACTTTAAGAGACAAAACAGATGAACATAAGAGAAGGGAAACAAAAATAATACAAAAACAGGGAAGGGGATGAAACAGAAGAGACTCTTAAATATACAGAACAAACAGAGGGTTGCTGAAGGGGTTGTGGGAGGGGGAATGGGCTAAATGGGTAAGGGGCATTAAGGAATCTACTCCTGAAATCATTGTTGCACTATATGCGCACTAATTTGGATGTAAATTTAAAAAAATTAAAAATAAAATTAAAAAAAATCGACATATCATAAAAAAATAAATAAAACATAAAATATTTAACAGAGACAAATAATATTATAGTGCAATAAGGTAGCAGATGTTCAGAATTAGGGCAATAAGGTGAAGAAATTTTAAAGAGCATCTTCTCCTGTACCCTTGTTTACAGATAATGTATTAAAAAAATAAGGACCAGATCACAGCTACTTTATGTGAACCTGGCCTGACCTCTGGATGTCCTGACCCTGTTGTTCAGAGGTATTTCCATACACATTTGTGTATCTCATATCATGATTCCGTAATGGAAATTAAGAAGCCAAAGATCTGCATAATGCAGTTTAAATAGTTGTCCATTAAAAAGTTTGAAATAAAAAAAAAATCTATGCCTGTTATGAGGCTTGCATTATCTGGGGAACTGACTTCTCTGGAACAGTTTGTTCCCTGAAGCTAATGAATAAATGAGGCATCATTGCTCAACAGTTTATTTACAAATGAATCTATAGAAGCATAAAATTTAGAACTGTTCTCGATTAGTTATTCTTTCATGTTTATTCACTCAAGTATTAAATCTTCCACAATCATGAATTTCCTTTGGGAACAAATCTTCTGGTTTTGATAGTT
The DNA here is from genome assembly GCF_018350195.1 of Panthera tigris. Classification (NCBI taxonomy): domain Eukaryota; kingdom Metazoa; phylum Chordata; class Mammalia; order Carnivora; family Felidae; genus Panthera; species Panthera tigris. The sequence goes on along the minus strand of NC_056664.1, from coordinate 75,869,333 downwards.
CCTGCTATTGGAAAGTTTTTGTTGATATTTGACCTATTTTTTTTTCCTGCCTTACTCTTATCCCACTTATCCTACTTATCCTGTTTAGATGAGGCCACATCATTTTCCCCAAGTGCTTATGCTTTTCATATATGTTATGACTCATTCAAATCATCGAGTCTGGCTCTCCACGTGCATTACTTTAGTATTTTTATGAACCTTATTCTCTCTACTAGAATAAATCTTGTAATGAGCTACAATGTACCATATTTGTAGAGAAAGGGGCTGTCTTTGTGTCTTTGTTATTAAATGTAATATGTCAAATTTCACTTTTTAAAAGAAGTTTTTTTTTCCCCTTTCACACGTCTGTCAACGTTTAGCACACAAATTTCTGGGGCGTTTGTTTATTAGATACCAACTATCAATAGGGTTTCTTTTCAGATAGTATTTAACCAAATAAATATGTCAATGTATTTGTCAGTATTCCTATTTAATATCTTTTGTTGTTCTTAATTTTCTCATTTGTTAGTTGGAAATAATTCCTATCTTGTATGGTTATTGCGTACATAAAAAACAATACATGCTATACTTAGCATTATACTGTACACAAAGTAGGTGCTTAATTTTTAGCTTCTCCCACTATCATTTCCATTTTTACTTCCCACTGGTGCCTTTTACTGTCTTAAATAGTGCATGTGCTACCTAGTTCTTCCCTCAGGCATATTGTTGTTTGATGCTACAGCTCTTTCATTAGCATCTTCCCCCGGTCACGTCATTATTTCCTTTTGTCTATAGACTCTCAGCCCTCGTTTTTCAACCAAGTGCTGTTTCTCTGATCCTAACAGATTTAAATTCATTTTGTCAGTAAAATCTCGGGAGACCATATCATGTCCTTTACTAAAATTCCAGTATAACATCTGCTGAGTCTTACAGTTCTAGCCAAAAAGAAGCTATTAATTTTGTATGATTTGATATGTTTTTTTTGTAAACGCTGGTTATACACAGCTAATAACTGGTGTCTAATAGGTGTTTGATTTACCATCATATAATCCATTTTTTTCTAGAACATAGATGTTATTTTAAAATAACATGATTTTTCTAATTATAAAAATAGTGCCATTTCGCTAACCAAATTTCATGTGTACAAAATCTAGCAAAGTATAAAGAAAAAAGAAAAAAATGGCTGCAGTCATCTCACAGAGGGATCACTCTCTTGACATTTTGGTGGATTTTGTTCACATGTGTTTTATCGAAATTGAATAAGTGAAACTATGTGCATATTCCTTTTCTTATAAAGCAATACAGTAAATTGTAATGAGTATTATTTTGTGTTTTCATTTTTCTATTTTTCCTTAACTTTGCACAATTAATTTTTTTCATAGAAGTTAACAAATTCTAACCTACTAAATGCAGCATAACTTTAAATCATAATTCAATGGCTAATGTAAGCACATATTGTAGCTCTGTGGACTTCAAAAGAATCACGGCATCATTATAGATTTTAAACAAATGTGATTTGGGGTTTTTTATTCTCTAAAATTTCTGCTTTTCATTAGGGCTGTCTTTGAAACACATCATTACATCCTAATGATTCTCAATTTCTCCATTGCCTCCCTCTTGTTATAAATCACCAAATATTAATAAAGAATAGCAAATTCAAAATTAGATAACAGAAGGGATGATTTTGTTTTCACTGTCTTTGCATGAACTACCTTGCACTGATTTTCTTTACCTCTAATACAAAGAGCCTCTTAATCTTGCAGCAACAACCCATCCATATCTCGGTTTCACTTTAACCTTCACCTCCTTTCCTTATCCTCATGCCCCCAATGCTTCGTTAATAAATTTTTATTATGCTGAAATGATTGTTCATCATTGGTAGAAAGTTTTCTTAATATTTTCATACTTTCAGTAAATTCCATTTGGGCCGACTGAATACAGATGCTCTTTTTTATGACTCATCAAATTGGCCTATGAATAAATCTGAAACATTCTTGAAAAGCTGTATTTTAGCTCTGGAATGAATGCTCAGCAAGCTCATAAATGGGTAGTTCTTATCTGCTGGCAGTGCATACATTATTGCAAGACTTAGTATGCCTATTTGCAGGGAAAAGGCTGCTCTGTTGTAGTCCAGATGCCCATGTAAACACTCCATTGTTGTATATTTGAGTACTTCACGGCTGCAGCCCTTCCTGTCATGCATTGTTCCCTCTACACTCCTTGGTGTTCTCATCCCAGCTGAGAGAATCTTACCAGGCTGTGAGATTCATGAGCACAGCGACTGGATTTTGTTCTTTTCTGTACCCCCAGCATCTGACCCAATGCCTGGCACCTAATCGACACTGGAGATGAACAGTCAGGTATAGTAAAATTTATTCCATACCAATCTCCTTCATTCCTTACAAATCATTTCAAAGTACTACCCTAAACATCATTACACAAAGGTTAACAATACAGGGACAACTGGGTGGCTCACTTGGTTAAGTGCCCAACTCTTGATTTCAGCTCAGCATGGACCCTGCTTGGGATTCTCTCTCTCTGCCCCTCCTCTGCTCTCACTCTCTCTCTTTCCTCTCAAAATAATTGTTTTTTTTTAAAAAAGGTCAACATGCGGCGCCTGAGTGGCTTAGTCGGTTAAGGCTCTGACTTCGGCTCAGGTCACGATCTCACAGTTCGTGAGTTTGAGCTCTGCGTCGGGCTCTGTGCTGACAGCTCAGAATCTGGAGCCCACTTCCAGTTCTGTGTCTCTCCCTCTCTCTGCCCCTCCCCTGCTCACATTCTCTCTCTCTCTGTCTCTCTCAAAAATAAACATTAAAACTTTTTTTAAAGAGGTCAAAACACAGTATTGCAATTAAACCAGTGAGCTTGAGAGGTAGTCTGCCTAGATTAGAACCCCAGCTCCAAGATTTAATTGCTTTGTGAACTTGGACAGGTAACTGAACTGCCTCAAATTTTCATCTACAAAATGAGAATGCTCCTAATACCTAAATGACAGGATTGTGATTAATTGCACATTTTTGAAGACAGTGCTTTGCATGTACTACATGCTAAATGAATATTAATATCAATTATTAGTATGGAAGGTCTGTAATGTAGCACAAGGGAGCCCTCATTTATAATGTAAATCAATATAGTCTAAATGTGCTGGAAACAAACAAACAGAAAAGAACACAAGCATCTCAAGAGTATTTCTGTGTATATAAGTTTAAAGTTTTGATATGAGAGGAAATGTTGAAGGAGTTCTTTTCTTGATAAGAAAGCACAGAGACATCACACATATTAAATCTTTATCCCATTAGCACATGTTTGATTAAATTATTTTCCTGGATTCTTCTTTCACTATATCTCAAGTCTTTGTTCAGACTCCCCAACAAAAGTGTAGACTCCTTGGGTGCCTAGTCTGGGTTGTCAACTTCTGGGTGATACACAAGTGGTTGGGTTAACCAATAAAAAGTGAATAGACTTAGATTACTCTTATAACTATGTTGGATTGTTTCCATACATCAGTCCCATATTAATTTGAAAAATAAAAAGTAGATTGAAATATTGACTTTATCATCAAGGTAGCACCAGTATTTTCTTTCAACTTCAAATGAATTCACTGGCCATCCTCCTCCACAAGAAATGCACCAAGATTCCCAAATATAAAGACCCTTTGGTTTCGATTCCCTCTTTCTTGCCCTGGAAGGCAAAGAAACCAATAATAACTATTATATTTTCTAAGTGTTCAGAAACAGGAGCTACAGAATGGATGGTCTACTCTATAAACACAGAAATTTATGTTCAGGTATCTCCTGGGGCTCTGTGATATCTGAGACCCATGAGTACCCTCCTTGAATGAATGTGCTTGGCTCAATGAATAGCTGTGGAAGAAACAAACAATTTTCCTAGTTTAAGGAAGCCATTGTCTCCTGCAATGTTATTGTTTCTATAAAAGGAGGCACTAAGACAATATTTTTTAGACAAATGTTTGATTTGGTGCCTCTGGGTAAGATATGTTGTCATTAAAACCTTGGTGAACCAGCAGTTCTGTCTTCATTGAGAATGTCAAGAGAAAAAGCAGAAGAGGAGGTGAGTTTGGATATAATAAATACAATTTTTTTAAAATAAATGTTATTTATTTTTGAGAGAGAAAGCACAAGTGGGGTAGGAGCAAAGGGAGGGAGGGAGAGAGAGAGAGAGAGAGAGAGAGAGAGAGAATCCCAAGCAGGCTCCACACTGTCAGAGCAGACCCCAATGTTCAAATCTACCAACCGTGAGATCATGACCTGAACCAAAGTCAGACACTTAACTGACTGAGCCACCCTGGTGCTCCTATAACAAATACAATTTAAACTGCAAGGTTTGAAGTAGCTTTCTAAGGTAGCTCTCCTCTGGGGAAATTTAGCGGGCTCAGCCTAGGGCTGAGGGAAGAGTACATGGTTCCAAATGATTTTCCTTTGATTCAACGAAGATTTTTGGTTGTTTGGGATAATAATTTGCTCCCCATCTCCTTTTTCCCCATTAATTTGTCTCTTGTCAAATAACCCCGTCTTTTTTTCATAGCTGGAATTTAGGAGGCATTGGTGTCTTTTGGGTTAAACTATTTTGTGGTCACTGCCCTGCTACCTGGCCTAAAGGCAGCCTACAGTCCTCTCTGATGTATAAATCTCCTTTGCAAATCTGTAAATTATTTGGCCACTTTCTGCTTATGGTGGATTCCCTCTGACTTGTAAACCTATGCTCTCCTCAGCACTCATTCATTAAATGGATCTATTTTTCTGCTCAGAAATCAGATTAATATTTCTCTTTTGTGAAAAGTAGTCACCCAGATTGAAAGGGCCACTGATTGTTAAGCAACGAAGTGGCTGCCAAAGGAAGGTATGGCCTCTGCTCCAGAGAAACTCCTCGAGTCCCAGAACCACACCTGGGGTGACTTACACAGAGCCCTGTCACAAGGCATAGCTGGGCTGGAGCCTTCCTGAGCAGCACTGTCCAAAGTCAGGTCTCAGAGATCACTCTGGAGATGAGGAAGCCCAGGGCCAGAAAAAGCCCATGAGTGCTAAGGCAGGACTTCATTTGTAATTCCACAAAGCTTTGCACTAGACAGCCCAAGAAAACTGGCTAAGATTGTCTCTAAACTGAATGAAACAAATTTACTCCACTGGATAATGGTGCTGAAACATGCTTTCCTTATTCTACTCTGTCCCTGCCTCCTCCCTGGGGGGCCCCAGTGTGGATTGCTGGCTTTCAGTTAGGACACATTTTTAAAAATCTGAATTCTGATCTTTATAAGTTCTGCCTAAATGTATACACATGTTTTTGTTTTTTACTTTGCTAGCTCTAACATTTACATAGTGTACTTTTTGAAGAAGCAAAATAATTTTATCCATTCACTTTTGTTTCTCAATTTTCAGAAAGTATGCACTTCTTCCCTTCCCACTCCCTGTAAGTTTGGATTATGTTAACAGGTCATTCCAGAGGAAAGCACTCAGGCAGATGTTTTCTTCAGGGGCAGACTGTGTAGGAGGAAATCTCTTTTGATTCTTTTCTTTGTTTCTCTCTCTTACCCATGTATGCTTCTTTCATTCTCCCCTCTATTTCTTCTTATCACTTTTTCTTCATAGCATGTAGGATATGAGGATTTGGTAGTCATCCTTTAATGTAGTCAATATAAAGGCTAAACAAGATAATCCAGACCCTACAGAGGAGACAAAAGTGAGCTGGCTGCAACAGGAAGAAATTGAATTCACAACATAAACACTGGATGAACCCTGATTCTGCAGAAACTGGCCCTCTTTAGCTATTGGTGGTTAAGTCTTGCTTCCTGGAAGATGACCACTGTAAAGTGGATAAACACACGCCTGTGAAAAAGGGATAATCAAATTATTTTTTGAGCCCAATCCTATTACTTTAATCTTTTTTTAAAGCTACTCATTATTATTAAGCCAGAAAACATTTTACCATCATTCACATTTTACCCAACTTTTTCTTTCTAAGAGGCCAAACAGCAATAATTAAGAACATCCAAGTGTCAGATAGGACAGTAAAAGAGTCAGGAATCCCTTCTGCAGAACTGGGAAAACTGCATTTGATTTCCATAAGGACCCTCTCTTTCTCTTTATTCTTCATTTTGGTTTCGGGAAGCATTCCCCATGAAACTGATTTTGCAGCTCTAAAAGAAAAGTACAAGAATTAAATGCAGTTGGGTACTTCTTTTTCTTCTTCTTTCTCTTCTCCCCCTCTTCCTTACTACTACTACTTCTCCTCCTCCTCCTCCTCCTCCTCCTCCTTCTTCTTCTTCTTCTTCTTCTTCTTCTTCTTCTTCTTCTTCTTCTTCTTCTTCTTCTTCTCCTCCTCCTCCTCCTCCTCCTCCTCCTTCTTCCTATTATTATTATTATATTAAGTTCAATTCTTAGGAAACAGGACTTGATTATCAGATCATTTTTCCAAAGGCCCTGATTTTGATGAGTGAATAATAAAGATTGCAAGCATCTTGTCTTCCTGTTTTTCACATAAATTGTTCCATTGTAGCTGTTTATTAAGACTATGCAGAAAGTATGAGCCCTTCTTACTTTCTCTAAAAGTAATTCAATTGTAGTGTAAGGCTTGTAAATGTTAGAACAATTAGTACATATGTCTTCCATATTTGCTTATATGTGTAAAAAATGTCCCTATAAACATTTAAGAGATTAACTTTGCCTCTCCCGTTGAGTTTAAGTCCCCTGAAATTAAAGATGAGCTATTTATTCTGATGGAATTGGGCATAAAATTAGTAAGCCTTTTCCTTTTATCACTCACAATTGTCTTTTTTTCTCTCTTAAATTTATGAGGTCTTTATATCCGCTCTGTTTTCTTTCCTTTTCCCTTAATGTTCCTCTTCCAACAGTGTTCGCTTTTTAGCAGTCCCTAAAGTACTTCTGTTGTCATCATTTAACATTTGATTGGCAATAATATTTTACAAAATGGTTTACAATTGCCTTTTACAAGTTATTCTCATGCCTTCAATAACTCTTAGGTTTTTATTTGTAGTCCAGTGTAGAGTTGTGCCATTATTTGTAAGCACATAGACATTCCTCTTGACTCAACCTCTTCCAGTAGGTTTAGAAATCTTTCACTGGAAATCATGTTCATTTTTAAGCTGCACAGGTTTTGAATACATTAATTGTAGGAGCCTTAAAACTTTCTTGTGGTTTTTTGTTCTGATATAGGAAATGCCATTTTAGATCAAAAGGAAACTTTTATTTTGTCTCTTCAGACTCTCTGAAATATACAAGAATATGGAGTAATTTGATGCACACAATATTGAACCTGGAAAATCCTCAAATAGCAGATGAGATAAAAAGTACAGTAGCCCTAAGAAATGTGAGTTATTGGAATACATATTTAAAACTTCAGACCTATTCCTGTATGGGATTTTAAAATAGGATATTTTAAAAAAGATTCTTTGTGTCTCTACAGTTACCAGAAATCCTGATATGTATCACCACTCAGTTGAGGAATTTACTATGAATGTTGATTTATTGATGCACGTTATTTTAAGAGTATATACATGCTTCTTCCCTTCCTGTTCCCAGATAGTCCCCACAAGAGTGAGGCTTTGAAGCTATTTTCCCAAATATCAAAACTCTCTCAAGTTGTGTAAGATTTAGTCACTGACTACAGCTTCAGACAGTCTTTACGTGGTCGTGGTAAGAAACCACAACTAGCGCCCATACAGGCTTCTACATTAGTATGATAGGAGCCCATTAGAGAAACTTGGAGGGGATCGGTGCTTTGCCTTTTGGAATAACTTTATGCCCTAACATCTGAGGAGACGACCTGCTTCCTCTCATAGCCTAAGTCTATAAATAAGTAAAACTGAGCTAAAGCCAACAGTTTTTTTCTCCTTGGTAATAGTTTTGACTTTTGGGGTATCTTGGACTTATTTTTCACTGCTTGACTGTGCTTTGCTTTGCAGTCAGTTAAATTTGTTTCTCAGAGGCAATTATTCCCAAACTTTTTCATATCAAGTCACATATAAAATGATTGTATTTGTACAGCACACCAGACTAAACCAAAGAGGATTTTGGAGGTTTCGACACAGGGCTTCAAGAAAACAAAATTATTATATTTTCTTTATATGGATATGTTAAGAAAAGCAAAACACAAACGTTAGGGAGGATTTTACATATTGAATTTGTATGCAACTTCTAAGTAAAATCATTTTAAATTCTGAAGTGAGAAAATGGGCCTTGCTTCAGTGTACACAACATTTTCTTATGTAGTGTTATGACTTAATTGGCTGCACATTTATCCTAGTCAAGATTTCTTCATTGATGAACTTGTCACATTCTTTTTTTAGTGTCTTAAAATAATTTTTTTAATGTTTATTTATTTTTGAGAGAGAGAGAGAGAGACATATGGTGAGTGGGGGAAGGGCAGAGAGAGGGAGACACAGAATACACAGCAGCTCCAGGTTCTGAGCTGTCAGCACAGAGCACAGAGCCCAATGCGGGGCATGAACCCATGAGCTTGTCACATTCTTGATAGAAATCACCTATGAGAAAATTTGGTCACATGAGTAGTAAGTAATAAATAGTAAAAACGTATTTATCGTTTTTCCTCCATTTGGCCGATTCTTTCTTTTCCATCAAACAGAATTCAAATAATTCAAACTCTTCAAATCAAACATCTATAGTACATTTGTGGTTAAGATCTAACTCTTTCTTTTCATTCACTAAAAAATATATTTGAATTTCTCGTTATACAACAACAAATTTCAATTCAAATGATAGATTTTTTTTAAATCAGGTATTTCAAAATACTGGATAAGATTTTCCTCGACAATACAGATACTAGTTTTTTTTAAATATCCACATTTTTGTATTGATCACACATCCCCAGCAAATTATTTTAATCTTAATTTTCTAAAGTTGAAAACTTTGTTTTGTCAATACATATTAATATATTTCCCCATAATTTTTGCAAATTTCATTAAGTAAGCCATTTTGAAGCCAAAAGCTATACTTCAACAAATCTGCAAAGTGAAAAACATCCCTTTTTTGACCCAATTTTTCTTTTAGTTTGTAAACTGTTGACAAGGCTCTTCTTTTGGACAGCCAATGCAATTAAGTATGAAACAGGAGGAAATGATCTTCTTACGGTAATTTTTGCAAAAACATGAAAATAGATGGGACTATGGAAGTGTGGATTTTTTTTTTAGATTACCATTTTGATAATATGTGTAATTCAGATCTATAAACTGACATTTATATCTGAAAGCATCTTTTTGAGTAAAACAAGGTATCACTAAATCTCTACATGTTCAGAAGGAATCTTGATGTAAAACCTTCCCGCAGTGCTACCACAGCATCTTATTTCTAATGACGATTGCAACTCTAGAGTAAATACGGTTCTTCCAAGTATTTTTCTTCAGGGCCCAACAGGTGTTATTACTACAAGTATTATTCAGCAATTAGAAAATTTTGATTTATAATCTTGTGGGTTAATGTTACCTCTAAGTCATCTGACATGCTATCAATGAGTCTAGAAATATTATTATTCAAATATAGACCATAAGTATTAAGTAGTGTTTGGTTTCATTGGCTCCATTGTCCCATTTGGTAATTTTTCTATGTAAATAAGATATTTAGACTGAGAAAGAGAAAATTTGCCAGTGTGTATGAATCTATATATAAAATAATAATTTTATTGTTGATTTAGTAACTTAAACTTTTACTTGGCCTACTGGGTCTGTCTTATGTATTTGATGGTATACTTGATTAGTTGTGATTCGATATGAAAATCAATATAGCTGTAAAAAGTAAATCTATTTAAGTATAAAATTCTTGACTATAGGCCTTTATGATTCATTTTGATTTCACAAAATACAGTTTTAGGAAATTTTTTCTACGTTTTTCTACGTTTTTAGGAAATTTTTTTAAATATCACATGAAAATTAAATAAATTTCAAGTAGTGAAACATTAATTTCCATTTAATTCAGTAATTAAAATTCTAAAAATTAAAAAAATACAAGTATCACTTACTCTAATACAGGACAAAATATTTTTGAAAGTTTGATTTTCAGAAGCTACAAATTCTAGAGTCCCCTTAATAAGTTGATTTGACAGAACTACATTTAACAATTACTTTTTAAAGAAACAAACATGTTTTTAATTTCTAAAAGAAGAAAAGAAATTATTGTGAAATCCTTTTAAAAATACATTCTAAGCCAATTGTTAACACCAAAAGCTAATAAAAAATTCAAGAAAAAGAACTGAGAAAATTAGCAAAATCACTTTATTCCTTCCTTGGCCTTCTCAGTTACCTCTGAGCTATAGAGAATTTATTGGTTCTATTTTTCATAAGTAGAAAATTCCAAAAACTCTTTTAAGAGCCATTATAGTATTAAAATAGTTCAAAATTATTTCTTATGTAATTGAGATCATTGATTTTCTCCTTATTTGTCTCTTTTGACCTCTCATCCTTCTCCATTCTTCCCACCACTGTCATCCAGGGTCAAGTATTTAAAGGCTCCGATGTTGTTTCTGAACACCATCTTATTTATGGTTGCCCATTGGTGTTAAAGCTGATCACAGGGTAACACTACCCAGAAGGTTCAGTGGCCTCTCATTGTCCATATGATCAGTTCCACTTAGCCTGGACCCTCTATAGTGTGGGTCCAATTTACCTTTCTAGTCTGATTTCTTGTTGTTCCTCCACATCTGCACTTCACGTAGATGAGCTCAGTGGCTTTTGTTAGAATCCTTGTAGGAAAGGTGTAACCAACAGCAAGTGATACAGGGAGCAAGTTCTAAAGATAATAACATCAGGAAAACTTGGGCCAATTTCAGTGTTCCTAATATGTCCTTACCAGCCAGCCTTCAAACATTTGGAATACTTTGTCCCCATAGCAATCTTTGGAAGGATGTATTAACAGTTAATTTCGAATAACTTCTTCCAGGAAGTCCTACCTAATCAACCAGCCAGTTACTATACTTCTTTCTTTGATTCTGAGAACATTGTGTTTTGGCATTTATTGATTTCTGCCTGTGTTACACCTATTTTGGTATCTTTGGTTTCTCTCCAACTATATATCTTTTTTTGCTCTGCCAAAGCAGAGCCCTTAATGTATTGCTTTTTGTATGTCACGTAGTCCCTGAAACTGCTTTTTTCATAGTAGGAGCCTTACTACCTACTTATTAAATCAAATCAAATTTGTTTGTAAAACCTATTCAAACTTTTATGTATTTTATTAAAATAACCCAACACATTTTGGACAATTTATCTATTAAGAAAATGGTATTTAAAGCAACTGGGGCTTCTTAACAACCATAAGAGGGTAAAGTGTACTTCATTTTTGGGAGAAAATATCTGGTATTCCATAAGTTTAATAACAATAATGATAACATTTATAGAAAAAGCAGAAACTCTTTCACTCTCAAAATTAAAGTGGGAATATGTTTAATGACAATTAATATGTCTACTAAAAATTTTTTGCAAATTTCAGAGAGATCATAGTTTGCATACAAACCAATTTTACATCTATCAAGTTTGAGAAAATGTTTGTGAAGTTGTTGGTCATCAAAAGTATATTTGGAATCACAGTCAAAATTCTCAACAATTTTCTATGAATAAGGTGAAATATGTACTCTAGATTTTATCAGGAATTAATAATAATTTTATTCTTGATATTTAATACTGATTTTGAATATGTATAAAAAAATGGTTGCAAATAACATATTTGACTTGCACAACTATATCTGATTAGTTGCTTATTCCAAGGGACAGGAAAGCCAAATAGATGGAGGAAGTTTGTATTGTTTTGTTGAAATGACACTGTATTTAGGCTTTCAATTTCTATTTGACCCTCTTAGGAAGTCTGTAAATGAGTTTACTGCTTAGTACTTATTTCTATAATATGAGCCCTCTGGAAAAATAAAATAAACACAGCCTTACCTTTGAAGAAATTTTGTTTTCCTTCCTGTGCAGGAAGCAGTCAAAAGTATTAGCATATAGGCTTTGCAAAGTAATTTTTAAGAATATTTTTATGAAGAGATTTAGTGACAAGTTTCATTGCAAATCACATTGATATCATTTACTGAAAAAAATTGTCTTACTGAAGAAGGAAAATAAAATTTTTTTTAAAGATCATTTTGTTGGGCGCCTGGGTGGCTTAGTTTGTTAAGCATCCAGCTTCGGCTCAGGTCATGATCTCACTGTTCGTGAGTTCAAGCCCCACGTTAGGCCCTGTGCTAACAACTCAGAGCCTGGAGCCTGCTTCAGGTTCAGTGTCTCCCTCTCTCTCAGCCCCTCCCCTGCTTGCATTCCCTCTCTCTCTCTCTCTCAAAAAAAAAAAAAAAAAAAAAAAAAAAACATAAAAAATTAAAAAAAATAAAGATAGTTTTGTGAACAGATTTAGATTCACAGACAACTCACTCTGGAAAGATCATGGTTAGCACAGCTCTTATTTCTTTCAGAGAAGGAAATGGAGGCAGGAAAAAATGTCATTAAATGACCAGTTTAATGACAGTGCTCATGGATGAGAAGATACAAGAATGTAAGTGTCCTGATTCCTAGTATAGTGTTTTCCCCACCATTCTTCCTTTAATTTTGCTAAATGCATTCTAGTTTTATTTGTAATGCTTGGGAACATGAGTATGCCACACTGTCTTTTACAAAACTAGTAAAACTTCAGCCATATGAGCACCTCTCCATAGTTAGCTGCTCTTAAATCTTTAATGAGGAGGGGAAAGCAGCTGTGGAGGAGGAGCAAAGATAAATGCAAGGGAACTATCTGAAAAAGAAGCTGTGTGAGGTTCCCAGACAACTGTAGTTACAAGTCAGGCTACAGGGTAAAATCATTATAATATCCAGCCCTTAGAGCTAAACAGTTTGCTTCAGATTGTCACCAGAAGGAGTTTTGCTTGACTAATGAGGTTGGAAGAGGGGTCAAGTTGGTGACAAGGTTGGGATCAGGCTTTGGAATCACTTGATGTAGAGTCTAGTCTACAAAAGAGAATTCCCTCAGCAAAGGATCTTGTTTTATCACCACTGGGTTCCGTTTACTTGAATAAGCACAACTCCGGTTATTCTTCCTCAGTTCCTTCATTAAAAACCTCAGAGACTGTCCATGTTCTTGTTTTTAATCTATGGGAAACAAACAAAACCATTCTAACCATGGAAAAAAAATGTTCCTCTAACTTATAAATTAAACCTGAAGAAAACTTCCCCCATTCCCAAGAATGCTTATAAAGAGAAAAAGATCATTTTTCATGACTGAGAAAAGTTCTACTGTTGACTGGTTGATAAAGGACTTTGGCCCAAAGGTCTGATTCAACCTAAAGAAAATCTGTCACACTGAGACAGTCTGGGAAAGCCCTTCCATTTCCAGAGTAAGTATGAGTGAGAAGAAACTTTCACTCTTCCAGAAGAAATAATTTCTGCAAGTTAATCATATCCTTATGTTTTGAGTTAAAATTGGGAGCCAAACTGGCAAAGAAACATGGCACAACTTTTTTTAATCCATGATCTATCTTGTTTCTCCTCAGAATTATTGAAAATTCAAATCCACTTTCCTTAGATATCTAACATTTCTGTATGCCCCCAAAACTCATCCTATTTTCAATAGTCAAATTTCTAAGCAATGCATAGTAATTATATTTGATATAATTGGCATATTTGTTGAAAATTATGTGTTACAAGGACAATGATAGACAGCTTTTGATTATTTATTGCATGTGATCACCTCCACTATTTCTTCTGTTAATTAAGGCAGTCAATAATGAGTTATATTCAAAGTCATAAAGCAAAGCTTGGTGAGATCTTGGAGTTTTTGTGTTGCTCTTAAATTCTTATGAGGTAAGTCATACAGGAAGAACATTCAGCAAATATCTTCTTGTTTCCAGTTTTCCAGAACCAAGAACGTTTTAGAAAAGGCCTCTTAAATCTGTCAATAAATAACTATAAAACTTTGTCCAATTAGACATATTAAATGTTTCACTTTTATATCTATTAATTGTGATTTAAAAAATTTAACTGCTGGCTGTCACTTTGATGAAACAAGCACAAATGCAGCATTTTAAAAAAGAAATTCCAAGAGATGAATTTAGAAGTAAATTAGCATTACCCTATAAAATTATTAAATGCTCCCTCCTGTTGAAACTACAATGAAAAGAAATGACATTATCATAAATCCCTGCTGGAAATGCATATTTAATAAATTCCAGAAAAATTTCTAACCAATGCATAGCAAGCATCCATACTGTAGCCTCAGAAAACCATCTTCAATATGTACAAGTAGCTTTAGTCTCAAACTCTTCTTTGTAGTACTGTTTTGTGAATATATTTCCTTAAGTAACAAAAACAGTATATTTTTTGAATTAAAAAATAGACTCAGATAAAGTAACCTGTATTCCCACCACCCAGAGAATTATTATTACGCTGGCTAAATAGTAATGTATTGTTTTCCAGGCTTTTTTCTGTTTTTTCTGAAATGTGTAACGTATTCCGTATAATGTTTCGTAATCCACACCGTATCTTGGTGTATAGGACATATTTCAATATCACTAAATATTATTTCACAAGTTAATTTTAAACTTTAATTATCGTGAACAGTCCTCTGTTACGAGATCTTTGTGTTATTTCCAAATTTTTAAATCTTAAACAATGCTGTAATCGTCCTTATCTGTAAGCCTCTGAACACATCCATAACTATTCCCTAAAGAAAATGTCTCAAAGGTGCCTGGGTGGCTCAGCTGGTTAAGTGTCCGACTTTTGATTTCACCTCAGGTCATGATCTCACGATTGTGAGATCAAGCCCCATGTCGGGCCCCATGCTGGGCACAGAGCCTGCTTAAGATTCTCTCTCCCTCTCCCTGTGCCCTTCCCCTGCTCACACGCTCTCTCTCTCAAATAAAAAAAAAATTTAAAAAAAGGAAAATATCCCAGAAATGGAATTGCTGGGTCAAAGATTGTTACATATTTTAAGGCCTCTAATACAGACTGCCAAGTGCCTTCCAAAATTATTACATCAATATATCCTCTCATTGTCTGTGAACAAGATTGGCAAAAATTATATTCCTTTACAGTTTTAATTTGCATTGCTTTAATTATGAATGAAATTAAATATTTTGTCATGTTGTAACTGATACAGTGTACTTCTTCTGTTGATTGCCTACTTGTGGTCTTTTGCTCATATATTTTTCTGTTGGTGTATTTGCCTCACCTTCCTAACTGCTAATTGTTCTTAAGATATTAACCTCTTATCAGAGATGTGGCAAATCTGTTTCCCAGTTCACACTTTGCCTTTAATTTTACTTTTTTTCTAAACAAAATTAAAAGTAAAGTATCAAGTCAAAACCAGTAATCTGTTCAGAGGGAAAAGGCTATTGAAGCCGGGGTAGGGATGGGGGAGAGGAGCAAGCATCTGCAGCCATGAATGAGGCCAGCTCCTGCAGGGCTGGCCTCAACCACTCCTGTCTTTTCTCCCCATCACAACACTGTCCCTCCAAACTCTGAACAGAGCCCACTTCCATGAAATAGATGTGTTACTTACACCATTTGGCATGGATCGACTTAGTGTCTTGTACTGCTCTTGGGATAATTCCTGTAATTGTTCATGAATTCTCAACCAGACTGCAAGCAATTTAAGGACAGGAACACTTTTTTATGCTTCTTTTCCATTCTTCGTGGTTCTAGCACCATGCTCAGCAGGTAATAAGCCTTGAACAATTACTTGTTCATTGAGTACAGATGTGCTCCTTTGGTGCCTTCCATGGCCAGATCAGTCTGTTGTTCCTTTCTCACAGATTTTATTGACGCTACATCTATGTGTGAAAATTACTGAGCCATTTTAAATAAAGTGATTTCTGTTCTGACAAATTACTGGTCAAACCTGTATTCAGAGTAAGTGATTTCCTTAAGTGATGGGTAAATTCAGTCAAAATAGTTGATTTGAGCCTTTGAGTTGACCTTTTTCTCAGTCAATAAGAACACACTACAACACAGAGAAAGTTGAGTTTCCCTGCGATGCCAGCCACAGCTCACCCAGTGAATTATGAGGAAAAAGGGTGGGTGGTCTTTCCTAGAACAATACTGTAATACTCAAAGCTATATCCAAAGAATATATCCAAATATATTTCTTTTTTTTTTCATGTTTATTTATCTTTGAGAGAGAGATTGAGAGAGACAGAGTGTGAGAGGGGTAGGGGCAGAGAGAGAGGGAGACACAGAATCTGAAGCAGGCTCCAGGCTCCGAGCTGTCAGCACAGAGCCCGATGCTGGGCTCGAACTCACAAGCTGTGAGATCATGACCTGAGCCAAAGTCGGACGCTCAACCGACTAAGCCACCCAGGCACCCCTATCCAAATATATTTCTAAAATATCTTTTAAAAATACACGACATTACGATTTTAATAGATGATATACATTTTCTGAATTTATTTACAATTATATGTGACCTATACCAGTTTGATAATTTTAAAACAACAATATGAATTCAATGCCAAACTCAGTATTTTAAAAGTGAACATTGTAGGTGCACCAAAATCTTTGAGAGGTTCTGGTCCAAGCTTGCCCATCGAAATCTATGTATTACAAGGTAAAATTGGTATCCGTGTGTGTGGGTACTAAAACATATACACATTAGAACACATATCACCACGTAAAACTCTTGAAGTAGTTGCCACTTTAGGAAAATAAACCACCACAACTTTTAAAATGTGATAGATGTGGCCTTAAAAGTAAATACTAGTTTGTAAATATGCTAGTCATTGGACAAGGACCTTTTACCTGGTATGTCTTTTATGACCAATTAACATATTTAAGAAATACATATGAGACATAGAAAAAAAGAAGTTTCTAATATTTCATTCAAGAGAAGACTAACCTTTCCTAATCCGGAATTTGAAACTAACTCAGTGCACAAGTTAGAGCATAAGCAGTAGTAGGCCTTTGAAGCTTAAAGTTTAATCCTTTTTAGGTCATCAGGAACTTGTGTATGTTCATGTCTGTTTCTCATAAATGCACATTATAAACACTATCTGTCATCATCCCATGAAGTGTGGTACAGTTGATAGTTTTAGTGAGCAAGAAATCACTTTGGGGTAAAAGTCATTCTTTAAGACTAGCTATGGGGTGTTCTAAATGGAAGTGCAATGGAGAAGTTTGCACCATAGGGCTTGTGAATTACGCAAACACTGGGCTGCATTCTTTGACGCCACCTATTACTAACTTATTATTTGGAGTTCCTTTTTTTTTTTTTTTAAAAAAGGTAGTTCCTACTACCACCCAGTAAAAAATGTACTCTGCAATCTTTTCTTGTTTTGCATATGATTGGTAGCATACCTTTTAACTGCTGTAAGTAATAAAAATATATATGTGCAAGTTGGCTATAAGAAATGCCAAAGTTTCACCTAATAAAATTTTGGTATGCCTCAGTTTTCAAAGTAAATTTGATTTATTTGAGCCACCAGCCGTCCGATGACAGCCCTGTGTTTTTTATATGAGTCATGTCCCAAGGGGTCTAGAATATGCCAATGGTGTACCTTGGATTGGATCCAGTGTCCGCAAACAGGTTTTCATTAGACTTTGATGCCAGTCGCATTTGGGAGCGGAGAGGCTGCTGAAAACCAGCTTTGCTTTGGGATCACTTCTTTCTTTTAGAAAAAACAACAAAGATCTTTTTTAGCAAAGCTTTGCGCCTCCACATTGTAGGTGTATGGTAATATTTTAGAGAGCAGTAATCTGTTATTGCAGGTGGTCGGGCTTCAAGCACTTCCGTATTTTGAGAATAGATCAGACGAAGTGCAACAACTTTTATTGAAAAATTGCCGAATTTGAAAATTAGAAACACATTTTCTGTGGCTAAGATTAAGTTAGCATGTATTACAGTCACTTGGACTTTTCTGTAGCACTAAGGGGAATATAATTACATAGATTATTCCACATGTCATGAGATTGGAACCTTAATCACAGTTAGAAACCTTTATCATGCTGACGTAGACCCTCCAGTTCAATCTCTTTAGTAATTAAAGGACTTCTCTATTTTTTGGTTAAAAATACGGAGTAGGCAAGTCAATGAAAAATGAAACAAACTCACCTTTTATTTTTATACATAAAATCAAGTTTTATTTCTTATTTTTTAATTGTATTTATTCATGCTTTCAGAGAAAGCTGTATGTGAGGATGGAGTCCGAAATTATCCTTTAAAATCTTTTAGACACACACATATGTATCCATGAGAGTGCATTTGTGTGTGTGTGTGTGTGTGTGTGTGTAGCATTTGTATGGAACTTAATT
This sequence comes from Panthera tigris, assembly GCF_018350195.1. Taxonomy (NCBI): domain Eukaryota; kingdom Metazoa; phylum Chordata; class Mammalia; order Carnivora; family Felidae; genus Panthera; species Panthera tigris. Next base: position 75,851,092 of record NC_056664.1, on the reverse strand, counting down.
TAAAAATGAGATTTGGAGTCTTACAGCTTAAATCAAAGAGAAAAAGTAGATGTATATTGTTTACCTGGTAGTGAGAAAGACTTTTATCCAATGAAAATTTATTACCACCAGAAATCACCAGATCAAAAGAAGAATGAAGGGAGAAAGAAAGAAAGAAAGAAAGAAAAGAAAAAGAAGGAAGAACGAAAGAAAAAAAGAAAGAAAAGAAAAAGAAAGAAAGAAAGAAAGAAAAAAGAAAGAAAGAAAGAAAGAAAGAAAGAAAGAAAGAAAGAAAGAAAGAAAAGAAAGAAAAACATCCCAAGAGAATCGTGGGTGGAGACCTAAGTCAACAGAAATGTTGCCAAAGATCCAGAACATAAACTGACACTAGCTGTCATCCCAGCATATTTTTTTGCCCTCTTTTTTTGTTGTTGTTATCCAGGGATTTTTATGACATTGTCTTGTAACTTGGTAAATCTATCCTGTGTCATTCTAAATGCAGAAGAAGTATTTTATTGCTCTTCCTGTCATATACACTAAGGTGTTGCATCTTTTTGAAAGAAAAACGCGTTTAGAACCCCCGTGTTGGGATCGAAGTCAAAACTACAATAAACGACTTCAATCAACCCAGCAAGGACAAAATTGATCAGAATGTGTCTATTTTATCAAATATAATATAAATCAAACACTACAGAGTAAACTACTACACAATTAATGGTCAATGACATGGTATAGGCTATTGATCTTCACTCATTTTTGCTTGGATATCCCCCCAAATGTTTTTAGTATGACCCCCCCCATATCCTTATGTTATTTTCTAAAAATTTTTATTATTGTTTTACACAGATACATAGGATGCAATCTCCAATGTATTGTAAATATCAACATTTTCACTTTTTTAGATATATTTAATAAAATCTAAATATCATAGCTATTTGATACCATCATCATCTGGGCTCAAGAGTTCTTCTGGGATGATGGTAATAGTTTGAAGTGGAATTGTGGGGATATTGAGCAATTGTATACATTTACAAAATTGCAATTACATAGTTACAGTGGGCGAATTTTATGGTGTGTAAATTATATCTCAAAATAGCTGTTAAAATAGAAACAAGTTGGAAATTTTACATTCTTCCTTTTTCTCCTTTGACCTGTTTTCCCCCATAGAAGCCCATCCTAGTATAGTATATTTTTAGGATCAAATCTTTTGTTGATGATCCCATACTTCTTTGCAATGAATATATGTATATAAATTTAGATTTAAATATTTTCTATATTCTATAACATAAGGCTCTAAATATTAAAATGTTTATTCGATGTTTATTATTATTATAAGTAGCACAAATTGATCACTAGCAATATTAAATGCAATACATTTTATAAATAATCAAACTTAAAAATTAACATTTATTAGATGCACCATTCAATGAAATAGTTAGAACTGTTTCTTTTTTCATTTGGTTAATTTTTTCCAATTACTCATTGCCAAATGAGACAAAATTGAACAGTTTTATTCCAATTGTTTGTTTTTACAGATTTAAGCACCAAGAAACTTTTTTTGTATAAATCATAAGATGAAATATAAGATATTTATATAAACAATATGGGTCAAAGTTTTCAAATTCCTTGAGTTATACATCATGCAGTGACCTATTACTAAAATTTTTTTGTGGCCTAAACTCAACAAGGTCCTCTCTCAATTTTACTGAAAGCAAAAAATTGAAAACAACTTGATTGCAAAAGTCAGTCGTTAAAATCAATCACTGTCTTAGCATTTATATCACTATTTTGAATTCTTTCTATGCTTGGCACTGTGGGGGTTTTTACAGTTTTATAGGATTTTTGTTGGGTAAGAGGTGTGCCATTCTTCTGTAAACTGGGAGAACGCTGATTGCTAAGGGAACGCCTTTATCCTAGGTGAGGTCTCATGCAGATCAATGCTATAAAGGAGCAGACCCGGAAGCAAAGGATCTGGAAATTGATTAGCTCAAAGCTATCCTCAACTTTATGTCCCTTGAAAAGTTTTGTCCATCTTGAAGGGTGTCCATACCCCAGTTTAAAGACTGGTACAGCCAGCAAGAAGTCAGAAGCAGGAGAAAGTATAGTTGGATGCCCCTTGGGGGTGGGGGGAAGGAAAGCAGATACACCGAGGCATCCAGAACTTAGCTGGACCTAAGAGAATGTGTAGGCTTTAGGTATTCAGAAAGAAGCAAGGAAAGGCATTTCAGATGGGGGACTCACTTAAACAAAAGCATGGAAACAGAATTGACATGTTCTCTGCAGGAGAAGAGAAAGGGACTGACTGAAACATACATGCTGTGTGGGGCCAAATGAAGATCCAATTGTAAATGCAATACAGTGAGAAGGGTCCTCAAGAAATATTTTTGTTCTATCCCTGAAATCTAACTCCATCAATTCCAAATGGCAATGGACATATATGGTTAAGAAGAGCTTTCTAAGATAAGATCAGCACTTGAATTTAACTTCATGTTCAGAAAACAGCTTTAGGGGAATCACTTTATTTTCTAGGTAAAGAGGTACATGGGTACCTGGAATCAATTCATCAATCACACATATTTACTGAGTCCATTATTATTAAGTCTATACCATGTGCCAAGCCTTGGGTGGCCTTATGGACATCCTCTCAGCCCATACTCCAAAATCTGGACTAGTTGACATACTGAGCTACTCAGAACTCTCCTGCTGAAGTGATTATGGATATAGGATACTAAAATTGTGTGCAGGTGTAAAGGGCAGCCACAAAATCTCCTTGGTACTATATCCTGTTTGTAGGGCCTTGTGCCTCTCCAAAGTCTACAGTTTCTATGCACATGTTCCCTAAGTTAAAGTGACCTGGATAGAATAAGAGACTGTCTTTCTTCATCTGACTGTTGACTGTAGTTGGTATCAGCAATGTAAAAAAGATTTTTTTAAACCTAAACATATATATACATAAACACGCATATAGGAATGTCTGTGTCCAAGTTTATTCACCTGCAGTTGGTGAAATAAGCCACATCCAAAATACAGACTTTCTGTAAGAATTTCCTTTCAAATTCATTTCTGTCAGAAATAGTCCCCAAGTGGTTTGTGGTTACTGATCTTATTTTTAGGGTGAACCATACTTAGATCAGCCCAAAGGCTCTTCAGTCCCTTTAGGAGGATAACATAAATGGGAGGGAAAGTTTATACCTAAAAGTCACCCCAACTTAGAGAAGGATTTTGAACCCATTTTCCCTCTCTATGCTGTACTCAACTTCAACCCTGCAAGACTGAGTCTCTTCTTCTCTAATTTCCCTTTTATGAGTTGATACCTTCGTACACGGCCTTGCTGCATTTAGGATGATCCCTTTGGCTACTCTCCAGAAACCCCTCTAGCACTCAGCTCTAGTGCCACCCCATTTTCCTGATTCCTTCAGGCCAGGCTTTACTCTGTTCTTCCTGTGCTTTCTCTGAACTGAAAGTGCGTGTTCCCCACATGACATTATTATAGCTGTGTTACATTGTTATTCATCTTCAAATCCTTGGTACTTAGCAGGGTTCTTGGAAGGTGGGTATTGCTCAATACATGTTTGTTGAATGAATGAACAAACTACTAAGGTCCTAGGACCCACCCCGTAAATAAAAAAGAAAAATAGCTCAACAGCAACCATGGGTTACAGTTTTGCGCAGGTATATTCTTTAGGATTCATGATTCATAGTGGGCCTCTGATGTGCAAAGTGAAGGGTTTTTGTTTGTTTTTGTTGGTTTTGTTTTGCCTTGCAGCAAGTGTGTGTGTATGTGTATAATGTGTATGTGGTATATGTGTATGGTGTATGGTCTATAAAGTGAGATAGCCTTCATTGTCACCTGGAAATCCTAGAGTTAGATCTTACTTTTCTACCTTTATTATACTCACTCACAATTTTCTGTTCTGTTACCATAAGCCACACGTGCATGCGTGCGCGCTTGCGCGCGCTCACACACACACACACACACACACACACACACACACACGCGTGCGCGCGCTTCCCCTAAGGTTAAGTGGTAAGAATGGAAGATAAAATACAGAAATGTGGGAACATCAAGATCTCCCCTCATGTTTCAGTGACTCATCTAGCCAACTCAAAGTGAGATTTACCATTTTAATTGCCTCACCAAAAACTCTCTTTTGGTTTCCTTGATCTTTTGGGGTAGTCTGTGGGTTGGAGTGTTAGACATTAAATGTAGCGATGTTGGAGGTAGAGACTAAGCTGGATAAACATGAAGGACCCTGAGGGTCCTTAGGCATGTGGAGCCCCTCTGGTGGAAAATGAACTGGCATCTGTAAGATGCCTGCTGATGTGGGGTAGGGGCTTAGTAATGACCCAGCTTGTGAAATCGGCCCTTTGGGGCTGGCATAGAGTCATAAACCAAGCCAATTAAATTCTTAGAGGAAAATATAATTGTGTAAACTTCAAATGTTGAGTTGAACTGTTTAGCAGTGAGCTGTTCTTTTAACTGCCAACCGCGCCTGAGCCCGCCTCTTCCTGTTAGGTCAGCAACAAGCAGCAGCTCCAGGCTTGGACGTCTGGGTAATAGGAGTAACAAAGCTTTTTTGCCCAGAGTTTTAATATCCCAAAGGCAAAACTGAACTGATAGTGATAATACAAATAGGATGTTTGCCTTAGAGTTGATGCTGGAATTGGTTAAGACTTTTGGACTATTAGGATGGGGTGAATATATTTGCATGTGAAAACTGTGTGATTTTTGGTGAGCTAGAAGGTAGAGTGTTATGGGCTGAACTGTGTCCCCAAATTCCACATGCAGAAGTCCTGACCCCAGTACCCCAGAATGTGGCTGTATTGGGAGATAGGGCCTTTACAGAGGTGGGCCCTAATCCAATTTGACTGGTGTCCTTATAAGAAGAGATGAGGACACAGACCTGTGCACACACAGAGGAAAGACCACATAAGGACACAGCATGAAGGTGTCCTCCGCAAGCCAAGCAGAGAGGCCTCAGAAGAAACCCATCCTGCCAACACCTTGATCTTGAATTTCCAGCCTCCAGAACTGTGAGAAATAAATTTCTGTTGTTCAAGCCACCCAGTCTGTGGTATTTGTCATGGCAGCATTAGCAAACTAGCATCGTCACCTAGTCCAGGAAATATTATTTTCTAAGTCTTCTTATTTTTTCTAACTCACTGAGCTTTGTAAGAAATAAGCAGTATGATACTGGGGAAGGAGAAGACTCTGGTTTTGAAAGGCCTAAGGCTTATATAATTTTGGAGAGTCCTCCTCAACAAAAAAATAAGTAGCAAAATGATTATTTTTAGAATAAGACAAAAAATCACAACAAATTTTAAAATTGTAAATAGGAGACAAATTCAAAAACACATATCATCTGATCACGTGAGCCAGGCCTCACTGGAGGGTTGGGCAGGTCAGGGCGCTGAGGCTTACACGAGGTTGGCTGTGTGTTAAAGTGCCTGTTTGAAATAATAGAGAAAGTCTGGCCCCCTTTATGGTTAGATTTTCTGTCTTCCCATATTCCCAGGTACTCCATCACAGCACATCTGTAGACAGGATTTCATTCTCAGGAGCCTCCACCAGGCCGTTAAGTTACACTGTCAGTCTAGCCAAGTATGTAGTGCCTTCTGGGAGAATCCTTGCAAATACCCTGCCCTGTGCAGTAATTAACAATGGTCAGTTACTCTTTTCAGTAGTATGTGATGTAGATCCCCAGAACTGGGTTTTGCTGGCTGTCTGCCACAGGTGACAGAGCAAAGAGTGGGGTTTGGTGCCCTGGGTGCAAAGATAATCTCCTCTGCATTTGCACAGAAAACTGGAGAATTTTGGTGAAATTTTTCAGTTTCAGAATTCATTGGATCTCAAATCAGGTTGCCAGTACTGAGGTCATTGGTATGACCCTTTTTCCATTTTCACAGGCAAAGCTTCCCTCCTTGCTCAAGACAAAATTCATAAAATGGTGCCAGAGAAATATGATTTTTTTTCACACTTCACAAAGCTGTCAAAAAGCCTGGGTTTGCCAGTTTTGCTTTTAATGTGCAAAACCTTTCACATGGCTCCAGGAACAACCCAAGATCTAGTGGCCAACAAGTTGCATTTCCTTCCAAAGGAAACAGTAAAAGCATTGTTGGAGAAGAGGATGGCATTGACTTCGGCTGGAGCTGGTAAGGGATGGTATTCACATTCAAAAGAGCAGAAGCATTGGCTTCTGCAACAACAAACCTTATTTTAGTGGTAGGTTTAAGACATACAGGCATAGTGTGTGTGTGTGTGTGTGTGTGTGTGTGTGTGTGTGTGTGTATAGGGTGTGTGTGTGTTTACTCACGCATGATAATCTTATCTCTTTCATATGGGCCAAACTATTTGTGTCCATTTTGTAAATGGGACATCTGAGAAGCAGCCCTTTGCCAGGCCTAGGGACATTGGGTGATCAGTTTTATCAAATTTTCTTTGACTCTATTACACATGACTCTCATTCCTAATAATAGCTTGTCCTGGACTTCTTCATGCTTTCCTTTTTTTTTTTTTTATACTTTCCATGCCTACTCTGAGGATATTTAGATAAGCAAAGTTCCATTATATTTGGCCATGTGTTTTCTTCCTCCTTTCTTCTGTTTTCTACACCAGTGATTCTCAAAGTGTGGTTCCTGGACCAGCAGTATCAGCATCACCTGGGAACTTGTTAGAAATGTAGGTTCTCAGACCTCATCCCAGACTGACAGTATATTAAATGGGGCTCAGTATTCTATATTTGAACGAGCCTTCTAGGAAAACCTGATACTCCCAGAAGTTTGAAAGGTACTGTCCTACATCACTTTTATCTGTCCTGAGAAGTAGATATCACAGCCTTCAAATGCTTACTCACAGTGGGCAATGTCCAAAGAGAGGGGACTCAACGGTAGTTGTGATAAGCGTTTTATACACATTAATCTATGGAGACCTCACAGGCTCCCTGTGACTATCCAATTTCTACAGTTGACACACTGAGGCTCAGGGAGGCTGTGCAACATAACCATAGCCAAGATGGCTTCAGAGGGTAGCTCAGAAGAATGTTCACGTCACCACCCACTGGGCCTCCTCTGTGCTTGCTCTGCAACATAAGACAAACTCCCAAATAGCTTTGCTCCTTATGGACAAGTTCTTTATGATAAAACTTCTAGCAACTTTAGCTCTAAGAGCACTCAGCTGGTAAGGGATGGAGCCAAGATTCAAAGACAGTGTATCCATATTTAATCCCTGTACTTTGGCCTGTATCTTGCAACTCTCTCAGAATTTATTGTTCATAAAGTGCAGGACTGGGCTCAGTGGAGGATACAAAGTTGAATGATAGAGTCATGACCCTTAATAAGTTTAGGATCTATCTGAAAACTTTGGTCTGTGGCTCTCCTCATGCATGGGTAGGCAGATCCAGACAACCCAGAATGGTGTTATGGAAAACACCGAGGCCTGAGTCAACAGCTCTGGATTTGAATCCTGGCTCTTCTAGACCACATGTTGTGACCACAGGAAAATTACTTAACCTCTCTGAACTTCAGTTTCAACATTACTGGTGCTTATTGTGAGCCTATATTGGGATTATATTTTTAGAAGTTTCAGTACAAAAAATAAATGAAATGGACTGAAAGAATGTTTTGAAATGTTTCAGTACAATGTTTGTTAATGAATGTCATTAACATTCTTGTATTATTTACTTACTAATAGGATTGTTGGCTGAGGAAGAGATAATGAAAGTAAAATTCCAGGCACAGCTTGGGTGCCTGAGAAATGGTACTTTTCTTTTTTTATTAGTAAATGCAATTACATTCAGTAGTACCAGCCACAATGTCATCTTTCCCTGCACAGAAGTTGGGCCAAGGCTGGCAGAGCTAGAAGCTGGGAATAAGGACTGTGGAACAATGAGGAGGTCCCACACTGGATTATACTAAAAGTGTTTCAGTGAGTGCTAAGGTGTGCTGTGGGTTGATCACTTGAATATTACCTCTTCCACTTTCTTTGAAATATTGAGTTTGGAGAAAAGAGCTGGTGAATGGTCACAAGATGTTGAAAATAGAAGACATTTCATAGATACCAAACGGTTCTTGCATATTGTGCTAAAAGGGATATAGCCAAAAAGTTTTGAAAGTTGATGAGGTACAAACTGAATTTGTTGCCACTACACCGTTTTAATCACACTGGACGTAAGCAGTCCTTCACCATCTGCAGTGTGGGCTTCAACTGCAGACTCATTGCCCAGAGATAGTGCTCGAATGTGTTTTTTGTTTTTTTTTAGTTTTGGTAAATTTTACTAAAAATCAAAATCCAAGTCTTATAGATAGAATGCAAGACATAGCTTTGGGGTGCAAATCTTCATAGATTTAGAATCTATGTATTGCAGAGCTAATTTGTTTCCCAAACTGTTTATTTTCCTTTAGGAAAAAAGTACATAAGACTAGAGTATTTCGAGTTTTGAAAAAAAAATTTTTAAGGAAAGGATGGAACATGTGAAACACCCCATAATCTCTAGAGAGATGAAGCAGGAAATACCAGTTTGAAGCTAACAAAAATGGTAATGACCAAATTTCCCAAGAAAGTAATCTTATAACATTTTATGGTCATCAGTTCATTTTACACATGCGTAAACAGTGATAAAATGAGGTGATATATAAGCAAGTTTGTAACCAGCTGTGCCTTTTATAATTATATAGATGCCCTAACTCTTGATTGAACAGGGGTTAATTTTTACAGTGGAAAACAATTACCACATTCATTCATGTAATTCTTTGCAAAAAAACGATTCTGTTTAACTAAGGGGTTAACATGTGTGTTGTTTATGTTTTTTTTTTAATTTTCTGTATATTGTGGTGTTTTGACATTTGAAAAACCTGTCTGGGGAGAGACTGCTCCTCTTGGGTTAGCCAATTCTTAGACATAGCACAAGGCCAGCTGGGAACATGCGTTTGATGTACAAACAAACCACTCCAAAACCATACCTCCGTTATCTGGCGGCAATATTCCTTCGCCTTAATCACCCCAGAGCTAGGTGCCAGGCAACTAAGGACCACTCCTATAATTTAGAGCCCACAGAAATTATTCAGACTAGCCAATCCTAAGCTATTGTATGTTTCCCTGCCTTGCCTTTCCCACAGAAACTCCAACAAAGGCTGTGGCTTAGATTCTCCTCTCTCCCCTGCCACTCTTGCCTCCTGACTACCATTGATGCTTCCCCATGTGGTCCTGTGTGGCATGTTTCCTGTCTTTAGGACCCATGAGTATAGTAGGCTTTGTTTCCCTGACTCTCTCCTGTGTCTCCTCTTGTGCCCACACCCGACTGACCACCATCAAGGACACAGAACTACACGTGACAATACTGTTTACATCAGGTTCCTGCTACCAGGTGCCACACTACCTTTTCCGATTGACACAAGCAACTATAGAGCCAGGCCATTAAATTCAGAAAGCCTCTGGACAAAGCTGCATACAACTTTGTCCTAGTTGGCCCCTTCTGCTTCCCAGTGTCTTTCTCTTTGCCGATCCTTTAGACCTTGATTTCACCTTGATGATTTTTGTATACTCCCTGCTTAAATCTGGTACTTCCCTGCTGACACGTGGTTCTTGACACTGGAGCTCTTCCTCCTCTACCTGACCTCAAGGGCATTACTGCCCAGTTTCCTTCCAGCCACTCATCCCTCTCACCTTGCTGCTGACCTTAGTCTATACCATATTACATCTTACCCTGCTTACCTTACCCTTTACATTCCACTCACACATACAGTAAAATGTGCCATTTGCCATAGCTATCTAAAATAGGCGGCTGAGTTTAGTTCAAAACACTAACTACATAGAAGTTTAATTAGAAAATACGCTAGCATTTTTTCCTACTTTAGGATATTTAGGAGCTATCTACATTCAATATCATATTATGTATGCATGCAAGTATACTATCTTTATATAAGTTGTGGGACTATAATTACCATCTCACTAATTAACACATAACATAAAGCTATTTTATATTAATGGAAAAAATGTTTAATTTCTTCCTATTAACTGCTAACAGATATTTATTACTATACCTATTTTAATGAATAAAAACTTCATTTCCATATGTTATATTTATGGAAATAAAATTTTCCATATAATTGATGTGCTAAAACATAAAGCAAATCAGTAGCACTATGTTCTCTTAAAGCTAAACAAGCCCTTTGAAATCTTTCCCTACACTGTTATGTTGTTTGCTAAGTATTTATTTATAAAAGGTATAAGGATCAACTTAAATTTGGATTAAATAACCACAAATGGAATTAGTAAGCAAGCTTTGCAATTTTGTTTGCTATATCTTTACTTATACATAGTACAAAGATAAACTTGGATCAAATAAGCACAAAGAGAATTAATAAATAAATCTTACAATATATATTTTCATACACAGACCTACAAAGAGTTTTTAAAAACTCTACTTGGGTTACATTCACCATTGCCACTATTTACCCTCCAAAGGAAACAACTCACCTTCTCACACCACTAGTTGGAGTAACAACAGCCATGATGTCTCATATCTATAAAGAACCCACTATGTTGCAGACGCTGTTCTACATGTGATAAACGTGCCAATTACTCCTCCAATTATAGCTACTATTGTTATCTCCATTTCACAGATGAAGGGACAGACAGGAGAAAAGGCACTCATCCCAAATCACACCCCTTATAGGTGGTCAGGGAAAAATGAAGCCTGGTCTTCCTCTGGAGCCTGTGTTGGAGCCCCTTTGCTCTTAATGAGTTCAGAATCTCACCATGAGTAGGGCTGCAGAGGCCGCAGAAGACAAAGGGAGAGATGTTTGGGCAAAGGCAGAATCAAGTAATCATCCATCTACCTTCACTTTCTCCCTCAACCCCAATAAAACAGCTATAAAGGGATTTTTTTAAAGACAAATCCAGAAAGAGAAGGGGAAATGGGAGATAAAAGACACCAGCAAAATTTAGGAAACTGGAAAGCCAAAGGATGAATAGGAACTGAGTGGCTCATCCAGAAAACCAAATCCTAAGCTCACAGTGGGGAACCTAACGACAACTAATAAGCACCCCAGAATGGACCAAAGTCTTGGAATTCACCAGGAATCTCTGGATGGGGAGTAAGGGAGGGAGGAATGGGTGAATTCTATTGAGAAACAGATCCCCAGATCCTCAGATCCCCAGATCCCTGTTGTGCCCACCAGAGTTCTCACAGCCTCTATTTTCCTGAAGAGTTAAGAGTTCCTTGCATGTTTGATAGAGTGAACCAGTTGAGGAAGCTGAATTCAGAGTTTTCATATTTTTAATTAATAAACACCATTTCATGCTCATGAAAACGGTTAAAACATAAAAGACTGGCAAAACCAAACATAAGTGAGGTTCTTGAACAACCAGAACTCTCATATGCTGCTGGTGGAAGTATAAAATAGTATCAGCACTTTGGGGAATGGGTGGGAAGGTAAATTTACATCTATCCCATCACCTACCAATTCCACTCCCAGGTATTGATCCAAGGAAAAACTAAGTGCATGTCTACAAAATGATTTACATAGCAATGTTCGTAACTATCCTATGCAGATTTGCTAAAAGCTGGAAACATCCTGAATTTCCATTAACAGGGGAATGAAGGCAAAACAAAACAAAAAACCCTGCCAAGTGGCCAAATAGTGGAATACTACTCAGTAATGGAAAAGAGTGAAAAGCTAGTATACTCAACATCATGGACGAATCTCAAAAAATTGTGTTGAGGGGCGCCTGGGTGGCTCAGTTGGTTAAGTGTCCGATTTAGGTTCAGGTCATGATCTCGCAGTCAGTGAGTTCGGGTCCCGCATCAGGCTCTGTGCTGACAGCTCAGAGCCTGAAGCCTGCTTCAGATTCTGTGTCTCCCTCTTTCTCTGCTCCTCCCCCACTCACACACACTCTCTCTCTGTCTCTCAAAGATTAATAAATTAAAAAAATTTTTTTTTAAATTGTGTTGAGCTACAGATCCTAGACACAAAAGATTTGTAGTGTATATGATTCTTTTCATCTGGAGTCTAAGAATAAGGAAAGCCATTCTACAGTGATAGAGTCAGACAGTGGGATAGAAGTGAGGAAATGCCTGAAAAGGCACATGAGGGAACCTCCAGGGATGATGGAAATGTTCTGTATGTTGTTTGAGGAAGTATACACAAGAGTTCAAACTCCCCAATCTGAATACTCATAATCTGTACATTTTGTTTAATGTAAAGTATACATAATAACTTTGTAATATTCATAAATAGCAAAATATATTTAAAAATGTGCACTTATAAATCTGATTTACAATAGCAACATTTTATGTTCAAGGCACTTTTTAGAGCTTTATACATACAAACTAATTCAGTCTTTGTGATATCTCAATGAGATATTATTACATCAATTTTACAGTTAAAGACACTGAAGCCTATAAAGTAAGAAACTTACCCAAAGTTATGCAGTTAGCCAGTTGTAGGGCTGGGATTTGAAGCCAAGTAATATGACTCTAGAGCCTTTACACTATTTTATGGTACCATGCTGCCTTCCACTGACTAAAGAAAGAGGAGGGTGAAGAAAATACAGTTGAAAAAAGTGACATTGAAAAAAGTGACACCTAAGTCTTAAAAGAGTTCCTAGGTCCTTAATTCAAGTTGGGACGGTCCAAGCTCCTGGGCTAGAACTGCCTAGACAATCGGGATTGAGGAGGTACAACTGGACCTGAATCTTGTGTGATCTCATTGCTGAGGCATGGCATGATATAGTTATTCCAGAGCATTACCTTTAGCATCAGGTCCAAAGTCCAGTCTATGCCTAGGGTGTTATGTTTGTATGGCCCTCAAAGCCTTTGTTTTCTTAACTGTAATCTCACGATGCTGATATCTATGCCAGAGGTGAGACATGTGTAGCAGATACAGCTAGGTGTCTGCCCAGTGTTCACTTTCTCCTTCTCCCTCATTAACAGACACCCTAGTTTGTTAAGAGTGGTGATATGCCTGGGGTGCCTGAGTGGCTCAGTTGGTTAAGCCTCCAACTTCAGCTCAGGTCATGATCTCGCGGTTCATGAGTTCAGGCCCTACATCTGGCTCTGTGCTGACAGCTTAGAGCCTGGAGCCTGTTCAGATTCTGTGTCTCCCTCTTTCTCTGCCCCTTCCTTGCTCTCTCTCTCTCTCTCTCTCTCTCCCTCCCAAAAATAAATAAACATTAAAAAAATTTTTTTAAGTATTTAAAAAGAGTGGTGATATGCCTAGTGAAGGACCTTCCCAGATGCCCTCACAATGAAGGCTGTCATGTGACACAGCTCTGACTTAAAAGAAAAACACAATAAGCAGAATTCTGCCAGGGCGTTCGAGCAAGTTGTGGCTCTCCTGCTATTTGTACCTGTCTGTTCTCCCTCCTCTTGTCTGGAACTTCAGTGTGAGTCTAGATGTGAAGCCGTCATATTGCAACCATGAGGATGAAAGCTATATAAGAATGGGAGAGCAAAGATAAGAGGCCAAGGACACTGCTGACCATTGGAGCCCCTACCTGCCCAGGATGGTGTATCTCCATACTTCTTGTTATGTGAGGAAAAGAAAAAAATCCCCCAGTGGACAAGTTACTATATTCTGGGTTTATGTTACATACAGCTGAATGTCATCCTTAACTTACCTTACATCCAGACGGTAAGAACCATTAATGGGTAGCAGTTAATTTCCCCCAGATGAACAAAGAATATGTCTATGTTATTTCTACTTTTGGTATGGTGTTTCTAACAACAAAATATATCAGAGATATGGCTGTACATCACATCTCCATCCATACATGTTGCTGGTTTTCCCAGGCATAGGCATTAACGTAACCATTTTCAATCACGGTTTCAAGAGATTGTTTCTGTTAGTACTTTATTTCTGGCACAGTTAAGAATAATGCTTGATCATTTTTCAGTCCCATGCACTTGTCTTATAGACATTTGAAGGATTAAATTATCCTTGTCCTCCTTTCCTTCAAAGCCAATTTGTTTAGTATGACGTTATAATACAAATAAACTACACTTACTAGGCATTTTTCATACTGATCAATGTTTTGAATATTTAACAATTCAATATATTTGATGTTCACAAATATTATTTGAAAGGACTATTATTATAAATATTCAACAAAATCAAGGCTCCATTATAAGTATTTTTCAAAAATGAAGCATAGAGTGATTAGGTGGAAGGTGGAAGAACTAGGATTTGCGATCAGGTGCTCTGACCCAAAGCCTTCCTAACACAACTCATACACTGTTTCCTTAGCTGCTGTCTAAAGTGACTTGGAGTCAAAACTGGTCAACAAGATTTGGAACTATTCAGTAGGTACACATGCAATTGTGTGTAGGCGGGTGTGCGTGGATGAGACAGAGAGAGAAAGAGAAAGAGAGAAAGGGAGGGAGAGAGAACAAGAAATGAGAATGGATGGTAAGAAGTTTTGTTTAGGGGGAGGGAGAAGATTGTAAATAAGGGGAATTTTTTTTAAATGACACTTATGACATGCAAAATGAAAATGTCATTTTTAAGCCTCTTGTTCATGGTCTCAGGATGTCAGAAATTTAAAACTGATGACCAAACACAGGCTGAGTTTTCAAAACTGAAAAGAAAGTTGAATGAAGTTACCATTTGATACAGTAAATTCCAGGCTGGAAATGTCTTCTGTCATTTAGGGAGCAAATTAGACTCACAATTCACAGAAAATGAGATTTTATGCAGAAATAATGGTACAAAAAACATACTTCTTATCTAAAAATAATGAATCTTTAAATGAATAGGAATTATCATGAGATAAATATTAGCAACTTACTAATTTATCTAACATAATGTGAGTATCCTTTCCTATAATTCAATTTATGATAGATATAAGAAGATTGTTGCATGAAATGAGACTTAACTAAGAAGTACAAGCAGAGTATTATATATAACAAGCATTCTTACTTATTTATTATAATAATATATAAGATGCTGTACTATAGGACATAATGGAAAAACCTGCCTTTATATTTTATTTTATTTTATTTTTTTAATGGAGGTAAATGGTGAATTAACTGAACCAGATAGATTTAGCCCTTCAAACTGAAACAACGTTATAGAAATGATTTTTAAATCTCAGGTTTTGATCTCTCTTTGAGTTGTTTTGGACTATTGCATCATGTTATTTCTGGCTGAGGATTTTTGAAACTATGAATATGCAGGAGTAGTCCTAGACAACAGCAAATACAGTCAAGTAACCAAGAGGTAGAATTGGAAGAAGAGGGAATGGCTGTTGGCTAGCCAAGGTCAATATTGGAAAGTCATGAGGACATCTTAAGAGCTAAGCTAGAAAGTGGAGCATGCAAGCATTGTAACTAGTTTCCAATCTACTGATTGGAAATACACATATTTGCTTTTGCCATATGTTATCTTAAATATTCTCTCTTAGGAGATTCACTCACTGTAGAGTTGTTGAGACATTTAGTTCTCTGAAATTTACCAGTATCATTTATGTAGAAAAGGTAACTGAACATGTTCTGCACTCATTCCTAATTAGAAATCTAGGAATGGGCTAGAAATAACAACACAATAAAAAGTATGTACATTAAACCTACAGCTAATACCATAATTAATGGTGAAGCAATGGCAGGGGGCCCAAGAATGTCCAGAACAAACAAGACCCTGCTCCCTGCTACTATTGGTAAACTTGGGTTTAAGTTTCTGGCTAACACGGTAAGATAATACTGAGAAATAAAAGGCATGCCTAAAGAGAAGAGAAAAATTATCATGTGCATGTCAATTCTTTTAGCTTTAGAACTAAAGTAACACAACTAAAAGTTCTTAAAATAAGGAAGACAATTCAGCACAGGGGTGAAGTAGGAGATAAATATCCAAAGTAAATTTTCTTTATGTGAGCAATAACCAGTTAGAAAATTCTATTCACAATAGTAACCTGCAACATCAAATAGCTAGAAAAAAAATAATAAAAACTAGCAAAAAGAGCAACTTTTATGAAGTAAACCACAGAAGAGATTCAAAAGATACAAAAGAAGAGAAAGACATGCCATGTTTACGAATGAGACTACATATTCAAGATAAATCATTTATTCACCAAAATGTATGAATATTTCTAGCTTATCAAAACTGAGTCTAATATTAAACTAGGTCATAAAAATAGAGATATGAGAATGGGTTATAAAATCCTGAAAAAGGAAATATTGAAGGCACACTCACACTACCATATAATAAAATGTAATATAGAGTCCTGGTGATTAAAACCATATGATATTGGCAAAGAAGTGACAGATGAATGAAACAAAATGGATAACTTTAGAACAGACATAAGTATATAGAAGAGCATATTCCACAAGAGAGGGAATGTCACAAACCATTGAGGAAGTCTTTTTCATCTGACAAATAAGATGGAAAACATTAATAAACTTCAGAGAAAAGTAACATCCTCAGAGAAGAAACAGAAATGGTAAATAAAAATATAAAAAGATGCTCCATCTTGCCAGTAATTCAGGAGACATAAATTGAGGCCACATTGATTTACCTTTCAATATTCACTAGATAGGCAAGAATTAGGAAAACATACTGAATGCTGGAGAAATGTGGATCAAGGAAAAATCATATATTTTGTTGGTGCAAATATAAATTGGTACAGTCACATTGAAATTTTCATTATCCTTTAAATTTAAAGCTTACATCCCCTACAACCTAGCATTTTCAATCCTCAATATACACTTCATAGAAATTATTAAATGTGTGCATCCATAAATTTGTACAAAAATTTTGAGAAGCATTGTTCATATTAGCAATAAACAAAACAAAATATTCATTGTCAATAGAATAAAAAATACATTGTGGCACATTTACATAAGGAAGTAATATATACCAGTAAAAATAGATGGGCAAAATCTTAAATGAAAACTAAAAACATTTAAGAAGAAAAAAGCAAATAATAGAATACTATATACAACTTGATACTATTTTTACAAGATCCCCAAAATAGCAAAATTAAATGTCAAACTTTTAAGATCGCATGTGTGATGAAACTATTGTTTTAAGCACAGTTGTGATAAATCCAGCACACAGAAGAGAACACGGTTGTTCAACTTTAGCCCTCTTAACATTTGAAGCCAATAACTCTTGGTTGTCTGAGACCATCCTCTACATTACTGGATGGTTAGCAGCATCCTTGGCCTCCTCCCACTAGTTGCCAGTTGTAAACCCCACCCCAGCTGTGACCGCCAAAATGTGTCCAAATATTGTGGAAAGTCTCTTGAGAGATAAAATTGCTCCCAAATGAGAATCCCTGGATAGAGGTTATCTCTGAGTTTGAGACTAGGGAGCAAAGCAGGCAGACAGTAGGGGAGGAACCCAGGGGAAAATGCCAAGTTAATCATAACTTTCTAGTCCCTGCTTTGAGTGGTAGGTTCAGCAGTGCCAGTTTATTATTATGCCTGACGGCTTATGGGTTTTTTATATGTCAGATAGTAACTACATGATTTTAAAATTAAACATATATGATAATACACAGTAAAAATACTAGAATAAAATACCCCCAAATTAGCAATATACATTCTTAGAGACAAAGGTTATTGGTTTCTAGTTTCTTCTCTACATGGTCTGTTTTCAAAAGAAAAAAAAAAGAACATGCATTAGTTGTATAAAAAATGTTTTTAAAACATCTACAAACGAGTTGACAACAACTCATCATTTGTTAATGAGTTACCAACAAATGAGTTGATAATCAATCAACACTTGATTATCATGGTGGACTATGACACAAAGAAAATCATTTCAGAACTCATGAAAAAGTTCTTTCTTTATTTTGTTGCTTGTATTTATTACACACCTAATTTTAAAAAATAGCATTTGACCTGACAAGATAACATGTTCTTCTTCTGGGTGTTCTATATCTCAGAGAGTGCTTATTAATCTAGTGTGCATCCAGCTTTGTTTTTATAAAAGATAATAAAAAAGGATTTGAAATTATTTACGAATTTGTTACAGTTGAAACTGCGGCTTGGTGGGTCCCAGGCTGTGATGAAGCATGCCGTTTGTTTAATCTGTTCTCTACCAGCAGCTGACGCACAGCATGCTCTGCTCTTTGTATTTCTAATTTTTGTGAACCCTTTGATCAAAATCTGATGATGTAAAAAACAAAACAATAGGATCAGTGGCGGTGGCAGCTAAATGAATTCAAGAAGTTGCTTAAAGCATTGTCACAGTTGAGAACATGATTCCTTTCCTTCAAATTAGATCCAAATTCTAGATGTTAAGGGAGAGAGAATTAAACATTATTTTATTTATTCCTGGTGAGAACGTGCTGTCATAGCCCAACTGGTAAATATTCGATGTGAACTCCATGGAGTCCCAATCCAAGGGTCATCTTAGCCAACACATACTGAAACTTCTTTCTCTATCACAAGGAAGGACATGCTTCTCTTCCTCTATTCATGGGATACATAACTAGATAGATTTATGGCACAAACATATGCCACCTGTTTCCATTTAACCTTCATTTTTAAAAGGAGGCAGAACAATAGAAACCCTGGATTTGAAACAAACTCTTCCTGTATAATCTAGAAAAAAATCACCTAAACTCTCTGAAACTTAGTTTCCTCAGCTGTGAAAGAGAGTAACCAGAACACTTGCTCATCTTACTTTACAGGTAGTTGAGAGAATTGCTTGAGGTTGTGTTGAGGAAAGTGCTTTGGGAACTATTTATATCTGCCTACCTATACCTTTATCTATATACCTATATCTCTATAGAGATGTAATGTGCAATAAGGAGATAGATGGGCTTATTATTACCAGAACGTTCCTATTTGAGCACAGACCATTCATTTTATTGGGGTGGGGAGTCACAAAGTGTAAGTGAAACAGTTTGCTTATTTTGTGAGTGATCCCATTCTATATAGTTCACTGCCCCTCTTTTCCTAACAGTCAAGCATTCTGGCCACCATTCCTACACTTTGAAACACTGTTGCTTAAGTGAAAGGTCAATCAATCCCTGGCCTCTTATTTCAGACTGCAGACACTGATATGCCTAATTCAGTATTTCTCAACCACAGCCAATTTTGTTCTTCTCTCAGGGACATGTGACCATATCTGGAGATATTTCTGATTGTCACAACTAGGGTGGAGGTACTACTTGCTGTCAGCTAGTGGGTAAAGGCCAGCGTGCTGCTAAACATCCTACGGTGCCCAGGACAGCTCTGCATCCCCGGCAACAAAGAATTATCTGGCCCCAATATCAATAGGGCCAAGACTGAGAAACCCCCATCCAAGTCAATATTGGGCAATTGTGAAATGACTCCATTTTTTTTGAAGTTTATTCTCCATCCCACTCACGTATCCAAGGTAACTGGTGATTAGAATGAAATTCAATGGTCCTACTTGCTTTGGCTCATTTACACCATTGTATCAAGAGGTTTGAATAGGTATATGTCTATCAGACAGTCTCCAGGAAACTGAGCCAACTGAACATTTTAATATTGGATTCAACTGCAGTCAAGTAGAATTCTTTTTGGTCTAATAAATACCTCTGATTTTCTTTCCATTGGCTCTCTCCAATTGGTTCCTTACCTTTTTGTCTGATTCTGGGGGACTCATTCTGAGTTTAGGTAGAAAAGCTCCTGTTTAGGGGTGAATCGCTCCACTCTGTCTTAAAGACATTCAGTCAGGCAGGGTCCTCCATTACACTGGAAGGGACTCTAATGAGCCAAAAATCATGAAACTAAGCAGACAGCGAGGGGTGTCGGATGGTTTTCTAGGCAAATAAGGAGGCAGCTGCTAAGCTGTACTGCAAAAGCAAACAATCAACAGGCTAGGGACACCCATATCACTTTAACACCACAGACAAGAACCTCAGAAGATTATCACTTTCTAGTACATTCAGAAGAAAATGTCTCCCTGTAATCACCAATACACGATAGAGAATAATAAAATAATTAGAAGAGTCAAAGTTATGTAGCAAATAAGACACCACCCAAAGTAGTCTTCATTTTATTCTTAGTTACCATTTACATAGTAATGTCTTTATTAGGCTGGTGATATAATACCCCAAGATGACCTGCTACAGATGTCATTACATATTCTAAAAGAGCTCTCTTAAATTCCACTGGAATTTAGGAATCAATTTTGAAGAAATGCATCCACAGAAAAATCATTACTGATTCTCATAGGAAGATAATAGTTTCCCCTCCCCCTTTTTTCTTTTATATCTCCTTGACATTGACAGTGTGACTAATGTACTCAGTGGTATGAGAAATCTTCAAGGCAATGACATCACAACATGTAATTTTTCCCTTGTGCACTCAGGAAAGTCAAAGTTCTCTTGTACACTTAAAGAATCAAAAAGCCTAACTTGAAATGGTAATAGTATCCAAAATAAACAAGTTGTATTATTCTCTTTCCTCCTCAACCCAGCCTTTTCCCCTGTAGTTTTAAAGTTTGGAATTAGGTTGTCATAATAGTCTGACTTTCATTTTTAATTAGCCAATGATTTAGAAAAGAAAGAATGAAAGAAGAAACTCTTGCTATATATTAAAATCATTGATGTGTAGTTTTCTTTGGGTTCTGGTGTTTGATGAAGTGCCTTACATTGTTTTTTCTTGTTGCCAGCAACTGAAATACCTACTAATGCTTTCTGGCTTTTAAAGAACTGCACAGCATTGGCTACATATGTTTACCATTATCCACAGAACTGTCAGACCCTTTATTCCAGTGGAGGCATGCATGGAAATAGGCCAGAATGCGAAGGAACACAGTTCCGGTAGTGAAATTAGCAACTGGACAACATTCCCAGGGAAGTGGCTGAGTTCAGTTCTGGCAAAAATCCCATGGCTGCTGGTACAAAAAACAAACAAAAAAAAAAAAAAAAAAAAAAAGAAGAAGAAGAAAAGAAGAAGCAGCAGAAGGAAAAAAAAAGAAAAGAAAGAAAAAAAAAGAAAAAGAAAAACTGTGGCTAAAATTTATCCGGGGGAACAAAAGGGAGGCGAAAATATATAATTTGCACAGCCTATCAAAAAATAATCCTGATAATTCTTTTCATTATTGTAAATCTTTGGTAATTGGGTGACTTCTGATTTTGAAATGGCAAGATGCTTTTCTGAATCCAGATTATGCATGAAGGTTTAATGCTTAAGACTGGCAGCCTTTTCACCTTTGAAGTGAATTTTAAGAGTTTAATCTCCTTCTTGTAGTCACAGGATTTAAAAGCCATAATTATGGATCAATTACATTGTGGCCATTGTTTTTATTTCCCCCAAATTGTATGCATTCGCCAAACCAACTATGGTGAAATAGAAAAAGAGCCAATTTTTCATTATAATTTGTAAAATGTTGGTAGGAGTAACTTAAAACCTGGATAATCAGTAAAAGATACACTACCAGTAATTTCTGGTATTTCTTTAATGGTCAATTAGGTTGTTAGGTAACATAGATGTATTTGTGAAATCTGCTGAATATTCAAAATATTAAGGAGGGAATTTTGATATCACAAAGCTTTTGGGGACCAGACAAAATCCATAATTATACAAATCTGTATAACCATAAAACAAAAATGTATCTTGGCCTTTCAGATTAAAAAAAAATACTATGTGTTAATCATTGTATATTTGTTATTCTATTTAAACTTAGCAACAATTGCTGAAATAGGTTTTATTATCCCTTAAAAGGTAAGGTAATAGAGGCATGAAGACTCACGTGAGAATTACTTGCAGAGCTAGAATTTGAACCCAGGTCTGAATGTGAACCTACACTGTAGACTCAATAAACCCATTTTTTCTTTCTGGACCCACAGCTAGACTTCATTCTTAACCTCCCTGGTAGTTAGATATGGCCATATGACTAAATTCCAGGCACTGAAATGTAAATGGAAGCAATGTTTACCATTTCAAGACTGGTCTATAAAATCCTCCATGCAGAACCTTCCCATTCTGGTTCTGGGAAGGTCCCATTCTGGGAATGGGAAATGATGCTATTTCCCATTCCACTGCTTTGAGGCAAGTATGCATGGATACCTTGGATAGGTTGAATATGACAGAGGCACAGGAAAAAAGGTCCTGTGTTCCTGTATTTCCCCTTTGAGAAAAGTGCCATCTGCCAATCAGACACTTGTATTTTGGAATTTTTGTAAATAATAAATAAACTTCTATTGTATTTGAACCATTATACATTTGGGGCTTTGTTTGTTACAGCAACTAGCATTGCTTACCTGTTTATTCTAATAACAGGTCTTTCTTCATATTGAAAAGACCTAGGGAAGTCCATACAAAAGGGCAAACCTGTAAATAACTTTTAAATAGGGATCTGAAGAGATGTGAAGGAACAAGGGGACACTTTATCAACTCTTTTAAAGAAACTTCCTTTCAGAAAAGACATCTCTTATTTTTTGTATGTAATCAACAAACATCTCAAGAACCTGGTTTAGAGTCATAAAATCAACTAATGGATATTTTAAAATTGTATATACTGTGTGAAGGCCAGTACTATGTACACAGAGATGTTCAATAATTCTTTTTTTCAACAACCCCTCTTTAATAATTATTTTTATTTTATAGATTGTATTTGAAAAACTTAGAAGGCAGGGGAAAAGAAAGCAAGAAGCCCCATTATACCTCAATGGAATCATTTAATTTAGAGCAAACAGGAGTTGTTTATAATTAGTTAAAATCTTCAAACTCTTAGGGGTATTACACTTCACTTCTGTAAATTCTGGTGATCAGGAATGAAATGAGACTTCTCTAAAAATCAACATTAATGTGATGAGGTTTCAGGTTAGTTATAGTTGTATGAAGAAACATCCCTTAAAGCTTACATTTTTGTGCATCTATCTTTTCTCAGAAGAGAAAAAAATGTATTTTAAAATGTCTTTTGGATAATGCCAGAGCTTTGTAGAATTGTCATAAAAATATTATATGATCTAAAAGCTAAGTCTTAATGTCTTCAAGGAGAATAAGGTTGTTCTAGGTAGAGCTGGGACAGTGGAACAAAGACTGCTTCTTCCCCAGCTGTCCAAATCCAGGCCCATTCTGGTCTGGCATTGATCTCTGAGGATCCCATGTGCTGGCATCTCTGGAAGAGAAGACCCTTAAGCGTCAGTGAATTGTGTCAAAGTTCCAGAGAGGAGGCAGAGAAATAGAGTGGAAAGATCATAAATTCTAGAATGAAAGACACCTGCGTTTTCTACTTGTTAGCTATTTAGCTTTGGTTAAGTCATTAGATAGCTCTAATTCTGAGTTGTGGTTTATCTGCTAAAGGGGACAATGTTCATATCTTGAATGGTTTTGGTGAGATTTACAAATAATATAAAAGGATCACTTTATAGATAATAAGGGGAAGTGGTTATTGCCATTTTTGAAGCACAGTCCAATCTTAGAGCACTGTTCTGTCTCCAGGGGAGGTAAGTTGACAAGGCTTGTCTGGAAGGCTCCAATCTACAGTCTAAGGGTCAGACTAAGGTTTTAGTTCAAGTAGGGAAAAACTGGTACAGAAACACATAGAAAACAGATGCTCAGTCATAAGGATAGAGAGAAGATTTCAGGGAGAATGTGAAGCCACTCCAGGATCACTAGGTACTAGGTTTATGACAGCATGATTGCTCTAGACCTTAGCCACTGGGAATGGAGCTCCTAGTGTATGGACAGCTGTGGACAGGACTGTCTCAAGAACTGGCAAAAGATAATCCTTCAGGTTATAGCTATATAATATCTGCATCTACATGAGTTTGAGGCAGGCAGGGACTGAAAGTTGTTATGAAAAGTAAGCCATATTTCTGAATTTTATTTTGTTTTATTTTTATATCATATTCAACTATAAGCCATTTTCAAATTCTTATTTGCAATCATGAGAATTTTTTTTAATGTTTTGCTTTTTTTTTTTAGAGAGAGAGAGAGAGAGTGCAAGTTGGGGAGGAACAGGGAGAGAGAGGGAGACACAGAATCTGAAATAGGCTCCAGACTCTGAGCTGTCAGCACAGAGTCCAATGTGGGGCTTGAACTCATGAGCTATGAGATCATGACCTGAGTTGAAGTTGGACCTGTAACTGATTGAGCCACCCAGTTGCCCCGATAAAGAATTTTTCAATTCTTTCAAGTACAGCATTGTATTATGAAATTTAAAACTCTGTACCTTCTAATTTCTAAATTATTTATGATCCTCATTGCATTTCTCCTTAAACGATCTTTATTTGTGTATTTAATTTAATTTGCCTACTCAAATAGCTTTTGAAGGTAGAGAATGTCTTACTGTCCTCAGTCAGTGTCCTATAAGAAAACAAATGGCCTTCTCCAGAAAAACAATTGAGTCAAATGAAATGAAGGACTATTTACAAAGATATGAGCAAGGCTGAGGAAAGTCAATAAGGGACACTGCAGTTCTCTGGGACTAGTAATGTTGGGAAGCTGGTACCATCCATAGGGCTAAAGAGACAAGGGAAGGAGAGAGTAAGGGCCATATGATTGAGACTGTGGCCTTTAGTAGAGGTTCACAAGCCTCATGTCCCCCATGCCTTCTCAACTCTAACTTTCTCCCATTGTCTCTTATTGGCCAAATCCAACCAGAAAACAGAGGGCAAAGGTAAAAAAAAATCCATACTCTTCCTTTTAAAAATCTCTTACAGGGGGAGCTCAGCTGGCTCAGGGCATAAAACGTGTGACTCTGGATCTTAGGGTTGTGAGTTCAAGCCCCACCAATAGCATAGAACCTACTTAAAATCTTAAAAATAAAGAAATAAATGACAATAAAAATCTCTCATAGATACTGAACATATTATTGAATTTAACTTTATGCTTTATTGGTTTATAAAGGCAAAACAAAAAAAAATCTACTAAATTACACTGCCAACATTGTGTCTTCCTGAAGCCCCTTCATATGAATCCCTTACCCTCCCTTTCCTTCCTCCCCTTCTTCCTTTCCTCCTACCTACCTTCCTTCCCTTCTTCCTTCCTCCAATGGAAACTCAGTCTCATGGGGGTCACAGATGTAAACTGATGCTAGTCAATAGGATGAAGTCTTTAAATGGAGGTACCAAGATGTGTACAAAAGGCTATGAGAATAGGGAAGAGCAGTCCTGAGACTGCCACAGGGAATCAGAGAAGTTGATGCAGGACCTGCTCTTGAAAGAGTATTCTGGATATGTCAAAATGAGAAGCAGGAAGACTGCTAGGGTGCTGGCCAACCATGATGTTTCTCTTACCTCTGTGCTCAATCATGAGATGTGTCAGCAGAGTGCAGGGACAGCCCCAGAGACAATCACTTCTAAGGCCCCCTAACTCCAGTGAGAAGGAGAGAGGACACAGGGATGAGCGTCTCTAACTGAAGAAAACTTGACTCCAGAAGTCGGCTTTCACTACAGACCTCCTAAGGTTGGATATGGATATGATTAGGGTCTGCAATAAGTGACATCTGTTTGCTCTGACCTTTGGGTAATGTGGCGTTTCTTTCTCTGGGGCAGATGCTAGAAAGGTGTTTATTGTGAGTTGACAGGGGTCTTGGTGGGTGGTGAGGTGTGAGTCAAAATTCGACTATGCATTTTGGCATTTTGTCTACAGATGTTTCTCAGATGTTTGTGGGCGGGCATGTCTTTAAATAAAGAAATACTAAATGTATGTTTCTTTTGTAGAGGAAAGGAAAAAAACTCACACTTAAAAGCTTGGCCCTTTTATGACTTCAACGGCACTCTAGTTTCATGGCCAGATTAGAATTAGCTATTGCATGTATTTTCTGAAGAGAAAGTTTGATCATTTAAGGAAAAATCACCTGTTAGTTTGAAATTAACATGCTGATGAAGAACTTGACATGGCCATGGGGAAAGTATGGGAAACTTCGTGAGGTACCAGATACTAGCTTTATGTAGGCTAGCTTTCCTTCATTCTTCTGAGGTACCCTTCCCCCTACTCATGCCAAAAAACTGGATTTGGTAAGGCTTATTCCTTACTCCAAATGTCCACTGCAGTTAGAATTATGGGGGGGAGGGAAGTGTCTTCAGAATTCACAATGTATACCCATTTATTATACCACGGAAGTCATATCTTCCATTGTAAATGCTGATTTTATAATATTAGAGAGAGAGAGACTTGACAGATATTTAACTTTTAATTTCCTCAGAATTATGTTGAAATATAAAAATTGATTTACAAAGGTAAGGAAAGTCCAATCACACTTTTGAGATTATCTTTCTCTTTTTTCTACTTTAAGAAAAGTAACTAAAAGAAAAATAAAATAGCCCATTTTGATTTTGTTTTCAGAAATAAAAGTTTTAAAAGAAAGTTTCTCAAGTTTCTGAAGAAATTTTTTAACTTTTAGTTTGAAAAATCTACTTGAAAAACTTAACAAACAGATGACTAGAGTTGATTAATCTGCTTAGTGAATAAGTGGAAAAATAGTGACGATGGAATGAGCCTGGAAACCAAGAGCTTAAACATTATGTAGAGTTTTCCTGCTTCATATCAAAACTTCTTGAAATAATGTTTTCGACAGACGCTTACTTTGACCTCGACTTGTTAGCAGTTATATGGAATTTACCCCCCCCACCCAAAAAGTTTATTTTCAAAATAAGTTTGTTGTGTATGGTTAACTTTTTCAAGTTAGCTCACTTAAAATTTGTAAACCTTAATGACTATCTTAACAAGAAGGGAATATTTTATCTAATGCTGCGGCTTAAAAAAACAAACAAGAATATAGCTGATGAATGATTATAAGGATGATTGCAAAATTCTAAGACTTATTTGTTACTGGCTATGTTCTGATATGGATATAAAGACTGTTTCTTCAACTTAGCTATTATATAGACCTATACTGTAGGTCTTCCACAGAAATAAAACTGATAAATGTGAAATGTGAAAACCCTCATAAAAATTTGCTTACAGTCTTGATTTCCTTCCCCCCAGTCAGGATAGCATGTTCCAGCAAACCTACAGAATAGAGCCACCTGAAAATATTTAAGGTACATGATTTCTTCCTTTTAACTCATTGTTACACTAATGACTGACTTGTTTCAACGCCTTATGGAAAGTGGGCTGTCTTTACTAATATTTGAGGACCTCACAGAGTCTAATTGTGGCCAGTCAGTAACTGTTGCTCAGTCAGAAAGCTGCATTCTATTTCGTTTTCCCTTTTTTCCTGGGTCTTATCCCACTCCTCCCATCTCTTTCCTGATCTCTCATCTACTTGGAGGTAAAAATTGTGGTAAATAAAGCTTTATTTTTTCTTTACCCAAAATATATTCAGCAAAAGGTCCTGAGAACAGATAACTTGGTTTTACTGCTAATGTAGCAGGATGACAGTCAGTGTTTATGAGGTTCAGTATTACATGTTGGTCCGGCATTTTCAAGGCAAATGTGTCAGTCAGGATAGGGTAGGTTGTGTTGTGGAAGCAAACAACTCAGCAATCTCAGAGGCTAAAACGAACAAAGGTTTATGTCTTGCCCACACTATATGCCCAAAGCAGATGGTGGGAAGTTCTGTTCCCCAGACCCAGGCCAATAGGTGCTCCTCATCACGGAACATGAGAACATGGGGAATTTGAAGCCATTGTCCTGGAAGAGACATATGTCAGTCCCCCTCCATTTTGTTTGGTCAGAATAAGGGTCATAGTCATGCTTACCTTCAAGAGGACAGGGATTGAAATTCTCTACATTTCCACAAGTAAGGAGAAATATTAATATTACCACAGTAAGTCTGGGATTTGGGGGAGAAGGTTGTTTTTGTTTTTGTCTAAACCGGCCCTCTAGACAAAATAAAATTATCTGAAATAAAAGTTACTGTCTTGCATGTAATAAACATTCAATAAATATTTATGAGTGGTGGTTTATTAGTTTTCTATTGCTGTATAACAAATTAGCACAAATTTAGCAGCTTAAAACAGCATCCATTTATTATGTCACAGTTCTGTAGGCCCAAAGTTCAGCATGGTATGACTAGGTTCTCCGTTCATAGCATGTGAAGCTATAATCATGATGTTGGCCAACCTGGCTTCTCATCTAGTGGCTCTGGAGAATTCACTTCCAAGTTCATTTAGGCTATTGATGGAATTCAGTTCCTTCCAGTTGTAAACCTGAGGTCCCCATATTCTTGCTGGCTATAGGCAAGGTCTCTTAGCTCCTAGAAACTGCTGGAATTCCATGTCATTAGGAAAGGTTCTACAAAGCCAGCAACAGAGAATATCCTGCACATCAAATCATTTTTGTGCTTCAAATTTCTCTGGCTTCCTCCATCTCTTATCTCTAGACCCGTATTTTTTCTTTATGTTTATTGATTTTTTTGAGAGACAGAGAGGGAGACACAGAACCCAAAGCAGGCGCCAGGCTCTGAGCTGTCAGCACAGAACTTGATGTGGAGCTCGAACCCATAAACCATGAGATCATGACCTGAGACGAAATCAGACCCTTAACCACCTGAGCCACCCAGGCGTCCCTAGACCCACACTTTAAGGCTGCTATGTTTAAGTCAGGCTTACCCAGACAATCTCTATATCTTAACGTCAACTGATTTGAGATCTTAATTACAACTGCAAAATCTCTTTTGCATATATAGTAACATAATCACAGGAGCGATATATTATTATATTTACAGGTTCTGGGGACACTCCGGGAGAGGAGATTATATAAAGGTGAGGGGCATTAAGGGTCATTTTATTTTTTATAATTTTTTTAAAGTTTATTTATTTTGAGAGAGAGAGAGAGAGCATGAATAGGGGAGGGGAAAGAGAGAGAGAGAGAGAGAGAGAGAGAGGGAGAGAGAGAGAGAGAGAGAGAGAGAGAGAATCCAAGCAGGCTCTGCGCTATGAATGAAGAGCCCGACGTGGGGCTTGTACTCACAAACTGTGAGATCATGACCTGAGTCGAAACCAAGAGTCAGACACTTAACCAACTGATCCACCCAGATGCCCCATTAAGGGTCCTTTCAGAGTTCTGTCTACCACAGCAGCCTGGCCAGAGTAGAAAAAGTATTATTAAATTAATTGTCCAGAATGACTTGGGTTTAAGACCCAGCTCTGCTGGTTATTAACTGGATAATTTGAAGCAAGCCATGAGCCTTTCTTCTCTGTCTCAGTTTCCACAATTGTAAAATGGGAGTATTATTCTCTGCCCTGCAAACCCCAGAGAGTAGTTGTGAGACTCAAATGAGATTATATGAAAGCACTTTGTAAACATTAAAGAGCAACACAAATGCAAGTTATTATTATTTTCTTTGAATTTAACTTTGCTTCTGAGGGCCTGTGAGACCAGATCTTTTAAAAACAACACTGGAAGAGGAGGCAGGCATAGGGGTGGATGAAGGGCCTTGAGAGACACAGGCTTTTTGGCTTTCTATCCTCACAGAACACAAATTTGATGAGCTAATCGTAAAATAAGTGAAAGCATATGCTACACATTTTTTTTTTTAATGCATGAAATAGGTGTAAAATTTTAGAGGATCACTTTGGCAAGAGGTTTTTGGCCTCTGCTCTATATAATGATAATAATACATTACCATATATTTATGTGGTGTTTTCTACAGGAACTGAAACACTTTATGGATAGTACTGTTCCTCTTCTCAATATGACAGTGAGGTAGTAGCAGATGTAAAGCATTTATCCATGTATAATATTAGCATATAGACAAGGCCATTCCAGAACACAGGACCCCAAAGCCACACATAACTACTTTCTTTTTTCCCTTTGATTTATGATATCTCCCTCGGTTAACGAATAGTTCAGAACTTTTACGAACCCCAAGCCCACCTCATTAGCACATGCCTACTCCATATTTTTTAATACTAAGGTTGAACATCAGAGTAATTGCTTGTTTCCAGTTAGACATTCTCATTTTGTTGTAGGATCAGATAAATAAAAGTTCACACTGATTGTTTCTATGAAGGTATCACTTAATACACAGCCTTTGAATTTGCCAGCTTAAACACAAATACACTGAGTGATTGTCAGACACCCACTTATGTCTTGAGACACAGGACTAAATCCTGTGGTCCAAATCCATTACCTTTGATCTGAATCAATTATGAAGGACACTACCCAAACAGGTGTAGCCACTCTGGAAAACTGTATGGAGGGGCCTCAAAAAGTTAAAAATAGAACTGCCCTATGATGCAGCAATTGCACTACTAGGTATTTACCCAAAAAAATACAAAAACACAAATTTGAAGAGGCACATGCACCACAATGTTTATAGCAACATTATCAACAATAGCTAAACTATGGAAAGAGCCCAAATGTCCATCGACTAATGAATGGATAAAGATGTGGTGTGTGGGGCACCTGGGTGGCTCAGTCAGTTAAGCGTCCGACTTCGGCTCAGGTCACGATCTCGCGGTCCGGGAGTTCGAGCCCCGCGTCAGGCTCTGGGCTGATGGCTCAGAGCCTGGAGCCTGCTTCCGATTCTGTGTCTCCCTCTCTCTCTGCCCCTCCCCCATTCATGCTCTGTCTCTCTCTGTCTCAAAAATAAATAAACGTTAAAAAAAAAATTAAAAAAAAAATGTGGTGTGTATACATATATGTATACACACAGACACACACACAGACACACACACACACACACACACACACACACACACTGGAATATTATTCATCCATCAAAAAGAATGAAATCTTGCCATTTTCAATGATGTGGATGGAGATAGCGTGTATTATGCTAAGTGAAATAGAGAAATACAAATACCATATGATTTCACTCATATCTGGAATTTAACAAACAAAAAAAATGGGAAGGGGGGAAAAGAAAGAGGGAAACAAACCATAAGAGACTCTCCATGATAGAGAACAAACTGAGGGTTGATGGAGGGATGTGGGTGGGGGATGGGCTAGATGGGGGATGGGTATTAAGGAAGGCACTTGTTATGATGAGCACTGGGTGTTGTATGTAAGTGATGAATCACTGAATTCGACTCCAGAAACCAATATTCACTGCATGGTAACTGACTAGAATGTAAATAAAATTTTTTTTTTAAAAAAGAACACTATAAGGGGCACCTGGGTGGCTCAGTTGGTTAAGCATCTGACTTCGGCTCATGTCATGACCTCACTGTTCATAAGTTCAAGCCCTGTGTCAGGCTTCGAGCGGTCAACTTAGTTTGGATTCTGTGTCTCCCTCTCTCTCTGACCCTCCCCCACTCATGCTCGCTCTCTCTCTCTCTCTCAAAAATAAATGAACATTAAAAAAATGTTTTAATAAAAAAATAAAAAAGGACACTTACCAAGAATGTTTTGAATAAGCTCATCACTTATGGAAAAATACTCTCAACATCATTTAAACTTTGTTTCCTCTTCAGTATTTTCTCCTTATCCCATGGAAGTAGGAATCTGGATGATTTTATTTCCAATGAAAACTACACAAGAGAAAATGTTTTCAACATGCACCATGAGAAAGGAGGTTAGCTATAAGGAAGAACTTTCTGGCAATAATAGTTGCTTTGTGATTTGCTACCCAGGACGATTTTAATGTCTATGGTATTTGTCCTGGTGTGAGCCTAGAGATGAATTTCAGATTAATTTTTCATGGCTACTTTCTGTGATTCTCTTATTCTTTTTTGATTTTTTTTGTTTTTCTTCTTCTTCTTCTTCTTCTTCTTCTTCTTCTTCTTCTTCTTCTTCTTCTTCTTAAGAAAGGCAGACTGCCACATGCAGCATCTCATTTGGATGTGTCTGGAGTCTTTAAACCTTGACTACCCTACCTTCTCCTACAAATGAACCTTGAGAGCTTGTTTGGAGGGTCTAGAAGGGGAGCACAGTTAGTCATATACCCTTGACAGAAGAATGGTCCTCCTCTATCAGAGACGGACATCCTCTTCCACTGAGCACACAGCTTAGGGAGGGATGCACATGGAGTGATGAGGGAGGAAGGAGACACCCAGGTCGGCCAAATCAACCCTGGCCTTCAATAGAGTGACAGATGTCACAGCCAGATTACCATCAGATCTTCTCTTATTCTTATTCCTTTATTTAACTATGAATTTTTAGACTGAACTTAGAATGGCCACACATCTACTGTAAATTTTATATCTAAAATAATTTTAAGATTTTGTTTGTTATTTTAAAATCACAATTCTCCCCTCCCCAAACCATGGGCTCTAGGTTTGAGATTCCTAATTTGTTCCTCACCTGCTGGATTTGTTTTCTCCCAGTTCTAACATTTCTGACCTTTGACACCAGAAAACCAGGTTGTACTAGATTTTGCAAGATTGTCACAAGGAGAAAACCAATCTGGGGGCATAGACTGATAATCTGCCTGCTCTTAGTTGTTATCTGGGTCCATATTCCTTAAAATAGAAATAGTAATACTTTTCTTATTGACTAAAAAATATACATCAGCAGTTAGAAACACCCAAAATGTTAGATCATTTAATTTCTGAAGCTATGACAAATTTTGTGGCATTTGTCTTATACCTCCTAGTTTTCTAAAATTTCAAATACCATTTAGATGCTTAACAATAAGACAGAGGATCAATTTAAAGCTCTTTCTTTTTTATTGAAGTATAATTAACATATAATGTAATATTAGTTTCAGGAATACAACCTATTATTCAACAATTGTATACATTACTCAGTGCTCACTGAGATAAGTGTAGTCACTGTCACCATACAACATTGTTACAATATTATTGACTATATCCCCTATGCTGTACTTTTCATCTCCATGATTTCTTTATTTTGTAACTGGAAGTTTGTACCTTTTAATCCCCTTTGTGTTTTCATTCTCCCCCAACCTGCCTCCTCT
The DNA here is from genome assembly GCF_018350195.1 of Panthera tigris. Classification (NCBI taxonomy): domain Eukaryota; kingdom Metazoa; phylum Chordata; class Mammalia; order Carnivora; family Felidae; genus Panthera; species Panthera tigris. Next base: position 75,818,437 of record NC_056664.1, on the reverse strand, counting down.
CTGGCAGTTTGTTCTCTACCAGCTTGTTCTCTGTATTTAAGAGTCTGTTTTTGTTTGTGTTTGTTTTGTTTTTAGATTTCACATATAAGTGAAATCATATGGTATTTGTCTTTCTCTGCCTGACTTATTTCACTTAGCATAATACTCTCTAGGTCCATCTGTGCTGTCACAAATGGCAAGATTCCATTCTTTTTTATGGCTGAGTAATATTCCATTATATATATATATATATATATATATATATATATATATTCTTTATACATTCATCTATTGATGGACACTTGGACTGCTTCCATATCTTGGTTATTGTAAATAATGTTTCTATAAATATAGGGGTGCATATGTCTTTTCATATTAGTGTTTATATTTTCTTTGGATAAATACCCAGGTGTGGAATTACTGGATCATATGGTATTTCTTTAATACCATATTAATTTTTTAAGGAATTAAAAATTTTTTTTAGGAATCACATAATTTTTAGGTGATTTTTTAATTTTTTTTTTAATTTTTTTAAATTTTTTTGAGGAATCACCCTACTGTTTTCCACAGTGGCTGCACCAGTTTACATTCCCACAAGCAGTGCATGAGAGTTCCTTTTTCTCCACATCCTCATCAACCTTTGTTATTTTTTGTCTTTTTGATACTAGCCATTCTGACTGGTGTGAGGTGATACCTCATTGTGGTTTTTATTTGAATTTCCCTGAGGATTAATGATGTTGAACATCTCTTCATGTGTCTGTTGGCCACCTGTATGTCTTCTTTGGAAAGCTCTCTCTTTTTAATACCAAGTTTCTAATCTTGCACATTCATATGCAACTGTTTAGAAATGACAGCAGGACTTACAAGTTTCAGATATGAGTAGAGTTTGACTAGTAATGAATCCTAATAATGTGACATAATGTCAGATAGCAGGTTGTTTCTTTCCTTTTTTTCCCCCTATGCTAAGGCTAGATATACAGCAAGATTTTTTAAAGTGAATTATAGTCAACTAACTTTGGAAAAGAAAATATAATAAAAAGACCACCCAGTTGATAGCCCTTAAATAACCTGTTAAAAAATATTTATATACCAAAGTGAGATCCAGACACAGTTCTGGTTATTTTTTAAAGGTTATTTGTTTACTTGTTGGTTCAAAAAAATCAACAGATAACAGTGATTTCCCAAAGTGCTCACATAGCTACACAATATTTAGTAACCTAAAGATATTGTACATAGGGCACAAATTAAGTTTTCTAGGCTGTAATTCCAAGATAACAGGACAATAGTGTAGAAAACATGGACTGCTTAAGCACTGAATAGGATACAAAGCAATGAATGATTAATTCCATCTTCCATCTTACTCTTTCTTAAATGAAATACACTATCAGCCTCCCCCTTCCCCCACCCACACACACACTCCTTCCGGACACCCACAGATTCAACTTCCCAACACATGAAGGTGTAGAGAGAGAAATTGAGAAGACTGGCATGGCCTGAAAAACCTGAAGTGTCCAGCTCCAAAATCCTCTCCTGCTTACCTGGACCTCTGTAGGGTTCTTCTCACATAAGAATGAATAAGTCAGGGGCACCTGGGCGGCTCAGTCAGTTGAGCATCCACCTCTGATTTCAGCTCAGGTCATGATCTCAGGGTCTTGGGACTGAGCCCCACATTGGGCTCCATGCTTAGCATGGAGCCTACTTAAGATTCTCTCTGTCCTTCTCCCTACTTGCACTCTGTCTCTAAAATTAAAAAAATAAATACCAAATGAGTCACTTTGAACATATTGTTGGCTTCTAAGCTAAGCTATGCTTTTTTTTTTTTTTTTTTTTTTGGAATCTCTTTGATGCCTCCATCTTAGTCCTCAGCAGATTTAAGAATCTTCTGGTTCCTGAGTGTTTCCATATTTTATGAGCAGGCTTAAAACTGATCTAAAGTTATTATTGCTTTATCGTATTCCTTTAGCCAAGACTGGAGGAAGCAGAGGATAGCAGGACAAATTTTGAATCTATATGACTCCCAAGGGCAAGGCCATTGACACCAGCATGTTGACTCTGCTCACTAAGCAGCCTCACAGATGAGTTCTGATTGTGGAAGTGTCATCGCCTACTTTACAAGTGGGAAATGCTTTGAGGTCCCCAGACTTCTGCAGGGTGTGTTTCATATTTAATTCTATCAAGAACCATAGGTGGTGTATTAATACCTCCATTTTACATAAATAGAAACTGAGACTCCAAGAAAATGAGAAACGTGCCCATAGGAAGCTGTGATTAAATGTTAGTCTGACTCTCTAGAAAGCTCACACCCTTTTTTTACTCTTTCCTTCAAGCTACTTGAAGAATCCATTGTAAAATTTCCCTTTTATCATCCAGTACTATTTGAATGCCTAGTTAAACATCCATCAGGGCATCCATATGCTTTGCTCAGATGTCTTTCTGGCAAGAACTAGAAAACTGTGGGGTGATAGACTTCCAGATGAAGGGTTAAGTGAACTAGCTATAACAACTTAGACTGTCATTTATCAAATCTCTATCTAAGCCTTAATAACCTGGGAAAGGATGACTCACAGAGCCCAGAGGCTCTTGTTGGCTTAAAGGAGAGCTGCAGTGTGTCAGAGGCAGGTCTGCTTAGTGCAGCCTGTTCAAAGAAGCGCCTGAATTCTGACTCACACGAGCTACATGACTAAAATGGCCCCTTCAAAAAAATCTGGAAGCAATGCTGCCCTCTTGGACTGCACTCTTCTGTGGCACCAACACAGGGTTATTGTCCTAATGTGTTTATAACAACCAGAGAGACATCAGAATGTGAAGTCTTCAGGACACAGATTTCATAGTGGTTTTGGCACAGTGTATTCCACCGAGCCTTGTATGTTTATGGGAAATATTAAATAATCATTTGATTGGTGATTGGGTATAACAGACTGAGAGCTGGGGGACATAAAAGCGTGGGGTCAGAGAGATTTTCTTGACTACAAAAGATAAGGAGCTATAGGCTGTGGGAAGTTTGTATGAGAGAAAGCAGTCTCTATGTAGAGATTCTAGGCTGGCTGTGTGGGCATGAAGCAATTACGTCTGCAGGTGAGGTGAATCAAAAAATATTTCTAAGAAATTTTAAAGGTGTGAAGAATTTGAGAAGACAGATAGAAGAGGAGAGAGGGCAAACTGATCTGACAGACCTGCTGGCAGACTAACTGAAATTTCTTGACCAGTGCTAATGAATAGAGTCATGCATATTTACTCAAGAAAGAGAACACTGTAGAAATATCACAAAATTCCAGAAACACTAAAATCACCACTTTTTTTTATGTGGAAAGGCAAGAAGCTACAGAGAAAAAAGGCCAGGTGACTTCATAACAATTCTGGCCCTGATTGAGGCAAGGATAGAGATATTCCAGTTATTTCACAGGTCTACAGGCAATATTGGGCCCAAAGCTATTGTGTTGCACCATTGAGTGACCTAATCAAATGAGCACTCTCAGATTTACAATGGAACTTTAGATCCAAGTGTGGAAGAATGGTGTGATTTTGCATAAAGATGAGTTCCGAAGGCACTCCTGGGTGGCTCAGTTGGTCGAACGTCCATCTCTTGATTTCAGCTCAGGTCATGATCATTTGGTTGTTGAGATGGAGCCCCGTGTTGGGCTCTGAGCTGACAATGCAGAACCTGCTTGGGATTCTCTCTCTCCCTCTCTCTCTCTGTCCCTCCCTCGCTGGTGTGTGCTCTCTCTTTCTCTCAATATAAATAAATAAACATTTTAAAAAAAGATGTATTCAGAAGACACATGGGGGGAAAATGGAAAAGGACTCTTCATTTCATTGTCAACACTGCTGAAGTATCTCATTAAACCTTATCTCACATCCATGTTAGTCATGTCCAGTCCAAGTCATCATCAGCACAGGAGAATCAAGAAAGATTATATAATGATTCCTTTAATTATTCTAGTCTAATTCTTACCTTTTTTGCCTGGATCATTGGCAGAGCCTCCTAATTGGTTTTTCTTAACTGTGGTGACACACTGTAAGGTAGCTTCCATGCTCCCCAGCTTCCTGGGATTCACACCTTTGTGTAATCTCCTCTCTCAAGTGTAGGCAGGGCCTGGGATGTGCTCCTGACCAATGCATTTTGGCAAGGTAATGGGATGTCACTCCCATGATCATGTAATGCTGTATAAGACTCTGTACTACTAACAGACTTGCTCTAGAGTTTGACTGTCTGTCTCTATCTTTCTCACTCCCTCTTTTTCTTTCTCCATGGCTGGCTTTGAAGAAGACAGCTAAATGAATCCTACAGCTGCAAGAAAATGAATTCTGTCAACAACCAGAGGGAGCTTGAAAGCAGAACCTTCCACAGTCAAACCTCCAGATGAGAACCCAGCCCTGGCTGACATCTTGACTGCAGCCTGAAATCTGCTTTTTAGGCTATATTTCCAAATTAAAGTAAAATTTTCTGTTTAAGCATGACAGAAGCATCATCAAAAATTCTCAAGTCTATTATCTAGATTATTTGCCATATGACCAAAGGCATGGACCATTTCAGAAAAACAAATTTGTGCTGTGGAAGAATACCAAGATCACCCTGACTCACTGAAACCCACCACATATTCAAGTTTTCCTTTGGTTTTACAGATCTGGCACCCAACTCTACTATCATAAGATCAGACTTCCCAATAGGGAACTTACATAAAACTAAAGCACCAAAATCAAGATACTTTCCACGTGACAAAGTTGGTCACAAACCAGAGTTCTATCAACTAACTTTTTCTGTATGGTTATAAAATGAGTAAACTTATCTCTTTAAGCAATCATAAGACTAATGTTGTCAACACCTACTTGTCACTAACTGGCACAACCGGATCTCTAAGACCTTAGATCTGTAATCTTATCCAATACCTGGGAGCAGCAAGGGTCCAGGCTTGGTCCTGTGGCTCAGCCCCTAAGCTGGACAGGCCTTGTGGGGCTAGGAAGGGTCAGGATACTTCTATAACTGCTGTCTTAGCAGCAGAAGTGCAACGATTTTACACATTGGAGAATAATTGTTTGAAAAGAGAGAGCCTTGGGGTAGTGGAAAGAGAGTGGATCTTAGAGTCACAAAGACTTGCTTAGTTTAAATACCAACTGTGGTCCTGACATCCTGCCCTTAGGGAAATTATAACTTTTCAACTTTATTTTTTAATTTTTAAGATGTGAATATAGTTCCTGCATTTTGGAGTTGCTATAATAAATAAAGGTGATAGTAAGTATAAATTGCTCAGAATGGTGCTGACCCAAAGTAGGGGCTTCGTCAATGGCAGCTATTATTAATAATAAAGGCATATTAAAGGACAACTTCAAACATTGCATTATTGGTGTGGAATAAAAGCAAACACTAAAGAACAGCTCTGAGCAGTGTGTTATTGGCAATAAAAAGAGCATGGCTAGATTTGAATAAAGAGATGTAGATTCCCAGGTGAAAGCACAAAGCTGTCTTCATATACATACAATATACACATTTGCTCATGTATGTAGTATTTGCCCTTTTTATGACCCATATGGATGATGACTGAATAGCAGAATTTTCTACACTATGTATTATACTGTTTGGTTGATGATTCATGTTTCTATGTAACTAGAGAACCAACGTTCTGCCTGGGTTTTAGTTCATTTATTTGTGGTTTAGTATAGATGTTCTTCTCTGTACTGGCAGGATGGAGTAGGTGGCTTCCAAATTCCCCTCAAGCCCCAACTCTAGGAAAAGCTTCATTTAGAATACTTTTACTTTATTAGAGTACACTTCTGGAACATGCACAGACTAATTGAGACAACTTAACCTTTCATACTACATCACACCTGGCAAGAATACATTGCCCCTATATTAGGTGAGGGATGTAGCAGCATGAGAGACCCTACTTCCCAGAGTCTGTACTCTACGGTTACCATCACACAGAGCAAAGGAGTCCCACAGGGACCTTACAAGCTGATCCAAACAATAACCAGACTCTCCAGCTGGGGTGAGGGCTCTCAGCTGGGTGTGGTTTCTACAAACAGCTTCCTGGACCCTGGCCATATTTTCTCAGCATGTGCTGCTTCAGTAAAGTTTGCTTTCTTATGGTAATGGTGGTGTTCTTTGCAATGGGGGGTGGTGATAGCACCAAGGTAACAACACCCCACCATGGTGTCATGAAAGCTACAAAGCCTCCCTCTTTGGTTCTTTTGGTGCTGTGGTCAGTGACTTTGTGGAAGGCTCTGTAGTGCTATCAGAATCTCACCTACCGTTACAATCCTTCACTGTGCTGACCCCTCAGGAAAGGCGGTGGTCCAGACAAGGCATCTCAAGCCCACCCACACTATCTCCTGCTATCAGGGCTATGTGCAATACAGGAGCAGATACAGTGAATGGAGAAGAGAGTCTATTAGTTCCTGTACTTTGGGATTTCAAGACAAGTTTTCCCAAATAAATGCATTAACAAAAAGCAACTGCAATCTAATAACAGAAAACAGTACCATTTAGCCTTTATAGTCACACTATCTAGGTTGTATCCAAATTAGACACTTAACAGTTGTGGGACCTGGGAGAAGATGCTTAACTAGGCTATGCCTCAGCTTAGTCTCTTCAGAATGGGGATGATAGCTGTACTCCCCTCATAGTCCTCTCCTAAAAATTACAGATGAATTCTCTGCTACATGCAGCCAAAGCACTTAATACAGGGCCTGGCACCTATTGTTATGCTTATTATTATAATTTCATAAAAAAAAGATTATTTGGGGGGGGGGGTGTCTGGGTGGCTCAGTCAGTTAAGTGTCTGACTTCAGCTCAGGTCATGATCTGACAGGTCAGTGCATGAGTTTGAGCCCCACAGTCAGGTTCTCTGCTGTCATCACAGAGCCTGCTATGGATCCTTTGTCCCCCTCTCTCTCTCTGCCCCTCCCTTGCTCTCTCTCTCTCTCTCAAAAATTAACAAAAATTTTTTAAAAAGGAAGATTATTTTAACACCAAAAAAGTAGAAACTATCTCAGATTAAAGGACAATCCTTCCCAAAAAAACACAGCTGGCAAAGTAAATACGTGTGTGTGTATATGTGTGTACGATCACTTAAAGTTTCATTTTATAAATGATAAAATACAACTATTTTCTTAAAACCTCTTGGCTAGTTTGCAGATATAGTCAACAGTGTTATTTGAAGTGAAAGTCAAATTCAGCTCTGTCCTATAATCTTATTTAAATGCAGTGTTGAAAATATAGTTTCTCTTAGGCTTATTTTGAAAAATGGAAGTAATACAATGGCAATACACTCAATTCAAATGTTTGGAGCGGATTAAGAAAAGTCAAATATAAATAGCCCCAAGGAGCCACGATAATATGCCAGTTTCAGCCTCAGGAAGGTATCAGGGAGAGGCCTACTGGACAATCCTAGTTCAGAGTCTCTATACCAGGGCCCAATCCATAGACTGGTTGTCCACCATTTACCAGTGACTACTTCTCTAAATACCTGGTCGGGAACTTCTAGCTCTAGAAAGCCTTGAATTACAATACTTTTGCTCCTCTCTCTTTGTCCATTACCCTTTCCTGTCCACCACTTGGAAGAAGAGTGACACAAGATTGGATTCATTACTCTATGTGCTGAGTGATTTTCATACTGTTGACTTTTGGGCTTATGTTACTGTATTTTAATTCTCCCTACATGAAGAGGATGAAGGGCATAGCAGTGTAGATTCCTGTCTGTCCTTGAAACATATTTTATACCTTGAAGCAAGAGAATAAATTGGCCAACCTCTCAAGGTTTCTGCTAGCCTCAGTAACCAAGTACCAAAGGTCACAGTATTAGCTGACAGAATTATATTGGAAAGACACAGAAGCAGGACAATGGATAGTATACTGAAAAATAGAAATTCAAAGACCAAGATTTGAAAAAAAGTTTAGAAGTAGTTGATAATTATAACAATGACACAGTAATCACCATTGTTAACATTATCCTCTTTGTCCCTAACCAAAAGGAGTGTTTTAGTCAGGGTGTCAGCTGAGATTCACCATAAGGTTCAACTAAAGACATTTTAGTGAAGGGGCACCTGAGTGGCTCAGTTGGTTAAACGTCTGACTTTAGCTCGGGTCATGATCTTGTGGTTCGTGGGTTCAAGCCCTGCATCAGGCTCTGTGCTGATAGCTCAGAGCTTGGAGCCTGCTTCGGATTCTGTGTCTCCCTCTTTCTCTGCCCTTCCCCCACTCATGCTCTGTCTCTCTCTGAAATAAATAAACATTAAAATTTTTTTTTTAATAAAAAAATAAAGACACTTTAGTGATGATACTTTTTGTCTAGATGTCGGAAATAATCAAAGGATGTGGAGGCATCCAGAGACCAGCAACAATGAGAACTCCTAAAGGTCAACGGAAGGAAATAGTGTTGCTGGAGCTCACTGAGAAAAAGCTGGGGCCATGGGAGCCATGGATAGAGAGAGACCCAGCTGCTGATGAGAAGGCAGTTCTAAAATAAGGAGGGAGAGGAAAAGAAATACCCCAAGCCCTCTCTTTCCTCCCTCCCTGGAAGTCTCTGGCCAGTACCTCCTGTGGGGCTACTGGGCAAACTCAACTGGGGGCCAGCGAGCAAGAGGCGTTGGGAGATGCCATCTGCAGGCACAGGACAGAGCAGTACTAAGAAAGGACATGGGGGGCAAACAGAGAATAACCAGAACAAGCACTTATTATCTGCTAGGCCCTGGGCTGAGTGCTTTAGGTAGATTATCTTATCTAATTATCAGAATGCTTCTGTGAGGTAGGTACTACTGTTATTCTTGTTTTCATAGGCAAGAAAATTGAAGCTTACAGAGTTTTTTTGGTACTATTTCTATTATAAGCGAGGCTTCAAGAGACATCCTTATAGATCAATGCTTGAGTACATCTGTGGTGATATGCTTGGATTAAATACATTCATAGAAGCAGAAATGCTAGAAGAATAGGAATAAACGTTTTTATTTAGATATAAGTCATCAGCTTATCCATAAATCAGCAAGATAAGCATGAATACCCATGTCCCTGAATCGCCACTCAAATTGGCCATTCATGATAATAATAATAATCCTATTAAGCTAAAGAATAGCTGCTAGCTGTTACTAGAAATTAAAATTTTTATTACTTTAAAATTTGAATCTTTTTCATATTGTTTCAGTCATTTGAATTTAGTTTTGAGTGACCCATTTATTTTCTTTGGAAAGTAAACATTCTTTAATAACTCTCCATGTTACTGATATTGTTTAAGATTTAAGCTAAAGCAGATCCCTGTTTCTGAGCCTTGTTAATTGAGTTTTATGAATTTCTTCCAACAAAGAGACAGAATCGTACACTGTAAATGCATGGGATTGTCAAGTTCCATTTCCCCGCAGAGACTTGTTTCAGCACACCATCGAGGTTGGCTATTTGAGCTCCCAGTGAATCAGTCTCCTAGTTGGGTCAGCATACTTCAGCAGCATCTATGCAAATGTTTTCGGTGTCTCTCTCTCTTCCCATTGTCAATCTTGATAGCACCAGAGAGGTCAGATGGTAACTTGCATGAAATCCCAGAAAGCCTTTATCTGTCCTTTTTTCAATTGCCTCAAGAGCAATTGGTAAAATGAAGTTTGTTTTAATAGTTGAGCCCTTGAAGCAACTCCTTCAGAAATATATTGTTTCTGAGCATTTGCTTCTCCCCAGTTGATGTCATTAGAATCTGAGTTGAACTGGGATCCAGCTTTCTTGTGTGTACCTCAATGATTTTCTCTCCAAATCCCTTTCTTTTCAATATTTATGCATTCTCATTGGTCAAAGCTACCTGTCAATGTACATTTAATGTTCATTCCTCTGCTAATGGCATGCAGATTTACAATAAAATTGTGGCAAGACTCTTGTCTGTATTCCTACCTGACTTTTATTAATGAAATTTTTGTATAAATTGTATGTTTGTTGGGTGCCTGGGTGGCTCAGCCCATTAAGCATCTGACTCTTGATTTCAGCTCAGGTCATGATCTCATGGTTCATGAGTTGGAGCCCCACTTCAGGCTCTGCGCTGACAGCGTGGAGCCTGTTTCAGATTCTCTGTCTCTCTTTCTCTCTCTCTCAAAAATAAACAAACATTAAAAATATTTTTAATTGTATATTTGTGTGCAGGTATGTATCAAATGTATTTTGTTTTTTACTACGGGGTTGCGTCCCCAAAATTTTGAAAACCAATGAATTAGCAGGCCAAGGAAGATTTATTACAAGAACTAAAACAACAAGAATGGAGAACTACAGCCGGGTTTGGATGGCCAGGCCATTTCTACATGTGTTCCAGCTAGTAAAACCACGTGAGCTGGCGCCTGAGCTCCCACTGGCTGCACAGGAGCAGTACTAGCTGCATCCGAACATAAGGAGCATGGAGAATTCCTGAAAACAGCAGCAGGTAGCTGTGTTGGGAACTCTTTCTCCCTGGCTGTACAGGTTCGACAGGGAAAGCCCTGCTTTCAACTGAGAGCACATGACAGAACTTAGGAGCAGAGTGTGTTAAAGCTTTAAAAGACTTTGAAAGCCACGGAACTCTCATTTTATATTCTGGCCAAGAAGGGTGTGTGAAAACCTCCTGGTGTCCAGGATGGCTTGCGAGCTTCTTTCCTTTTCCCGTACCGCTACTCCTCTGCTAGATAATCCTGCCTGACATGAGGGATTTGATAGGATAGAAGTATGTTGGCATCCTCAAAATTGGGACCTCCCCATCTTAAAGCTCATCAACATGAAGTCTTTCCTAAGCTGAAACTTGCCCATGATTATCAAATGATATACGGTTGTTCGCGATACAGATAATGTTCCAATAGGGACCTCACTAAATATCCTCTAAAAACTCCTATTATACAAGACCTCTGGCTGAACTTCACCCCTCTGCTAAGGAGTGAAAAAGAATGGTGCTGTATCTTCTAACTTCTCTCCCCAGCTCTACTCTAAATGCTGGAATCATTAGGCAAATTATCCTATTTACCTTGTAAAAAGTTGGACAAAGTGAGGCATCAGCCTCTAGAAGAATGTAATTAATTAAAGATAACTCAGTTGGTTGAATTTAATATCCAACTCTGGAGTGCCTACAAAAGGACAAGGTGACCATCTATTATTAAGTTCTTAGTAGCTTTTGGCTTTCTTTATAACAGATGTTTTCCTGTGTTGGTCAATAGTATCCTATGGGTTATAAAATAAAGAAAGAAGTCTGAACAATTGATTGGCAAATTTCCCAAACTTAGGTCAGCTTTAAGTATATGAGAAATGGTGCTACACCGAGGGCAAATACCAAAAAAAAAAAATCAATTTGATGTTATAAAATCTATTTTAGTTTGGCTGCATGCTGCCTGAACTCCCACTGCAGAGAATGGCAAGCAGTCAGTGTATAGTTCCAGACATCAATATAAAAAAAGTGTTTATCTGATAGTGCACAATCTCCTTAGATTTGCTATGTAAATTGCTAATACAAGAGAGTTGTTCTGTGTTTATCAGTGGTATTTTCCCTTAGAGTTCATACTCTAACTGCAAAATTATTTTTGTAATGAGAAGATTGAAAATCTATCCTGACCAACATTTTCCAAATATTAAGTGTGATTACAAAAGTATTGAGACTTTCTAAAAAACAGCCATGGAAGGCTGCAAATATCATCTAACTCTACTTTGCTTGTTCAGAATGTAACTGGAGCTCCTTTTTTTTTTTTTTTCCCCCTACTTAACAGTTGTATTATCTTGGGCAAGTATTTTAGACTCTCAGAGCTTCCATTTCCTCATCAGTGAAATGGAGATTTGTCCCACAGATATCTGCTAGGGAAACACAAATGCAGCATCTTTGCAAAAATATTTTTTAAGATTAACGAAATAACATGCAAAGTTTCCAATATAGCAACTAGCTCATAGTAAGTCTTCAATACATGGAAGATGTCATTATGCCTGATTTATATATGGCTCCTTCTACAAGACATAAATCTTATTCTATCATCTACAATAAAATCTTCAGAAGTGAAACAAAAAATGAAAATACAAAGGACATCATTCTGCCCACCCATCAGCACTGTGCCCTTCTGTCTATTCCTTGCAGTACAAAAAGTTTTGGTGTGTGGGGCAGGGAGGATATCCACCTAATATCTCTGCTTAAGGACCTTTTCAACATGCTATGCATTTAGAATTCTTTTTTTTTTGTTTTAATTTCAATTCCAGAATAGTCTCAGAAGCATAATATAAAGATTCAATAATTCCATACATCACCTAGTGCTCATCATGCAATTAAAATTCTTCATAATCTGGCCTCTACCTGCTCAGCCTAACTTCCATACTGAGAATCTAATCACTGCTGCACCATCTCATTCATGCCTTTTTGGGTTTGAACACAATACCTCTCTGCTTGCAATGTCTGTCCCTGATTCTCCATCCGGCAACCCCCATGTAATAGCATTTCTTTTTCCCACCTCTACCTTGCACATTTATTCTCTCTTCTGTCCTGTGCTCCAGTATCACATTGTGTATTCTTGATGTATTAAAATTACTTGCTTGCACACTTATCCCCATCAATAGAGTACACAATAGTATCCCAGAGTAGAAACCATGGGAGACATGATTGTTTGGAGATTAAGAGCAGACACTCTAGGGTAGAATAAACTTGGGCTCTTGCCCTTTACCATCTTGGGTGGGCTACTTAACCACTCTAAACCTATTTGCTCATCTGGAAAAAAAGGATCCTACCAGTACCTCCTTTGTAGGGTTATCATGAGGATGAAGCAAAATGATGGACAGTCAACACTTCACATCATATCGTAACATCTATAACTGTTAAATGCTTTGCTTATTTGTTTGTTGGTTGTTGTTTATTTATTCCTTGAGTCTTTCTAGTAGCTAAGGCCTAGAACACAGCAGGTGTTTAGTTAAAGTGGAATAAATAAATGAATGGGGACTCAAAAAACGCCTCAGAGTTACATCTCCTTATATATAAGAAGTTTTTTTTTTTTTTAAAGTACTTCCATGATTCACCTTAATAACATACCGAAGTAGCTTACAATTACTAAATTGAGAGATGTGACAGAAGAGATTTGATAGAATCATTTTTGGAAGAAAGATGGTTCATTTACAAAATGTATACTTGTTGGAATTTTCATGTTGTTATGATTTAGGTATGACTCAGCAAAAGTGCTACTTTTCTGAAAAGTTGCTCCTATGACTCCAATAGACTTCACAGAGAAAGGCCTTTCCATGGAAAAATCTGACTGCAAAAGTATACTAAATGGGGCAATAATCCCATCTTTGGGTCATCCTCAGACTAATTTGTCTTTTTGTTACCACAGTGTCCCCTGGTGTTTTAAAGCTTGTGGGTACTGTTGGATACCTAAATGGGAAGCCAGGTACCTGCCTAATGAGTCCCTAACCTGGGATGGGATCTAAGGACCCTGGTCCAAGATTTGTACCAATGCTTCCCACAATGCCACATGAGTGATAGGAAGACAGACAGGGAAAGAAACCCCTGATTCTTCTATCGCCTTGCATTATTCCAGGAGTTCTGTTAGAAATATGAGGATATGGATCCCTTTTATTTTATGCTTTGCTGTTTTACAATGGGACTTGGTTTAATGGGGCTTATCTGCATCATCATCATCATCATCATCATCATAATAATTATTATTATTATATTCATACTTTTTAAACAAAACCTCACCCTGTAAATTTTAATGCATTACATCTTGGATTTTTCTTTAAAATTTTTAAAGACTTTTTTAAAGAGCAATTTTAGGTTCAGTTAAGAGAAGACACAGAGATTTCCCATCTACTCCCTACCCCTACACATGGGCAGCTTCCCCCATTATCAATCTCCCCCCCAGAGTGGTACATTTGTTAGAAGGGGTGAAGCCTATATTGACACATCATAATCACCAAAGGTCCACATTAGGATTCAGTCTTGGTATTGTACATTCTATGAGTGTGACAAATGTATAATGGCATGTATTCCATCATTGTAATATCATACAGCGTATTTTCACTGCCTTAAAAATCCTATGTTCTATCTATTCATCCCTCCCTCCACCCCCTGCCAAACCCTCACTTTAAACATTTTATTTTATTCCTGTGGCTCCTCCTATTCTACTATCTCCTAAATCCACACCCTTGTTTCTTCAGTGACAGATAGTATATGGTGTAAACTTTGTTTTGTATATGCAGCAGGCAACATTTTCATTATGTTAAAGATTTGTGCTCTGTACTTTTCCTTAGCAATATGTTCATTCTTTATGAGTCTGGCCCTAAACTCCATAGATTTTAATTATTCCTAGAGTCTGGTTATACATCAAAAGATCTCTCTCACTCTCTTTTTCAGAATATGGTGCTTAAATGAAAAGCTGCTAGGTTGTTCACACACTGCTTTGAGGAACAGCTTTTCACAGATGGAAGGGCATAAAAATGATGGGCTGTTATCTTGTAGCCTGAAACTCCACTCTCTGAACACATGAAATATTGATATTAAATCAAGCTGTACCTGGTTTCCTCCATATGAATCCTTCCAAGTTCTTGACCTCTGTTCTATTGCTGTTTCATTTTAATCAGAATTCCAGTGTCAAGGTGGAGATGGGGGGATATGTGGGCTCTGTGAAAGAAAAATTGAAGTTGGACTAGCTTCTTGTGTATTTTTGTAAATTCAGGGATGACATAGAACAGTAAAAATCAGTGTAGCGATGATGTGGTCAAATAGATAAACATTTATTCACTGTGAACTATTGCATGCATTTGCAATGACATCATTGAAAGCTGACAAGCAGCACTTCTAATGTTAATATATAATAAATTATGAAAGAAAATAAATTCTATATTAGATACTAATTAGAATATTAAAGTATTGTTTTCTACTATTTAAAAAAAACAGCAAAGCTTATAATGGCTCCAACACTTATTTCTCACTCATTACCGTCAAAATGAGTGTTCCTGATTAACTGGGGCTCGCCTCTGGGCACTGATTCAGGGTCCTAGGCTCCTTCCATATTGTGGCTCCACCAGCTTCAACATACAGTTTCTAATGTTGCCATATCCCTCTGCATCAATTCATGTGAAGGAAAAGAGCATAGAGAGCCTATCATGGGAGATTTTTTATGCACCAAGCTCAGAAACGCTACATATCACCACTTTTCCTTCCATTGATGAGAACTCAGTCATCTGGCTGCACCTTGGTATAAGACACTCTGGTATATAGTCATCTGGCTATATGCCCTGGAAAAGGAAGAAAAGCTTGTGTTAATCATCTAGAAGCCTTTGAATAAGAGCATACTTTCAGTAAGAGCATCTTCAAAACTTGTTTTCACTACTCCTGAAGCCACGACTACCCTGTATGCTAACTTGAATTTAAATTTCAAAAAAATTGTCTTCATAGATAATTTGACAAGATCATGAAACACGTGTTTTTTTTTTTTAAATATAAAAAGTCCCTTCCATTAAAAAAAAACTTATATTTTCAAGGCGCCTGGGTGGCTCAGTCGGTTAAGCGTCCGACTTTGGCTCAGGTCATGATCTCACAGTTCGTGAATTCGAGCCCCATGATGGCCTTTGTGCTGACAGCCTGGAGCCTGCTTCTGATTCTGTGTCTCCCTCTCTCTCTCTCTGCCCCTCCCTCACTCGTGCTCTCTCTCTCTCTTTCGCTCTCTCTCTCAAAAGTAAATATTAAAAAAAAATTTTTTTAACTCGTATTTTGAATACATTCTGAAAGGCTGTCTGCCCTTTCATTCCCTGTAATTGTCTTACCATTCTGTTTAGAAGCAATATAGTAAAAGGAAGTCATATACACCTGGATTTTCCAACTTCACATAGACAGGAAAGCAGAAACTATAACCAAACCCATAACTGTCAGTCTTCAAAGCCCAAACCATTAAACTCTAGAGGATTTTGCCTCTCATTGGCTACACTGTGTCTAGTCCAAACTCTGGTTCTTAATATCTGGTAGAACAGCCACAGCATCATGAGGACATGAAACAAAATCAAGAGGAAAGATTTCTGAAGTATTAATCATAAAAACTTTCAGTGTCAGTTATTTCCTGTGACTCCTCTATTATTATTTCAAGTTCTTTTTAATGACACTTGTCCAATCACTTATGTCCATCCTGGGGATAAACTGTACACCTTTTGGAGGTTAACTATTTCAGAACCTGGCATACAATTTTGACAAAGTCACTAATTGGCCCCACGGGGGGCCTAACCACCAACAGGAAGATTACTTTATTTTCCACCGTCACCTTTGTAACCAAATTCTATTTATACAAGTTTTATTTCTAGCTTTAAAAACTTGTACTTCAAAATCAATTTTGTACCTGTTCTTTGAGGTATGTTAGCAAAACAGAAGGCTGACATTTGTATGCTGAAATTCATGGGAAGCTTACTATCTATCCCTTATATTGGTTCTTGCAAGAAGCCTCTCCCTCTTCCATGTTCTGCTGTGTTAATTTATCAGTTTTAAAAATCACTTAGAAAATCAGAAAAATTTTCAATGTCATTTACATATAATCAATAATTATTTCTTTCTAAACACAGGTTTCTGTGGTTCAAGAATTGAGATTAATTTTGCTGAAGAAAAAAACACATGATGAATTAAATACATATCTTCAGCTTTCCATCTGATTATGAGAAGTTTTTTGAGCATCTATTAAGTGAATACATCATAACACATTGAGCATAAGAGGAAGAAAAGACATACTTTGCTTCTTATAAGGCAAAGGTGGAGTAGTAATAGATTCACTCAATATAAACCAAGAATACATACTAAGTAAAAAATAATAAATAATATAGGCACCTGGGTGGCTGAGTCAGTTGAGTGATTCTTGATTTTGGCTCAGATCATGATCCCAGGGTTGTAGGATCAAGCCCTGAGTTGGGCTCCATGCTGAATGTGGAGCCTGCTTAAGATTCTTCTCCCTCTCTCTCTCTCTCTCCCCCCTGCCCTTCTCCCCTACTCATATGCTCTCTTTCTCTAAAAGAGAAAAAAAATAAATATATATAAAAAAAAATGTTTTTTTAAAAAATAAAAATAAATCCTCTCATAAGAAGCAGTAAGTCAACAAATGATCAGTCCTCTTACAGGAAGGCAGCTTAGAGAAGTATTTGCTTTTAGGTTAGATTATGAATCTCTAGAGGAATTATTTAACTGATATTCATAAGCCCTTGATGTGTTATTAAACAAAACAGTTAAGCAAGCTAAGGAGAAATCTAGTAATCTGCTTTAATATTTAGAATCCATAAGACTGAGTAAATAAAGTAATAGAAGAATATAATAATTAATTCCATAAATAAGTAAGTTAAAAAAGAAGAAACGCCATTAATGAGAATTATTTTCTTTCTTAGAATTGCCCTATAAAAATATTTCTAAAAATCCCTTTGATTTAGCAAAAGTAGATGAAAAACTCCTGATAACTTCAGTTTCTGTATGCTTATTTTTCTTGAGTGAGGAAAAAAAAAGTTGGTTCCTGATTGGATAATCCTTCAGAGAAAAGGTGTTTTGTTTGTTTGTTTGTTTATTTGTCTTTTAAATGTTTATTTTTGAGAGAGAGAGAGAGAGAGAGAGTGAGAACGAGAGACAGAGTGTGAGCAGGGTAGGGTCAGAGAGAGAGGGAGACAGAATCTGAAGCAGGCTCCAGGCTCCAAGGTGTCAGCACAGAGCCTGACACAGGGCTTGAACTCATGAACCAAGAGATCATGACCTGAGCCAAAGTTGGATGCTCAACTGACTGAACCACCTAGGTGCCCCAGAGAAAAGGTGCTTTTAAGAAATGATCCACAAAGGAAAACCACGGGAGAATGCACATCAATTCCCCCAAAGCAGAACCTTAATAAAATATTTTAGCAGGAAACTTTATTTAGTGATAGTATAGCATAGTGTTGATATCATCAGCCAGTGCTGATGAGTATTCCAACTATGGATATAAACTAAAATTAAAAATACAGATTACTCTTTAGGTAAAAGAATTATTTCACCAAACGAATGAGAGAAGCCTAGGCCTGAGTTACATAGCAATCAGAATATGGCTAAAAAAGAAAGTGGTGATCAAATAGAGTTGGAAAGCAGCTGCACTCTTGGTCTAAAATCCCTTTCAAAATGTAATGTCACCAAATTGACAGATTATCAGTTTGTTTTGATTCGAGCTGTCTCAATTCTACAATTAATAATTTGCACTCCGAATGTAAAATGATCACAAGCAATGTGGTAAAGGTGACACACTTCTGGACCGAGTCCACATGCACCGTTGATTATTCCTCAGCCGTGTGACCTTGGGCAAATCCTTTTAACCCTCTGGGTCTTGCCCTGAAACAGTATGTATTGGAGGGCTCTGCATCCTGCCTGCTGCCTCCAACTGTCCATCACTCTGCTCTCAGGGTTCTGACAGGCTCGTGACCCGAAGATGCTGGCTGACTGTGGTAGGGTGAGCCTGGAAGATGGGTGGTCACACAAGAGAGCTCTGGAGGGAAACTATACTAAGATGAGGTCTTTGAAAGTTTTTAGAAAAGACAGCTCATGCATTTCCAGAGTCATAAATTGTCACACAAAGCCAATGATCTCATTTTAGTGATATTTGCTATTGAAAGAAATATGGATAACAACTTGTCTTAAAATCATTTCATGATGTTGTGGTAAATAATATCAAACTAGCCTGGAGCGCTGGCATTTTACACCGCCTTTAAATATTAACAAACAAACAAAAAAGAGACCTCTTGATCTTCCCTGAATAAAAACAGGTGGAAATGTAAAATCATCATATCTATTTGAAAATCAAGAGTATATCTCCATTTTTGTCATGAAGTACAGTGCCATGTTTGCAAAATTATTTTTATTTTGTATGTACCCTGTAGTGCTCAACATTTTAATTGCTACTTCCTCAATAAAATTATTGGAACTCTTCCATCTTGCCATTAGCACTTGCAAAATAACTGTTAACAATATGTTATCCAGACACAGAAACTTTATAATTAATGTTGGAATAGTCTTCAAAGTCTAGTGACTAAAATATATCCTATAAAAATTACTGGACTTCATTCAATGCTGTTCTGCCATTTTAAAGTTCAATAAATGTGTTGAGAGGGAGATATTTGGCAACCTAAGTTGGGCAGTCTGGCAGTGAGAACTGAGATGCTGGAAGTTTTGATTTCTGTTGTGTGGTAAATATACCAAAAGCCTCCAGGGTTTTAGTGCAACCCCTGAACGGCTAAAGGAGATCTGACCAAATGCAACTCCCAGTGGGAATCTGAACAGTCATTCGGGGCTATATTCCCACCTTGTCAGATGATGAGGCGCTGGGACAGGTTCCATTTAAGCAATAAAACACAACAGGCCATGTATATATCTGGGTGATTATAGCATAACTCAGATTGTGTTATAAGTCATGAGGCTGAAGGCCAAGTGTCTTAACTCCATGAGAAGTGCAATATTGGCCCTGAAACACACTGCCTGAAGTGTCTTATTGCTGTCAAGAAATGGAATTTCTACAGTACATTAAGAAAAGGAAAACACTTAGCACAGTGGATTTAAAATAACCATGGCTATGACATCACTGACAGCTAATCAAAACTCTAATTGCAACCAGAGTTCTGAGGCTATTGTATAAAAGGTCTTAACAGACACAGCCATGGATACAAGGAAGAACAATGCCTATGCCATGAGAAGAACCCCAGTAGCACAGGATCTTGAACAAAGAATGGGATAGTTGGCAGTTTTCATTCTCATTAGCAGTGAATTGGTAACATTGCAGTTAACTAGCCTTGAACAATTAAGCCAAAAAAAAAAAAAAAAAAAAAAGCAAGCAACGCAAACACTTTTCGAATATTTTTCATCTTCATTCAATTCAGTTTCAATATTCATTTTCATACAGTTAAATATGTCTTTAAACAATTAAGGGATGAGACAGCATAAATGCGGGAAAAATCCAGTTCAGATGCCTTGGAAGAAATGAAAGATTATAATGAACTGAGAAGAGTTTGGGGGTCACATGTTGCTCATGATCCATGCAAGGAATTTCCAGTGATATTAAGTTGAAGTTATCCAAAAGAACTGAAGTCACTATGTGGTCATAAGGACCCAGTTCAGATTTTACATCTGAATCTGCCTAACACCACAAAGTGGAACGCACCATTTCAAGGTCCAGTTAACAGCCTCAATAAATTTAACTATGCCAAAGCACACACTGAGAGGTATGTTCAGAAGGTGCCACAGGGAGGCATATAACATCATAAATGAGAGTGAAAAAAGAACTTGTCTCAGGAGTCAAAGGATTTGGGCTTAATGATTTTCTGGGTCACCATGGATAAGTATTTAATTTTTGTGGGCTTTAGTTTCCCCCCCAGTGAGCTCTCCTTGGACTCTGGTTATAGGCATTCCTTCCTTAGGCTCAAAATGAAGCTACCTAGCCATTTCCTGCAAGTTCATTGACAAAGTCATAATGAGGTAAAATATATGTAAGAGATGCTGCCTTTGTGTTTTTTTTTTAAGTTTATTTACTTATTTTGAGAGAGAAAGCAAGCATGAATGGGGGAGGGGCAGAGAGGGAGACAGAGAATCCCAAGCAGGCCATGCTATCAGCACAGAGCCTGATGCAGGGCTTGATCTCACTAACCGCAAGATCATGCATGATCTGAGCTGAAATCAAGAGTCAGATGCTCAACCAATTGAGCCACCCAGGTGCCCAAAGAGATGCTGCCTTTGATACATCGTGGGACATACATGTATATTTGTAAATAAAATTTACATAAGAACTTTGTCACCAGTTTCAGCAAAGATAACCTTACAGACAAGCAATTATCAATGCACTTTTACTAATGATATTAGAGCAGCAAATTTTTCATGTTCTTGTGGGTTAAAGCAAGTAGCAGTTTGTCCCATCAAATAGTACACTTAACTTCTCGAACAAAGGCCCCACAAAATCATGTTTCTCACTTTCTTCCCAATTTATGGAAAATTTTTCTCTATATCAGATCTGTCAGCCATGGCTATACTAATTTACAGGTAATAATTGTATGCTACCTGTAACAAAATATTTCTAATAGTTTTGTTTATATATATTTCTAATAATCTTTATATCAGTCTGGATTTTTTTGTTAAATGAGTAACCAAATGACTAAACTTGGATATGAATAAAATTTCAATTCCTTAAAAATATCATCCTCTTATTTTTATGAAATAGAGCAAACACTTATTTTGTTATGTAAAAGTTTTATATATATTGAGATTTTTAAACTTAGCATTTGTTCAGCCAACCCATTTAAGATAGTTAAGAATCCTGCTGGTTTTAATGACTTTAATGGTTTAATATATATTTTAGTATAACTTGAAATGATCTGCATTTCTAAGTTCCAATTTAACCAATGATCCTATAACAGATCTTTCAAAAATAAAACTCTTCACAATTATAATAACCTTTGTTTTGATAAAGAACTAGATTCCAATATACATTCAATTAATGACAGGATGTAAAATATTGCCACAATTTCCAAGCTTGTCACTGAATATGTTCAATAAAAAATGTTTAATTAAAACCATTATTAAAAGAGTGTTGTGTCCTGTAAAAATGAAGTATTATACAGACATAAGCATTAGGGTCTAATGACCAGCTAGTAACATATTAGTCAGAGCCACCAAAAATGATATTCTCTTTTGTTGTGCATCAATGCAATAAATATGTGTAAAGCTGCTTTCAAAGTACATGCTGCATATCTCCAGTAACAATGTAACAGTTTCACCTTTGAAATGGCCTGCCTGGGATCAAACACGGGCTGCCAAAATTCCCAGTTATTTGAACGAATAAATGGCCTAGATACGTTAAGTCCACAAAGCAGCTCTCTTATTCTAGACATTGTTTATAACATACTTGTTAGAGAAGTATTGCTGGGTTGTTCAGGATATTTGGCTAAAGGATCCAAAATATGCATATTCTTCACCCATAATCACCCTTCCTCAGAGGCTCCTGCTGAGACACAAGTGCTAGCACACACACACGTAAAAGGGAAGCAAAGTGCAAAGCACTAGGAGTTTTGTTTCTCTTTTATTGGCTTAGCCCTGCCCAATCACGTCCAGTGTGAAGTGAAGGTTAAAGTAGGTTGGATTGTGCATGCAGCATAGTCTAAACAGCTAAGTGGAACCTCTTCTTATCCCTAACCCCTAATCTATATTAGGCTGTTACCATCTTCTGACCAGTCATACGGTACAGAAATCAAAATGATGACTGACAAGTAGAGGGATGCTTTGATGGAGAAACCAGACCACATTTGGGCATCTCATTGCATAGTAGCCCAATGGAGGACCATGGAAAAGAGCCCATGAATGTGTGAGCATGAACACAATAACTCTGATCATCAGACCACCAATCAATCATCCCCAACTGAACAATTGGCTTGACAACCCTTCCTTACTTGGGGAAGGGTGGGGAAGAGGCTAAACAGAGAGGCACTGGAAATATAAGATTCTCTCTCTCTGCTTCCATGGCTCCTCTCCTTTCCAACAAACCGTCGACTCTACATGTTTAATACTGTTAATATACATATGCTGGGAAATGGGCAAGAATTGTGAGACTTTTTAAAAGTGATATATTAGGTGGGGCTAAAAGGAAGTCTGTTTGCCAAGGATATCCTCTGAGGAGTAGCTTCAAGGAAAAGAACACGAGGAAGGAGGAAGTTGTGGGGTGGGCAACAGAGAGCTGGGAATTACCTGGCTGGGTATCTCATCAAGGTCTCTGGACTATAACACACCATGTGGAGAAGCCTGCTAGCGGCTCATCATTCACTGAAATCTTCTTTCTCCAGCAACCCATATCTTCCATAGAGCAAAGAGATAGTGAAAATGTAAGTCTATACCACATGGGGTGGAGGTGGGGGTGACAAACCACTTGTCCCACAGACAAAGCCTGTCTGCAGTGTAATCGCCAAAACAGTGTAACTTAAATCTTTCTCCCCAGATGAGCAAATCAAATAAGGAAAAGAAAAGAGGCTAAAAAGAGAAATAAAATATTAAAGAAGAAAAGAAAAAAAATAGCTTAAAAGAACCCCTAAGAGATGAACCAACCCTTGAGTAGTTAGGGTGACAGACATGATAATGGATTGAATAGTGTCCCCATAAAATTCATGTCCACTCAGAACTTTGTGAACATGACCTTATTTGGAAATAGGGTCTTTGTGGATATGATCAAGGTAAGATGAGGTCACGGCCTATATCCAGTATGACTGGTGTCCTTATAAAAAGAAGGAAATTTGGACACAGACACACAGGGAAGATGACCATGAGATGACAGAGGCAGAGACTGGATTTAGGTTGACACAAGCCAAGGAAAGACAAAGATTGCTGGCAACCCCCAGAAGCTAAGAAGAGGCAAAGAAGGATTCTCCCCTAGAGCCTTCAGGGAGATCATAGCCTTGCTAACACCTTGATTTTGGACTTCTAGCCTCCAAAACTGTGAGATAATAAAATTGTGTTGTTTCAAGCTACCCAGCCTGTGATAATTTGTTATGGTAGCCCCAAGAAACTAATACAAACACTAAGTGTGTATTACTAGAACTTGTATGTTACATTGCTCTTTCTTCACATGACAATTTATTCCACTCACATTTTTAAAAAATAGCCTTTTGCACAGGAAAATAATACTATTTACCTACTCAGAGAAAAACATGCACTTGGATTTTCTTATACTCATGAGAATTGATTGGTACAAGATATTCCCCCCACTTTCTGTTCATTGTTCTTGTGATCATCATCATTCATTTGCAAGTTGGAATATCAGGCTATGAGTACAGATTTCAATCATGCAGAAGAATATCTCTTTGTGCTATGAGGCCTATGTGGAGATAAAACCTGTAACTCAGCCTCATGAAGACTATTATCTCCTAAATGACCAAATAAATTAACTATTAAGCCATAATGGGGCCATGAGAATCATTATACAGATAATGTGGACAAATTGCAGCATTTCTTTTAAGCATTGCTTTCTTTCCACTATAATATATTATATATTTGGGAATTATGACGTATTGAGAATGAAATAAGCCATGCTTCTATAAGTTGTAGTAGTGCCTTTTTAAATCCTTAAAGAGTTTTTCTCCTCTACCTCATGCTACTGATTAAGAATTCCTTCTCTAAATTAGCTTAATTTGCAGCAAGGGATTAATAAATGGGAATAGCATTAACCTTTGGCCTTACAAATACACTCAGAAATAATGATCAGAACTATCCTGCTGGGAGTTTTATCAATCACAAGAATTGGCAAAGGTGAATTTATCATGTATTGGGTCTAATGGGACCCAACCTTTGGTTGCACGTATGTTTTGCCAAGTATCCTGAGTTGAGTAGAGGTTTTGGTGGGAAAGTCGAACCCTCAACATTCTTATCTTGGTCCCAGTGTGACTGGCTCCTGAATAAAAATGATAATCACAATGATAATAGTAATGACAATGACAGTTAACATTCATTGAACACTTAATGCCTATGTTTTAGGAACTATACTAAAAATTTTACTTACATTACCTCTCTTAACTTCTATGATATAGGTGCTATTCTTACCACTGTTTCATAAATGAGGAAGCAGATTTAGAGATTAAAAAAAAAGGATGGTACCAATAGAGATCCATCCCAGCAGGGAAAGATGGCACCCTCAAAAGGGGCGAATAGAGTTTGATGAAGAGACTATTTACAAAGTTGTGGACAAAGTTAGGGGAAACCAACAAGCAATGGTGAGGGCCTAACCCTATCAGGAAGTTTTTACTATCCCCAGGTGAAATACTGCACTGCCAGCTAGCAGAAGCCAAAACCTTTGATAGAAAGACACAGCCACTGTCAAACTGTGACCTGGCAGGCAGGTGGCTGGGAGAATAAATACCCTGACCTCTCTCCTCCCTCTCTCTGATCTCCTAAAGCATTTTCCTTTGGCTGACTCAAATAGAAACCAGAGGGCAAGAGGACTTAGTGATGTAGTCCCTACAGGCCAGCTTTCAGGATACAGAGCAGGGTGGAGTGGAGAACAGATTTGGAGGGGCAAATAGTGTTTATGCAGCACGGGAACTACTCAGAACATACAACTACTCCTCATTGGATGAAGGCAAAATGCAAATGTAGGCAGACTAGATGGAACTAGGCCCTCAGGCCCACCTTTGATGGGTCATCAACCACCACTAATTGCTACAGCTCATGACCTGACTCCAACTCTGTTGGGATAAATCAGGACACCATTAGTCCTGTGACCCTGCCAAGCCTCTTCCCTTCTCTATCATTCCTCCCACTTACGCTACTTCAACCTGAACAGCTGATATCTCTTCAAACTCTTATGCTCTGATTCATCAACTACCCCCTTTATGACTGCTGGAAAGTTTGCTTTGTGTTACAGACTCCCAGAGGCAGTAACAAAAATGTGCTGTTCAAATCTACTACTGTTGGGAACAGAACTGGCTAATGCTCCTCCTCTCACTGCTGCCTCTTTGGGCTGCAAATTAAGCTAATTTACACCAAGAGCACACTTCCCACGGGCTCCTCCCAGACAATGACTGAGCACTGTAGGGGCACTCAGGCAGGCCCCATCCTGCAAGAGGTGGGAATTTTCCAGAGCTGATGTTGCTTGAGGCCTCCTCATTAGCCTCATTAGTTCAAGACTCCTCCTTTCCAATCCAATTTCCTTCTCTCTTCTTTCTTTCATTCCATAGATGTCAGACCTACATGTAGTCTAAAGGCTCTCTCCACCTTTTCCAGCTTCTCCCAATAAATCTCTTACATGTCTAATTCCATCCTGGCATCTGCTTTCAATAGGCATGAAGTAATGCAAGAGGTACTAAGGGGGGGTCTGAAAAAACAGATGGTAAGATGAGAACATGAGGCTGGCTTACTCATCACCTGAGGGCAAAGACAATGCCATCTTGAATGGTAAGTGAGGCATAGACAGTCCTGGAACAAGTTAGCAGCTCAACTGCTAACGATTTCATTAGTGGTGATCTGGGAAAATGAGTGGAAGTAAACGCCTTGCAGATGAAACAATCCAGGCATTTGAAAGATCTGAGGTAGCAATGACCACAAGAATAGTGAAGGTGGCCACTGCGAGGTTGTTTTGATGCCCTAAGAGGGATGATGAGAAACTGATCCATCAACAGACAGTTAAAAGATAAGTATGAGAGCTAGAGCATCTCTCCGGTAGCTTACAAAGAGGCCCTTACTTCCTGGAGTGGAAGAGCAGAGACAGCTGGGCAGCATACTGCAGCTCAGAGAGTTGCATATCAGAGTTCCAGAGATGGCTTGAATGCTCACCCAAGGCAGGTCCTTATGCTAAGGACCCTCTTGGGAAAACCTGAGACCCTCAAATATGGGATAGAGCCATCTGCATGGGCACCACTGAGGATGGATACTGGCTCTGCAGAGCTCCCTTGAGACTGTTGGAACTATGTGTCTTCTCATTTTGTGGAGGGGTCAGAATTTCTTCACTAGTGAGCAAGAAATAGGGAGTGGTACTATTGAGACATGGGAGGTCTTATGTGTAAGAGTGTATCTAGAGCTGAACAGCTTCTGTTGGTGACCACCCCATTGCAGTCTTCCTGTTAACACTGGTATGCTTCAGGACTTGCCCTGGAAGTGGCACCCCAACTTTTCCTCTGTGCGTGCCCACCAGCCTCAGCTCGCCTAAACTCCTGCTGCCTGACAATGACAGACCACTCTGACCCCAAAAACCCAGTAAACATCCCAACCAGTATTGGCAACCACATCTACTCCAGTGATGTCTGAAGCCTAGCCATGCAGAAGGACTCTCCTTCCAAGCTGTTCTTTCCATGGGGATGCTTCCTCAGGCCAAGTGTTCTCTTTGGAGTCCTTTCTATGCCTGGGTGGGTCAGTCAGTTAAGCGTCTGACTCTTGGTTTTGGCTCAGGTCATGATCTCACAGTTTGTGGGATTAAGCCCCACTTCAAGCTCTGTGCTGACAGTGCAGAGCCTGCTTGGGATTCTCCCTGCCCTTCCCCCCTGCCTCTCTCCCTCTTTCTCAAAATGAATAAACTTAAAAAAAAATGTAGAGTCCTTTCTATATCCTTATAGTTACTCCTCTATATAGTTTAATAATTCTTTATATTAAACTGTCCCTGTTCATATTACATTGTAGTTTCTGTTTCCTGATTAGACTCAGACTGATACAAGGTATCCAGAATGTATACCCAGGTATCAAGAATATAAAATTAAATGAGCAAAAATTTGTTGGCTTGGGGGTACTGTCTCCAAGCTAACATATTTATATTTAAGTCCTTGATAAGGACCCCAGATGATGCAGCAAACTCACTACTAGAGTAGCTCCTAGATGCTTAGAAAAAGTTGTGGCCAATGCTGAGAGGAATGGAAATGTGTGGCTTGCCTAGGCTGATGGTACAGGAAGAAATAAAGAGGCAAAGGGAAGTGGGCATGCTGGAATAAGATTACATTCCATAGTAAAGCCTACAGAACATATAATTTACTAAGGCCACTAAAAATGCAGTGGTAGAAGAGGCATGAGCATCATTAGGAGGAATTCATGGTAGCTCTCCTCTGTAGGCTGGGGCTGACTGATGAAAAGGCAATCATGGAACTAAGCTCATTAATATCTATAGGAGATGATGGGGCTGTAAAGTACTAGAGGCTAGGTATATAACCACCAGAAACCAAGATGTTACAATTACCATAATAAAGAACCCAATAGCCAAAGCAATCTTGAGAAAGAGCAAAGCTGGAGGTATCACAATCCCAGATTTCAAGATACACTACAAACGTGTAGTAATCAAAACAGTGTGATACGGACACAAAAATAGACACCTAGATCAAGAGAACAAAATAGAGAGCCCAGAAATAAACCAATCCATTATGACAAAAAAGGCAAGAATATACAATGGAGAAAAGACAGTCCCTTTAATAAATGATGCTGGGAAACTGGAAAGCTACATGCAGAAGAATGAAACTGTACCACTTTTTTACACCATATACAAAAATAATCTCAAAATGGAATCATTAAATCCATGAAATAAATGAGAGACCTGAAACCATAAAATATCTAGAAGAAAAGTAATCCTAGAAGACAGTAATCTCTTTGACATCAGCCTTAGCAAATTTTTCCAAATAGGTCTCTTAAGGCCAGGGAAACAAAAGCAAAAATAAACTATTGGGACTACATCAAAATAAAAAGCGTTTGCATAGTGAAGGAAACCATCAAAACAAAAAGGCAACCTACTGAATTGGAGAAGATATTTCCAAATGATATATCTGATAAGAGATTAATATCCAAAATACACAATGAACTTCTACAATTCAACACCAAAAAACCCCAAGTTAATAGAATTAAAACTTTCTCCAAGGAAGACATATAGATAGCCAATAGACACTGATATTCAATGACACTAACCCTCAGGAAAACACAAATCAAAACCACAATGAGATATCATCTTACATCTATCAGAATGGTTAGAATCAGAAAGACAAGAAATAAATAGTATTGGCAAGAACAAGGAGGAAAAGGAACCCTTATGCACCATTGGCGGGAATGTAAATTGGTACAGCTACTGTGGAAAACATTATGGAGATTCCTCAAAAAATTAAAAATAGAAAAAAAAATTACTATACTATAGTAATTCTACTCCTGGGTCTTTACCCAAAGAAAACAAAAACACTAATTTGAAAAGAAATATGCACCCTAATGTTTACTGAAGCATTATTTACAATAGCCAAGATATGGAAGCAACCCAAGTGTTTACTGACAGATTAATGGATAAAGAAGATATGGTATATGAATATATATATATAATGGAATATTACTCAACCATTAAAAAGAATGTGATCTTACCATTGCAACAACATGGATGGACCTTGAGGGTACTTTGCTAAGTGAAATAGGACAGATAGACAAAGACCAATACTGTATGATTTCACTTATATGTGGAATCTAAAAAAAAAAACAAACAAAACAAAAAAAAATGAACAAATAAAAAGAGACAGACCCATAAATAAAGAGAACAAACTGATGATTCCAGAGGGGAGGAGGTGTGGTGGGGGGGGGGGATAAGCAGATTGGATGAAGGGTAGTGGGAGATATAGGCTTCCAGTTATGAAATGAATAAGTCATGAGATAAAAGGTACAGCATAGGGAATATAGTCAGTGGTATTGTAATATCATTGTGTGGTGACAGATTGGTAGCTACACTTGTGGTGAGCATAGCATAACATATAGAGTTGTGCAATCACTACGTCATACCGCTGAAACTAATGTAACATTACATGTCAACTACACTTCGCAAAAGAAAAAAAAAAGTGAAAAAAAAGTTACCATAATGATAATGACATGCAAGACCAAAGGAGTAGCCAAGGGGTCTTGATCTATAACGAGTTATGGAGATGGTTAATGGCACCTGTAGGGACAAAATGGACCAGTAGCCAACAAGAATGGTGCCTAACTTCTATAATCAGAGAAAAGTTACAAACCCTTAGCCACTTTTCAGATCCAGAGTTCCTTGACTTGAAAGGGTCTCTAGAAGGAAGAACACTGTAATATTGTAAAAAGTACAAACTGTAATGATTTCCCCCAGTCCTTCCCCAGTGGGATCTAGGGTCATATACTTGGGTGACTGGGTACACTGGGGGAAGGAAAATACCAACTTATCAAGGCTACTGGATTCAGAGTCTCAAATGACGTTGAATCCCAGAGACCCAAAGCATCATGGTCCCCCTGTTAGACTTACAAATGCCAGGTAATAAATGCTAAAGTCTGACTTCCAAGTTCTATGGACCCACCTAGTGGCCATTTCCACAGTTCCCTACCATATAGTTGGAATTGACATGTTAGGGAGTTTGAGTAACCCCCACATTGGACCGTTGGCTTGTGGAGTAAGAGCTATCATAGTGGGGAAAACCAAATGGAAACCTTTATTTTTTTTTATTTAAAAAAAAATTTTTTTTAACGTTTATTTATTTTTGAGACAGAGAGAGACAGAGCATGAACGGGGGAGGGGCAGAGAGAGAGGGAGACACAGAATCGGAAGCAGGCTCCAGGCTCTGAGCCATCAGCCCAGAGCCCGACGCGGGGCTCGAACTCATGGACCGTGAGATGGTGACCTGAGCTGAAGTCGGATGCTTAACCAACTGCGCCACCCAGGCGCCCCCAAATGGAAACCTTTAAAATCGCTCTTGTTTCATGGACCAAGATAGTAAATCAAAAACCATGGAGGGATGGTGGAGATTAGTATCATCACCAAAACCTAAAAGATGCAGGGATGGGGGTCTCAATTATCTCTCTCTTTAATTCAGCAGTCTGGTCCCTGCAGAAACCAGATGAGGCCTACCAAGCCTTAGGCATCTTTATCCAGAAACAGAACACAGTTATTTTGTGGCAACAATTATCGGGCACTCAAATTTCATCATGTGAACTCTGATTTATTACTCAAGTTATGGATATCTGTAGATCATACCAAATTAGAACTTAAGAGGGAGCGTTAACGGCTATGAATTTAAACAAAGAAGATAATATGCCTTCTGGACTTATTATAGTCATCCTAACTGGGCTCCATCAACAATGATCTCCATGACATTTTCGAAAAAGGCACATTGCTACTTGGTGCTTTACTGCTCCAAGCTTCTCTACAGGGACTATTAACCTTTCTATATTTTGCCAGGTGTACTACAGCATGAATTTTAAGACAACACGAGAACCACCTTTACCAAGAAGTCTCCCTGAAATCCCATCTGCACACCAGGCTGGTTTAGAGGTCCTTTCTTGGTGCTCCAATAATATCCTTTGCAGTTTTATACTTGCCAATAATATCCCACCTTGTTTTATAACTGCCTGGTAATATACATCTGTCCCCTCACTGGACTGTGAGCTGCTGGAGGGCAGGGACTGTATATCATTCATCTTTGAGCCTCAGTGGTTTAGAAGAGTGTCGGTTGGCACATGGTTGGCATCCCATAAATACTTGCTTAATGAAAGAATAAATGATTAAATACATTTAAATATGCCATGTTGATGTTTGGATTTTGTACCAGTTTTTCAGAATGCAGCACTTTATGGCTGATTTCTGCGAGAACACATGAGACTTGTTTCATGAATGTGTATGCAGGCGAGTTTCCAATTTATTCTTTTGAACTGGAACAATACTGTTCCAGACCACCCAGCAAGGACCAGTCGCTGTGGTCAGTGCTCTGCAACAAGACTGAAACATTAGCCTTCAGTCTACTCTGAGTAGAATTCTTGCACACATCATCTCCACAGAAGGTCAGAAAAGTTATCAGCAGCAGAATTCTTGATCTAGGGTGCTCCCAGATGGCTTGGGGTAATGAAGGAGCCCCACACCTGGCTCACTTGCACAGAAATGCCTAGTCTGCCAAAGTTCTCTTTAGGTGACGTGGCTCTTCATTCTCAGCTTAAAGCATCACTTTACCAGGTTCCACAGAACTAGGCCTGCCATGTGCCTGAGAAAAGGAAGCTCTCACATAGCAGTGTGGTCAGTTGTAGCTCAACCTAACTAAAAGCTATCACAGGTCAGATTTTGCATTACTTCTCAAGCCACACAAGCCTGATTTTACCATCTGGAAGAAGGACCTCTTCAATCAAAGCTACAACTGGGATTTGAGTACACCACTTACAAAAAGTCAAGTATTACAATATAATTAACATGAGTGAATGAACCTTCAAACATTTGTACACAGCAACTAATATGTTCGTTATTCTTTTGAACCTGTTCCCACTGTCTGATTTATCTTCCCAGATTTGAAGTGTAAAAATATGAGACATCAATAAACCTAGATGTATGTTGTGACCAGTGCAGAAAGGATCCAACTATACATTAGGACCAAACAACATCACCATCACATAACTTGATCCTTTGTCATTCGGGGATATGAAGGAAGGGAGAGTACTTCATAGTACTCTCATAGTAATTCTCTTTTGAATTACACTAACCTGGATTCTCATCCAGAGTCCATCACTTAACAGCAGTATGACTGGACAAGTTACTTCATCTGATTCTCAGTTTCACTGTCCATAAGATGGGACAATCTGTTTAACTGCAAAACTTCACCTCCTTCCATCATATCATGCTGCTTCTCATTATAAAACATGATCTTTGCCCTTGAATATATGGCTCTAAAAGGAAAAATAAGACAGAAAAACCAAATAATTAAAATACAATCTTAACACTTCCCAGTTGCTCACTGAAATCTTGGCCCAGGTTTCCACGAAAACATCACAGGTATAAGAATTAGAAACAGTATAAGCCAATGTCTATCCCAAGGTCTGATACAGAATAGATCCTATGGAATATCATGACCATTTAAGTTCAGTTGGATCAAAACTATGCACTTACCCTTCTGGCCCTGGGTGAGTGTTCACATGGGGCAGGCTCCTCCTTGTTAGTGATGTACTTTTTTATATGCAAATAAAGCCTCATCAAGCCAATTCCATATGCCCGTGTCACAGTACTCTGCCCTCCGGACTTTTGGGCAGAGTTGGTGTCAAACTGAATCTTTACTACTTACTAGCTACGTCAGCTTCTAGTCTATAAAATTGGGTTTATAATACATGTCTCATACAGGATCAGTGTAAGGATCAAATATAATAGCATATTCATTTAAAAACATTCCACAAATAATTACCAAGTTCTCGCTTGTGTCCTCAGCTGTATGGCTGCAATGATAAGAAACAGTAACCATTCTAAAGGAGACTTAAATGAACATTTAAGGGTACCTGACATAATATATTCCTCTAAAAATAGTTGTTGATAGAGTTAGAATTCTGATAGCCAGAATGATGTCCAAGTGTATGTAATCATAAGGGAGACACATTCCCTTGTCATCTCTTGAACCCCTTGTCTACAAAAAGATTCTGTGCCTGGGTCCCCATAGTCTTTATTACTCAATTTTGTGAAGACACTCATAAAGATTACTGCAAAGCATTTTAGCTCCAGAAGACTCCAAAGATAATTTATACAAACCCATATTAAAAAGATATGTCATTATTTTCTTTTAATGCTACCTATGTATATATCATTTGTTCAAGCTTCATAAAAAAAAAAAGAGCATTTGTTCTAAAACATATTCCCCCAAGTGGGATGATACAACTCATTATCTATGCATAGTTTTAGGTACATCAACCTAAAGTGTATTTTATAGTATTTCTTCTGGCTGAGTTTCTGTTTTTCTCATTCCACCATAGAGTAAGTTATCAGATCTAATTTTGAAATATGAAAGCTATTATCCAAAATGCACCAATATTTCCAGGTGCACTTTATGGAAGTGTAGAACTATTTCTCAGAAGCATAAAACAGTTGTTGAAAAATGTTTTAAAGTGCCAACAAGTTAGAAGTCTTATGAGTTGAACAGGGTCAAGCTCAGGGGAGTGGAACCCTGAAGTCTATATGCCCTAGTCTTACACTCTTGATAGGCCTCATATTCACACCCATGACAGTCTATACTAAAAAGGGAATATAATACATTTTATTTTGAGAGTCAAAAGCTTTATTTTATTCCATATAAACGTTTAAAATACATCACATCACATTATTTTTACTCTATTTGGCATTTCTTTATTGTTTAATATACTGCAAGTCTCAAAAATCGCCCAGGCTCTCTCAAACTTAGAGAAGACCAAGAGGAGAAGAAAGATCCTCAGGCAGCCAAATACATTTGAGCAGCAGAGCTCCAAGGAGAACATCAGTCATCAAACAACTTCTTTCATGATCAGACTTTTGGAAAACTCATTCACATGACTGAAAGTCATGAGACTTATCTGTGGCAACGTCCCAATTTAATGATTTACAATTACTGTTAGAAGTACTGTATACACCTTATGCACAGGTGATTAGTGCATTCATACGAAGAAAAGGAAAGATGTTGGGAAAGCCCATCATGAGCAGACAGCAATTTGTTGATTTTTCTCTTTTTTTGTAAGCAGTACTTATTGAATACCTGAAATATTCTGGGTTATATACCTGGTGCTGTTCAGAAGAAAAGAAAGAAAAAAAGAAAGAAAGAAAGAAAGAAAGAAAGAAAGAAAGAAAGAAAGAAAGAAAGAAAGAAAAAGAAAGGAAGGAAAGAAAGAAAGAAAGAAAGGAAAGAAAGGAAAGAAAGAAAGAAAGAGAAAGAAAGAAAGAAAGAAAGAAAGAAAAAGAAAGAAAGAAAGAAAAAGAAAAGAAAGAAAAAGAAAGAAAGAGAAAACAATTGCTTCAATTTATGGGGACTTTGTATATATTTATGTCAAATATTTTGCAAAAATTATCTCATCATCTCATTTAATTATTACAAAAACATGAAAGATGATAAGGCCCACTGTAACAAATGAGAACATTGAGGCTCGAGAAATAAAGTGACTTGCACGATACACACTAGTAAGTAGAACCAGGAATCAAATCCAGATCTGTCTTTCTGTAAAACTCTAGCTCTTTCTATCACATGATGCTGCTTTTAATTTAATTTAACACAGGGTTCAACAAACTAAGGCCTGGGTTCAAAATCTAGCCTAAAGCCTGTTTGTAAATAAAGTTTGATTAGAACATAGTCACGTCCATTCCTTTACTTATTATCTGTGACTGCTTTCTTGCGAGAGCCTCAAAGTTGAGCAGTTGCAACCCAGACCTTATAGCCTGCAAAATATTTATTCTCTGGCCCTTTCACAGAATAAGATGGCTGAACCCTGATTTAAGACACGATCTCTGTTCTAGCATCAATTCCTCATTTACTATAAGCTGCTTCCATGCCCAGCTCAGCAAATTAAGACCAGGTATAGACATACTTGCCGTACAGACATGACTGGATCCTGAAATCATATGTGAGATCCCCATGATAATGAACTCTCTCTTATCCACTCACATACTGCACCTTCTCCTAGTTGGCCCTCTGAAATCCTCCATGTCTTCTCATGCTCCTGCTGATACGTGTATATACCCTGGCTCTATAGTGCTTTTGCCATGTAACTGTTTCTTCCTGAAGCAGCCTTGTACTTCCTTACTCAGGCTGTGCTGAGACCTGATCCAGGTTTTTATCTGAAGGCAATGAAATATGGTAGGGGACAGACCTTAATGACAACCAGCATCATCTTCTGAGGGATTATCCTTAAGGTTAGGTCATTGAATACTGCCCAGGGAAGAGGAGACTCCTGGCCTCTGGCGAGAAATAAGGACTTGCTTCGGATGGCCAGGGAATTCAGAGAAATTAGGAGTTAATGGTCCTCAGGCTCATTCACACAAATGTTCTCCTCCCAGTTATCAGGATCCCAACTCTTTCCCTATCAGACCTCAAGAACTATTGAGGCTGCACATTTAATTTTCTTTGCAGACTTGCCATCTTTATACTCAGATCAAAGGCCCACATTTTAGCCTAGTCACTCCTGCGGCTGCAGGAGATGAAAGTTTCTCCAAAGCTGCCACAAGGTCCTCTGGCTATCACAGCATGACACAGGTTAAAAATTGTCTTTAACCTATAATTTTTCTTTTTGCAAGGCTTCTGGTGATGTCAAAAGCAGCCACCCGACACCACAATCCTTATAATTATCATTGTTTTCATAATATTAAAGTACAGTAGACACAATGTTCTAATGCTATGTCATCCACCTGCACCTCAACCCAATTAACAAGAAGTGAGAGCTTTAATGATTGTAATGCCACAGCATACCAGAGGTTGTTACCACAACATTTCTCATACCAGGTGCTTTATCCTGCGCTTTCTATAGCTTTGTGACCTAAAATCTGGTCCATGGACCAGCAGCATTGGTATCACTTGGGAGCTTGTAAAAAATCCAAAATCTGAGGTCCCAACCCAAGAATATTGAATCAGAATATGCATTTTATTGAATTCCCCAGGTAATTATTATGAACACTAACATGTGAGGACCTTTGCTCTAAACAAAAGCAGATCCTGAAGCAAAGCTAATATGCTGCCACATTTTTGGAGAGTATAATCGCAATGAAAAAACAGAAAGGGGAGAAGGAAACAGGCAGAGAAAAAAGAAAGCAAATGCAAGAAGGTGCATTGCCAGTTCATCACAACTTCTCAAGAAAGCACAGGCTGCATAATTGGTCACATGGTATTTCTGCATGGAACCATAACAACTTGGAACAGTCTGCTGTTGAGAGGAAGGAGGGTGAAAAGTGAGCAATTTATTTGCTGGTTCATTTCCTCTTTTTTTTTTCTTCCAAGTTTTTATTTAAATTCTAGTTGGTTAACATATATGATAAAATTGGATTCAGGTGTAGAATTTAGTGATTCATCACTTATACATATAACACCCAGGGCTCATCACAAGTGCCCTCCTTAATACCCATCACCCATCCCCCACCCACCTCTCTCCATCAACCCTCAGTTTGTTCTTTTTTTTAAATTTTTTTTTAATGTTTATTTATTTTTGAGACAGAGAGACAGAGCATGAACAGGGGAGGGGCAGAGAGAGAGGGAGACACAGAATTGGAAGCAGGCTCCAGGCTCCGAGCCATCAGCCCAGAGCTCGACGCGGGCTCAAACTCACGGACCGCGAGATCGTGACCTGAGCAGAAGTCGGATGCTTAAGTGACTGAGCCACCCAGGCGCCCCTCAGTTTGTTCTTTATAGTTAAGAGTCACTTATGGTTTGCTTCCCTCTCTCTTTTTTTTTCCTTCCCTTATGTTCATTTGTTTTGTTTCCTAAATTCCACATATGAGTGAAATCATATGGTATTTGTCTTTGTCTGACTTATTTCACTTACAATAATACACTCTAGCTCCATCCACATTGTTGCAAATGGCAAGACTGTATTCTTTTTTTTTTTTTTTTTTTCAACGTTTTTTTATTTTTATTTTTGGGACAGAGAGAGACAGAGCATGAACGGGGGAGGGGCAGAGAGAGAGGGAGACACAGAATCGGAAACAGGCTCCAGGCTCCGAGCCACCAGCCCAGAGCCTGACGCGGGGCTCGAACTCACGGACCGCGAGATCGTGACCTGGCCGAAGTCGGACGCTTAACCGACTGCGCCACCCAGGCGCCCCAAGACTGTATTCTTTTTGATGAATGAGTGATACTCCATTGTATATTACATATATACAAATACCACATCTTCTTTATCCATTCATCAACTGTTGGATATTTGGGTTCTTTCCATAGATTAGCTATTGTTGATAATGCCACTATAAACATTGGGGTGCATGTGCTCCTTGGAATATGAACTTTTAAAGGTTTATTTATTTTGAGACAGAGTGTATGTGCACGCAGGAGAGGGGCAAGAGAGAGAGAGGGAGGCAGAGGATCTGAAGCAGACTCTGTGTGCTGATGGCAGACAGTCCAATGTGGGGCTCAAACTCATGATAATGATCATAACCTGAGCTGAAATTTAACTGACTGAGTCACCCAGGTGCCCCTCAAATTTGTATTTTTGTATCCTTTGGGTAAATACCTAATAGTGAAATTGCTGGGTTGTAGGGTAGTTCTAATTTTAGCTTTCTGAGAAACCTCCATACATCCAGAGTGACTGAACCACTCTGTGATGCATTCCAACCAACAGTGTAAGAGGGTTCTCCTTTCTCCATGTTCTTGCCAACATCTATTGGTACCTGTGTTGTTAATTTTAGCCATCCTGACAGGTGTGAGGTGGTATCTCATTGTGATTTGGTTTGTATTTCCCTGATGATAAGTGATGTTGAGCATCTTTTCATGTGTCTGTTAGCCATCTGTATGTCTTCTTTGGAAAAGTGTGTATTCATGTCTTCTACCCATTTCTTCACTGGATTATTTACTTTCTGGGTGTTGAATTTGACAAGTTGCTTATAGATTTTGGATACTAACCCTTTATCAGATATGTCATTTGAAAAAGAAATCAAGGAATTGATCCAAAAACAATATTCACCAAAAACAATAAGATACCCAGGAATAAACCTAACCAAAGAGATGAAAAGTCTGCACTCTGAAAACTATAGAACAGTTATGAAACAAATTGAAGAGGACAAAAAGAAATGGAAAAATATTCCATGCTCATGGATTAGAAGATCAAACATTATTAAAATGTCTATACTACCCAAAGCAATCTACACATTTAATGCTATCCCTACCAAAACACCACCAGCATTTTTCATAGAGCTAGAACAAACAATCCTAAAACTTGTCTAGAGCCACAAAAGGTCCCAAATAGCCAAAGCAGCCTTGAAAAAGAAAATCAAAGATGAAGGCATCACAATTCTGGACTTCAAGTTATATTACAAAGCAGTAGTGATCAAAACAGCATGGTACTGGCACAAAAATGCAATTGTAAATGGGATCAATTCCTTGACTTCTTTTTCAAGTGACATTTCCAAAGAAGACATACAGATGGCTAACAGACACATGAAAACCCAGAAAGGGACCCACAAGTATATGGTCAACTAATCTTTGACAAAGCAGGAAAGAATGATGAATGAAAGAAAGATGATTGATGTTGGACATCTTGTCATGTGTCTGGGTTTTCTATTCTGTTCTATTGATCTAGCCAACGTCCAGCTGTGTTCTCACATGGCAAAGAAAGAAAGTAAACTCTCTGATGTCTCTTATAAAAACATCAATCCTATTGGATTAGGGCCCCACCCTTATGACCTCAGATAACCTTAATTATACCTAAAAGCTCTATCTCCAAATATCTCCACATTGGGGGTTAAGGCTTCAACCTATCAGTTTTAGGGGACATAATTCAGTCCACATCAGATGTAAGCCCGGAGGAAAAAGCATCTTAGAGGAAACAGTACAGTGAGATGAAAACTTGGGAAAATAGTCACAGAGAAGATAGCTATTACTTTACAATAAGATAAGAAACAGAAGATGGTGCATTCATAAACCAAAACAAAAGGACTTTTAAAAGAAACATTTCATGAAAAAAATAACTTTTGGTAATTAAAATATGATAGGAGAAATAAAAAACCATATAGAAGAGATGGAGAATAAAATTGAGAAAATTTCCAAAAAAGTAGAGCATAAGGACTAAGTAAAGTAAAATAGGTGAGAAAAAAATTTTAAAAAGTTAAAAGGTCAATTTAGGAGGTCCAGCAATCAAACAAAAAGAATTTTAGAAAATGACAAAAAAAAAGACACAAAGATATATCCAATTGTATTAGCTGTTACATGGCAGTCAAACCACACCCTGAGACCAGTTTGTGTTGCCCAAGAAAAGATGGGAGACATAGTACATCTATGCCTCAGAACCCAATTTCTAAGCCTTAATTTGATCTGCTGATTTACCTAGCTTTTTAACCTTGAAAAACCTAGGACATTGGTCTTAGCATTTTAAGTCCTGACTTTCTAGTTCTGAACTATAGCTGCTGAATGCTTGTTAATCCTTTCCTCCTCTGCCTGGATATCTGAACTGCTGCTCTGTCTGACCAAATGTAATTGGCTATCCTTGATCACTGACTGGTTCTTACTGTTCCATCCATACCAGGAATCCTTCAACCAACTGTTGTAGACCCCCTTGTTATAAAGGGTATGACTCTACCTTATTCAACCAATAGTTTTTAAAATATAAAAGAAGTAGTAATGAGGTCAGATAACAAAATTCTAACAAGCAAAGCAAAGGTTAGAATTTTCTATAATTAAAAAGAATCTAATTCTGTTATTGATTTTTAGTTTAATTCTGTATGGTCTGAATACATACTTTGTCTCATGCCAATTTTGTTAAATTTGCTTAAACTTGATTTGTGGTTCAGAATATAGTCAATTTTGGTAAATATTCTAAGTATACTTGACTTTTTGGCTGATGTTGATGGAGTGTTTTTCTAAAAATCAATTGAGACAAATTAGTCTTCACTGTTGTTCAGATCTTCTATATCCTTACTGATTTTCTCTCTACTTGTTTCATTACTTACTGAAAGAAAAGTGTTAAGTCTTTAGTTATTATTGTAAATCTGTTTATTTTTTCTTTCAGTTTTATCAGTTTTTGCTCTATGGATTTTGAAGCTTTGTTATTAAGTATATAAAAATTTATCATTATTATGTCCTCTTAATGAACTGACCTGTAATTTATCACCAAGAAATGTTTCTTCTTTATCCCTGATAATATTACTTGATCTGAAATCTACTTTGCTATTAATATAGTTACTCCGGGGAGGGGCCAAGATGGCAGAACAGCATGGAAGTTCTCTGCTTCTCTCATCCCTGAATTGCAGCTAGATTAGCATCAAACCATTTTTCACACCTAGAAAATTGATCTGAGAATTAACACAACAATCTGCACAACTTGAGCCACAAAACATGGCAGGTATGCAGTGCAGAGAGGTGAAATGAGGAAGAGAGAAGCCTCAGAGAGTAGGGAACGATATTTTCAGAGAGGACAGAGAAAGTGGGGAGAGTACAGAAGAGCATTCCCCCTGAAAGTACCTGGAGAGAAACAGAAAGAGCAAAAGCACCCACACTTGCCTGAACCAGAGGGACACAGGCAAAGGACACTGGAGAATATGATTGCTGGTACTGGAACAAAAACGCCAGGGTGCAGTGAAACCTGACACGGTTGTGTGTTGTGATTTACCATAATCCCTGAAACTCTGCTGCTACTTATTCTGGGGCAAGCCAGCATCCAGTCACAACCTCTGAGTCTCTCCAGCAGTGTGATTGCAGGACTGTTCCCGGCACTGGCCATTGTTCAGCAAGATGCTCCCCAAGAGGGTCAAAGCAGGTCCAAGCCACAGGGCCCTCAGAAGTGAGGGCTTTGGAAACACAGCCCCATCCAAGATAAATGGAAAGGGGTGCTGCCTGGCAGGCTGACAGCTTGGATGCAGACAGTGTAGAAGCAAGGAGTGGAAGGAAGCCAGAGACAAAGGAGGGGTCCTTGATTGCCAGTTGGGTAGAGCACAGAGTTCTGAGGCTAGAGACTGGGAAGCTGGGTGATGCCATTTTCACCTCTCTGGCGCATGCACACACATGTGCACACGTGCCACACCCATCTGCCCCATTAAGCTAAGGAGCGCCACCTAGTGGAGAATGGAGCCATTGCACCAAACCCCATCCAACTGCACCAACCAAGCCCTAGAAGACGACCACAAGTCTCTCTGCCTGATTAGTGTATGGACTATAAAGTGCTTCATACTTTGACTTCTAGGGAAAACTGGATGTAATTTCATAAGGATTCTGTTCACTGATTCATCTATTCGGGGTTTTTTTGTTGTTGTTGGCTTTGTTTTTTCTTTTCTTCCTTTTTTTCTTTCCTTATTCTTGGATACAGAAAGAGAAACAAATATTTTTTATTTTCCGTTTGTATATAAATTTTTTTAAATTTTTATTATATATTTTTGGGAAATTTATTTTTTTATTCTATTTTACCTTATCCAATTCATTTTATTCTATTCTATTGTATACATTTTCTTAATTTTAAATGCTTTCTTACTTTCTTTTTCTTTTCTTTTCTTTTCTTTCCCTTTTTTCTCTATTCATCAAGCTACTTTTAACAACCAGACCAAAACGTATTCAGGATCTAGCTTCCTTAATTTGATTTCTTTTTGTTGTTTTGAATCTTTTTAATTTTCTTTTTTAATTTTATTAATTCTTTTTCTTCCTCCAAAATGACAAAATGAAGGAATTTACCCCAAAAGAAAGAACAGGAAGAAATGACAGGCAGGGACTTAATCGACACAGATATAAGCAAGATGTCTGAATTAGAATTTACAATCATGATAATAAGAATACTAGCTGGGGTTGAAAATCCCCACAGAATCCTTTTCTGTGGAGATAAAAGAAGTAAAATCTAGTCAGGACGAAATTAAAAACGCTACGACTGAGATGCAATCTTGAAATGATGCCGCAGAGGCAAGGATGGATGAAGCAGAGCAGCAAATCAGCGATACAGAAGACAAAATTATGGAGAATAATGAAGCAGAAAAAAAAGAGGGAAACTAAGGCAAAAGAGCATGATGTAAGAATTAAAGAACTCAGTGACTCACTAAAAAGGAATAACATCTGAATCACAGGAGCCCCAGAAGATGAAGACAGAGAAAGAGGGGGAGATGTTTTATGTGAGCAAATCATAGCAGAAAACTTTCCTAACCTGGGGAAAGACACAGACATCAAAATCCAAGAAGCACAGAGAACTCCCATTAGATTCAACAAAAACTGGCCATCAACAAGACACATAATAGTCAAATTCACAAAATACACAGAGAAGGAAAGAATTATAAACACAGCAAGGGGGAAAAAAGTCCTTAACCTATAAGGGAAGACAGATCAGCTTGGCAGCAAACCTATCTACAGAAACATGGCAGGCCAGAAAGGAGTGTCAGGATATATTCAACATGCTGAATTCCAGCAAGGCTGTCATTCAAAATAGAAGGAGAAATAGTTTTCCAGACAAACAAAAATTAAAGGAGTTTGTGACCACTAAACCAGCCCCACAAGAAATTCTAAGGGGGACTCTCTGAGAGGAGAAAAGATGAAATAAAATAAAAAAGACCAAAATCAAAAAAAGACTAGAAATGACCAGAGAACACCACCAGAAACTCCAACTCTACAGGCAACACAATGGCAATAAATTCATATCTTTCAGTACTCACTTTCAATGTCAATGGTCTAAACCCTCCAATCGAAATACACAGGGTAACAGAAGGGATAAGAAAACAAGATATGACTATATGTGGTTTACAAGAGACCCATTTTAGACCTAAAGACACCTCCAGATTGAAAGAAGGGGATGGAAAACCATCTATCATGCGAATGACCGCCAAAAGAAAGCCAGAGTAACCATGCTTATATCAGACAATCTAGATTTTAAAACTAAGACTATAACAAGAGATGAAGAAGGGCATTATATCATAATTAAGGAGTCTATCTACCAAGAATATCTAATAACTGTAAACATTTAAGCTCCAAACATGGAAGTACCCAAATATATAAGTCAATTAATCACAAACATACAGACACTCATTGATAACAATACCATAATAGTAGGAGACTTCAACACCCCACTTACAACAGTGGACAGATCATCTAAACAGAAGATCAACAAGGAAACAATGGCTTTGAATGACACACTAGACTGGATGGACTTAACAGATTATTCAGAACATTTCATCCTAAAGCAGCAGAATACACATTCTTCTCGAGTGCACATGGAACATTCTCCAGAATAGATCACATATTGGGTCACAAATCAGCCCTCAACAAGTTCAAAAAGATCGAGTTGATACCTTGCATATTTTCAGACCACAATACTATGAAACTTGAAATCAACCACAAAAAAAGTTTTTTGTAAAGACAACGAATACTTGGAGATTAAAGAACATCCTACTAAAGAATGAATGGGCTAACCAAGAAATTAAAGAGAAAATTAAAAAGTACATGGTCGCCAGTGAAAATGATAACACGACAGCCCAAAACCTTTGGGACGCCACAAAGGCAGTCATAAGAGGGAAGTGTACAGCAATACAGGCCTTCCTTAAGAAGGAAGAAAGTTCTCAGATACACAACCTAACCTTACACCTTAAAAAGCTGAAAAAAGAACAGCAAATAAAAGGCAAAACTAGCAGAAGAGGGGAAATAATAAAGATCAGAGTGGAAATTAATGCTATCAAAATTAAAAAAAAAAAAAAACAAAACCAAAAAACCCCCAGTAGAACAGATCAATGAAAAGACAAGATGATTCTTTGAAAGAGTTAAAAAAAATTGATAACCCCCTAGCCAGTTTGATCAAAAGGAAAGGACCCAAATAAATAAAATAAAAAATTAAAGAGGAGAGATCACAACCAACACAGCAGAAATAAAAACAATAATAAGAGAACATTATGAGCAATTATATGCCAATAAATTGGGCAATCTGGAAGAAATGGACAAATTCATAGAGATATACAAACCACCAAAACTGAAACAGGAAGAAATATAGAATTTAAACAGACAGATAACCAGTAAAGAACTTGAATTGGTAATCAAAAACCTTCCAAACACAAGAGAACAGGGCCAGATGGCCTTCCAGTGCAATTCTACCAAACATTTAGAGAAGAGTTAACTCCTATTCTTTTGAAGCTGTTCCAAAAAGTAGAAATGGAAAGAAACCAAAATTCATTCTACAAGGCCAGCATTACCTTGATCCCAAAACCAGACAAAGACCCCACTAAAAAGAACTATAGACCAATTTCCCTCGTGAGCATGGATGCAAAAATTCTCAACAAGATACTAGCCAACTGGATCCAACAATGCAATAAAAGAATTATTCACCATGATTAAGTGAGATCTATACCTGGGATGCAGGGCTGGTTGAATATCTGCAAATCAATCAATGTGATACAGCACATTAATAAAAGAAAGGTCAAGAACCACATGATCCCCTCAATAGATTCAGAGAAAACATTTGACAAAATATAGCATCCTTTCTTAATAAAAACCCTCAAGAAAGTAGGGATAGAAGGATCATACCTCAAGATCATAAAAGCCATATATGAAAGACCCACCACTATCATCTTCAATGAGGAAAAACTGAGAGCTTTCCCCCTACGGTCAGGAACATGACAGGGATGTCCACTGTCACCACTGTTATTCAACATAGCATATACACACATATAGCTACTCCAGATAAACTCTACCCCCAATGTGGGGCTCAAACTCATGACCCAGAAATCAAGAATTGCATACTTTACCAACTAAGCCAGCCAGGTGCCCTTACTTTCTTTTGATTAGAGTTTGTGCAATGTATCTTTTCTCATTCTTTCACTCTCAATCTGTTTTCTGTTTAAAGTAGGTTTCTTATAG
Organism: Panthera tigris; assembly: GCF_018350195.1. Taxonomy (NCBI): domain Eukaryota; kingdom Metazoa; phylum Chordata; class Mammalia; order Carnivora; family Felidae; genus Panthera; species Panthera tigris. The sequence continues at coordinate 75,773,841 of NC_056664.1, read as the reverse complement.
GCTGCATAGAATTGAGTCTTGCTTTGATTGCAATCTGAAAATCCTGTATTTTTTAAAATATTATTTAGTTATTTTGAGAAAGAGCGAGAGAGCATGTGCGTGAGCAGGGGAGGTGCAGAGAGAGAGAGGGAGAGAGAGAATCCCAAGGAGTCTCCATGATCAGAGTGAAGCTCAACACAGGGTTCTATCCCACTACCTTGAGATCATGACCTGAGCTGAAATCAAGAGTCTGACGTTTAACCAACTGAGGCACCCCTGAGAATCCTGTCTTTTAATTGGTACGATTAGATGACTTATATTTAAAACAATCTTTGCTATGGTTGGATTAAAGTCTGCCATCTTACTAGCTGATTTTTATTTGTTCCATTTGTTTTTTATTTTCTTTTTTTCTCTGTTCCTTTACATTAACTGAGCATTTTTTGGTGATTCCCTTTTTATCTCCACTATTGACTTATTCTTTATACCTCTGTATAAAATGATTTAATGGTTTCCATAGGGTTTTAATTTTTAAGAAAAAAATTTTTTTAATGTTTATTTTTGAGAGACAGAGACAGAGTGCAAGTGGGGGAGGGGCAGAGAGAGAGAGACACACACACACACAGAGAGAATCTGAAGCAGGCTCCAGGCTCTGAGCTATCAGCACAGAGCCCTACACAGGGTTCAAACTCATAGACTGTGCAATCATGACCTGAGCCAAAGTTGGACACTTAATTGACTGAGCCACCCAGGTGCCCCGGCTTTAATTTTTTTTTAATGTTTATTTATTTTTGAGAGAGAGAGAGAGAGAGAGAAACAGAGCTTGAGTGGAGGAGGAGTGGAGAGAGAGGAAAACACAGAATCTGAAGCAGGCTCTGGGCTCTGAGTTGTTACGACAGAGCCTGATGTGGGGCTGGAACTCACAAACCAAGAGATCACGATATGAGCTGAAGTCAGATGCTTAACTGACTGAGCCACCCAGCACCTCCCTTAGGGTTTAAAATTTAGATAGTTAGCTAATCAGAGTCCACTCTGTATTGTTTAGCTTTACATGTGCTTCCATATGTGGTGTTCTTCTGTCATACATTTTAATTTTATATAATACTTTTACATAATATATAACATAGTACATTGTCACCGTTCTTGCTTTAGACCATTTATCTTTTAAAGGAATTAAGAAAAGTGAATTATATTTTTCATCATTTACTTCATTTCCAGCACTCTTCTATATGTATATCCAAATTTCTGTCTGGCATCACATTCCTTCTGCCTGAACAGCATTCCTTAGGATTTATTTCAGCACGGACCTTCTGGCAACACATTTTCTCATTTTTGGTTTTCTGGAAAAGTCATTAATTTTTCACATTTGAAAGATATTTTTGTTTGTATAGACTTTTGACAGTTTTTTTTTCCTTTAGCATTTTAAAGATATGACTCTTTTTATCTTATGATTAGCAGTTTGTGATAAAAAAAATCTGTTATTCTTAGATTTGTTCTTCTGTAGGTAATTTGTCTTTCATTTCTCTGCTTTCCTACAAGATTTTCTCTTTGTCCATGGTTTCCCGTAATTTGAATACAATGTGTTTATATTTGGGTATTTTGTGTGTTTGTTTTTATCCTGTTTGATATCCTCTGAGCTTCTTGGATCTATTGGTTGGAATCTTTTATTCATTTTGGAAAATTTGGGGCCATTATTTCTTCTTAAGAACAAATATTTCATGTGTCCTATTACTTTCTTCTCTTCTGGAATCCCAATTATACATATGTTAGGCTTTTGTTATTGTCCCATAGATCTTGAGTTCCCTGTTCTGTTTCCCCCTCTCTTCTTTCTCCTCCTTGTTCAGTTTGGGTGATTTTCATCAGTCTGTTTTCAAGTACACTGATTCTTCCCATCGCTGTATTGATTTTACTGATGACTCAAGCAGGCACTGGGGGCAATCTTCATCTAAAGTGATTTTTTCCTAGCATTTCCATTTAATTATTTCTTATAGCTTCCATCTCTCTCCTGATATTACCGATCTAATAATACATATTATATACCTTTTCCACTGGATCATTTGTCATATTAATCATTTAAAATTCCCTGTCCACTAGTTCCAACATCTGTTATATATTGGTCTAGTCTGTCAATTGCTTTGTCTCTTGAAATTGTGTTGTATTTTTCTCTTCCTTCTTTGTATGCCTTGTAGTTTTTGTTGAAACCTAGATGTATTGTGCAGTACAATAGCGAGCAAAGGAAATACATTTTATACATGGAAATGGGCATAACTTTTCCTCTGCTAGGACTTTAGTATGAGGGTCTGAGTCAATTTAATCAGAAATTTAAATGGGTGTGGAGGATGTTGTTGCTAAGGTTACACTCAGTGCACCATGTGTTTCAAATTCCCATAGAAGTACTTTGTATTTAGCATGGTGGCTGGTTTGCCAGAGGCTTTTCCTCCTTGTCTGTCCCACCCTCATGTTTAGGTCTTTCCTTTGTTCCTGTGCCTCAGACAGGTCTTTCTGCACAATTGTGCCCCTCTACAGGCAGTGGACCGCTATTTGCTGTTGATTCTCAGTCTGTGTTTTAGGGCTGCTTAAGCCTCAGTTTTAGGCATGAACTGTGTCTCTGGGGTGCAAGGGTGAGGTCTTCTTGGTGATGAAAAAGACCTAACTTCCAGCTGTAGAAGACCTCTAATGGTCAAGGACTGAAAATGTTCCTGCACCTCCCTCAGAGAGATTTTTCTGTTTCCTTCCACCAACTGTAATGAGTCTTCACCAGTACCATAAAGTGCAACAAATGTTGCTGCACTCCTCCCAGCAGCTTAAGACTTTTGTTCCTTAGGGGGTAAAAAAATAGAAAAGAAGGAACCAGGCAAGTCTTTATCACCTTCCTACTGTGGCTGCTTTTCCCCTCCTGCAGACCCTAGGATGGCTTTTTTAGGACTCTCACTTTGCTGTTTTGGTAGGCACTTTTTGAGGTCTATGGAGAAGAACCTGAAAGTGGTGCTATTTCCCCTGTTTTCTACTGTGTTCAGGCATTCTGTATTCTCATGCTATCCCACCCTTGGCCTTGAGCAATTTGTTGAAGATTTTAGCAAACTTTTTCTTACAAGCTTGTGCAGTGTCCGGTAAGACCTGCACTAGGTAAGCCCTGCTCCTGTGCTGTCTCTCCTTAGAAGTACTTGTGCTTACTTAGAATTTGGATTAATTGGTTACCCTATGATCTCAATTTCTGATGGCTTCATAAATACTGTGATTTTCCATGTTATCTGGGGTGTGTGTGTGTGTGCGTGTGTGTGTATGGTTGTTGTAGGTTGAGAGTGAAGCCTTTTCCACTGTTCTGCAAACTAAGTAGCATGATGATTTTAAAAATCATTCCAGATGGGGGCGCCTGGATGGCTCAGCTGGTCAAGCATCGGACTCTTGAATTCGGGTCAGGTCAATGTCTCACAATTCGTGAGTTCAAGTCCTGTGTCAAGCTCTGCGCTGGCAATGCAGAGCCTGCTTGGGATTCTCTGTCTCTCTCCCTCTCTCTCTGCCCCTCCCCTGCTCTCTCCCTCTCTCTAAAAACACAAAAAAACACTTTAAAAAAAGCATTCCAGATGATTATAAAGCAAGATGTTTGCTTCTGCCTTTCTTGCACTTCAGCATCTTTGGTTTTACAGCCCTCTGGTCCCATCTTGAGGCTTGCTGGGCTCAGCATGAGTTAATCTACTTCTTCAGTTTTTATGTACCATCTCTGACCTCACACAAGAGCTCCTCATTCCACCACTGGGTTCCTACAGCAATTTATTTCCCAAACATGGAGTAAGGAGTTGAATATTAAGGTAAAACTTTCCTAAAATACCTTAAACATATTTTGCAAAATGTTTGTTTATTTTTACATTTTCATAAACCGTATTGGACATCTCTAATTTTTTGCCTCTTATATCCTCAACTCCTGTTTTACTTCACCTATTGCTATAGCAACCAGCTTTGCTAAGTGTAACTGACAGCACATCATCTCAGCTATACTGCATATTTCTCACTTTGCCTATAATATTAATGAAAATTGAGATAAAATTTAAAATATTTATGTACAGCTCTTCTCTTCTAACAAATCAAATGTTTTTTTTCCTATGCTTCCTCCTAATTCTTGTCCATATGCATATAATAGTTTTAGGTAGTTGATAGAAGTTTGTATTCTGGTGGGTTTTTTTTTTTTTTGAGGCTTTGCTTATTTGTTTTGCTTAACATACTATCACAATCATCTGTTCGTGTTGCTAGTCATTATACTTCTGATTTAATGACTGCATACTATTCCATGAAGTTCACAGACCTTAATTTAATAAATACTTGTTGAATATTTAGTTTTTTTCCAGAAATTTCAATAATAAACATTAACATATATATAACTGTATTTTTTCCTTTGGGTTATTAAAGTAAATTTACATAAGTAATATTATCAAATCAGAGCATGTAAATATGGATATGGTTTTTGTATTGACTGACAATTTTTTTTACCAAAAATACAATGATTTACAATGTCACCAAAGCAAAATTAGTGAGCTGGCTTTACTAAAATCTTATCAGCATTATCATCCATTTTAATGCATTTATTTAATAGATGTAAACATTTAAATCATTAGTGAATTTGTGTTTTATTGCTATTGAGCCAAATTCTTTTTATTGCAGTTATTTGTTAATGGCATTTTATATTATATAAATGGTCTTTTGCACATCTATTTATTGAGGTACAATGTTATATACTCTATATGATTAAATATTAATATTTTGTCATATTTGTTTAAAATTATTGTTCTGTTGGTTGCTTCACTTTTTTATTTTAGGGAATTTATTTTATTTTTTCATTGCCAACTAAAAGTCTTTATTGATAAAATGCATATGTTTTCAAATTATAATTTTCAATATGTAATATTTCAAATTATAATAGTTTACTTGTAATATATAATATTTACCAAAATTGGCTTGAGAAATGTTTTTTAAGTGTTTATTTTAATTCCAGTTAGTTAACATACAGTGTTATATTAGTTTCAAGTCCATAATATAGTGATTCAACACTTCCATACATCACCCTGTGCTCATCATGACAAGTGTCCTCCTTACTCCCATCATCTATTTAACCATAACCATCAGTTTGCTCTCTTTAAATTTTTTTTAATGTTTATTCATTTTTGAGAGACAGAGAGAGACAGGGTGTGAGCAGGGGAGGGGCACAGAGAGAGGGAGACACAGACTGCAAAGCAGGATCCAGACTCTGAGCCGTCAGCACAGAGCCTGACACAGGGCTCAAACTCATGAACCGTGAAAATCATGACCTGAGCTGAAGTCTGACCCTCAACCGACTGAGCCACCCAGGTGCCCCAGTTTGCTCTCTTTAACAAAGAGTCTGTTTCTTGATTTGTTTCTCTCTCTTTTTCATTTTTTTCCTTTGCTTGTTTTGTTTCTCAAGTTCCATATATGAGTGAAATCATATGATATTTGTCTTTCTCTGGATTATTTTGCTTAGCATTATACTGGAGCTCATAACCTCACACCTGTCAGAATGGCTAAAATCAACAAGAAACAACAGGTGTTGGTGAGGATGTGGAGAAAAAGGAACCCTTGTGCACTGTTGGTGGGAATGAAGACTGGTACAACCACTGTGGAAAACAGTATGGAGATTCCTCCAAAAGGTAAAAATAGAACTACCTTATGATCCAGCAATTGCACTACTGGGTATTTACCCAAAGAATACAAGAACACTAATTCAAAGGAATACACGCACCCCTGTGTTTATAGCAGCATTATTTACAATAGCCCAGATAGGGAAGCAGCCAAAGTGTCCATCAATTTAAGAATGGATACAGAAGATGTGGTATAAAAATATAATGGACTATTATTCAGCCATAAAAAAGAACGAATTTTATTTAAGGAAGTGTTTCATTTTATAGGATCAAATTTATTGTATTAAATTTTATTTATTTATTCTATTGCTTTTAAATTCACTGAAATTCTATTGCTTTCAGTTTAGTAAGTTATTTTTCTAAAAATCAGAGAAATATTCAATGCTATTTACTGCTTATTTTTCTGCTTATAGTGTTGCTTTGAATCTGAAGTTTATTTTGTTTGAGTGTGGCTCTGAATTCTTTTAAATCTTAATTAATGTAATACTAGGTTTATGAAATATCTCAAGACCCATTATTTTGTAAGGTTTCATCATGTATTAAGTTTTACATGTAAAAATATCAGGTTCTGGATTTCTATTGTATCTTATTATTATAAAAATTATTTTGGCAGTATTTAGTGTTTTAATAATGTTGTGATAAAATCTTTGGCACTCTCTGGTCCTGTCCACCTACACCAATCATTTTTTAAATATACACACACAGGGACACATGGGTGGCTCAGTCAGTTAAGTATCAGACTCTTCATTTTGGCTCATGTCATGATCTTGGCGTTTGTGAATTCAAGTCCTGCACTGGGCTCCACGCTGTCAGTGCAATGCCTGCTTTAGACTCTCTCTCTCTGCCCTTCCCCTGGTATCTCTCTTTCTCTCTCTCTCTCTCAATCAATCAATCAATCAATCAATCAATACACACATACGTACACCTGCACAAAAAGTGCTTCATATATTTTTAACAGCTTTACTGAGATATAGTTCACGTACTATACAATTCACCTACATAAAGTGTACAAATTCAATGATTTTTTAGCATATTCACAAATATGTGCAAACATCATTAGTCAATTTCAGAACATTTTAATCACCCCAAAAAGAAACCCCATACTCTTTAGCTGTCATCCCCCTACCCACTTACCACCACTCCTCAACCTCCCCAATCCTAGGTAACTACTGATCCAATTTCTGTCACTATATATATTCCCTTTATGGACTTTTCGTATGAACAGAAGCATGTAATACGTGGTCTTTTGTGACTGGGTTTCTTTTCTTTTTTTTCCAGCTTCATTGAGATATAATTGACATATAACATTGTATAAGTTCAAGGTGTACAACACGATGATTTATGTAAATACTGTGAAATGATTTCCACAATAAGGTTAGTTACATCCATCACCTCCTATGGTTACATTTGTGTGTGTGGCAGGGGTGTGAACATATTCTCCATGCAACTTTCAAGTATAAAAAATTGTTATGTATAGTCACAATTCTATACATTAAATCTCCAGTATGTATTCATCCTATACCTGGAAGTTTGTGCCCTTTGACCAACATTTCCCCACTTCTCCCACCCCATGAGCCTCTGGAAACCACCAATAAACTCTTTGTTCCTTTTTTAAGCTTTTTTAGATTCCATATACAAGTGAGATTACTCAGTACTTTTCTTTCTGGGTCTAACTTATGTCACTTAGCATAATGCCCTCCATTTACATTCATGTTGTCGAAATTGACAGGATTTTCTTCTTTTATGGCTGAATAATATTCGATTATATATATGGAATGCCACTGGAATTTTTATAGGGATTGCATTGAACCTATCATGGCTTTGGGTAGTATAGACATTTTAACAATATTAATTCTTCTAATCCATGAAAATGGGATATATTTCCATTTATTGATGCCTTCTTCAATTTCTTTTATCAATGTCTTATAGATTTCAACATACAGAAAATTCTTTGGTTAAATTCACTTATTTTTTTCACCTCCTTGGTTAAATTCCTAAGTATTTTATTGTTCTTGATGTTATTGTAAATGGAATTATTTTCTTTATTTCTCTTTCAGATAGCTCATTGTGAGTGCACAGAAACAGATTTTTGTGTGATTTTCTTTCATTTAGCATAATGTTTTCAAGTTTAATCTATGTTATGGCATATATCAGTATTTCATTCCTTTCTATGGCCAAATAACATTCCATGGTGTAGATCTACCCTTTTTACTCATTCATCAGTTGATGTATATTTGGGTCATTTCCATCTTTTGGCTATTAAAAATAATGCTTCTATAAATATTCCTATATAAGTTTCTGGGTGAACTATGGTTTTCATTTCTCTTTGGTACATATCTAAGAGTGGATTTGCTGGGACATACGTTAACCTGTGTGTAATCACTTAAGGAACTGCCAGATTGTTTTCCAAAGTGGCTATGTACTTTTTTACATTCTCACCAGCAGTGTATGAGAGTTCCAATTTTTTCTCACTATCCCTTGTTATTTTCTGACATTTTGATTCTAGCCATCCTAGTCTAGTATGTGTGAAATGGTATCTCATTGTGCTTTTGATTTACATTTCCCTGATGGCTGATGATATCAAGCATCTTTTCTTGTGCTTATCGGCCATTTATATATCTTATTTGGAAAAATGTCTATTCAGATTCTTTGCCCAGTTTTTTTTATTACTGGGTTGTTAGAGTTCTTTATCTACTCTTGATATAAGACCTTGAGATATATGACTTGCAAAGTGTGTGTAGCATTTTATTTGGCATGTTTTGATAACTATCTACATGATTATCATCTACTTCTAGACACATTTTCTGTATTCAAGTTAACTTCAAGCATGCTTTGTAATTAAATACTTCAAATTAAATGCATTGGATACATATTTAGTATTATGCTTTCTCTTATTAACATTTCTATTAGATCCATGCATACTATACACACCAACACATGGGCGTCTTACATTGTATTGGCAGTGGGTGGGAGGGGATAGCCCTGGAGCTAGATGGTCTGGGTTCTAATACTGGTTCCACTACTTACTAGTTGTGTTACTTAGGATGTTACTTCACCTCACTAAGTCTTAATTTCCCTTATCTGTAAAGTAGGGCTAAGCATAATATCCACTTACTATATGGTGAAATGATAGTGATTAAATTAGGTTAATGTAGTAAGAATGACTTAACCATAATTTCAGACAAAATTAGTAATAGCTATTGTGTTTATTATTGTTATTATCATCATGTTTCTTTGTTCCAAGTAATGTAAACATTTATATACATTATTTAACCTTCAGGAGAATTATATGAAGTTGATATTATTATAGATATTTTCCTTCTCGTAATATGCAGACACAATTTTAAAGTATCATTGTTATATAATTATAACAGGCACAATCAATAACTACTGTCTACCTAAATATAATTACTGGATTAGAATATTTGTAAGATATTTAAATTTTATTTCTCCAAAACCTGGTTTGTTTACCTAGTCTTGTGGATTCATTACTTAATCACTGTATGACTTAAATGAATACTCCATTTTTTAAATAAATAATATTGACAGTGTTTGTTCTGGCTTCCTATTAAATTCTTCGGCAAACATTCACATTTTTTTTTATTTGAGTGAATTTTCATAGTCTTTCCTCAAACTCATTTTAGTGATTTACATTCACTCGTCACATTAGTGAAATAAATGTTAAGTGATTAACTTAAATGTTTATTTTAAAAAGTGACCAGATGAAAATATTTCAGGAGACACAAATTTTGGCAGACCACATATTCAAAGAGAAAGAAGGAAAAAGTTTTGAGGTATGTAGTATTAAATTCCACTGTCCCTGAAAACAGTCACCAAACCTTTTATGTTTGCTCAATTTATAATTTATAGATAGCAATGGAGTACCAATTATAAAAACATATTTTGGAGGGCTGCTGGAAATTTGCATAGGCAATTTTTATTATCATCAGAAACATTAATTTATGTATAGGCTATTTTGCTTTTGAATAAATAATGTCTATGCTCTGATTCAACAATTGTTTACTTGAGCACCAAACAGTGAGATGAATGCTATCATATCACTACCATATTATTTCATTTATTCCCAAGAACAATGCACAGAGGTTGGTTTTATTATTACTTTTATTTTATACAGAACAGAAAACAGAAGTTTGTCATGTCTTGACAAAAATTCTTCAGCTTCAAATATTTAAGAAGAATCTATTCTGTTGCTTCTCCACCAGGAGGTGACGAAGTCTTAATTGGTGAGTAGAGTGTACCTCCTTCCCCTCTTTTTTTCATCTTTCTGGAAACTTTGAGTTTAGGAAAGTATTTCTCTTTCATCTTCAAATAATCCAGTTGTTTTCTCTCTGTGACGTTCTATAGCTGTGGTTCTCCAAGTGTGGTCCTGGACTGGCAGCAGTAGTATTACCTGTGAACTTGCTAAAAATGCAAATATCCCCAAACTACTGAATCAGAAATGAGGGCGGATGTATGTGGCCCAGAACTCTGTGTGTAACAAGCCCTCCAGATGATTCTGATGAACACCGAAGTTTAAGAGTTTCTCATCACTCAAGAGAAGCTGATTTACAGAGACAGCTCTATTGAAGTTGATCTAAATGATCACTGTCACTTTTAATTCCAAATCTATTGACTTTAGTCCTCATGAAACTTACCTCCTTGGTAGCATTTAGTAGAACTCACCACCATCTCAGTCTTAAAATGGTCCTATTTGTTTTCAAGGACACATTTTTATCTGATCACCCCTTCTGAGATGTCCTCACTAGCTCTCCTCTTTGTTCCTTAATAAGATTTCCTAAGGTTCCTAAATTCTCTTTTCACCTCTGTTCATGCTTTTGATGGTTCATTTCATCAACTTCCACAGCTTCAAGCATCACACAGATGCTGCTGACTTCCACATCCCTATCTCCTCCTTAGATCTTCCTATTAGTTGAATTATTTCATCGTTAATTCAACATATATTTGTTACTGTGCAGCAGGCACCACTGAGCATCATTTGTTGAGGACAGCAGAGGAGAAAACATTAAAATATGATGTTCTTTAGGCATTATCCTAACATACCCTGTTGTACTAAAACCAACCTTCTGCATAAAATTTATTTTCCTTTTGAGTCTGATATCAGTATCATAACCCACATTGAAACTGACTCCTCCCTTTCCTTCATCCCACATATACAACCAACCCCCCAAATCTTCTTGCTTCTTTACAAACATATCTCACAAGCATCTCTCTCCCTCATGGCCAACGTTTTGAGTCCTGTTCTCATCCATACTGTACTAGATCACAGTATATACTCTACTGCAGTAGATTCCTATAATTTTTTCCCCATTCAATATATCTTTCACTGTGTTGTCTGACTTATTTCCCTAAGCTCAGAGACTGTGTCATATCTATGTCCTGCTTAGAATCACACAGATAAAACAAACAACACACTTCAATGCTCCCAACTTCCCACAGAGACCAAAATCTTAAATAAAACATTTAAAGTCCCTCTAAATGTGGCTTCAACTTTCCTGTCCAGCCACATGTCCCAACCTCCCTGTGCTACTGCACTACTGCCATAACTCTCCTGAACTGTGTCCCTACAAGTGACTTGATCGGCACTTCTTTCTGTGGTAGTATCCCACATCAGGACCCAGTTCCAGTGATGTCACCTTTTCTGTGAAGCCTCTTCTAACAACCTTACTCCAGAACCAGACAAAATAATAGCTCCCTCTTTCATACTCCTAGAATATTTTGTTGATGTCACTAACACTGTCCCATTGGACTTTTAACAACCTGAGAGCAAGAATTATACTGATTCATCTACGTATGCCTGGCATCTGGCTCAGGGCTTGGCACATTAGTAAGTGTTTAATAAACAGAGGCAGGATTGATCTACCCAGTTTTAATATGTTTGATTTCCATATTGCAGCCATCTAGAGGCAGAAACCTTTTTTTAAAAAGATTGTTCTACTTTCTAGATGCAGACCACTGAAAGTAGAAAGAGGTAGAGCTGACAAGGTAAGCAATCTTAAAACCCAGTCCGCACAAGCAGGTGGTCATGGACTCCTAGACGTTGGCACATATAACCATAGCTCTTAGTGGTGATTCTTGTTAATCATAAAAAGATTAAATCATATTTTAAATTCTCTGTTTAAGGATTGGGAAAGTAAGGATGTTTTGTTAAAGACATCCTTTACTAAAAATATCAGGATTTTAAAATTGTACTTATATTGCTTAGGATTGCATCTAGCAAATAAGTGAAATACCAAAATAGCACGGTCTTTAAAAATACAGAATCTTATTTCTTTCCCTCATGCCATTCTGATATTGCAGCCTAGTGTGGCACATTGAGTCCATGGTAAAAGGGACGGAGGTTCTATCTGTCTTGTTGCTCTGCTTTTCAGGGCTTCCACTCTCACGGCAGCTAAACATATCAAAGGTAGAGCCCCAGCAGTTATGTCCACATTCCAGTTCTTTCCGTTTTAGCCTTACCAGAAGGTGTCATACCACTTCTGCTTACATTCTCTTGCCCAGAACTTAGCAAATGACCATTCCCAGTTGCAAGGAGGCTGGGAAATGCAGTTTCTATTCCATATCTAGAGATTGTGGTTCTAATACTAAAGGAGGAGGGAAAATGGAGGCTACAAGACAACCAATATCTTCTTAAACCAGCATTTTAAGCTTCTATTTTCTGAAGCACTCCTTAATGTGCAGTTTCAAAATTTCATCCTCTGACAGTGACCTATAGAGGAAGCATCACAGTATTTGAAAGATGAGTCAACCTCCCACAACTGCATTAGCAAACTGCCAAGTAGAAACCAACTTTGAGAACACCTATTCCAGATGGCCAATAGGCACATGAAAAGATGCTCAACATCACTCCTCATCAGGGAAATACAAATCAAAACCACACTGAGATATCACCTCATGCCAGTGAGAGTGGCAAAAATGAACAAATCAGGAGACTATAGATGCTGGAGAGGATGTGGAAAAATGGGAACCCTCTTGCACTGTTGGTGGGAATGCAAACTGGTGCAGCCGCTCTGGAAAACAGTGTGGAGATTCCTCAAAAAATTAAAAATAGATCTACCCTATGACCCAGCAATAGCACTGCTAGAAATTTACCCAAGGGATATAGGAGTGTTGATGCATAGGGGCACTTGTACCCCAATGTTTATAGCAGCACTTTCAACAATAGCCAAATTATGGAAAGAGCCTAAATGTCCATCAACTGATAAATGGATAAAGAAATTGTGGTTTATATATACAATGGAATACTACTTGGCAATGAGAAAGAATGAAATATGGCCCTTTGTAGCAACATGGATGGAACTGGAGAGTATTATGCTAAGTGAAATAAGTCATAGAGAGAGACAGATACCATATGTTTTCACTCTTATATGGATCCTGAGAAACTTAACAGAAACCATGGGAGAGGGGAAGGTAAAAAAAAAAAAAGAAAGTTAGAGAGAGAGTGAGCCAAAGCATAAGAGACTCTTAAAAACGAGAATAAACTGAGGGTTGATGGGGGTGGGAGGGAGGAGAAAGTGGGTGATGGGCATTGAGGAGGGCACCTGTTGGGATGAGCACTGGGTGCTGTATGGAAACCAATTTGACAATAAATTTCATACTTAAAAAAATAATTAGAGGTAGCAAAATTTGCATTTACAGCATTTTAGGGCTTAAAAATAAACTAATAAATGTAGTTTTCAATGGTAAGTTTAATATTACCATTAAAAGTTTCATTTTAGGGGTGCCTGTGTGGCTCAGTTGATTAAGCGTCTGACTTTGGCTTAGGTCATGATCTCGCGGTTCGGGAGTTCGAACTGTCAGTGCAGAGCCTGCTTGGAATCAATCCTCTGTCTCCCTCTCTCTCTGCCCTTCCCCCACTCACATGCACTCTCTCCCCAAAATAAACATTAAAAAAAAAAGAAAAAAGAAAACACCTTTTCCAGTGACAGTCCACAAACTGTTATTAGCTCAGAAAGAGAGAAGATCAAAAATTGAGAACACTTTAAAACACCCAATAATTTGACATTTCAGATACATGCACCATGATCAATATAGTCATCTCACTGAATTCAGTGTAGACTAACTAGTTCAAGTATCATCTAATTTATTCGGTAAGTCACATGCGGCACAAATTGAGTGTATGTCACGGATACCGGGACGATGTGTTGGTCCTAAATGGATTAGAAATTTAAAAATAAAGTCCTTCATAGAGAATTTGAGAAGCACTGGTATACATCAGTTTAAGGGAAACAATGGGGCCAGAGTATGGAGTTCCTGGCTTCTGATCCAGCATGAACCACCCTGGTCCTTCACTGCTCTCAGATGCTAGCACTGATGCCATCCAACCCACATTTCTGACCACCTGGGGAGCCCCAGAGCCATTTCTAACCAGAGCTGTAAACCTGGTATGGATGCTTCTGAAACCTGATTGACTTTTCTGTGTCTGGATTCCAGTATTCGTGGGACAGGCCCTGTACACTTGGGTCCTGCTGGACATTTCACACTGAGCATTTGCCTCCATTCCCCTCCTATCCTCAACACCATTTTAGATTCTGCTCCAAAGTGCATAAACTACAGAAAACTATGATCCTAACTCTCACCCAGTTTTGAAAACCCCCATTACCTAAAAGCCACCACTACAGCACTCTTCCTCAACACACACACACACACACACACACACACACACACACACACACACGCACACGCACACACACACGCACACACACACACGCACACACACAGTGGCAAAAGCAATGTAGACCCAACCCATTTTCTTTTAAATCAATTGTCACTCTCTACTAGTCTGACCAAGTTGTTGAATTCACTGAGTTGCTGCTGAATTTTTGTCAAAGTTTAGTTTTGGTGATTGTTCACACCAGTAGTTTTCATAGATGATTTGACAGAGTAGCTCAGTTATCAGGTCACATTTCAGTTGCTGAAGCAATTCTCCAGGACTCAACATGGAGATGTGAATGGATGAGCTTTCCTTAAAACACACTTTACAGATTTTCTATTTCTGCAGGTGTATGCTCTGCCCGTCTCTACCTCTGCGGGTGAAAAAGGTTCTTTACAAACTCTCCTCCACCTGGTAAAAGATACATGCTTGCTGGGTTCCTGCCATTGGTAATTTGGCAAACTGATTTTCAGAGAACTGGTCTAGTGTCACCACCAAGTGCCACATCCTACTGGAGTTAAACTGTGTTTCCATTCACAGAGTAAATGATTTCAGCAGCTGGAAGCAAACTTTTAGGGAAGAAAAAGATCTTCACCAAAATCACTGTTTTTACATATACTTGTGGTGCCAAATAACATACCAAAAAACATTCACATTCACACCACCTCCACCCAGAAGTGTTTCTTGCACTGCAATAAAGAGTCCCAGCAGTTTGTGTGTGGATGAAGGGTGGGGGGCAGATGAAGGAGAGGAGAGAGTACAGAATTAAGGCCTCTCTTTGCCTTTACCTTGATGTAGCACTTCACCATTTTAAAGCACTTTCAAATATACTGTTTCATCTGATCCACACAATCAGTTAATGTGTTTGCCAGGATCCACACTGCTCTATTTTTCAGTGGAGGAAAAGGAGGCTTATAAAGGTTAAAGAACTCCCCCCACAGTCACATAGGCAATAAGGGAAGGGCTCTGCACCAGAAATAAAACTCTCAACTCTTACTCCTTCATTTGGTCCTGACTCCTACGTGAACAGTTTTTTATACTTCCACCTAAAAGGATATCGGCCAAATACTTTTACCTATATTTCCTTCAGGTATGATTGGTCTGCCTCTGACCATGCTTTTCCTGCTCTATTAATAGAGTTAATTTATTTTTTTTATTTTTCACACAGTTCATGTGGCTATAAACTCTTGAAGGTGAAGGCCAGATCTTCTCCATGGTTAGCACTGTTCACAACATATGTCTCTGGCATTCAATGGATCTCCATTTAGTTTCTCTCTTTGGCCAGAGCTTCTTTGGGTACTTTAATGGCCAGTGGATACTAACCAATCAAGCAGTTTCTAAGGTTCTGGCAGGACTTCTAAGACCTACTCACATATAAGTTCAGGAATGAGAATAATATGTCAGGCTATTTTAAACAATAAATGCAACTGTTCTAAGGGCAGACAACACAAAGGGTTTTTTTTTTCTAGTCTCTTTGAAGACTAGAAATACAGATCAATGTACAATGCCCATCATCTCTCCCAGAAACTGAAGATTTCAAGTTTTCTTCTATTAACGATCCATCTCATCTGGAAAATTTGAGCTGACTAGTGTTGAACCAAATATCCTAAAATGCTATTACAAAAACTGTTCAGTAAGAAGGTAAAATGCAAAAGCGTGTTGGGTAAAGAACTTAACAAGAAGGCTGCAACCACTTTAGAAGTGTAAAACTCCTTCCACAGGGGAGTTGGGACACTAAAACTTCCATCAAAGCACATGAAAATGACATCAGTGGTCTGTTAGCCCCTCATAAATGGACCAGACCTGGGCAAAGACATTTGAGCAATGTCAGCCCTTGTCAAATCCATAACAAAATTTGACATCTGTTAAATCATTAAAGATACAAATAAAATGTTAACCAAGACCGAGAAGGAAGGCAGAGTGCTGATAGTATGTATTAGGACTAAAAGTAAAAGGCCAGAAAAGATGTGATTAATTCCTGGACTTTGGAATATCACTAGAGCTTGTTGGCTAAACCTTCCCAAGTTTCAAGACACTGGAAATGACTCTGGTAATAAAAAGACTATGGAAATCTGGACTAGATGGATTTAGGGCTTTTCACACTGATATGGCTGTTTCTACAATAAGGGGATATCCTTTGGCTCCTCACATCTTCATCTTCCTCCGGATAACTGGTTTCAATTTCACAGAATGTAATTCCCCCTGACCTCAAAGAGAACTTTGTCCTTGAACTAGCTCCACAGAGCAAAACCCAACTACTGGCCTATAGTAATCATCTTAGCTTTTGTACCTGATTAAACAGTGTTTTCTATTTTCCTTGTCCTTTCAGTATGGGTCATACTAGCTTGGAGGTTCCCTTGTCCAGAAAAGAGAAGAGTTTCTCCTCAAAATTTGTGACAGAGAAAAAGCTACTCAGACATCAAATTGTTTTACTTCCATTTTCCTGGGAAAAAGGAAATACCACATTTCCCATATTCTTCTGTAGGCACATGGTGCTTTGGGAATGATTGCTGGCTAACAGAATGTGACCAGAAGTCACACGTGTCATTTCCAGGCTGAGGTAATTAAGAATGGGCATGCTTTCCCCACACATTCTCTCTTCCCTTTCCACATCAAACTTGGAAGTCAAGTTCTGAATGGCATAACTATAAGAAGAGGTCAGCCTAGGTCCCTGAGTCAACAATTGGAGAAAAGATGCCACCTGACCCACATGGGGATCTTAAGTAAATGAGAAGCAAACTAGTATTGGGTTATTCCACTGTTATTCAGAGATTGTCTGAGACTGCACTTAGTATTAATTTCCATGACTAACAAATAACTTCTAGGGGTACCTGGGTGCCTCAGTTGGTTAAGTGGTTAAGTTTCTGACTCTTGGTTTCAACTCAGGTCCTGATCTCATGGTTCATGAGTTTGAGTCCCACATAGGGCTCTGTGCTGACAGCATGGAGCCTGCTTAGGATTCTCTATTTCCCTCTCTCTCTCTCTGCCCCTCCCCTTCTCTCTCTCACATGCTAAAGAAAGGAAAAAAAAATAACTTCTAGAATGTTGAAATTTTCTAAAATAGGTAAGTCTGAGACTTACATAATAAATGCACCATAAATGGATGGGGATGAATATGCAGCCAGTTGACCTCAAGGAAACCTAACTGGCCCAAAGGAGAACAGACTCCAGCCTTCATATGTGGGTACATGGCAACTTCTTGCACTACAAAGGTGCATAAGAGGAGAGGTACACAGGAAGTACTATTCCACACCCTTGGGACCTGCCAATCGGACCTTTTCAAGGAATAGCCGGAGTGCACTAACTCACTAACAGGGACCTTCACTGCTGTCTGGGGGTGGGGCTGGGAAAGGGAGAATGGAGAATCAGCAGGAGGAAAAGGCAAGTAATCTGGACCACCGCAGCCCAACTCGATACAGGTAAGAAGGCAACATGTCAGCAGGGCTTCCAACATGCAAGTCCCAACAGTGAGCCCAGACCTGGCAATGAGAAGCTGGGATGACTATGGAGATCATATCAGTATCTTGAGGGCAGTGAACAACAGCAGCAGAGGCTCCAGAAGCACCAGTCTTCAAAGTGGAAGTGTAAGACTGTCGAGCCAGCTGGGGCAGGTTGAGGCTCTGGGAGGGCCACAGCATGAAGGGCTGCTTGGAGGGGCTTCAGTTTAAGGTGAGCACCGAGGACTGAGGAAGGGGCAGGGTTGCAGGCGCAGTGACCCCAGTGGTGGAAGTAGCAAGGAAGTGCCTTTTTGTGAGAATTTACTAGATCCTTCTCCTACCAGGACTGGTCTAGAAAAGAGTTTACTGGTTCTGCCTACAGCCATATTCCAGAATCTATTGAAGACAGAAGAGGAATCCAGATGCACACCCGTTAACAGAGTATGGCTGTCTTCTCACTCTTCCTTTCCACCTCCCTTTCCCTGCAAGAGCTTCAGGGAGTTGGCAAACATGGCCAAGAAAATCATGCCACAGTAACAGGTAGGCCTCGCTGAACTCCCTTCATGAGATGGATGGACCCCATTGCTGGCTGCATACCACATTGTTCAATACCCACTATCTACACTCATGAGAAGAAAAAACTTGTTCCTCATGTGCCTCTCTCTTCTGCCATCATAAGGCCTATTTTCCTTCTATCACATTCTGTGCATTTGCTAAAGAAAGGAGCTGGATATTTGTTCTAGATCATTTGGCCTGTACCCCAAAACAACAAACACAAGCCTGATTGTGCAACCTGGCTGACATGGATATGACAGCAGGACTCGGCACAGAATGAGGCCTAGGTGTGCCAGCCCTCCCAAAGTTTAGCCTTCCCTCTTTTTACACCAAATTGGTGGATGTTATGAATAAAGGGTAAGATTTTATTCACTCAAAAATATTTATTGAGTACAGTGGTACAAAACACTGGAATATCTCTTTTGGAAACAGTGATGCAGACTGTTTCTGCACTCCTGGGGCTTATGGCATGATAGAGATAAGAAATAGTTTGCAATAATTTTAATGTAAGGAAGGATGTGTTATGTGCCTAAATGATGGAGAAATAAAATGCCACGAGAGCTAATTCAGAGAAAGAGGAGATTACTCTCAGCTGGATTCACTATCATAAAGTATTGGTGCTATGTGGCATCACTGAGTTCACCCCATGTAAATACTTTAGGTAGAAGCTAAGGATGTTAGATGATTACACAAGATCATGGAGCCAGTGATAGAGACAACGAAGCCTTGAGCCCCTTTCTTCTGAATCCAACTTTTTGCCCACCCTGCTATGCCACGCTGCTTCTTAGCAGCTTAGTCATGGGGCTGCCTGGAACAAATTACCTGCTGATCTAGATTCAGCCAATCAATGCATAAACAGCATGAAGTTCATGACTTTGGGAAGCTTACAATCTAGCAAAACAGGTCAAACACATACATATAAGTTTCCATACTTTTTAAAGATACAACCAACCTCAGCAAATATAGGGACTAGATTGATATATTTAACCCATTATCAACCTGCAAGATTTAGCAGGAGGAGAAGGGTGAGAGGTTAGTGGGTACTGAGCAGGTGAAAGAGAGAAAAAGGAAGAGGGACAGAAAGAGAAAATCTCAGAGGCCATTTGCCCGGATAGTGCAAGAAAGGTGGTGGGTCCAGGACAGAGAATTGGTCTCCGTAAAACCTAGAACCACTGCTGGGTCCTCGGCAAGTACTCAGTTTAAAAGCTCTACACAGTAAGAGACAGAGTGAGTGGGGTAAAGGGGTCTATCACCTTGTATTTTGTCCCTGGCCCAAATCCCCATTATTTAATAGAATACTGACTTTCTGTAGTGACCTGTAAAACCTTAGTGCTTCCACCCCCATCCAACATAATACTCAGAGGTCTATCAGCCTCCTCTTGGAACTCATTCATGCAGTGACCAATATCAAGGTGATCCAAACAGCTGCCATCCACTGGTGACTAGGAGTGGAGCTACTGTATGGAACACACCAGAGGACCTGCAGCCTCTGGACCCAGTCCTACCCTTGCTGGTTCAGCGCAAGGCCTATCTTACCAACACCCTCTCGTGTCTCCAGAGGTTTAACCACTATGGGCAAGAAAGGAGGGTAAGGGAACTCAGAAACCTTGTTCACTTAACTGTACTAAAAGATCTTCACGTCCAAACTTTGGTATTCTCATTTGCTCTGAAACCCAAAAGTACAAGTACTCTTGAATATTACATTGCTGTGGAAAAATAGAAAGGAACCTAACGTTTGTATTATGTTAATGACAATAAAAAACAGCAGTAATAACCTAACATTTATAAAAAAAAAAAAAAAGTCTCTTAGTGCCTGACTCTGGAATACCCTCTCTATAAACCTATGGGATAGATTGTTTCCATTTTACAAAGAAAACTGGGTCTCAGAGAGAGATTAAGACCCTTGCCAAGGGTTACAGCAGAACCTTAAGTGCAGAAGCCAGCACTGAATTTAGGTCTCTCTAATTCCAAAGTTCTTTCCAGACATCAAACTGCCTCTATGTAGAGAAACAACTTTATTTATTTATTTACTTACTTACTTACTTATTTACTTATTTATTTATCCACATCCAGTTTGGAGTCCAACTCAGAAGCTTGAACTTATGACCCTGGTATCAACAGCTGAGCTGAGATCAAAAGTCAGACACTTAACCAACCCACTTAACTAACGGAGCCACCCAAGTGGCTTGAAAAACAGGTTTATATCAACCATAACAAAGTAAAAATATCCCAAAAAGAGTATCACAATGGAAGCGGTGGGGGAGGGGAGCAGTTGGTCTCACAAATAGAGCAGCATGTAAAACATGCTATGGTGCCTGGAATGTCATGGTTAGCATTACCACCACCACCACCACCACAAGGAATAACGCTGCTTACTGTAAGAAACTGATATGATTTCTCCTTCTGCTCATTGAGGATCATGTTTCACTTTTCACTCTTCCTGCTAGGAGGCTCAGAGACAAATTTAAAGTTCTTCTTTAATAACTGTCTAGTATTCCACATACATATCAGGGTTCTTATTTTCTTCTTACCTTGGCCCCAGCATGTGATTTCTATTTTACCTTGTTCTACTCATTTACTCATCATTTTCATGTTTATTAGGTGGACACTCATGAGAGTCCTCAAAACTTCCGTGAAATAAGATAAGGTATGCATGATATTAATTAAAAAATAACTTAACTTACCTGGGTAGAGCTTTCATCTGTAGCATCACACAGATTCTTTCGTCCTTTGAATTCTGTTGCTAACAAATCTGAAAAAAGAAAAAAAAAATCAAGACACCATCTGGCTGTCTTTGGAAAGGCAGAGGTAATTCAGGTCTTTGATCTGCTCTGCACATGGACTGAGAGAGGCAGAGAGGACCAAATCTCCCTGACACAGACAATCACTTGCTTTATTAAACAAGTGTCTTATATTATACACAGAGAGTAGTGCATTATGTGGATGCACAAGAAAAACTTATGATGAAAAGTAGATACTGAGCATACTGAGTACTCTGGGTTTTTAAACATTAACGTCACAGCTGTTTCTAATAATTTTTCTCTAACTGCAAGCTTATTTCCACAATATGTACTAATGTAACTGTAACTGCCCCAAAATGTTTTTCATTTTTTTAAAAAATGAAGTCTTCTTAGAAATAACTATGCATCTGAGAGCTCATGACCATGTTAGATCACTACTCCATACACAGGTTTTGTTGCACTCATTGTTTGGTCTGCTATGAAGTAAGGTGGGGCAGTTTGAAACAGCTGATCTTAAAGAACTTGTGAAATGTGTCTTTCTAAACAACAATAATAAAACAAAACAAACAAAAAAGAGAGCCTCACTAATGAGAGAAATCAAGGAAGTTATTAGGTGGTGCGCCCTGGGATTTTACATGGCAATGGCAATGGGGGAGAAGTTTATTCCTAACCCATATCTGGGGCAATGATAATGGTAACAGGTCGTGTGGGAAGCTGAGAAAAAACCGGCCGCCGGTTGGCCCAGGGCTTGGGGAGACTTAAGTCTTCTGTTTCAGGGTTGGTTGCATTACAGCATTAAAACTCTGGGGTTTGCCTGTATTCAAGAGCAAAGAAAACGTGTATTACTAATCCTTTCAGGTTCCTCCTTCTAATTACCTTTTATTTTCAACTGTGTCCCTCCGTCCAGGTAGATGCTTCATTTTCCAGATGGTTTTATATTTTTGTGAAAGGTTGGGAGACTTCTGGGAGAAAAAGTTGATTTCTTCCTGGAGAGACTCTCCGCCTGGGTTTGGCAAAGTCAGAAACCAATGCCTTCTCTGAGGCTGGATCTCCGGCGCGGCTCTGGGTGGTCTCCATCGCGTCTGCGCTTCAGGACAACGCACACGGCTTCCCTTTCAGCCCAGGTCGCGGAGGCCGACGCTCGGCTCCCGCCGCGGGTTGCGGAGTCCCATGGCTGCTGCCCACCGCCGCGACGAGGTGGAGGGGTCAGCCCGGAGCCGAGTACGGGGCGCGGGGCCAAGCCTGAGTCTGCGGGACGTGCCGGGCCCGGCAGCTCTGCTTCGGGCCGGGATGGGGCAATGCGGCCAACGTTGCCAAGGGCGCCCTGTGCCCCAACCCCGCGCTCCGGCCGCGCCCGCCCGCCTTCCGGAAGCGCTGCGGGCCCCAAGGAGCCTAAACGTCCACGAGCCCAATTCCTCCCGGAGGCCGCAGGCCAGGGCCTGAATACCTCAACCTCCACCTCCAAATATCTGGGGCGGGCTGTGAACAGGCACACAGCGGGATAGTTGACAGTCTCTCTGCCTCCCCGCCGCAATCTATTACCCCACCACCCGGCGGGCGAGTCCGGCAAAGATTATCCCAGTTGTAACTTTGAGGAGGTTAAGGCGGGGACGTGATCAAGGTCACGAAACAAACCCGTGCGGAATCGCGTCGCAAGCGCAGTCTGTTCTGCCACCTCCACCCCGCCCCGTCCCGGAGTGCTCTGGAAGGGCGGACCACTGGCCGGGGCGCAGGCCGAGGCCTGAGGTCAGGGTGGATTAGAGATTACGCCCCGGGGTGAGGAAGCGGTGGGAGGCGCGGCTGCCGAGGACGGCTAGGGCCCGGGACCGCGCGCGGGGCGGAGCGCGAGAGGGGGCGTGCGTCGCCGAGGCTCGAAGCCGCAAGGAGGCCCCGGCTCCCCCGGCCGCGGCTGCGGGACCTCAGCTGCGAGCGCGGTGTGCACCCTACCCGCTGGCGCTGCCCGCAGAAAAGTGAGGCCCGTGCAGTTCCGGAACTAGAGCTCCCCGCGAGAGGGGGGGGAGGGGGTCTTAAGTTTTCACTCACTTTGTTCTGTAACCTAGTTTTTAAAGGAAATTCTAAATTCAAATGGATACAAGACACGAGCCGTCTTCTCTTCCCCACTGGTTTCCCTCCTCGGCTCTACTGTGGTAACCGAGATAGGCAGATCAAGCCTCACACGCGCGCACTCTCAAGCACGCACTCTTTAAGCCTGGGGTCTTCATGGATTCCAAGGCTTCCGCCGGCAGGGTGGTGTGGCCTTAAGGGTGTGGGGAGGTTTCTGAGAGGCTTGATGGTCCTTATTGTCAGTCCCCTAGCAAGAGCCAGACGCCGCGCCAGGCGGTGACAGAGGCTTCGTACCCTCTCACAGGCGAGAGGGGGCGTGGGGGAAGGGCGCGGGCGCCCACACTAATCAATAACCCCCTACGGGCTCTGAACAGCAGGGGCCTTTTCAAGACAGATGCCCCGGGAAATGATCTATTTATTGTTCGCACTTACTGTGCACTTAGCACCGAGAGGGTTGTTCTTTACACTTATCAACGGAAACCCGCGGCTGGGATTCCCTTTGGCCGCTGAAGCGCGAGTCCGCCTGTAGCCGCGCGTCGCCGCCGCCACAGGCAGCGCAAGGTCTTGGGCTTCACCATTCCAACAGGTGGCGAGGGCCGGCGGCAGCCGGTCGGGGCGCCCCTTGCCCTATCCGACCTACAGGTCCCGGGGCGCCGTGGCCAGCCGCCTCGCTCCCGGGAAGAACGCGAGGGCTTGGCGGGAGCCGGGGTTCCGGAATGGGGCGTGTGCACTGAGAAGCGAATGCGCAGGCGGGCGCCGGACAGCCAACAACTACGGCGCCGCCGCAGAGAACTTCCCCGGGAGCCACCCTTGATTTCCCATAAGAAGAGTTGACTGTGAACAGCTAAGACGAATATCCCTTTCAAGTGACTTGAGCAGAGGACCTTCTCCGGGATCCAGACGCTGTGGAGGTTGTTACTCCATGCTCATCACCGCCCCCCCCCCCACCCCACCTCGCGTCAAGTTTGCTTCCCTTAGTCCTCTTTGATTTTACACACACACACACACACACACACACACACACACACACACACACCCCACTGGAGAATTCTCGATGGTGAATTGGAGGGGGGGGGGGGTCGCTAAGGCGTAGCCATGCCGTTCTCCCCCAACGTGTTGTGTTCCTTTCTAGGATAACTCTGAACTCGGGACCGAGTCAGCGGGTCGCTCGGATCCCCGAGACTAAGCCCCATTCACTTGGGCCAGGCGAGCCCAGCGGCTGCTGAAAGTCGCTGCTGCTTGCTGCGGGCGCGCGGCTCGGAGCGCGCTGCTTCCCGAAGCCGCCCGCGACGCTGATTTATGCTCCAGCGGCTCGCGAAAACCCCAACGCTTTGGCTGGGTTAATTTTTGTCAATTGTTCTTCATCACACTGAGATAGTTTGCAGCTTGAGGCGGGTCTTATTTATCACCCTGCACATTTGAAATACAGTTAGACATAAAAATAACTGACTCTGGGACTCTGGCGCAATATTGGAGCCGTCGGGGAATAATTTGGCTAACTGACTTGGACGTTTCACCTTCTAAACAGAAATGCAACTCTCAGTCAAACTGTAAATCAGATTGTCTTCGGCAATGGGGGAGGGGGGGGCGGGAAGGCACCAAATCCAGAAGGGAACACAAAATGAAAGAAAACGCACATATTGACCAAAGGAAAAATGAACTTCAGAAATCCAGACTGGATTTTAATTTTAGACGTGGAACCTCATCGGGAATGTGAATTCCTAAATGTTTTACCAGCCAGATCCGTCCCAGAAATTCCTAGGGTGCTCCCCGGAAACTGAACTGATTGTTTCATTTCTTATTGTTACTGCTGTTTCTGTTATTGAATGAGAAATGCTTTGGGGGAGCTCTCCTTGAAGAGCTCTAATTATAAATGTTAAGGAGAGGGTGCAGAATGGTTTGGGAAGGAAAGGATGGGAGCTCGAAAGTGACCTAAAACTTGGAAAAGAAGGAAATCAGAAATTGCCCTGGCACTCGCCTTGTTCACAAAGTTCTGTGAACAGATAGAAAAGAATTTGGTATTGTTTTCTGCGCCTCAGCGATTCCTGTCTCCACCTAAGTGGAAGCCCCCAATAATGAAAGCTCAATTTCTTACCGCCCCACATAGACCAAGTGGTTAAAAGTCTGGCCAGGACTAGCCTTCGGTAAGGCAGGAACTGGAAAAAAAAAGAGAGAGAGAAAGAGAGAAAATCCATGCAGGTGACCACTCAACAATTGATCACAAAGGGAAACTCAAAACACAACCAAATAAAACTTATGCCCAGAAAGGGCACATCTGCTATCATTCTGCATTATTTCTACCCCAGGTAAATTTCATTCTAGCACACCAAAGTGGGAGATCAGCCTCCGGCTTTCACAGAGCAAATCTGAGGACCGTTTTCTTGACTTGAACCCACAGCGACCTTACCTGTAGGCAGTCGCTCTGCTTTTAGGGTGTTTAAACAAGTATATATTTGTTTAAACTCCTTTTTGACCAAGTTCTTTCACATAACTTGCTTCTAACATTTCTCCAAATAAAGTTGAACAAGAGAGCTGTGACTCTTAAAATCCACAAATTAAATTTAAACTTAAAGATACCACAGGGGGCTTCAGGTAGAAAATTGGAGGGATTATTTTAAAATCACTTTGAAGGTTTAAGTAAAGATACCTTGGTAGTTGCTAGTACTTGGTATCCATCGATAATACTGAATATATAATATTATGATTGCAATCAAAATATGTAGTTTCAAAGGTGTTAAATGAAATAAAATTAAATCTAATCTTTTGATGGAAAAAAGATCAGCGATTTGGTGGGCATTTTTTTTCTCCCTCAACAGTAAAGTGAACTGGTGGTGCGTTTTTGACATTTGTGGGATCCAGTTCTTAATCTGGTGGTTT
The DNA here is from genome assembly GCF_018350195.1 of Panthera tigris. NCBI lineage: Eukaryota > Metazoa > Chordata > Mammalia > Carnivora > Felidae > Panthera > Panthera tigris. Next base: position 75,747,872 of record NC_056664.1, on the reverse strand, counting down.
TTCTATCGGCCCCAAGCTGGCTTTCCCCAACTTGACATCTCTGCTTCTTCGAAGAGGGATCTCTCTCAATAAATTCAGACCGCTATGCTGCCGGGCAATACCCCTGTTGTGAATCATCCTTTGCCAATAGATGGTCTGATGTCCTTTTCAGTATAACCAGCTGGGAAATTAAAAGAAGGATGTTTGCTTCTCCACATGTTTATTTATTGGGGTTTTTCCCCCTTTATTCCTAACACATCAAGATAAGTTCTTTCTCATAGAATCCCAAACCACAAATATCTCCAAAAATGTATATTTCAAAAATTAAATCTACAGATGTAATACATACTGTGAACCCTATAAAATGCGTTTACAATGCTGACTTAAAGAAAGAAATTTATAACTTTCATATGTACCTTCCTTGTGCAATAGGCAACTGCCATATGTTTCCGACTTCCATAATTCAGTTTTTTCCTGGACATCTGTAGCAGGTAGTGAGTGCTTCTTAAAGTACATTTTATGTAATATGAGAAGGAACCCGCACCAAAGACTAAAGGTTAACATAAAAAAGCAGAAGTCTTTCTAGAAATGCTAGTTATTCTAAATTTACATCACCTATTACCAATGGCCTGAGATAGGTTTTTTTCCTCCCTCTTTCTTCATGAGGCTGGATTTGGAAATGCAGTATTGTATACTCTGAGGATTCTTTACAAGCAGCATTTCCCAAACATCGAAATGTTTTGGTAGAGTTCCTCTTGTTATTACCATTCTTTAGGCTTTTGTTTGAAGATTCTCATTTGGCTCTTCCTGAAAACCCAGGTTGGAAATGTATTCCAGTAAGCTTATTTTATTTAATGCAAAGTTTAATATTTTTGTATTTCCCCCTATATTTTTAAAGGAAAAAGAACTCTAACCTCTTCATTTTTCATTTATCTCAATTGTTCATGGTACATTTCTTAAAGGATGAGAGAGTTCACACAATTAGAAGTGAAAAGAAAACAAAACCAAAAGTCATGCAGAAACGTCAGTTTGTTGTCAGACTTTTTGCCCACGTGTTCAAATTCAGGCTTCATTCCCAATGCTATTAATATTTTTCTATAGTTTACTTCTTTTTGTGCAATTCCTGTGCTAACTTTAAATTACTCTGGTAAAAATCTTTTCATTCAGCTGAAACTGAAATGTCTCATCTGTCAGTAGAAAAATATGAATAAATTCCAGTCACATTCTTCATTATTTATACTTTCAGCAGGTTATATAAATGCGCACAAAATTTCCACTGTTTAAGAACTTTGGTATCTGCAGTTGTGAAATATGAGAACAGGCCCCAATTTACAGCCAATTAGAGGATGTAATAATTTTTACAAAAAGCTAAAAACCATACCTAGTATTTCTTACATGGAGCCTAGACAGGGATACTTAGTTACATTTTCAATTCATTTTAGTAAGCAGCAGATTCAAGATAATCTTGGATTATAGGGAAATAATATTAAATATTTAATTGAAAGAATATGAAGGTATGTATTTTAAAAATCAATTTAAACATAGTATTATATAGCATAAGCTACTAAAATGCCCACTAACTACTTAGAGGATATTATTTAATTTCCCCACTCATTGTCTCAGTTTGATTTATATCCAAATCGACCTGTTGCAATATTGGTATCAGCAACATCCAACTACCCATCTTTAGGTATTCATTTACATCTGGATGTTACCATTACTTCCTTCAAGCCCTCTTATATTTGAATCAGGTCTTAGTGATAGAGAAAGTGTGGCCTTTCTCGGACATTTCTGTTACTAACCCCTAACTGTAGGGTTGTGGGAGGAGTGTGAGTCAATGAATGACCAAGTGAAGGCAGCGATTTTTTTCTAGCACAGGGTGAAAAATAATTGTAGTATCCACTGTGGACAGAGAGCAGATACTGCTGGAAATTGGGCATGAATGGGGAAGCTCATTAGCCTAGCAGAGTGAGTCTTGTTATGGACACATCACAGGTCCAACCCCTCCACTTGGTAGGTCAGAGGCATCATTCTCTCCCTTCCTTCTCCTTCTGGATTCTGGAGTGCTTGGAGATGGAGAGGGATGGAGGAAGGAAGCTAAACCTCAGAACACACTCTCCTTCGGCTCTACCAAAACTCTGTACTCCTCTAAGCCCCACCGAGAATGATCCTTGACTTAAAAACCAACACTGCAAGACAATCTCTCTGGGCCCTGAGGCGCCCTGAAGGGCTCTTTGGATAGGCTGCTGGAGTTCTTTTGTAGACGCATTCTGTCTCAGATGATTACAATTGGGAAGAGACTCGTTGTGGAAGAGAAGAATGGTTAACAGTCCTCAACACACGGAGAGGTGCCTGTCTGTGTGTGCCATGAGGGAGCAGTGAGGAACTGCGGTTCTGGATCACTCTCTCCGCGGGGCCTGGGTTTGCAGTAGTAGCCAGAGACTCCACAGAGAAGCCGGCAAAGGAGCAGCCAGACAGACCCTGGCCACCTGAATTTATTCTTGTAGACTTTGGAAGCTGGCAGATTGCAACTTATTATTTTTATTAACCCAAATAAGAGGGAGAGGCAAGAAGAAGAGTATGTACAAGGAGAAAGAAGAGAGTGGGGAAAGTAGGGGAAGGAATGGAGGCGAGAGGGAGCCCTTGCCCAAGTGTGTGGCACAGTCCCGTGATGCTGGGCGGCTTCTGGCATCCGTGGCCCCCAATTAGGATAGGGCTCCTTCCCAGATCAAGTTACAAAAAGTAAGGCAGCCAAATAAGAATCCCTCTTGGTAATTGGATTGGGCCTTCCCTCACGCCGACTCTCCCCTCTATTACTCTATTTCTTGCTAGGCTAGTCTTTTAGCGAATAATAAATGTCTTTCAATGCATGGGAAGGAAGTCCAGATCCTGCCTGTTTGGAAATTCGGAGACAACGTGCTGCGCCTCGAGTTCAGGGCAAAAAACAGACTCTCCTGTATGCCAGGGTAAATCTCTCTGTGTCAGATCTTGAGTCTGGGAAATCAAACGAGGTTAGAAACTCTTACATCGATTGTCAAGTGTAAAAGAAAGACAAAAACAAAAACAAAAAAAGTCTATTTAGAGAATGAAATCCTGGCTCATAGGGTTTTAAAATTTGGAATTAAAAATAGTTGTTTATAAATAAAGTACAAAAATATAAAATACAGAACGAAATGCAAAAATATAAACAATAGTAGCTTAGGTGAGAAGCAGCAGCAAGCTATCTCCAAACATAGACAGGTATAGAGATAGATATACAGTGCAAGTCTTGGCTAAAAGCACAGCAGAAGCCTACAGAAAGAGTGAGCTAAAAAAAAAAAATCTTTCTTAAGGATCCAATTTTAAACTGTGAAAGAAAAAAAAGGAAGGAAGGAAGGAAGAGAGTAAGGAAGGAAGGAAGGAAGGAAGGAAGAAAAGAAAAGGAAGAGAAAGAAAGAAACGGGACGAACCAGATATGCTTTTTAGCCTACTCCTGCCTTAGTTTTGCTCTCTGGCTGGATACAGATTCCACTAGGTACCATTCTTCCAAACCTGGACATTCAAGGCTCTTATGTACTTTCCCCTCTCGCGGAGTCTCAGAGACAGACCCACGCTGATAATGTTCTTCCCTGGATGACTTTTATTACAAATAGAGCCTGGCTAGTCTTGCCAGAGGCCTGACGGTTTAATTAAGTTTTAATCATTTCCTTAATATAGCACGACCTGGGAACAGGCATTTTCTCTCTTAAAGTGACAGGAGGCGCACGCTCCCTGTACATAGGCTCTCACCCACGTTTACACGCGCGCAGGTGCACACACGCGCATCCGCATACAGGCACATATAGACAAGTGCACACGGGCGTACTCACGTGCACACAAGCACATACAGACATGTGCACACGCGCACACCTATTCCACCGAGCTTTTCTTCTGAGGATTCGCATCCTGTCCCCGCTTCTTTTGCTCCCTAGACTCGCGACGTGCAAGGCCCTGGCTCGGCCCTGGCACGCGCCAGCCACGCTTTTGAGAAAACGCCTTGTAAGGGCATTGGCTTCGCCATCCCTCGGAAGGCCGCGAACGCCCCCCCCCCCCCCCGCCCTCCCCGCGCGGACTCTGGCCTGCTTTCCTCCTCCCGTCTGGGAGAGGTTCGGCGTCCCTTCTCCCGGAGCAAAGGTCCGGGTGCGGTGGGGTCTGCGACTTGCTGCTTTGCGGGGTCGAGTACAGCTGGTCCTGCTAGTTCCGGAAGCCTGATCCACTTTCAGCGCGACTCCCAGGCTGCGAGCGGCAGTGCGGGCTCTACCGCTATGGTTCCCAAAGCCCAGTCTGGACCTAGACTAAAGGGACCAACGCTTCCTCCTGCCCTCGGCGCCCAGCGCACACCTGGATTATCTCTATCTGACATCCTGGGTGTCTGTGAGGTCCATCTTTCCAGCTGATCGTCTATGTGGACGCAAGTTCTCCCATGTCTGTGGGTTCCGGGGTCTGTGTCCCTTTCTGCCCCAGGTAAAGGTGAAAGAAGGGACAGAGAGATAGTGGAGGCCTTGGAGCTGCGTGATCCGGAGAGCGCCCTTTCAAGCGCTCTAGTCCCTCCTACATGAGTTTGAGCTTCGGAGCATATAAATGGACAAGAACCCGTCTACAAAGCAAGCTTCGCGTCTGGAAATTGCGTTCCTCCTGCGGCCTCAGGTTTCTCAGGATGAGCCACTCTCTCGGGCCACTGGGCCGGAGTAGGCCTGAGAGCCCCGGCGACTCCACCCATGGGCCTCAAACACTCCTCCGAGGTCTCAAGGGCTGCTCAAAGGAGCCGTGGGTCGCTCCTTCGCGTCATCAAGATCCTGGGCCTGGAGCTGGGCGCTCGGACCTCGCACGCTGCCAATGCCGGCTTCAGACGCCCAGTGCGCGGAGCTCCCGGAGCAGCCTCCAGCCGCATTTGCGCACCCCCCTTCCGCCCTCACTCCCAGCCCAAGCCCTCCAGGTGAACCCTGTGCTCTCCCAGGCCCGCTTCCCCTTCCGCCAGGCTTCAGAAATCGGGTTAGCGCTTACATTTTAGGCTGTATTACCCGCCTGGGGCGCCCTCCGGGGTCTGCACTGCTCCAGACTGTGCAAAGACTTCTTTTACGAATGCAAAACATCTCCTTCCACTTGAATCGGTTTCTTAAGCATTTAAAAAAGCCCTCTTCCGCGAGGGTGTTGCCGAGTCGTTTTTGACTCAGGTTGCTGTGGCCCCGCAGGGCGGCGAGTTCTTGGATAACCGAGGGCACCGCCTGCTCAGGTTCCTTCTCTTCTAGAAGGTTACCTCAGAGGAACCGCATATTCCCGGGAGCTACGGTACAAAGATTTCAGTGGCGAAAGCTACTCCCTGTATTACTCTACTGAAAGTTTAGAGAGAAGTCGGAGATAATGAGGAACCCAGCAGTTGTAGAAGTTGAATTGAGCGAGCGAGCAAACAACAGCCCTTTGTTGTGTCTTTTATACCAAAGATTTAAGAGTAATATGTATTAGGAATTTTATTCTACACGAAATTTGCTCTCTTTACACCAAACGCATTTGGGGTTTGACAAAAAAATCGAGTTGAAAGTACAAACAGTACAGATGCATGTTTGGTGTTATTCAATTAAAAAGCGTTTTTTTTTTTTTTTAATTTGTCTTGAAGAAACAAGTTGACTCTTTAAAAAACTGAGAAAAGAAGTGGCAAATTTTCTAAAGCAGGACAAATATGGAGTTAGGTTAAATTATAGAAACTTTTTTAAAAAGCTGCAATGGAAATTTTATCGTGCCTTAAAACTCCTTTCATCGTGCGAAGTTTTGGGGTTTTGAAGCTAAGTCCTTATCATTGAAGCCACACAGAATTAAAATCCTAAGACTTACGTTTTGAAATTAATTATCATACTTTGAGAGGAAAGGGAGGCTTCAGAAAGGGCGTGCTTTTACAGACTAGTAAATATGAGAGACTAAGCGATAATGTAAAAAAAGTTCGCTCTCTTAAATATAAAGGACTTAAATATATCTTGAATTCCCACACGTTCCCCAAAAAAAATCCGCTAAGTAAAACACAAGTAAAGAAACAAACATAAATAAGCAACCCTAGTGCCATTCGTGGCACAGAATGGGCGCTACTAAAGGCAGGAATGTTTAAATGAGGAATGTTAAATGAGAAAAGGCGGGCTTCGTGGCTGTGAATTGTCTCCACCCGAAAATGTTGCGAGTTGTAGCAAAATTAAGTGATAAGGGAGTCGGACTGGAGTTTAAGGTTTTTTGGAAGAGTCTTGATATTCTAACTTTGGTGACCAACTCGGTTTAAAGCCAGGAGCCTCACACTTTCCAGGTCTAGGTGAGGAAAACTAGAGACTCAGGGGCTGGAATGGGTTAAGGCAGCCAGAAAGACTGGGTTCAGCGCCCGCGGCTGGCACTTCCAAGCCAGACGGCGGCGCTTTTCACTCTTTTTTTTTTTTTTTTTTCCTCCTGCAACCTTGTAAGGAAGTGGGCGCGGGCTGCGCGGAGTCGGCACCTCCTGATTGGCTGGGCTGCCAGATGATTGACATGGCCTCAGACTCCACCCCTGCCGCTTTATTGACACTAATGAGCAAGTTCTTCCCACCGCTCTCCTGCTTGGAAGTGCTGACAGATCAAGGCAACAAATTTCAATTACAATCCCTAATTTGTGTCCGCAGAGTGTTTTTTACCCATGGTAGTCCTCTCTGGCGCATCAGTCGAAGCAGATCTTGGAGCAGCAGGAGGAGGTGGAGGGGGTGGGAGCGAAGGAGTGCATCAGTGAGAGAGCGCGCGCGAGAGATCGAGGGAAGGAAACTTGGCGGGCGCGTCGCTGGTTCCTCGGATCCCAACCCAAGCGAGAAAGAGGAAACGCCAAATTTGTTTTTGCCCGCGGCGGGGAAGGGGCCAGATCGGCCTGCGGGAGGCCCCGAGAGCCGTTCAAATTTTGGTGGGGGAGTAGAGCGAGTGTGTGCTTGTGCCCGCTTGAGTGTATATGCGCGAGGGGCGGGCGGGCGCCAGGCGGCGGGGATGGCCGAGAAGCGGAGGGGCTCGCCGTGCAGCATGCTAAGCTTGAAGGCGCACGCCTTCTCGGTGGAGGCGCTGATAGGCGCCGAGAAGCAGCAACAGCTTCAGAAGAAGCGACGAAAGCTGGGCGCGGAAGAGGCTGCGGGGGCCGTAGATGACCGAGGCTGTAGCCGCGGCAGTGGCGCCGGTGAAAAGGGATCCTCTGAGGGAGACGAAAACGCTGCACTCCCGCCACCGGCCGGGGCGGTATCCGGGCCCGCCCGGAGCTGCGCAGACCTGGAACGGAGCTGCGGCTCCCGGGGAGCCGTGGGTGAGTCGGCCCTTTCCCGCCTAACTTCTTCCCCGCGCGTCCCTCCCGGTCCCGCGGGGAATCTGAACTTCGGCGAGTAGTAGGAGTGCGCGCGCGCGGTACCCGTCCGTGCCTGAGGCAATTCTGCCACCAGCGCGTTGGCTTTGGGTGTCCCGGCGCGAAGCTCACAGCCGCCCTGGCCGCTCTCGCCATTCAACTCTGGTCGCCCTCCAGAAGGTTAAAATGCCGCTCCTAGCCTCGCATTTCAGGCTGCCACAGCCCACTTGGCGACCCGCGCCCTCAGCCGCTGCTCTTTTCGGCTCTTGGCGGTGTAGGGCTTTGCCTTCCGCATCTGCCTCCCTTGGGGTTCCAGCCAATGGGTGCTCTTTTTTCTTTCCTAACTTTTAAAAACAAGGGGGTGGGGGGAGCGACGGCATAACCCCCCCCGAAACCGGAACGAATGCCCTAAACAGTTTGGGCAAACCAGGAAGAGGGCGGTGTATTTGCAAACGTGGTTTCCCGAGGGGTAGCCGAACCCTTCCCTTCCCCTCTGGATTCCCGACACCAAGGCCGACGGACACCGTGGGCTGGCTTTTAGCTCCCTTCTCATCCCTTCGCTGCTTGGCTAAGGAGTTCAGGGCGGTCGGGGAGTTTGGCGGGAGTGGAGTCTGAAAAGCTTTCTAGAAGATGCCTCCGGCCGGGCCCAAAGCGAGCCGCCTCGGAAGCCTAACGGGAAGGGAGGCCCAGGCACTTCGGACCAGGGATCCAGACGCCAGGCGGTTTTGCAGCGTGCGTTTCGGGTTTGCCGGGGTTTGCACTGGGGGTCTGGACTCCGGAACCCATTTCAGACTCTTTTGGGCACTTATCTAGACCCTGGCAGCGGCGCGAAACTTATTTTGGGGCCTTGACCAGGCGGAGGCCCGGAGGGAGGAGTGGACGCGGCCCTCGTGCCTTGGGACTCTGGGGTTCCGCTTGCACGTCGAGTCCCTTTGGTAGGCAGAGCGGTTGTCTACTCGTGGACCAGTTTGTTAGAAGAATCCGAAGGCACGAAAGCTCCCCCTTTTTTCCTGGTCCTTTTGGTCTCCCCAGCCGCCCTCCAGGAGTCAGTCTCCCCTTTCGACTTCCCCTCTCAAAGCCCTCACCAGTTACCCCTCTTTGCCCTTTGCTGCCCAGGCGGCTGTGAGGACGGCTTCCTGCAGGGCGCTTCCCCGCTGGCGTCCCCCGGAGGATCCCCGAAGGGGTCCCCCGCGCCCGCCCTGGCACGGCCGGGGACCCCGCTGCCCTCGCCGCAGGCCCCGCGGGTGGATCTGCAGGGAGCAGAGCTCTGGAAGCGCTTTCACGAGATCGGCACGGAGATGATCATCACCAAGGCGGGCAGGTAAAGGGCGATCTGTCGCGAACGCCCCGGCCCTGGCCTCACCCCACGATGGGTTAGGAAATAGGAGGGCCTGCAGAGCTGTGGAGTCTCTGGTTAGCACTTTTGTACGGACAAGACAAGGCCCGGGTTGTGGTTCACTTTTGAGACTGGCTTTGCCTGCCCACACCGCAGTGCAGTCGGTGAGGGGCACAGCCCCGCCGCCCTCTTGGATGTTAGGGAGAAAATCACCGTCCCCGCCGAAGCGGTGGCTGTTGCGGTTGATACTCCGTGTGCTGGGTAGTTCCAAATTCGTGGTTCTGTTTACGTCTGTCCATGCATTTATTTAGGCTCTAGTTATCGATTCCGAAACTACGGAACAGACGACTCTCCTTAACCCGTCCTTTTTTAAAAAGCGCAGTTTACTCTTTAGAAAACTATAATTTGCTTCTTTTTTAAAAAAGATTCCGGACTTCCAAGTTGGTTCTTTATCAAAAGATTTCCTAGCAATGTAAGAACGTCTTGTGCTATTTTGATATTATATTAGAGTGAAAAGTTACTGGAATTATCAGTAATACATGTACAGTCGCTGCAAAAATAATTACCCGGTTTTTAAAAACCATTCTGTTGGTGGATCCGGTTACATGGTCCATTTTTTTTCTAAATGAAATTTAACACATTCGCCTAAATTTGTTGAAGGATACCACACACGCAAAAATGTAAGAAGTTATATCTGTTTTTTGAAAATGTGAAATTTGCACACTCAATAGTAAAATAAATAGTTTTGTTGGGCAGATACCATTAATTTGAGGGAAGCACAGACGTCTTTGCATGTTAAAGTTTTCAGTTCATTTAGTGCAGTGAAATCTATGAATAATATCTTCTTAAAAAAGAACTTTAAAAAGTACAGCAACTCTTTCAGGGAATACACATGGCAAAAACCTGGATAGCATAAAAGTATCCAAACTTATTAGAAATTACAAAAACATATTTTATTGAATCCATATGCTACCTTCTACATTTTCACGGAGCTTTTATTAATGATCCAAATTCAGTCTTCAACAACACAAAGCAACAGTTGTCTTATAAAGGATGTAGTTAAAGACCTTTACTCTTTATCTTACAGGTGCACTGAAATAACACTAAAACAGCAGCATATTAAACTGTTCTCATGCCTAGTTAGGAATAATGGACTTTCTTTACTCTGGAAGTGGTCTTAAATGGCATTAGTGTTATAGAAAAAGTTTTTAGTAAATAACAGTACTAAAATTTGTGTTACAAGGTTAAATTAGCAAAAATTAGATTAACTGGCAGGGTCTTAGGCATAAATCTCTAGATGAAAGTTTAAAAAAAGAGAACTGCTCTATTTGTTTTTTAATATACAATAATTTACTGTTATACTCATGCTACTGTATCCTTTTTAAAGGATAGCTGAGTGTACTTTAGCATCTCTGATATGCATCTCTGATATGCATCTCTGGGAAGCCTAGAGAAATGCAGATTTTCATTTGTTTTAATTAGCAAAGTTTGAGTAAGTGCAGCTAAATAGGAAAGTATTTCCAGGGTATAGTGGGGGAAGGAATGATTTGGTAAATATACATTGTGTTTAGTTTCTGCTTTCAATAAAGAAGTTTTACTATACCTTTCAAATTTAGAGCAACTTTTGCACTTCACCTTTACCATGCTGCAGACAGGAAGTCCTGTCTCAATAAAGAACATATTGTTTGGTTATAGCATGGCACATTGGCTCCTTGTGGTTTTTTATAACCCTTTTAAAATTTCACATTATAATATATTTTATCACTTGTACAAATTCAGATTTTCTATTTCTACCATTTGGAACATTTTATTATTCGTATTATTAAAGTAAATATGCTTATTGATTTTTGTTTAAGACATAAGCTGCTTTTTTTTTAGTGCTGTTACTCCTTCAGTGTACAGTTCTTTTCCTTTTAAGCTGTACTGACATTTCAGTAAACACAGTGCATGACAGTGTACAACAAATTATATTTAAAAGCCTCAGTTTTGATGTGTCCTGTATTCTGATTCTTTGAATTACATTACCAAAGTGAATGCTATAAATTTTTCCGTATGAAAAACAGAGAGGTTTCCCTAGGTTTCTTGGCTTATTCATTGTCCATGCCTAATCACAAACAAAAACAAAACACATAACCTCTTTCCTCCCCTCCGTATGCATAGGCGCATGTTTCCAGCAATGAGAGTGAAGATCTCAGGACTAGATCCTCACCAGCAATATTACATTGCCATGGACATTGTGCCAGTGGACAACAAAAGATACAGGTACAGTGATCAGATGGATACAAGAGGATAAGAAAATGCTAGGAGTTTACAGGCTATGCCTGTTTCATCTGTGATAACTCTGATGTTTGTTTCCAGAAGCCTGTAGAATTTCTAGATCTATAACCCAACTCCCGACAGTTCCAGTAGCCCAGATGGTGCCTTCTCTTACAGTAAATGTGGAAACTTAATTTTTGTTTTGCTTTTAACAGATATAGAAGAAATGTTTTTTAAGTATTGATAACTTTAAATAAGGGCTAGTTTAGTGTTGCTAAACTGTGTCTTTTATAACGATTCACTTTTCAATTAGGATTTTGAGAGGAAATGTTAAATTTGTAGGTATACATAATATTCAGCGAAATGTTTCATTTTCTTTGTGATTGTTTCAATCTTTAAAGAAATTCCCTTTACCTTGTTATGTTCAAAATCATAATTGCTGGTAGGCTTTTTTTCCTTTAATATTAGAGGATTTTTATAATTTAGGAAATAGAATCTCCTAATTCATTACGATATTAGGACATCTTTAAACTGGTAATGAATTTGTTAACTATTGTTTTTTGGTTAGTAGTTAACACAGTAGATTTAAAAAGAATGTTGTAATATTTACATTTTGAAAGACTATATATTTATTTGGATATCAGGTAAAGTTGGAAAAGATACACATTCTTCAGTTTCAAACCTACCTCTGCTCTTTTTCTTCTGCAAATAAGCCAATCAGCAGTTTTCAATGACAATGCTTTTTACTTTCCTGAGGAGTTAAAAATGCTAACATTTAAAAAAGGAAATTTCGAGTAGAAGATCAGAAGATGCTGCTTTAAATTTTGTTCTTCTTTGTTTCTATGTATTTTTTAATTTTTATAAACAGCTAGAGCATTTAGTAAGTTTTTTAATGAAGTCAGATTTGGTTTTCATCACTTTTTAAAATTTAGGGAGTACTTTTTTGAAACAGGTTTATCATGTCAAAAGTATATACATTCAATTAGTACAGGCACACATGGAATGCTAAAAGAATGGGTAATAAAAAAGACAGTTTTATTATTTGTGTTTTGTATTGTTACTGATTTTAATTAAACAACTCATTAAGGAGTTTGCTAAAATTATCTACTACGTGGTAGAAGCTAGAAGGCATTTAGTCTTTAAATATACTTGGTTTAAAAATCCATATTCTAATTTAGCTTTTGTGTTGAGAAAGATAATGTAATTCGTAATGAGCTTAGAAATTATTCCTTTCTCTTCCAAACTTCTCTCCTATTTCTCCAAATATCTTTCATGTATTTTGGGTGGTTTCTTTGACTTAATTGATTCTTATTATTCTCACATAAAGCAAGAAAATTTGCTAGGATAGTATTTGCAAGTATAGTATTAAGATGTCAAATTTTGAAAGATCAAATTGTAAATCATTAATTTGTTTTCACTTACAATGCTTACCAATAAGTTTGGTTTTAGCAGTTGTATTAAGAATGTTTCACAAAGAATATGTAACATGTAATGTGTATTCTCTTGGTGGGTGTGGATTTTTTTGGAATAACTGTAGTGCAGTTTTTTTCTTGAATTTCTAAGATTTGCATTTTCTAACTTTTTTAGGAGTAGTAGAAAAAATTTTTTGGTTATTTTCTGCTATCAAAGAGTGATATTTGATTGTTAAAAATACTTGTGATTTATTGTAATGTAAAATTAATATTCACAAAAGCCTAATTCATTATACCAATTCAGGGAAATTTTTAAAAATTATTTTTAATTTTGTGATTATATATATTTTTCCCCAAGGAAAGGAATTAAAGAATAGAAGGCATATTGAGCTCAAAAGAGAATAAAATATATGACATTAGGTGAAACAGAGAGCCTTACCAGAGATGTTATGAAAATCTGTCATGCTATTTCTAAAAGAAATTTGCATATAACACCGGTAGAATTCTCTGAGACTATTCACAAATTATTGCTTTAAATTGTATGTCATATTTTAAAATACAAATGGAAGGAAAACACCTAAGTATGTAATTTCATTTTATACCCTTTTCTAAGTGAATCATCATATACTAGTTTCTAGTTTTTGAATTAGCGAATTTTAGATTAACATTAATAAATGATAATCTGAATATAGGATTGAATATTATGATCTTATTTATTACCTAAAACATTATTATTTAAATGTATTGTTCTTATGGAGTCAATATATTTGAAACACTTAAATGAACAGAAGAGGATGTTTGGTCTCTTAATTTGAAAAGTAATATTAATTAGATATGCCCTTATTTTCAAAGTTTGATGTATATTCTTATTAGTGGAATTTGAAAACTGAAGAATTTTCTTATAAGGGTTGAGAAAGAGAAATATAGGCTATAAAGACCTACATTTTTTCATTATACAAAATTTTTAAGTTAAACTTAATACATTATCTGCAATTTTTAGCTTAACTGAATTAGAAAAATGTTCTAAATGATAATAGCTAAACTTTTTTTCTAAGAAAATGAAAGTATGGAACTTTTGACAGTTTCCCCTTGCCTTTCCACCATTGACCTCATCAGCCTGTACATTCCTAAAATGGGAAGTGGTCTTAAAGGAAGTGGGCACTTAAAAGGTATAGCTCTCAAGGTGTTTTGAGATTCACTTAAAGGTGAGCTTGACAACTTAATAGTTTCTTCATGTCAAATGAATATCCAGGTGAAAAATGGAAAATATCAGTATGCAGATGGAATGTCTAGTGTGAATAAGTGTGAATCATAAGAATGAAGATACTTGAATTTATGGTGGTGATAGTGTGCATAAAGCCTTAACACATCACTTGCTCTGAAAGGTCTGTAAACCACGGCTGCCTCCGAGAGTTTTTTGAAAAGTGCTTGAAATGTTATTTAAAAAAATTTTTTTTTCAACGTTTATTTATTTTTGGGACAGAGAGAGACAGAGCATGAACGGGGAAGGGACAGAGAGAGAGGGAGACACAGAATCGGAAACAGGCTCCAGGCTCTGAGCCATCAGCCCAGAGCCTGACGCGGGGCTCGAACTCACGGACCGTGAGATCGTGACCTGGCTGAAGTCGGACGCTTAACTGACTGCGCCACCGAGGCGCCCCTTGAAATGTTACTTTATGTGTATTGGATGTAAAGAGCAAATTGTTTTTTAGACTTAAAAAAAATAAGATATTCAGTTTGTCTGATTCTACTGACTTGTAAATTCCAAGAAAGCAATATTCTATATACTGAGCCTTGTCATTGCCTTCTAGGTATGTTTACCACAGCTCTAAATGGATGGTGGCGGGTAATGCTGACTCCCCTGTGCCACCACGGGTGTACATTCATCCGGACTCGCCTGCCTCTGGGGAGACTTGGATGAGACAAGTGATCAGCTTTGACAAGCTGAAGCTCACCAACAATGAACTGGATGACCAAGGCCATGTGAGTAGATGGCTTCCCTAAGGTGCCACCATTGGTGGTGTAGACATATATGTACTGTGTCTGACTGAATGGCATGAACTTCTCTCAGATCATAATATTCCTCTCTTGGTTGGTCAGCATGTGCTTAATCTGTGCAAAATCAAGGTTATATTTGCATCAGAGACTACGCCTGTGGCCTGAAGCATATCCTATGAAACATTTAATAGGTTAAAACTAGATACTGCATTTGTATTAAAATGAAAGAATCTCAGGCAGACTTTTTTAGCCAAAACATATGTTTGTAACCCTATAAGGTGCTAATTATTATGGTCTGACTATGAATACTTAGGAGTTGGGTCAACAGGGATAATGGTTTATTGTGTCCTGCCTGCATCTAGCTCTTTTCCCTCTTGAAGCTTATTGCTTCTCAGTAATGGTCTAGGCTTACACTATTTGTGTCCCGTTTTTATAATCTCATCTAATGTGTCAAAATGTTACAGTAACAATTCTTTTTAGTCTTAAAATTGCTGAAACATATGTAAATCAAAGTCAGTCATTCCAATAATGTAGTGATTTTTAACACCTTATTGTTATGCAGTATTATTCGTAGGCAATATTTCTACCTTATTATTTTAATAAATAAGTAACTCTGGATACATGCTGATTTCCATCAAAAGCTAGCATTTCTATTAGGTTTTTGTTATTTGAGAGGGTTTTGGTTGAGGCAGGATTGAAATATCTTTTGAAGAACACATCATACATAAAAGGAATATCGAATATCAACTAGTTCATTTCTCAAAGTGTAACATAAAGATAGCATATTTATAAGCAAATCTTTTCAAACAAAAATGCAAACTGTCATAACCTAGTAATACACTTATGACGGGGTATGATTTGTAAACTGCTAGATAGTATCTTAAGCAATGACCTTAAAAACATTCAAGTATAAATTTCATTGTGGTACAAATTCAGTATCTAGATTTTTAAGACACATCTATTTTACACTGCTTTTGTTTGTTTGTTGCCTTTTATGACTGAAAACAAAATCAGAGGGCTTCATTGGTCTGACTCTTGATCTCAGCTAAGGTCTTGATCTCAGTGTTCTGAGTTCAGGCCCCACAGTGGTGGGTGTGAAGCCTACTTAAAAAAAAAAAAAATCAGAAAAGCAACATAGTAGATTTCATTTCTGAATCCAACTTCATGCTCTGTATTTTAGTGCAGTAGTTATTTCTGTTTTTATTCTTTATTTACACAGTCAAGTTGTAACAGTTTTCACTTGACTTCAGGGAAGGAACACTAGTTTCTTCTGTCTCATTGAGGGAGCGGACTGAAATATTGCCAGCCTGTTCATTGAGGGGTCTTTTGTTTTTGGAATAGAAAATTTAAAAATAGGGGCACCTGGGTGGTTCAGTTGCTTGAGTGTCGGACTTCAGCTCAGGTAATGATCTCACTGTGAGTTCAAGCCCGCGTCAGGCTCTGTGCTGACAACTCAGAGCTTGGAGCCTGCTTCGGATTCTGGGTCTCCTCTCTCTGCCCCTCCCGTGCTCATGCTCTGTCTCTCTCTGTCTCTCAATAATAAATAAACGTTAAACAATTTTTTTTAATTTAAAAATAATACTGTTAAGTGTGACTTGTTTTCAAAAGCTTAAGTATCTTCTACTTTTCAGAGTCCTACAGTTTAAGAATATATCTTTTAAAGAGATAATTGGGTCTAAAAACTATACACTGTCATATATAAAGTACATACTTCTTTCAGTAATTTAAATCACTTTCTAATTCTAAATTTTTCACATCAGGTAACTGGCTTTATATCTAATACTTAATGTATCTGCAATATTTGATGTAGATATGGTAATTTATCTATATAATTTAAAGTTTGTAATCTCATTAGACTTTCTGTCAAACAGTATTCTCCAGAGGAACAGAACCAGTAGAATGTGTATAAATATATACATAGAGAGAGATTTATTTAAGGAATTGGCTCACGTAATTGTGGGGGCTGGTAGGTCCCAGAACTACAGCAGCAGGCTGGAGACCCAGGGAAGAGTTGATCCTGCATCTCAAGCATGAAGGCAGTCTCAAAGCAGGATTCCTTTTTCCTCAGGGGACCTCAGTCTGTTTCTTTTAAGGCCTTCAACTGATTGAATAAAGCCCACCCACATTATGGAGGGTAATCTGCTTTACTCAAAGTCTACTGACTTAAATATTAACCTTGTCTAAAAAATAACTTCACTGGGACACCTGGGTGGCTCAGTCAGTTGAATGTTTGACTCTCGATTTTGGCTTAGGTCTTGTCATGGTTTGTGAGTTTGAGTTTGACTCCCGCATTGGGCTCTGCACTGACAGCATGGAGCCTGCTTGGGATTCTCTGTCTCCCTGTCTCTCTGCCTCTCCCCTACTTGCCCTAATGCTCTCTCTCTCAAAAATAAATAAATAAACTTAAAAAAATTTACAAATTCCTTCATAGCAACATCCAGACTGTGTTTGCCCAAATATCTAGGGAACATGGACTAGCCAAGTTGACACATAAAATTAATCATCACATAGCATTTGTTTAAACACAAAAGAATACATTGCAATTGAAATTCAATTGCTTATACCTAAATAATTATAATATTTCACTTTTACGAAAAACAAAAACATAGAAAACAGTAAAAATCTAGAGAAATGTGTCATCTATCAGTGAAATTTTTCTTTTAAGGTTATGGCAGGATGTAATATTTTAATACAGGGTAGGTAATTAATGAGTGTGGGAAACAGGGAGATAAAGATATGTACCTATTTTGGAAGCAAGAAAATTGCCTTTGTACATGGTAAAAATGTATGAATCAGTTGATACTAGAGGAGAATGTAGGAGGGAAGATGCTCTTTTCCATTGTTTATCTTTAAAAAATTATATCTTTTTAAATTTATTTTTATTAATTTTTTTTCAAGTTTATTTTAGAGAGAGACACACACACACACACACACACACACACACACACGGAATGGGTGGGGGAGGGGCAGAGGGAGAAACACAGAATCTGAAGCAGGCCCCAAGCTCTGAGCTGTCAGCACTGAGCCCGATGCAGGGCTGGAACCCACGAACCATGAGATCATGACCTGACCTGAAGTCAGATGCTTAACCTACTGAGCCACCCAGGTGCCCCTTAAAAAAATATTTTTTAAGACTTTGTAAAATGTATTATAATGTAGAAAGCCATAGTCTCTGCCTTCAGTGATTTAACCTAGATGGGGAGAGAAGACATGCACACAGATGATCATGCTGTCTGCCCAGAGAAATACAGATGCCACATTATTTCAGCCAGGAGAGATTGGGAAGGCTTCATGAAGAAGGTGTCTATTGTATTTTTTTACTCAGTTTGATGACCCCAGGTGAGGTTAGATTGGAGATTAAGAAATTGTTCCTCCTTCTATTGTTTATTTGTTTATTTTTAAGCAGGCTTCACGCCTAGTGCAGAGCCCCATGCAGGGCTTGAACTCAGGATCCTGAGATCAAGAGTCAGATGCTTAACCAACTGAGCCACACAGGTGCCCCTCTTACTCTATTGTTGATGTGATTCAGCATCTAAGAATATAGTAGTACCATTATGGTGGAACTTTCTAATTCAGTAGCCCTTTTCTTGACTCAGAGACCTCTTAGGAACTCACCCCTCTGTCATCAGATGGTGAAAGTCCCCCTAACTGCAAATTCTGAAGGAAGTGATACTAATTTCTAATTAATCAAGCTGTAGACACAAATTAGAGGTGAATTTTGCTTTCTTACCTTTTTTGGCCTCTCACCTCCCAGTTTTACTCTTCTAAAAGTATATAAGCATTCAACATAGTGACCTGAGAACTGCATGTAGACTTGGGACTTTTATTAAACACAGTGTGTTTAACATAGGACTCAAATCTTCACAGGGCTGTGACTGAACCTAGAACTGCATGAGACATGAGGTTATGTGCTACTAGGTTTTCCTCAATGTGACTTCATCTTTCCAAATACCAGGGATTATCTAGAGAGGAATATTGAAGAGAATCTAGACTGGAATGTCCTACCCCTCCACAACTAATCCTTGAATGTTGTAAAGACTTTATAATCTCTACTTCATGGCGAATCTGTAGCCAGCTTTACATTGGATTGTATACAGCCAAGACCGGTCCTTGGGCTACCCATGTGTAGATGGTTAGCATGCTTGGGTAAGGTATTTCCTTCTCATCATGTGCATGGTTCCCTGTTCATCTGGAGTTTGTTGTCTGGAGGGAAACATTTTACACGGACATCTCTGAAAAATTAGAAGACGTTTAACAGGTAATGGTGTCTTTAAACATTGGCAGGACTCCTACCCACAGTGCTGGGGTGCTTTGGAAGGAAGCATGGCCAGCCTGCCATAGTCAGGAGACCTGTGAAGGGTCTCTTTCTCAGCTGCCAAAGGGTTGGTGACATAGTCACCCTAGCTCTAAGTTTGTCCTCACCCTCTTTCATTTCTGCTTGAGATTCAGGTAGGGAAGCAAGGTATTACAAGGGAGATTGCCAAGATCTCCTTGAGAAAAACTTGCAACAGCTTGGAGATCCAACATGTTCATGTTCATGAGCATGTCACTTTGGCGCTCTGAGGCTTGTTTTTCTCATGTGTTTTAGTGGAACCAGAGGATTTTGAGTGAATCAGATGAGCTGATGAACTTGAAAGTACACATTTGTAAGGAGTGTTGTATATTCAGCATCACATCTGAGACAAAACCAAGGCCATCTTGCCATGGAGCTTGTGATCCGATGTTACTGTCTTGACCCCTACCTTTAAAATGAGTCAGTACCAGTGATCACCAATAATGCAGGGAGCTAAGTATCTGCTCTTCCTTGGCCCTTTGCTTGACTTGTTCCAACACTGGCATTTAGGTCATCTAGAAAATTTCCAGAGTCAGCAGGTAATGTTTCCTTATTGAGCTGTTTTATAAGGCACAGCAGGCCTGTCTGTCAAACTTCAGGCACTTTAGGCCCTTCATATTAGAGATAAGTAATATCATGCTTCTTTTGACTCAGAACTAGTGTCTTTAAAGTGGAAAAAATGTGTATCAAAGAAAACTGTGTTTATGAACATTAGTCTATGTAACTATGTTACTGGGTAATGCCAAAAAGAAAACAAAAAAATCCTCCATTTAAACAGAACAGAGAGCATGGTACATGCAGATCCGATATAATTATTTAAGTTTCAGCATTATCATGGTGGGCTCCTTGTTTATAAGGCCAATAGTTCTCCTGGTTTTATTTGTTCTATTAAATAAGCAAAATGTTATTGACCACTCATCATTGTAAGTTTGATAGATCATTAAAAAGCAAATAATGCTATTTTATTCAGAAGAGCTAGGCTTGTTTAGCATTACCTGAAAACGTCCAGGAATATACTAAATCCGTATAGATAATATTGAAAACATGTTATTTTGCTTGAATGATCGATCTCCAGTTTACTATAGGCAGTTGCCATTTAATGTGCAAACATAGGCATACATCAGCTACTTCTATACCTTACTCCAGTATACCCCGCCTTAGGTCATCTTGGAAATGCTGTAAGGATATAAAGAAGGAAATAAAACTTAAGTATATATAGCAATATGGAGAAATCTGCTTGAGAGAACAAAGACTTCATAAAATCAGAACCTACGTTCATTGACTAGTAAACAGAAACCCAAATCAGTTTTAGTTTCCTTTATTCCAAGTTAGTTTATTCTAGTCTTCCAAAATTAGCTATGTATTTGTTTTTGTTTGTTTGATGTGAGGTAGCTTTCTCCATTTTTTCTTCTCTGGAATTTACTGATCATTAGAATCATTAGAATAAATCTTGCATTTGTGTTTTACCTGGCTCACACAACCACACGCACATGTTACATTATGACCTAGTGTAAGTAAACACACACAAAGTGAACAATGTTTTGCAAAACAGTACTTATCCTTACTATAAGGAGCACACTCGATGTTTCTACTTTATAATTTTATTTATTTAAAAAATTTCTTGTTGAGACCTTTTAAATTGATTTTTTGTGAGCCACTAATGGGTTATTGAAGTTCCATCCTTTTTTTAGATCTGGAAAGAGACTTTTCCAGAGGCTGCAGATTCATGTGTGTGTCCACATGTGACCATGAGAGCTATTGTATTCCCTTACCCTTTCCTTATACTCCTAATTGCCTCCCCATCAAATGGGTCTGGTAGGCACTATCATTAGATCTGCCACCCAGGCATTTCCTCTCCTGAGAGGAAATTTTAGGGTGAAAAACAAAACAAAATTGACCACTGTGCTTGTTACTGCCTGGGAGTAGAGACATCCTCTTATGGTAGCAAACATGCTTTCCAGGTATAGAGCTGTTTGTTTTAGGGCTGACTGAATATTCTGAATTTGGCTTCATTAAACTGTCTGCGTCTTGAAAAACATGAGGCAGGTCAATCACTGTGTTTTTCCAAGACTTTGTTTAAGTATTTCTTTTCTTAACTCCCAAACCCCCAAGTCTGAATTCAAATTGTGTAACTCAGGAAAGATATAGCTTTGTTAACTGAACTAATTAATGAATACCTGACTGGACTCTCAGCAGCAAATAAAAAATTTCACTGGACAAGGATATTTCTTTACTCTACCTCCTATGCCTTGAAAGCATAAAACGTATACAGAAGGAGAAAAAAATTCACCCACAATCCCATCATCTAAACATGACCACTGTTCATAGCTTTCGGTGGGTTCTTTTTATTGTCTATTTTCATATAATTGTGATAAGTTTATAAACTTGGAACATTTAACGTTTAAACTGAAGCATTTTATTTTGTGGTTAAAAATGTCCTAAACAGGCTTTAGTAATGGCTGAATAACACCTATCCCATTGTATAGACTTTCATTGACTTAACCAATCTGCTCATGTGGCATATTGTTTTTCCACCGTTATAAATGGCGCACTGCCTATTCTACATGAAGTGCTTTTTTGGATTTGAAATATTTCCTTAGGATAAATTCTCAGAAGTGAAATCGTTGGGTAGAAGGTAGCTGAACCATATTATCAGATTACCCTAGTAGAGTCTGAGTGCGTTAGCTTTTCCATCCCCAGGTGCCTGGGTTTTGAAAGTTTCATTGTCATGAAGGTGTAGACACTGGGTTCTCTGGGCAAACCAGGGATATTGCAAGCCACACACAAGGCAGACCCTTGGGTGTTCTTAAAATTCCTTTTGCCCTTGAATAGGCACGTTGTCATCACCAATAGAGGAAAAATGCTCTCTTAAGAAAAACCTTGGTGTGCAAATACTTATTTTTAGGGGATGACTGTGGTTGAATTTAAATAATCATTTAAATCTCATTTTTAGTTTTACTGATTTGGGTTTTGTGTTCCATTTGGCTCATTATAAATAAAATGTTGGGGCGCCTGGGTGGCTCAGTTGGTTAAGCGTCCAACTTCACTCAGGTCATGATCTCATAGTCCGTGAGTTTGAGCCCCGCATTGGGCTCTGTGCTGACAGCTTGGAGCCTGAAGCCTGCTTCAGATTCTCTCTTTCTCTGCCCCTCACCAACTCACACTCTGTCTCTGTCTCTCAAACATAAATAAACATTTAAAAAAATTAAAAAAAAATGTTGATGAATTTATTCTTGTGTTTTCAGAAACAGAAAATTAGATGTTAAGTTCATGATTATTCACAAGGTTCCACCAAAATTATGACTCTCTTTTTCCTTTTGTAGTTTTATGCATATTTTACAAATAACTTCTTAGCCCTTCCTCTACAATTTTGATATATTTTATTTACTTTTTTGATATACTTTATTAAACTGGCACTTCTGCCAATTTTTCTTACACATTAAATATTTAGTCATGGTGATAAGACTGGGCAGAAGTTCTTGATATTTTTGGCCTTCTTTTCTTGATACAGATTATTCTTCATTCTATGCACAAATACCAACCACGAGTCCATGTCATCCGTAAAGACTGCGGGGATGATCTTTCTCCCATCAAGCCTGTTCCATCTGGGGACGGAGTAAAGGCATTCTCCTTCCCAGAAACTGTCTTCACGACTGTCACTGCCTATCAGAATCAGCAGGTATTGTTCTCAGAATTTGTATCTTTCTAGACTTTTCGTTTTAGGGGTAAATTGAAAGCTAGCTATCCTTTTCACTGTATCTCAGTGTTACCAACTGTCATAAAGCATTTGCCATATAAGACATCCAGGGTGTGTGTGTGTGTGTGTGTGTGTGTGTGTGTGTGTGTATAAAAATAATTCTTTTTCCGTGATTCGCCAAGTAAGGCTGCTATCGCGAGAATTTCTTTAGACAAGAATGTGTCTCATGACTGGCAATGTAGGTTTACTTTCCATTTTGAGATATTGAATCATAAAGTCATAATTAAAATTAAAAAGCATGTGGAAATAGACAAGAAGAATATGAAAGATTGCCTATGAAATAAACAAGTAGAATTTGAAAGATAACACATTATTTTAAAACTATAATCCATGTATTATAGGAAATATTTCAGAGGCATTTATCTTATATAGTCATTTTGGTACATATACAAAAAGGGCTGTTTCTTTCAAGATAGGCTTTAATTGTGACAGAGGGTGATACATAGGCTTATAAGCTGAGAGATCAATTGTGGAGTAATCTTTTCATAAAATTAGTAATAATTTCAGAGGTGAAGTATTTCTTTTCGATATTGGTAAGTGTATGTATTTCTTTAAGGCTGTGTCAAGTAAGTGGAAAATTGATTTGAGGCAATTTTTTTAGTCCATGCAGTTACGGCGAGTTTTCATAAAAAATCGTGATGTAGTTGAGGCTGATATGGTATGTGGTAGATTTTTTCTTCTTTAGTTTTAGTGATCAACAGAATTATTTTAGCTCTCCACTTATTACGTTTATTTACATCTCAGTTAGATGTTAAACTCTGTTGTGGTTTCTGTTGTTTTAAAGCTTATGAGGAGGTTTGGATCCTGTCCTCTGCATCTTACTTTAGGGCTGGGAGGCTCATCCCCTCTCATCCATGGGGAGACGCCAGCCCCACAGCTGAAGATGTCCTGTTCTCTCATTCACGTTGTCATGCTTTTATATAGACTTTTAGAAACAAGCATGAAATTAACCTTTAGAAGGACTGGAGATTATTAGGAAGATATTCTTAAAATATGTTAGGTGCAGAGAATGAATTTTTTTTGTTTTAGGAAAAATGCATAAGGAGAAAAAGAGCTGAGATATTCACTACCTTTTAAGGAACCCCAGTTATCTTCTTTCTCTCTCTCTGCCTCTTTCTCTGTCTCAAGCACAAACAAATCAGCCATGTCAAATGTGTGTATTCTCCCAGCCTCTGAGATACAATAAACAAGATACAATAAGCTTTTGGTACATGTTGGTGACTAACACCAGTTGATAAACATTGACAAATCAATCAACTAATATGGTAAGAAACTTCGAAAGGAAATTGATAATGACAAAATGCAGTGATGTTCATTTTTTATCTTCTTGGCTACTATTTTTAAGAACTCATGGAATATTGGTAGGCAGCTTAGCCTGGTGGTTAGCATGGGTTCTGAAGCCTAGAGTCCCAGCCTAATTCTATTGCCAAGTAACCTTATGAAACCATAGGAAACTTAAGCCTCAGTTTAAAAAAACACATAAAGTTGGGATAATAACTACGTATAAGTTGCCATGAGAATTAAATGAAATATGTGTATAAAATTCTCACTACAGCATACATAGTATGCACTCAGGAATAAAAATAATGATAATAGTAGTATATCTCTACTCAGACAAGGCACCATTATATAAATCTGTACTCTTTTTTGAAATACTACTTTAAATGAACATTTTAAGTTATTTAATGTTATTTAAATATTATTTAAATGAACAAAGAATTAAGCCATAATGAATTATAAAGAACTCCATCAATGACAGAATGGCAGTCATGCTGAATTAATTAGCAAACCTTTACATTATATCCTTTATAAGGTAGTTTTATCCACATACTAAGACAGTATCATGTGGAGCACACGTATCTCAGGTACTGCACAGAGCACACAGAGGACAATATAGGGGACTGCAGAAGACTTTTCAAAGATGCCCCCCCTTTTTTTTTTTTTTGGTCTTAGTGTTATCCAATAGTTTTCATTTGTCCTTAGCCAAAATGGTACCATCGGAAGTATGTTCATTAACTTGGTAGATTCCACTAAACCAAAGAGCATAAAAAACAAAGCATGATGTGCTTCTTTGAAAACAGGCTGTAAATTCCTTTGGGCAAGGTGCAGATCTGTTAAGAAATAGATGAGATGTTGTTTATTAGTGTCAATTACAAGATGGTATAACTAAAAAATATGTTTAATGGAAATGATTAGGCCATTTGTAAAAATTCTACCCCCAAATTTTAGTTAAAATTAAAGCATCATTTATTTCTACTACATGAATAGGATTTAATCTCATTAGAGTCTTCCAGTAGTGGTTACCTCTGGTTAGACATTCACTATATTGCTCTGACCAGGTCAGGATTCAACAGAAAAAAAACAGGAAAGAATAAAACTTTAAGATGAGAGCCATAAAGATGATTCAAAGAGAGACAAAAATACAAAGGCAGAAAAGTTAAAGAAGTGTATATTACCTTCAGAAGAAGAGAGGAATATGTTGAAGCTTAATAGCATTCAAGCATATAAATAACTTGAATAAATAGAAGTTGGATATTAGCTGTTATCCATTACCACAGAGTTGAAGGGAAGTGCTTTAGTTCAGAGGGATTGAAAACAAAGGACAAGTTATCAAGAGAAGATTCAGAATTTCCTTCTCTAGTGATATTAAAAGCAAAACAAATTTTATTTACAGAGTTTGAGTATGGATGGGGATTGTCTTTTTCTTAGCAGATGAATGTCTAGGTGATTTCTGAAATTTTCTTTTGATTTGCAGCTAAAATAATAAAATACCTGAGAAATAGGGGAGAGGAACACAGTCAATTTTGGAATTGCTTGTAGTTCTTCTACCATTTCTGTCTTTAATAACCTTCCTTGACATTTCTAATATTTGTTATGACTTTTTTCCTGCTCTGCAGATTACTCGCCTGAAGATAGATAGGAATCCATTTGCCAAAGGCTTTCGAGACTCTGGGCGTAACCGGTAAGTCTTAGTGAAGAGCATTTTGGCTCTGATAAATATATTTGACTTTTTATTGTGAATTTTCCATTACAAGGTAAAGAGTTAAATTTACTGACATGATTTTGAAATAATTTTCTGATGAGGATTAAAATTTGTCGCTAACACTGGGCCTTGGAGGTAACTTATTTTTGGGTCTAGTGCTGGAGTCTGCCCATTCCTAAGGTGAACTCTGATGTGTGATGCTGGCTGAAAAATGGAAGTTCTCAGGGTGCACAGTGCAGGCCACCTCTGAAGGGGGCTTGAGGAGACCTGCCCTTTAGGCACAGGGGCTTCAGTATCTCAAATCAATAGCCTGCCTTTCAGGCCCTGGGGCTTCAGTATTCTAAGTCAGTAGCCTCTGTGCATCTGCTCACGGTTTAGAATTTGCTTAGTGATATCACAACAATCTATTGATTCTGTTTTTCGAACATGGTGGGGTTTCTCTTTCCCTCAGATTTCCAACTAGAATATGAAACTACTCCCCTTTGCCAAGAGAGCTGATGTTCTTTAGTTTCCAAATTTGTCTTGGCTCCGCTGACAGCCACACACTTGTTTATTTTTTCTGTGGCGTGTTTTATGGTGTTTGTACTAAGTGGGAGAGCTACAATAATGAATTCCACTCTATTACTTTTATCAAAAAGCAGATCACCCTAGTCTGTGTGCCAAGGGTTTTTGAATTTATTGATACGACTCTATTCCAATACAGTTTGGTGCAACATTTTCTAAGATAAGTATTGATAGTAATAGTAATAATAGACTAACGTTCTCCAGAGGCCTTTTCAGGGTAAGGCTTTGCCTTAAATGTTTTTAAAAGCATTTTGCTTTTAGAAAGAAATATTTGATAAAGTTTTATAATTTTACTCCAGAAATTATTCTAACACTTCTTGAAAACTTGGTATTCATAGGCTGTGTCTATAGGAAGTCAAAATCCCAATTATCTTGTTTTAGGGACTGTTTGATTTAAAAGTGTTGAGAGGAAACAATCAGGTAGTAGTCCAGATATTTCATTCTTCCAGTTGATTAATCAGGCAAAGTTGGTGCAGACAGAGATTTTTTTCTCAGAATACACTCAAGTGCTTGAAGAGGTTTGGTTTCATCTTCATATGTAATGGCATTGTTAAAACACCGTGCAATGGGAGGACTAAAATGCAGCTGAAATGCACTGAGAGTGGAGTAGCCTTTAACTTAGTGCAGGTAGATCAACAAGACTGACGAATAACAGGACTGGCCAATAATTCCCTCTGAAATTCTTCATTCTGTAGGAAGATTTGCAGGTATTCCTATAATACCTGTTGTCTGATATATTGAAGTTATTCTGTCTTTTTTTTAGATGTTTGTTTCAGTGTGGAGAAAACTTTGCTTGGCTTTTGCTGTTACATTAGTTCTTAGTTAACTTTGCTGTTCAGAGGAGTTTTTAAAAGCTGAATAATTTAGTAACCGAGGTGGTCACTGGTGAGGGACTGAAGGGAGCCTTTGGGGTGACTTCTTTTCTACCTTGACAAGCACTTAATGGAATCTTCTTGTGGTTTTGGTTATAGCAGTATAGTATTTATCCATTTAAGAGTCTTACATTACTTCCAATTCATTTTTTTAAAGCAGAGAATACATTTATTAAAACTCGCTGAAACTCCAGGAAGGCAGCATTGAGGCGTAAAGAATATATAGCCAGGAACTGTGTCCAGCTTCTCCTATAGGACTAACCTACCAAACACATCACTGCTGTCAACACTGGGAGAATCACACTGCTTGTATACTGTCGGTTCATTTTTGAAGCAATACATTTAAAAATATTTTTAAAGGTGTATTTTGGATAGATAACATTAGTGAATGAGCCTACAAATAGAAGTGAGATGATAAGATGCATATGACAAGTTTTCACAAAGAATTCTAGAAACATCAGCATAATGAAAAACATTGGGTTTTTAAAATTTGGTCAGTGAAAAAAAATCTGTGGGTTTGGTGAAAATAAACTAAGTCTTTGTTTGGTATCATGAAGTCAAAATACTAGGTTTGATATGAATTTTTTCCTTCCCTTTGTTTTACAAGTATAGAGTTGTCGCATCCTTAGTGCTTGTTCCTATTTCTTCACTGACTCTTAATTTTTTAGTTTTTAAAAAAGTTTTTTTAAATTTATGTTATTTGTTTTTGAGAGAGAGAGAAACAGAGTGTGGGGTGGGGGGTGCAGAAAGAGAGGGAGATAAAGAATCCGAAGGAGGCTCCAGGCTCTGAACTGTCAGCACAGAGCCTGAGGCAGGGATCGAACTCACCGACGCGACGCGAGATCATAACCTGAGCCGAAGTAGGATGCCCAGCCAACTGAGACACCCAGGTGCCCCTAAAATTTTTAGTTTTTAATGGACATACAGAACATAATGAATTATGTTTTAACACTTACTAAATTTTAAGTTTTAACACTTTGTTAAATTTTTTTTGTTTGCGTCAATTATTTAAGCAGTGTCGCAGTACAAGAAAAACATGTTGAGCCTATCTATAGCTTTTTGTTAGTGAAGTAAATAATTTTAATTTTTAGCTTATTAAAGTTAGTTTTCCTGCTTATGATAGATAGCTCTTCAGTCCTTATTTTGGAATGCTAAATATTTATAAATCAATATCCTCTTTTTAAAAATTTAATTTTAACATTTTCTATTGATAAATGCAAAAACACATGTATAGAGGAGCGGATTTGGTCAGCTTTGAAGATTTCTAACTTACCTATTATTTTCGTTTAAAAAAGAGTAAGTTATATGTAAGACTTGGAGGGTGCCTTGGTGTTGAGGGCTTGGGGAAGGAGTGATATTTTTTTCACAGAAATAGAGAAGAAAGCCCAAGAGAAAAAGTTAATTATATTTCTTTAATACCCCTGGTTGTGTTGTTTTGTTGATACTACTTTTTAACATAAATTCTGTTTTTATTTTTCCCCACACATGAAATAAACAAATTAAGCAGGACAAGAAATAAACATGGACTTGTGATTTTTTAAACTTTATAAAACAATTTGCTTTAATTAAAAATTATCCCTTCCTGGTTATTTATGGCTCCACAGCCTATTTTATAGGAATCAGTAGCTTCAACCCTTAAAAGCTCTCCTGCAAGACATTTGCTACGTGAAAGAGAATTTATGTGCTGAGAATAGTTTCATTCTTCAGTTAGGCCTTGGGTTTGACCCTATAAAATTTTTTACTCAGGAAGGTACAGAAATTTCTCTGCTTTAAATACTTCAGGAAAAACATAACCATTTTACTAAATAAACTTGGCCATTTGATAGCATAAATTAGGGTGGTGATAAAATGTGGAAATTGTTCAAAGGCATCTTGTATAAATTATCGCCTTGGCTACACTCCTGCAGGAGGTGCTTTTATCTTTTCTTTAACTAGATGGGAAAAGTCTCCATTACTGGAGAAAATGAAGGCCTTTTTTAAAAAGTCCAGATTCAGCTAATAAATATTTTATAACTGTTTCCTGCACAATATCTGAAATCCTTTCTGGAACTTGCAGTGTGAAACAGCAGCCTCGAGAAAAATATCGATAGCTCCAAGTCAGCTGACTTGTCGATATGTCACCTTCAGAGCATCCCTTTAAAGCTTGGGATTATATGTTTGTGATGATCAATAACATCTCCCTAAGAATTTGGTCTATGGATTTGTATTTGAAGCATAGTAAAGTTTACACGGCTAAAACAGATAATGCAATAATGCACATCTCTGCAGTTAATACATGTCTAAGTCCAGTGGATGCTTATTAATTACCTCTTAGCAAACTCCCCTTGAGACCACTCCATGACCACTTTGGTATCCTTAGTATTTAGAACTGTGATTACTAGAACTCATCCATGTGGTAATGAAAAAGCAGTTTTGTACAAAACTGCATCCTAACATTCTTTAGGATTAAAAAAAAGCTTGTTTCTAGAAAGTTATAAAAACTGAGTACAAGCTAAATATAGATGAATCAGATAAGTAGTCCCCAGCATTCATTAGTTGAGTATTAAATGCTGCCTGCAGGCTACATGGGTTTTGGGACTGACCAAGCTGCCAAACTGCCCCCAAATCAATACTTTCATGTATGTAAAATATTACTGAGTAGAGTGATCTTGCATTTGGCTTGTAGTCAGCCACAGATATGATGTCTGGTTTTGGAAAAATCACTTAGTAGCAAACAATTTTAGTGCTAGGAAATGAGGCAGAGCTTTTGTAAAGAATCCTCACTTTGTGGGAAACTGAAGTCCAGGGAGGTTAAAACATTTACTTAGGGTCACACAATGAATTTTAATGAATTGCAGCCACAGCCCAATTCTCCTGACCCCCAATCCAGTGTTCTTACCATGAAATAATCCTCTCTCTGTGCAACACTGATTATATCCAAAGCCAGATTCTGCCCTTCACTGTCAGTGCAGCCCAGGTGTAAGGCATGTGCAGGGTCCACTCTGTTTCCCTTTGGCAGCCCAGTACTAGCATCTGTGTGGGGCTGGTGATGGCTCTTTGAAGTGCTTTAAGAGCAGCACCCCCTGAACTTATGACTTGAGAGATGAGTCAGGTCCATGCTTGGGCTCACGTGAGGATGGCTCATACACACAACCGGTGATGGGTACTCACACCACCCATCCACACACATATCGCTGTCCCTTCTGTCACTAAGATGTGGTAGTGATGCTCCGTGGAGTCATGATAGATGTCAACAAATTAATAGATTCTATACTCTGAACATTCTAAGGAAGTAAATTCAGTGTGTAAAACCTTAGAACAGTAGGGCAAGTTGTATAAGATGGTTTTATCTGCATATAGCACTCACTATGAGTGTTTAGAGTTTTCCCCATGTCGTGTAGGTGATATGACTCCAGGATGAGGGGGGTCCTGTAGTCTTTGTTCATAGTTCTTATTTGGGGATGCAAGGTGTCCAGAGGAAGTAGCAAGTTGAGCACAAGCTATTAGAGAAAGACCTGATCTTTAACATTTGCATTAAATATAGATTATCTGTGTTAAATAAAAGTGTGTTTGACAATCACAAGAGATGTCTGAGTATTGCTGGACACTCAGAAAGCAGGCATTTCCTACAAATCGCTTAGGGCTGTGGTAGTTGAGGGAAGACTGAGGTCTTGAGAATGGGTGAGTGAAGCGCCTCATTTCCAGAACATAGAGGACTTAGTTATCTGATATAAGGAGAAGAAGATTCTGAATCACTTATGGTAGGAGATACATACATACCTTTATGTATGTATTTAGAGTAGTTACCTTTGTTTTCAAATATACATATTTCATGTAAATGGTTTACAACCAACCTGTCCTGTGTCTTTAAGTATCCATTCATTAAGTGTATGTAAAGGCCTGAAAAGAATGATGCTGATACTAGCCCCAGATACTACACCAGCCTGTGAGATCACCTTCCTGTGTTCCTTCTGCATGTTGGGCTGAGAGGTCAGTGCTGCCTCCTACCTTCCTGGACTCCCTATTGCTGGAGGGGAGCCCATCCTGGCTCTACTGGGTGTGGTGGAGATTGCGCCCCCCAGAGAGTAGTCAGTTTTCTTTGGATGAGTGCTCTTCTAAAGTTGGCTACCGAGGCACTGAATGATGGGCAGAAGTGCCTCTTCAGCAAAATTGGCTTTACAGGGTCATGCTTTTGTCTCAAAGCCTTACTCATCAGAGGGAGAAGTAATGTTACAGGGAAAGAGGGTGGATTCCAGATCCCAGCAGGGCCTTGGACTCACATCAGCTAGGATGGACCTCTTCGCCTCAGTTCCTTAGCACAGAGGGACAGCTTTTTATTCTCCGAGGTCGGCTTAGTTTTCTGAGAATGTTAACAGGACATCTTGGGTGGTTTCCATCATCTTGTGCACCTGGTGACAGAATGTAGCCCATCTCTGAAGCATTTCTTCATGCCTGTGCCAAACTCCTACCCTACCAATGTGGGGGGGGCCACCATCAACACCGGTGATGTTTTCTGAGCTGCTTGTTACTGCCGAAAGCTCCAACTGCTCCTAACTAGGCTTCTTTTGTCCGCCTCCATCCCGATCCTTCCATTTAGAATGGGTTTGGAAGCCCTTGTGGAGTCATACGCATTCTGGAGACCTTCACTGCGGACTCTCACCTTTGAAGATATCCCTGGAATTCCCAAGCAAGGTAAAACAAAGTCTCCTGGGTCATAGATACAGCCAGTTCTTGACTGGAAGCTCGGGCACTGAAAAATGAATGAGTCAGTTGCATCTACAATGGTGACCTCATTACCAACATCCTCTTGTGACAGGATCCATCTCTTCTGTGTGGAATGAGGATGGGGACCAGAAAAATGGTTATAGGTGAAGTCTTGGATGTTTTAGGCTGTTTATATATTGCACGACCTTTATGTCACCCTTAAACGTCTTGTTAAAATTAGCATTGGACTGTGAGCTCCTGTGCCAGGCACACTGCACAGGGAGTCGCCAGTGGTGGTCCCAGTTCACCCTTTCTTGCCAGCTTCTTTCTTCACTTCCTTCAGCAGCATTGCCTGTAGACACAGTTCTCCTGTTGGATTTATGCTGAGAAGATCAGGCACACTCAGGCAGACTTCCTCTGGCTCACCTCTGAGTATTTCCCCCAAGCTCAGGCTAGTGTTTCCTCATGGAGAGCTGCATGCCAAGGAATGATGCTTCCTTCTCTGCTGGGTAGGTAGGACTCTCAGCCCACTCCTGCACTCAGGCTTTTTATGCCTGATCCTGCCCAGCAACCCGGTGACAATTAACATGCTGGGTTTTAGATAATTATCATTGACCGGCTTGGGCTTTTAGATTATTTTGAGAAGCTATATAAAAGACTGTTGCTGGAGCAATGAAGGCTTTACAACCTGTCCAGCCTGTTTGAATTCTCTCCCCCTAACTTTTGTCAAGTTTGCAAACATCAATCTGCCAGCGAATCCAGAGAGGGGAAGAGGGCCACCACCACCATTATTGATTGGACCCAGGGTTAACCACCCTCTCTGTTTCAAAGGACTGTTTCTATGGTGGGCCTTTGCTCTCGTGTTAGCATGTGAGTCACCAACCTGTTTTCTGGTTGGAAATAAGATTTTTGAAGTTCTAGACTATTGTCTTCTTGCAATAGCCCTCTGGGGTACAGCCATTGATGCACACAAGCTTTTGGTGGGAAGCTGCAGATGTGTTTGAGGCAGGATGTGTCTTTGACCAGTTTGGCTCTTTCCTTTAAGTTACTTCTATTTTCTTGCAAGAAAACATATCGACCCAGAGCAAGGTCTGCTGAAAAAGTAAAATAAGGAAAGAAGACAGATGATAACTATACTCTCTGAAGACGATACAGAGTGAGATGAAATTTATAAAGTTGCCAGAAAAGTCAGTATTCGTAATATTTATTAGAGAAAAATCTGAAGCCTTTGGGAAAGCTGATGGAGGGAGAAAATGTGAAAATTCTATGTGGCAGTGTCCTAATATCCTCTGCAGTAAAAAAAAATTATTGCCTGGGGAGATCATTTGCCTTGGGAATGTTGAGAGGATCTGTGTCTAACATGTTGCTGTCGGAATTCAGTAAAGTTATAATTCCTTGAGAGACAAAAGCATCTCCTTTTCGTTGTTCAGTGTAGGCTTCCTTGTGACAAGCTGTGTCTCGCTCATGCTCACAAAATCGAAAGGCAGACATGGCTGTAGAGTCGTTGCTCTTTACATTTCAACTTCTTTTGTAGGAAGTACGAGTTCCTCCACGTTGCTCCAAGGCTCTGGGAGTGGTGTCCCTGCCACCCACCCTCATCTTTTGTCTGGCTCCCCTTGCTCCTCTCCTGCCTTCCATCTGGGGCCCAACACCAGCCAGCTGTGTAGCCTGGCCCCAGCTGACTACTCTGCCTGTGCCCGCTCTGGCCTCACCCTCAACCGATACAGCACATCCTTGGCCGAGACTTACAACAGGCTCACCAACCAGACCGGCGAGACCTTCGCCACGCCCAGGACTCCTTCCTATGTGGGCGTGAGCAGCAGCACCTCTGTGAACATGTCCATGGGCGGCGCTGATGGGGACACTTTCAGCTGCCCACAGACCAGCTTGTCCATGCAGATTTCGGGGATGTCCCCCCAGCTCCAATACATCATGCCTTCACCTTCCAGCAACGCCTTTGCTGCTAACCAGACCCATCAGGGTTCCTATAACACTTTCAGGTTACACAGCCCCTGTGCCTTGTATGGATATAATTTCTCTACATCCCCCAAGCTGGCTGCCAGTCCTGAGAAAATTGTTTCTTCCCAAGGAAGTTTCTTGGGGTCCTCACCGAGTGGGACCATGACCGATCGGCAGATGTTGCCCCCTGTGGAAGGAGTGCACCTGCTTAGCAGTGGGGGTCAGCAGAGTTTCTTTGACTCTAGGACCCTAGGAAGCTTAACTCTGTCATCATCTCAAGTGTCTGCACATATGGTCTGATGAATCCTTGAAGTTTAAACCATATTCCGATTGGTCTAATGTATTTTCTTTTCTTGTTTTCTTTTTCTTTTTCTTTTTTTTTTTGAAAGCGATATGAAAAGAAACTATCAGTAGCTTGTAAGATTTACATATAATAGGAAGTGAAGGCTCACTGAGTGTTTTGACTTTCTCATGGTGAGATTGTAATTATCTATGGTATATACATATACCGTATATAGCATGTGGAGTTTTGCAGCCTACAAAACCACATCCTCCCCCCTCCCCACCCATTTCGTCTAGTTGCACAGAGTATTGGCATAAGTAATAATGTTTAACCAAAATTCTCAGACTCTATTAAAAACCAAACAGCAAACTTAAAACTTGGCAGTGATACTAACCAGACCAAGACTTATAACTTAATTTATCAGAAAAATGCTCTACACAGTTTCATACTTGAGTGTTGATAACTAACAGTAACCAGCACATGGAGTCTTGTGATTTCTGTTATTCTTGGGCACAATGTGAGAACCTAAAATGCAAAAGCCAGTTGAGGTCTTGGTATTAGTTCTGAGGTATTTGTAATCATGAAGGATTAGCTTTTGTGTTCTTGCTTGCTCTTGTTTGTCACAGATAGTAGATGACCTTGGTTCTGTAAAAATCCATGACCTATGATAATTTTTCACTTAAGTAAAGTGGAAGAGAGGCTTGTACTTTCTTTTCACTTTCCATTGGGTATATAAGAGGTACTTACTCATCTGCAGAGAATAAATTTCTAGTATTTTGGGTTTTTTGCTCATTTTATTTCGTTTAAGTAGACCGTTAAAGAATGTTCTAGTAAACATTTTTAGATTCCAGTTTTTGCCAGGGAAGGAACACATGATATGAGTGGAATGGTAAAAAGAAAATAAATCCACCTCAAATTCTTTGATTCAAATGAGAAGTGTCTGTCTTTTTAAATCAAGAGGAATAATGTTGTCAGCTGTCCCTTAGATTTTTATAGTGTGGTTTTTCATTCAGGATATTTTTTCCATTTTGCTTTGAGATTCCTGATCCATGGTCTATAAGGAAAAAGGCATTTATGCTACTTATTTACGTCTCGTAACTCCTACAAATTGAAACCTCCCTTCCTCCTTAACTTTGTTTCTCTGAGTCTTTCCTGAAACAGATTCTAGGCTTTTATGGTATTAAATAACACTGTGAGGAATTTCAGGGGGTTATCTCCAGCAATCTGTCTTTTGGGGGTTGTAGTGCAAAGGCCAAAGCCCATTACTATAAAGACCCTCTTACAGGATGAAGGAGGAAGATACTAATTATGATAAAGGATCTATAAAACTTTTAACCTCAGCAGCATTTTCGACCTCAAAACTGGAAAAATGAAAACAGAATTAGTTTTTGAAAAATCCCTAAAATAATGTATACATGGTTGAAGATTTCAAAACAAGTAACTTCGATAGCACATTATGAGATGAATCAGAAAGGCTAAGAATGCATGGTGAGGAGCATTACCATCTGTCTGTTGAGAAACTAAAGTAATACGTCTGTTCCTTGACTCATTAACGACCTTTCATATATTTGTCAAGCTAAAGCAGTGTGATTTCCTTTCATTTGTAAACAGAATTGCTTTAACTCTTCCCTAGTTTAGATGGGGAAAGGGTGTAGTTCCTGATTTGCTTCTTTACTTTAACACAACATGGCTGTTAAATATTTAGGCTGATAACTATTTGAAAAGTAGTTGCACAGGATATGACTCTGTTTATGGATGTTGATAAATTTCCCCATGGATTCTGTAACAATTCATCAAATTAGTATTGATTTTTAAATTGAAGATTAGCACGAAGGGACACAAACTATTTCCAGTAGGTAGATCTGTATAAGATGTTTGTGTGTGGTGTTGATTGCTTGACAGAGATTTAGGAAAAGTCCTCATGAGTACATCCCAGCCTTAATGCTTAGTACAGTTCAAGAACAAGAGTTTTCTATCTTAAGAAGACATGGAAATTAATTAATGATCCATCCCCATATATACTAATAGGGAGAGCATTTTCCTTTTTGCTGTTGGTGATATGAAATGATACCACAATACGAGTAGAATTTTTTATTAATTTTTTTTGATTTAGCAATATTGTACAAATTGCTGTTTCCTTTAGGCTTTACTGTAAATATTAATCACCATGTCACTTCAAAGACTAGCCTTTTATCATTATATTAAATGACATACATGCATTGATAATTATAATTATATATCTGTATTTTATTAAAAAAGTGCTTAAGAAATTATATATTAAAGTGTGTTACTAAACCCTTTTACGACTTTGGAGGGTAATCATTTAAAGTGTCTATAAATGTTGTTCCAAGAACAAGCACACATATGAACACCCCAAACACAAATTTTGTAGCTTTCGATTACAAGGCATGGCAAAATGGGTCTGGCATTCATTTTTCATATGTTAAATATAATTTCTTGGTGCCCTGACCATGTCATTGAAGGTGAAGCCCTGACAAATGTTGAACACATGAAAATTCAAATGTAAGAAGAGAAGGACATGGTGGTATGTTTTGTTTCTGGTCTAGGGGAGAAGGGCAAGCATACA
Organism: Panthera tigris; assembly: GCF_018350195.1. Taxonomy (NCBI): domain Eukaryota; kingdom Metazoa; phylum Chordata; class Mammalia; order Carnivora; family Felidae; genus Panthera; species Panthera tigris. The sequence continues at coordinate 75,711,528 of NC_056664.1, read as the reverse complement.
AGAATGAGGCGCTTTTACCACTGACCAGTGATGACAGATCACTTCTAGACCCCTTGACTGGAAAACATTCCAAGGGACATTGTGATGAGGTGATGCTGCTGCTATCACAGCCAGTCACATTTTGAAAATTAACACTTGCTTCTATACAAGCTCCTTCCCAGAGGTCAACAGCTTTTCACAAGCAGGGCACCCACTTGCTGACCCCTGATTTCTGGAATGTAGGGGGTCAGGAGACTTCCACAGTCCCCAGAAGAGATTGGAGCACAAGGTTGCTGATCTAGCAAAGGATCACCCTCACTCTTCACATTAATTAATGGAATTTTGAGCAAAAGAAACCTCACTTTAAAATGTGAATTCCTCTCGGGGTGCCTGGGTGGCTCAGTCGGTTGAGCACCCGACTTCGGTTCAGGTCATGATCTTGCAGTTTGAGCTCCAGCCCTGCATTGGTCTCTGTGCTGACAGCTCAAAGCCTGAAGCCTGCTTCAAATTCTATGTCTCCTTCTCTCTCTGTCCCTCCCCCGCTCTCTTTCTCTCTCTCTCAAAAATAAATAAACATTTTTAAAAAATGTGAATTCTTCTTGAGACATCACTCCCCAGATTTAAACCTAAATCAGCAACTTGCACCTCACTATGAATTAGATAAACATAAGCTTTGGAGGTAGCCAGAAGTTTGATTAGAAGAAAAGAGCAATTTTTGGAGTAGGGCAATTCTGGAAAGATTTGGAAGGGAAGAGGAAGGTGCAAGGAGAAGGCTCTCTAACCAAACTTGGTGTAAAGCCATTAAAAATAATCATTTCATGAGCTTCTTTCAGGAGTCATGGCAGAGCTGGTGGATGCTATGCTGATGCTGTCTCTAATTAGACAGGTTTGTAAAGAATCCTTTCAAAGTGCAACCATGCCGGGTTTCCTCATGGGGAGTTTATTGACTCATTTACATGGAGGTTTTCTAAAGCTTTCCATTGGAAATTAAATAATTTTATTAAGTTATTACCACATTATGTTTTAATATCCTTGATTGTCAGTCATTCTGTAAAATACGTGCTGAGGGATGCCTGGGTGGCTCAGTTGGTTAAGTGTCCGACTTCAGCTCAGGTCATGATCTCATGGTTTGTGAGTTAGAGCCCCGCATTGGGCTCTGTGCTGACAGCACGGAGCCTACTTGGGATTCTCTCCCTCTCTCTCTGCCCCTCCCCTGTGTGCTCTCTCTCTCTCTCTCTCTCTCAAAATAAACTTAAAAAATACATGCTGAGTTGAGAGTAAGGTTGACTATGTGAACAGTTAGGTAGACATACATGAATGCAACCTTCTAAGAGCTCAAAGCTTAAAAACATTAGTGATGGAAATGAGCAAATAATAGATATTCAAGCATAAAAACATCCAAGACATATATAAACATAGTCTCCTTCTACATGCTGATAGACTTTCAAATAATAAATTTTCTTTTTTTTGGAATTTTGATATGGTGAGAACATCATTCCTTGGGAATTAGGGAGCTTGGTTTCAAACCATGGACTTCCCAATCATGATTTTGGACAAAAACTTCATCACCTCAGATCTCAGTTTTTTTATGTGTGAAAGGGGTAGCCGAAATGAGGAACTTTACTGTTCCTTTCAGTTTTAAATTCATATGACAGTTTATAGAAAACATTCAGCTGTATAATAGGAAAATAGTTTTATAAAAATATATCTTTATATAGGTCTTTTGGAAAAAAATACATATTTGTGTATATCTATTTTTACAAAGAACATACCATAACCAGGATTATTTTATTTTATTTTATTTTATTTTATTTTATTTTATTTTATTTTATTTTATTTTATTTATTTTATTATTATTTTTTTAACGTTTATTTATTTTTGAGACAGAGAGACAGAGCATGAACGGGAGAGGGTCAGAGAGAGAGGGAGACACAGAATTCAAAACAGGCTCCAGGCGCTGAGCTGTCAGCACAGAGCCCGACGTGGGGCTTGAACTCAACAGACCGCGAGATCATGACCTGAGCCGAAGTCGGACGCTCAGCCATCCAGGCGCCCCTGGCAGGATTACTTTAAATTTATTGGATTACTTAGAATTTACCTTTTAAATGGAACTATCCTTTGTTAGTTATAATATGTAGGGCATACTTTAATGTTTTAGTATTTGGAAGAATCTGAACTTAAGGTATTTGCTACTTTACAGTGAACAGAAAAAGATGTTAATAAAATTTCTTTTTCATGATGCTCTTATTGAATGGCATAAAATTATTTCAATTTGGAATAAGTAGTAAAATATCTAGAGATCACTTCAAGTACATTCAAAATAAATTTAAATCATCATCCAGAAAACACTTGAATGTGTCTTTTTGAAGGGTTTGATTCATGCTGAGACTCACATAGCATAATATAAAACAATTGATTATTCTCTAATTCATAGAATTTATACAAGGCTGGATCTTCATACACATCCTGTGTCCACATTTTACATTATAGTGATCAGGTCCTAGAATAACTTAATAAGGGCGAAATATTTTTCTGAATAACAGCTTTGTTGAGCCACAATTCACAAGCCATACAATTCACTTATTTAAAGTGAGAAATTCAATGGTTTTTAGTATATTCAGAGTTGTGCAACCATTGCCACAATCAATTTTAGAACATTTTCATCACCCTGCGAAAATCTCTGTGCCAATTAACAATCACCCCACCTTTCCCTCTACCCCTTCTTTACCCCAAAGTCCTAGGCAACCACTAAGCTATTTTTCTATCTATAGATTTGCTTGTTCTGGACATCTAATGTGAATGGATGGACCACATACAATATATGGTCCTTTGTGACAGACTTGTTTCACTTACAATGTTTGCAAAGTTCATTTGTGTTGTAGCATGGATTAATATTTAAATATCTTAAATTGCTAAACGGTATTTCATTGTAGGTATTTTTCACATTATATTTATCATTCATCTGATGGACATTGGCTTGTTTCCATTTTTTGGCTGTTAGGAATAATGCTGCTAAAACATTTGTGTGCAAGTGTTTATGTGGGCATATGTTTTCCTTTCTTTTGGGTATATGCCTAAGAATGAAATTGCTGGGTCCTGCTGTAATGTTTCATAGAACTTCCAGACTGTTTTCCAAAGTGGTTGCACCATTTTACATTCTTACGAGCAATGTGTGTGGGTTCCAATTTCTCCATATCCTTACTAACAGTTGTTATTATCAGTCTTTTTGATTATAACCATCTGGGTGTGAAGTAGTATCTCATTGTGGTTTTGACTTGCACTTCCCTGATGACTGATGATGCTGAATATCTTTTCCTGTGCTTTATTGGCCATTTGTGTATCTTCTTTAGAGAAATGCCTATTTAGATCCTTTACTCATTTTTAATTGGGTTGTCTTTTAACTGTTGAGGTATAGGAGTTCTTCATATATTCTAGATTTTAGAGTCATCAGATCTATGATTTACAAATATTTTTCTCCCATTCCATGGGCTGTCTTTTTGTCTTTTAGCTTTACATATGATGTCCTTTGCATTGCAAAAGGTTTTAATTTTGAAGAGATCCAATTTACCTATTTATTTCTTTTGTTGCTTGTGCTTTTAGTGTGAGGGCCAAAACATTTTAATGAACTTTTAAAATTTTCCTTTTCACATTGTTAGTAGAAATAGTAGTAGTAGCATTTTAAAGTGATTTTTGGGTTTAGAAATTTAATAGTATTTGCTAAATTACACCTCCTCCCAACACACCTGGAATGTTCTTAGGTAGATAATGATATATCCTTCAGTGTCTTTTTTAAAAACTTACTTATTCAGAGAGAGGGAGAGAGAGAGATTATCCAAAGCAGGCTCCACACTGTCAGCACAGAGCTTGATGTGGGGCTTAAACTCACAAACCATGAAATCATGACCTCAGCCGAAACCAAAAGTCTTAATGCTTAGCCGACTGAGCCACCCAGGAACCCCTACATCCTTCAGGGTCTTAAGGGTAAGGTTAAAGGATCCCAAAGCATCATGAAATTTTTATTATCATAGAAAAAGTTTTGCACTCTCAATTTTTATTTAATCAATAAATATTTATTGAGCATCTTCTATTTGCTTGGCATTAAATATTTGGGGTATAGCAGTGAAAAAACTTTTGGTGTCTTCAAATGTCTTGTAAAAGTTGAAATGTTGGTTTCCTGGAAAAACCTTCATACTAGAATATATCACAGTTGGCAGGAAAAAAAGTGTTGCCTCTTGGCTTCTCTATGAGTTGGTGCCCTTGCCCTTATTATGATGTTACATATCCCAGATGGTCACTGCAGAATGCTTGCTCCTGTGCCAAGGTACAACAGGGATGCATTATCGCCTTAACTTGGAGTTTGTTTTGTGGTTTTCTTTGGAAACCCTAACATCATTTAAATGCAATTTTTTCAATTTGGCTCTGTTTATAGAACTGTAATAAGATATTTCTCTATTAATAGCAGGAAGGGAAAACCTTGCTTGTTTAGGGTTTTGGAAAACTCCTGCACATTTTTCTTGAAGGCATTTGATGAAATGGATTGCAGGACATTTGCAGATTCCTTTTTATTAATTTGTCTAAATGAATTTCAAGAGAAAATTAGTTAAAATACATTTTTCAAACAAAATAGAATCTCTCACTCAGCAACAATAAAGAGAATCTTAAAGGAACATCTATCAAGGAATGTTACATGCTTCCAGTAGTGCCTTGCCTTAGGGAAGATTGGCTCAGAATGAACAAACATCATGGTGGGTCCCTTATAGCTTCTGCTCATTTTGTTTTTCCAAATGTGATAACCTTGGTGTGTGGGGAAGAAAGGAACTGGAAATGGTATATGTTTAAATGTCTGCTATCTGCTCAGTTTTACCTTAAGGAAATATAACAATTTAGAGCCAGAAGATCCTAAGAGACCAAGTAGGATAGTTTTGGAGAAGCAAGTGACCTTCAGAGGTAACCCATGTTGACTCATCCACAAGCTTTGGACAAGATATTCAGCAAATTTGGTGGTAGTCTCCAATGACATCAGACATTTTCAAACTTCCTTGTCGTTCCTCATGTTTTTCCTTCAGTCCTGAATGTCCTTCAAACCTACATTCTCATTATTCAAAACTTACTCTAGTCTTTCTTCAATGAAACTTCAATAATTTACATTCCTTCCATTTTCCTTTCCCCAGTAGAAATAAACTTTCCCTCTAAAATACTGTCACAGTACTTTGCATTCTTCTTTTAAAGGAATATACCTCAACATATGCTTTTCATGTAGGTCAACTAGCTCAGCTACAATGGGAGATCTGTGAGGGAGGGAGCTGTATCTCATTTATTTTTGCCACAGCATATGGTAAAGATAAAAAATGATTAATGAAGGAGTGGATACATGAATAAATGTGTCAATAAATGAATAAAATAATGAATGCATTTTGTAAGCCTAGAATGGGACCTCAAATTTGGTAAGTCTGGAGGTTTTGCCTGGTGAGCTGCCATTTGCCATTATTAATGAAGACACAGAGGACTGTAGCTTCCTCATAAAAAGATAGGGTAAAGAATACTTCTCTCCCTCTTTCCTCTCTGTATTTCCTTCTTTTTTCTTCCTTTCTCCCTCCCTTCCTTCTTTGCTTCTTCCCTCCCTTCCTCTCTTCTTTCTTTCCTTTCTTCCTCCCTTCCATTCTTCCTCTCTTTCTATTATTCCTTTCCATTCCCTTCCCCTCCCCTCTCCTCCCCACCCCTTCTCTCTTCCTCCATCCCTTCCTTCTTTCCTTCCTTCCTCCTTCCTTCCTTCCTTCCTTCCTTCCTTCCTTCCTCCCTCCCTCCCTCCCTCCCTCCTTCCCCTCCTCCCTTTCACCCTCCCTTCATTCCTTCCTCTCCTTGAACTGAATTGTATGAAGAGAGAGTCATGGCCAACACCTAAATAAGATGCTCCTCCCCAAACTGTAGGTATTTTATTATGAATATCTCTGAAAGCTATTATGATGTTATGTGAATTCAAAGGGGAGACACTACTACAGGAATAATGTGTTACATGCAACTTGGAGATCATTTAGTGTATGGAGCTTCAGTGGGCTGAAGTTATGGTTTCAGGAATTGACTGTTTCTGTTGCAGGCACCTCCTAGAGTCTAGTCTAGAAATAACAGGGGGGAAAGTGAGGCTTTCTACATCCTGTCATCCAGCTAGTCACAGACGTGTTGTTGATTGTAGCGAGATAGTCAGGGTGATAGAGCAGCCCAGGCTTCACAAGAGATGGGCATATTGTATCCTGGGAGTTATGGGCCCAGTGGCTTTAAAGGGATTGCTGTATTAGGTTTTACTAACATGTTGACTTCTAAGTTATTAGTTGTATGTCTGTGCAAGTGAGTTGATATTGTAATAAACATTATTTCATCTAGAAAAAACACTTATTTTTTAAAATTTTTTTTTAAGGTTTATTCATTTTTCAGAGACAGAGAGACAGAGCATGAGTGGGGGAGGGGCAGAGAGAGAGGGAGACTCAGAATCCAAAACAGGCTCCAGGCTCTTAGCTGTCAGCACAGAGCCCGAAGTGGGGCCCGAACTCACAGATGGCGAGATCATGACCTGAGCTGAAGTCGGATGCTTAACCGACCGAGCCACCCAGGCGCCCCAGCACTTATTTTATAATATAAAAATATAAAATTGTAGAAGAGGACCTAGAGATCTCTCCATCTACCATGGATTAGGGGTGATCTGTCAAGAAAAAAAATGTTTTCTTTCTTGGTGGAGACCCAGGACACTTTGGGGAGAATCTTTGTATGAGAGAAACCATAATGATGGCTGTTGACCCAGCAGCTGGTGCCATCTTAGGGGCAAGCATCTTAGATGAGTGGGTCACTGTATATTGGGACACACATACTTCTTATTGCTATTTGTCGAATCCTTTATCTCTGGAATTTAGGATAGTACTTTGGCTTGTTGGTTTGCTTGATTTCATAGTCTAGTGGTAAGATCCACCAAGAGCTTGGGGGTGAAATAGTAATATATAGGGGGAAAGAATATATATAAAGAAGGAGGCCCTACTGAGTTCACGAAGTATCTTTTACCATAGCTCTGCTTTGGGGCTACCAGATATGTGCCCAGATTGATAAAACTGTACTCTGTATTAATTGCCTGTTTTTTTTTTTTCTACTTTCCATGTGTGTGTGATGCATCTTTCAGAACCCCAGGGAGAAGGTTGTGCATGACATCCTGAGTTCTTTTTTTTTTTTATTTTTTTTTATTTTTTTTTTATTTATTTTTGAGACAGAGAGAGACAGAGCATGAACAGGGGAGGGTGAGAGAGAGAGAGGGAGACACAGAATCTGAAACAGGCTCCAGGCTCTGAGCTGTCAGCACAGAGCCCGATGCGGGGCTCGAACTCACGGACTGAGAGATCATGACCTGAGCCGAAGTCGGACGCTTAACCGACTGAGCCACCCAGGCACCCCCCTTTTTTTTTTTTTTTGACATCCTGAGTTCTTAACCCATGTGTTTGATTATTTACATGAAGTTCAAGCATTCATTCATCTCTGGACTTAGAATTTGTTAAGCATTTGCCACATGACTGATTCTGCTGCTAGAAATGTGATGATGAGCAAGAAAAATTTATTCTTTTGGGGGTGCCTCATCACCGGGTCACATGTGCAAATACACAGTCAAGACACAATACAGTAAATGTTAAGATAGAGGTAGTATCAAGAGTACCAAGAGGTAATACCAAGTTCCAAGGGAACATTGGAAGATGTGATTAAGATTATATGGTGGCAGTGGGAGGAGAGGGATCAAGGAAAGCTGTGAGGTGAGGCTCTGTTTGACAAAGGCCTGGAGGACTGGGAAAAATGAGGGATGAGTATTCTAGAACAGAATACTCAAATAGTCCAATGAACTTTCTGTAATAATGTAAATGTTACCTATCTGCATTGTCCCATACAGTAGTTACATGTGGCTACTGAGCACCTCAAGTGAGGCAAATATGATGAAGGACTGATTTTTAAATTTTCTTCCATATTAATTATTTCAAGTTTAAATAGCCATATGTGGCTAGTGGCTACCATGTTGGACAGCAAAGCTCCAGGAAATTCTGCAAAGCAGAAAGTAGTGCATGTCCTCAAAGAAGTATGGATCGTGGGCAATGGACATAATAGCTTCTTCAGTATGTAGTTCACCTCTTGTGTGGATGATGCTTCTGGAGGGTTATTATGAGTAGGTCATGACTCTGTGGTCACTATGGTCACTAAAAGCTGACTAATTCTGTGTGACTCTGTCAGGCAACTCATTTATGAACACCTTTGCAGTTCTCCTTCTGTCCTCCAAGCAATTGGTCTTATTGTATAATCACTCAGCGATGACCCAGGCCTCAGGGTGTTTCCCTTCTATTAGGCAGACACAAACAGGGTATTTTCTGGGGAGTATACACGTTGTAATTCATTTTGACAAGGTTTGCTTAGGGAAGAGCAGTTATTAAGTCTGAAACAGGGAAGGTGGTTTGCAGGATCAGTGGCAACTTTCCTGCCTGGGGTCACTCCGCCACCCTCACTCCTTTCTTCTTGCTCTACTTCCCCACCCTTGGTGCAGTACCCGGATAATCATTTACTGGTGAATGAGATTGTTTCTCTTGCTTTACTTCCATTAGATGGGTTAAGAAGACACTCTCCGGGGAAGATGGGGAAACTTAATGCAGAATTTTCTTCACGTGAGATATAAAAAGACAACTAGAGTTTGTGCAGCATACGTACTGCCTATTCACATACATGATTTCATTTAGTTTTTACAACAATCTTGTGAGATGCTTTGGTCCTCACGTTATATGTAAGTGAGGAAACTAGGGCTCATAAAAGTTTAGGAGCTGCCCACAGTCACCCCCATCAGGCGACAGGCTGGGGCTCAGCCTTAGTCTTCTGATGCTTAAATTGTGTCTGAGAACATGGAAGAAAGGCGATTAGGGCAGTAATAATGATTGAGGATAAATTCCCGACTGGGAGGGGAGGAAGAAAGAAGAGAAGGGAAAGGAAGAAAAAAAAGAGGAAAGAAGGAGGTGCTCCTTGCTGATTTTAACTAAAACACAAAGCTCTTGTTAGAGAAAGCAGTCGGTTGACAGGAACAATCACCAAAACATATCCTTCAGTATAACTTCCTCTTGCCACCTGCTTCCCATGAACAGCCATCATGAATTGGTAGCTGAGAGATTCAGAGCTAGGGCAAAGCTAGTGGGAAAGTCTTGGTTATATTAAGAGCATTTGAAAGATAAAATGAGGCATATTAAATATTTTGAGTTTATCTGAGCAAAAATCGATTCTAACCAGGCAGTACCAAATCAGAAACGGTTGGGAGCATTCTGTGGATGGGAACTTAGGGACAGACTTTTATAGAGAAGAGGCAGAGGCAAAGAAAGGAAATTATTGATTGAATATAGTTTAAAGCCTTGTTGGCTGTTTGTGATTGGTTGTCCTTAGCATTTTGATTTCCTAATCTTAGAGCATTTACAGGCTCAGACTTTGGTTTACGTGTATAGCTACAACAGCTTTCGAGCCACATTAGTCCAGTGGCCTCTTTAGTTAGCAGAGTTTAGCAAAGAAGAGAAATGCATCTTCCAGCTGTCCCTCCAATGATCCCCCTGGAAACATGTATCCATGTTCTTCAAAATTCTGTGGGAAATAATATTAATGGTCAAGTCTTCATTTGAGAAAATTATTTTTTCTACGCCTCTTACAAGAGGGATCATATATATTGAGATAGTGAAAATCAGAGAAGAATGGTATCAACTTGTTTCTTTTTCTTTCTTTTTTTTAATGTTTATTCATTTTTGAGATAGAGTCCACTCATGCACTTGAGCTGGGAAGAGGCAGAGAATCTGAAGCGGGCTCTATATTGACAGCAGAGGACCCAGTGGGGGCTCACACTTACGAACCATAAAATTATGACCTGAGCTGAAGCCAGATGCTTAACCAACTGAGCCATCCAGGCACCCCAGTATCAACATGATTCTTGAAGGAAAATACCTAGTGCCAAAGTTGTCCAATCTGGTAGCTGTATTAGCTGAAGGAAAATTCCACCAGCTTGAAATTTAAATCTTGAGATTGTTGATGTCATTGCCTGATCTTCTTTTAACATGAATTGTGGCCTCAGAACTCCATTAGCTATTTTAATTTACAAATTAACAAATATTTATTGGACATCATTAGTGAATCAGGCATCATTCTAGGAACTAGGAATACTGTGGTGACTAGGGCACAGAATTGCCCTGAACACATAGCGTATGACCTTGCAGAGGAAAGAGACATTAATCAACTCAAATAAATATAAAAATCACCACAGTGTAAGTGTTCTCCATGGAAAGAGTGGTGCTCTGAGAGCATAACCAGGAAGAATGTAATTGAAGGAGGGAAGACAAGTGGTCTTGATTTTAAGTTTTAAGTTTAAAACTTAAACACACTCACTTGCATCCTGGGCACACTATACAGCTGCCCCTCACATAACGGGGATTGCACTGGTTTCCCAAGTGTCTCGTTGCAAGCCAAGTACATTTGTGAAATTGCTTTACTAGGAAAGCATGGGGAATGTTTCTTGTGCGACTGCCAGAGTGTGGCATTAGAAACATAGCCTGATGAGGTGCCCGGGTGGCCCAGTCGGTTAAGTGTCCGACTTCGGCTCAGGTCATGATCTCGTGGTCTGTGAGTTTGAGCCCCGCATCGGGCTCTGTGCTGACAGCTCAGAGCCTGGAACTTGCTTCGGATTCTGTGTCTCTCTCTGCCTCTCTGCCCCTCCGCCACTCAAGCTCTGTCTCTCAAAAATTAATAAATGTTAGGGGCGCCTGGGTGGCTCAGTTGGTTAAGCGTCCGACTTCGGCTCAGGTCATGATCTCACGGTCCGTGAGTTCGAGCCCTGCATCGGGCTCTGTGCTGACAGCTCAGAGCCTGGAGACTGCTTTAGAGTCTGTGTCTCCCTCTCTCTCTGACCCTCCCCCCTTCATGCTCTGTCTCTCTCTGTCTCAAAAATAAATAAACATTAAAAAAAAATTAATAAATGTTAAAGAAATTTAAAACAAACAAACAAACAAATATAGCCGGCTGAACAAATGAGCCTGACACACACATGCAACTGGTGTGTGTTTGATTCTTATCTGTCATCTACTAGCGAGCATCTGACTCTCCTGGCAATCATGACAGCTTATCAAGATTATTTAGTAAGTTTCTATGGTCTATTAGATCTTAAGTAAGGAAGAAAGGAAGACTATTTTATTTACTGGCAAGAGAGCACGGGATGTTTCATCATTTCTGTAACTGAGTGTTGCTCACCTATAAAAAACCCAAGTGATTCAGGGGTGCCTGGGTGGCTCAGTCAGTTAAGTGTCCAACTCTCGGTTTCAGCTCAGGTCATGATCTCACAGATAGTGGGTCGGAGCCCTGTGTTGGCCCTGAGCTGACAGTGCAAAGCCTGCTCGGGATTCTTTTTTTCCCCCTCTCTCTCTGCCCCTTCCTCACTTGCATGTATGCTCTGTCTCTAAAAAATAAATAAACTTAAAACCACATGATTAATATTTTAAAATAATTACTTAAATACGGAAATACATAAATTTCATACAAGCATCCTCTGTGTCAGAAGGAAGAGCAGGAGACAACTTATTATTTGCCAAAGACAAGAAGTCCTTTATGAGCATATCACTCAGGCCCAAACTGAGGGCACAAGCTCTTTACTATTGCCCCCATCTACCTCTATATCTATATCTGTATCTATATCTATATCTATATCTATATCTATATCTATATCTATATCTATCTATACCTATATCTAATCTATATCTAAATTTTCATAATCTAACATGTCAGTGTTTGAATGACTACGAACAAAAATATGATGCTAATGAAACTTGAGACAAGGCCTTATCAACAGTCTTGTACAACACATGAATCGATCACACCAGTCTCTTGTTGCTTGGCAGTTTCTTCTGCTGTCCATTGCTTTGTTTGGTATGCAATAGGCTATTTTTTTTTTAACATGTCTTCGACATACTATAAGGTGGCTTCTTCTACTTGTTCAGTCCCATAAAACACTTGGTTGTTGCTTTGTAAGGACAGGTGGAATTGATGTCATTCTTCCAGTGATGACTTTACTAATGTCAAATTTATGCCCCACCTTTCTGTCTGTGTGACTTTTTGTGTGCACAATAGCCTTTTGTTTCAATGTTGTATCCCTATGTAATCTTAAAGACATTTTATTTGCAGTTAAACTTGACCTTTGTTGTTCGAACAGTGCACAGAACTCAAAGAAAGTGATTAAAGTAGGAGCAGCATGGCTAAATGGGCACACAACATGCAGGCAGCAATGACCTTATTATTATAGCCACTCCCTGTAAGATGCCATCAACTCTAAGAAACATTTCTGTTTGAAAGATGTTAAAAATGTAACAAAAAAGTCACATATCCTCAAATCTTCGAAATACAGTATATTATAAATTATTAAAATATTTTTACAGAATCTTTATGGAAAGTCTTATATCTGATTGAAAGTTCAATGGAAATGAAATTAATGGTGATATCTGCTCTCAATTTACTTCCCCCCGACCCATGCTCTCTCAGTCTCTCCAAGACGTCCCTTAGCTTCTAAGAAAACAGAGTCTTTACAGATACTTCGGAGGTGTTGTCATGAACTTAAACCTGGTGCCCAGATTTTTGACTAAGCTCGGAGAAAGAGGCACCTCCAGTAAATGCTGAACAGCTTTCCTTCCTGCTCTGTGAACACTTGGCAGAAGTGTTGATGACAGTTGCAAGAATGTGATGCACAGCAGTATTCTTTACAGCAGTTTAATCTGTGTCATCAAATCCCCAGAAACCATGATTAATAGCAGCACTTGAGTTTGTTCTCAAGTTGTATATTTGGCAGTGGTGAACTTTGATCTACAGTTTCACTTTAAGGAATCATTATGACACAAACTTTTCTGTAATCCTTCCATCTAATTAAGCTCCACACAGATACCATGGAGGGGAACGTTTAATGACATTGCTGTAAGCTGCGTTTATTATACCGTTTTTAAGCACTTTCGTACGGGGAAGGGGTGTGTGTCATGTCCAGCCACCGAGTAGCCAGGGTCTCACAGAGCAATCTCATCACTCGGAAGTAGCCCATGCAGGGTTTTAATTAGGAACACAGAGTGGAAAACTAAACCTATAGGAAATTGTAGGCCAGGGATTTAATCTCAGGTAAAATTATTTTCTTTTCATATGGTTAGATGGGCTAAATTAGTAGTTTCTCATCTTTCCCTCCTCTATCCTTCTCTCCCTGCATTTCAGTGTAGAAACTACTCTCCATTCTCTTTATAATTATTTTCTAGAACATCACGGCCCAATAGAAATATAAAATGAACCACATATGTAAATTTAAATGTGGGGTGGTGGCCAATTAAAAAAAAGAAACAGGTGAACTCAATTTTAATAAAATATTCTATTTAACTCAATATATCCTAAGTTGTATTATTTAAATTTTTGTAATGTTTTATTATTTATTTTTGAGAGAGAGAGTGCGAGTGGGGGAGGGGCAGGAGAGAGGGAGACACAGAATCCGAAGCAGGCTCCAGGCTGTGAGCTGTCAGCACATTCCCCGTGGGGCTCGAACTCATGAACCATGAGATCATGACCTGAGCCAAAGTCAGACATCAACCGACTGAGCCACCCAGGCACCCCATAAGTATTATTATTTAAACATGTAATTAACATAAAAATTAATTTTTTAATTAATTTATTTATTTTTGGGAGAGAGAGCACAGAGTGAGGGGCAGAAAGAGAGAGAGAAAATCCCATGAGGTACAGAGAGAGGAAGAGAGAGTGTGGAGCCTGGAGTGGGGCTTAAGCTCACACAGAGCAGGGCTCGAGCTTCACCTGATGTGGGGCTCAAACTCAGACTGTGAGATTATGACCTGAGCCGAAGTCCAATGTTTAACCAACCACCCAGGAGCCCCATGATTAATATAAAAATTATTAATGGGAGATTTTACATTTTTTGACTAATTCTTTGAACTCCAGTGTTGATTTTACACTTAACAGCACATCTCAATTTGGATGCCAAATTTTCAGCGTAGTCCTTCCAAAACAATAAAATTTTATTTAATGGAAAAATATTTTACATTGTTTCTGTTTTTAAATTTAAACTTTGGTTAAGTTTGAGCTTCTGCAATAACATCAGCCACATCTCAAGTGCTCGGCTGCAAGGGTCTAGTGGCTATCAACATTAGCGTGGCTCTCAATCCGTGAGAACCAGAGTCCCGTGATTTGGGGATTTAATTGAATTCTATTAAACACTTGAACATATGCAGTCTTACTCTAGAATTATCGGGAAGAGGAGAAGTATGAGCATGGAGATCCTTACAAGGACCTGTGTGGGACTTGGAGGTAAAAGGACATCCTCCGTTTAGGAAAGTAAGGACTGAAAAGAGCAACTCATAGAACCAGAACACGGGATCACTATAATCTCTTAAAAAGTACTATTTATCTATAAATTAAAGACAAATTGGAATATTAGCAGAAAGTCTGCTGCCCTACTGGGAGTATTTGCTGAGTAAGAGGGAACAGAATCTGTTGAACACATCAGCAGAATGGAGGGCAATGAACAGGAATAAAACAGCAAAAGTCCACCTACTGCAACATACTTACTAATTGCTAGTACATCTTTAGCTTCTTGTTAAAAATTACTTCAGAGATCATTAAATATCATTTATCAGTTAAAAAAAGTAGCAGCCATTGTTATGAACTTGTTAGCCTTATATTGACGATATGAGTTAAAGTTTTTGAAGTCACATAATGGGACTAACACATAACAGGTACTTAGTGTTAACATCTTTTACTTCTTTCCTCATATCCACTGTAGTAGCCATATAACACTTAATCAGTTAAAGGATAAAAACAAGTCTATTTATCCTTAAGGGCAGCTAATGGTGTGACTCAAGATGAATTCCCGTAAAGACAATCATTGGATAATTGTTGGAGAAAAGAGGAATTTCTTTTATATATTATGAAAATGATTATTGGTTTATGATGAGCCTTAGGTAGACCTGGTGTGCTGGAGTTGCATGTATTTTGAAAACAAGACACAGTTGAAATTGGATTTTAGATTTATTTGTCACTGCAATAGAAGTGGAGGGGGTCAGGATGGGGCAAGCGGTGTGGAGGCAAGTAAAATTGATCAGAGAAGTGGGGAGACCTGTGGGCTGGCCAGTGGAGCAGTTCTGAGTGTGGCTGGTCCCCTATTGCTTGGACAGTATAGCTTGCTTCCCAGCCTGAGTCTTCCCAGGACGGACATCTTTGGCTTCTCTCTCTGCCACATGGTTTTAGATGCAATCTAGGCTTTCCAAGAGGGCACCTTGCCAAGGTTTCTAGGCTGGAAGGACAAGATAGCAACTTTTGATGGAAATGTGCCTGGCCTGTGTGATGCAGCGAGTTAATTAACGACGTTTAAAGTACTAAACTACCATCAGCTGTAATGGTTACAGAAACTGAGTCTCCATGAAGAACATTGAAGTAACGGAAATCCAATAAAAAGCAAAGTTGAGTTGGCATTAGATAAGGGGAAAAGGGAGCTATCAAAGAGGAAGCTGGACTTAGTGTCTGTTTAGCTGACCCACCATAACTTCAAGAAAAATCTGCTGGGCCCTGACACCATCTTTCCTACCAAAGTGAAAATAGGTTGGATAAGGAGGATTATCACTGTGGCTTCCAGAGAATATGATCTCTTTCTGCTGTTACTGAATTTATAAGAAGAAAAGAAAATGTGCTGAAGAAAAAAAAAATGTGCTGTTTTGAAAGTGACTCATTTATGGGCTTCTACATTGAGAGGATTCTGAAAGTTCCTAAAATATGTGAATGGAACTGTTCCACCAGGATGAATGTCACTTTTAGAGATCGGAACAAATGCACTAGCCCATGAAGATTATGGTCCTATTAAAGTTATTCTTTAATTCCTCCAGCTCTGTTGGTGTATTTGCCTTGTTTTTTTCAGGTACAGAGAACTGTGCTCATTGACCTTTAAAAAACGGCATCTTCTTCCTAAGTTCTTTGATATTTGGTCTTCGTGTTGATTCTGTTATAGGTATGTCTCTTTTCCTGAGTAAACAGCCTCGGGTTTCTTGTTGGCATCCCCTTTTCTACCAAGCAGTGAGGAGTAGGCTTTGTCAGGCACTGTTAAGCATCTGTGACTTGGAAGGAAGAAAGGCAGAGAGCTGGGAGGTTTCTTCTCTTCCTTCTTCCGGTGCAGGCCATTCCTTCCCCACACTCCTCCCAAACTAGTGGGTGGCCAGTGGTAATAATCACAACTGCTCTTTGTTGTGCACTTACGATGTTGCAGATACTCTACTAAATCCTTTACCTACTTTATATCATATTGTCTATGTAAATGTGCTAGGAAGGAAATAATATTATGATCCCCATTTTACATGAAACTATGTTTCAACCAGATTAAGTGATTTACCAAAGTTACACAGCTAGTGAGTACTCATGGCAGGACTCATACCGGGTCTGATTTGCTCCAAAGCCCACTTTATCAAGGGTTCTTGAATGTTCATTGGCACTAGTAAGTCAGAGTCTTAACTTCAGAATCCTTAGCCCCAGGCCTTCCTCTACCTAGTGACTTCTCTCCAGGCTCCCCTGCTAACTTTTCCTTTTCTATTTTATATGTACAACACGCCCTTTGGGCTCTGCTGCTGCTTGTGTTTTGGGAGTAGAAAGCTTCCAAACTTTATAATACATAAAAGGTTGGCAAAGGAAGCTTACGTTGATTAAAAGACATACACAGAAAGTTGGAAAAACAAGGGAATCAGGAAGTCCAGGACAGAGTTTGGCCAAGTGAGGGCTGAAAAGAGAAGGATGCAGAAATGAGAGTGGGAGGTTTTGGTTTTCACATTTGATGGCTTCAGTTCTGAAATAACACCTTTCATGTTTGTGTGTGTGTGAGCACATGCGTGTCTTAAAGGAGCAATTACTTATCATTTGTATGTGCCAAGTAAAATTCTAAATGCATCATGTTTATTTTAACACATTTGCTCCTAACAACAAACCTATTATTACTATTATTATCACCCCTATCTTATAGATGTGGACACTGAGTATCCAAGAGGGATTAAATAATGTACCCAAGGTAGCACAACTTGTGAGTGGCAAAGTCAGGATTTGTACCCAAGGGTTCTGGCTCCAGAAACCATGCTCCTCGTCACCCTGCTACCCCGCCTCCTGCACTGTGCTAGAGAACTTCAGAGTTTCCAGAGCACCTCATAAATGCTTTCCAAACATGTGAGCAGTAAGCAAGGCTCACTTACTACAGTTCATTCTCAGACCTTTTCTCTGTCCTGTGCTCTGTCTATTCTATGTCACACATGGTAGTTTCACAATAATATTTGTTGAATAAATGAATATTCTAGAAGGGGAAAGGGAAAAAGTTTTTTTGAACCTTGTGATATTGGAAATGGATATTCTTAATATTTAGCTATAGGATATAATCTCACTTCCTCACTACACATGCACGTGTGTACACACACACACACACACACACACACACACACTACGTTATTTAGTTTCCAACTGACATACTATCCAAAACCAACTGATAAGTGTCAAGTTCTTGCACAAATGCGTCCCTTGAGAGTTTCTTGCTGTGAAAGAATAAGTGTCATATTCATGGATTGGCAAGAGGTATTTCTTATTTTATCCTCTTTTTGGGGATCACCTGCCCAACCCCAGCACAAACCCTTAGAGCTAGTGGAGTAGATAGAGAATGACTGTCCAACAATGTCCCTGAGATCCCCCAGCTGAGTGGGGCCCTCCACAGTGACCGAGGACAAAATGTGTGAGCCAAAACACATGAGCTTTTGAATGCAGCCTGTTTCTTTCCCCACAGCTCTGTAAAATCAAAGTTTGAGGCACCGCAGGAGCTCTTTTTAAATGTCCTGGCCAGCTTGCTGCAGCCCAGATGTTGTTCCAGTCACTGCACTGCAAGCTCCAATAATCGCATGACTTGTGCCCCCCGGCTGCAGACCCACTCGCCTTCACTGGCACTGCTCCATAGATGTTACAGATGCCACAACTCATTTCTTTGAAGTCAGTGTGTTTTTTAAAAAAACACCTCTTTCGACAGATTTGGCCCAACTTCTCATTATATAAGCTGATCTGTTGGAACATCTGTCACCATTGCGGCTCTGGCCCCCATCCTCCCCTGAAGTATAATAACTTGACATTAATAAATAATGAGGCAGTGCTGAGTTTAACGCACATATTATGAGGCATTGAGGCTAAAATGGCAGTCTTTCATCTTTCAGGAAGACCGAAAGCCCAGATTAAGCAAACAAGGGAAACTCAGCTAGGGCCCAGATGAAAACGTCCAACTATTGCTTGCTTAAAAAAAATTATAATGTACCTCGCCTAATTGACTGTCTCTTAATAATACAGATTGACACAAGGTTAATGGGAAGGGCTGGAGCTTCATAGCTGGATGCATATTATACACAGTAACTTTCATTCTGCACCCTCTCGGTTACCACTTCTCTCAATGCTTTCTTCTCCCGGAGAAAGTGTTTTCTTAGCAGAAATAACCATTATAATTCAGTCTTGTGTTGACCTCTACCATAAAGAATAACGCCCTAGTGCTATGAGAATGCATGTAACACCAATGCATGAGAATCTCATTGGTGCTATGAATGTTTGCTCCTTGTTCTTCTGTGGGGATTATCTTGTGTACCTGTTACGTGAATACCTTCTGGGCATGTGGTAGCGACTGCCCTTTGTGCAAATAGAAAAGGAGATATAATCTGGTTATGCTGTAGTGTGAAACCCAAAGGTTTTGAAATTCAAATGTATTTCCAAATATTAATGGTTAAAGATAACCTAAAATCAAGGCAAACGCTTGAGGTTATAAAGATGACAAACAAGATGTGGTTCCAGCTTTTGTTCTTCAGTGCACGCGCGCACGCACACACACACACACACACACACACACACACACACACTCACTCACGTGAATATTCACACTCCTGCCCTGGACTTAGTTGCTGAGATTCTGCCTATCTTTTGCATCATGAGAGCTCTCTAAAGCCAGAGAGAGCGTCTGTCCGGTTTAGCCTATACAACTTTGTGTCATGCATGTGGATGCTTAATAAATAATGACAAAGGAAACGGTGCTGTAAGTGAGGATGGCTACTATTATTCCCACTTCAGAGATGAATGAATGGAACGAGAGAGATGAATTGCCTTGAAGCCCACATGGCAAGTCAGTCTCAACTTGGAAGACTGAGCCCCTGAACTGTCCCTGAACTCTACTATTTCTTCAGGTTTGGGCATGGGACGCTTATCTTTGGGATTGGCTCAGAAGCATGCTAAAATTAAAACAAAAACCTCAGAACTCTGGGAGCTTATGTTTTAAAGAGAAGATAGTGCAGAAGTCAAAAGTAAAATGACCAAAAAGTGATGCCTGCCCAAATCAGTACTCAACTAGAGTGAAAGAAAGAAGGGAGACTTCTTTGATGGTGCCAAGCCCAGGAGAGATTTCTCCCTAGTTCCTTAAAGGAACTCTGCCACACAGTTCAGTGTAGTTATGAAAAAACTCCATTTCCTTCACCTGGCAACAGTTCAGCGTCATTTACCAGAGTTCTTAGAGAATGTGACTCACTCGACTTGCCAGTTGGATTGCAGACACAATTGTTCCTGCCCATCCTCATCCCTAGAGTTGATCTGTCTGAAAGCGATTAAGGATAATTTTTTAAAAATACTACCCTGCCTCAGTCAGTTAAGCATCCGATCCTTGATTTCAGCTCAGGTCATGATCTCATGGTTCGTGGGATCAAGTCCCACGGTGGGCTCTGCACTGACAGCATGGAGCCTGTTTGGAATTCTCTATCTCCTTCTCTCTTTGCCCCTTCCCTGCTCTCTCTCTCCTTCAAAATAAGTAAATAAACTTTAAATAAAATAGAAATACCACCCATGTGTTTATTTTCCACTTTAATGTAAATTCCCAAGTAGAAACTGATTTATACCAGTTCTGATTCTTTCCCTTTGGACCAATGCTATGTAAATGTTTGTGTCATTTTTGGTTGACTCAACACAAAAATATCAGTCACCTTAATGTGCCAGGGCTCAAGCTGCTTGCTAAAATGCTAGATAATTTTGATATTCAGTTTTACCCTTGGACTAAGTTTCATTTTTTTTTTTTTAATGTTTATTTATTTTTGAGACAGAGAGAGACAGAGCATGAACGGGGGAGGGTCAGAGAGAGGGAGACACAGAATCTGAAACACTCTTCAGGCTCTGAGCTGTCAACACAGAGCCAGACGCGGGGCTCGAACTCACAGATTGCGAGATCATGACCTGAGCCAAAGTCGGCCGCTTAACCGACTGAGCCACCCAGGCGCCCTTAAGTTTCTTTTAATTAGAAAGAATAGTTGAGGAGTCAGTGTTCTGGTGACTTAACCCTTTTGATACATCACTTTCTATTTCTTAACAATTCATAATTTGGTCTCAGAACTCAGAACAAAAAGATTATAAAAAATTTACATATAGATGTAGTAAATATAAAAATATTTATATCTGGATGTAATATCTAGGTGTAATATTTATACCTAGATATAACAATTTTATATCCCATCTGTCTAGAGTTGACTTGTTATAACAAAAACCTATGTAACTTCATACACTACTATGGAGAGCTCGGCCCTGCACCACTTAGGTATTTGTCTAATTTTTGTTACCAAAATACATTGTAACCTGTTCACACTATTGGCTTTGGGCTCTGCAGGTTGCCTACCCAATAACCATCCTTCCTTTCTCCCTTGCTATCAGAACTTCAGTTGTCTTTTGAGAATTATTTGCCTTCCTGAACTCCTTTGCAGCTGTTGGTGACATTGTGAACACTTCAGGCCAATAAGGTATAAATTGATGTACTCTAGGGATTTCTTAAAAAGTTTTTATTTTCCTGGTACAGGAAAACTTTTTTCACTTCTTGTTCCCTTCTACTTTTCTTCTTCTTACTTAAAATACAGATAAAATCCGAGAGGTGGAAGAGCCATTTTGTGAGCACAAACATTGAGGCATAGTAAAGATAAGTTTGAAATTGAAGATTTGAGCCAGATGCGGAGGACCTTGTATGTCAGGCCATGAACTCTGAACTTTTTCCAGTGGTCCAGGCAGAGCCAGCCACTGGCAGGTTTTAATTGTAAGAGTGGCAAGAGTAGAGTTGAGTATGGGGTCAGTTGTAGAGAAGGAAGATTCTCTACAGAATTGCAAATTAAAGACAGGATCGTGAGGAGGCTGGGCTTTAATCAAAAGACTGTAAAATGGTATCCTGAACCATATTACAGTGAACTACTGAGTCAGTAACTAAAACTGGGCTGGGGTCTGCTTGACATGAAATTGAATATTAATAGAAGCTGGTATCTGATTTTAGGTAGAGATGCAGGATTTAGCTAAATAGCCATTATGTATGAATGTCCTGTTTTTAATTCCTGCTTTCCTTCTTCCCTTCTTCTACCCCCTCCCTCTTCCCCTGTGTCTTTTCCTCTTTGTCTCCCTCCCTCCCTCCCTCATTCCTTTCACCTTCCCTATTTATAGCTTTATTCCAATCCAGGAATGGTTATCTTTGAGAAACATAGAGGTTTCATTTTGTGTGTGTTCACACATGCACTCATTTAGCCATTGAGCTACGGTAAAATCAATTGAGAGAGCAATTTAAGAGCTACTATCAGAGGGAAATAGTGGCTTATGTGGAGGAGTACATTAACTTTAGCCTACAGTCCCCAAATCCCTCTCCTTTGGCCACATGGTATTGCAAACCTCATTGTTAGAGGGCACCATAACCTCATGACCCCAACAGTGGCAAAAGCTTGGCAGGCTAAGTGGTAGAACTTGTGTTCTGCTTTCTAATACTGCTGTCTGGTCTGGAGTGAGTTTTTAATGGGAAATAGCCTAGATGTGCATAAATTAAACTGACCACTACCTCCTGCCCTTACTCTTCACCTACCAGAGTAAGGGAAATCACTGTTTTTTGTTTGTTTGTTTGTTTGTTTTTTGCCTACTGCATATTTGGAAGGTATTTAGCTCCGTGTGGTACACATTCAGTTGATTGTTATTTGGGGGGTGGGCTTGGAAAGTAAGAACATTGCTGTTGCTCTTTCTGGAGACAGCCAGAAACAAACAAACCAAGAAAATCTATAGGCTCCTAACAGATGGGTTTTAAAAAGTAGGTCATGTTTTGAGCCCACCAACTTTGATGACATCCCTGTAACAGAAACTGGATTCCTAAGTGTCAGGACAATACAAATGAGGTTCTAAAATGGTCTCTGGATCTGTTACAGCTTCCAACTACAGCTGGGAAAAAAGTTGGGAGGGAGGTCTCTAAGGATTCAGGAAAGTAAAAACCATGCTGGGAAACCCTGAATTCATTGCTTTATCTCACTCCCTTGCCCCTTGGCCCCCTGGAAGAGATTGGGATTGACTTAGTCCTGAAGGAATTAAGATAATATGGAGATTTTAGAAAAAGTGTGTGTGTGTGAGTGTGTGTGTGTGTGTGTGTGTGTGTGCATGCGCGCACGCGCATGTGTGTGAATGTGTGTTAGATGGGGTGAGGACCATTTTTCTTCTTTTCAGTGAGAAACTTAAACAAGGCATATGAAGGCTAAATAACTAGACAAAGAGATTGTTGCTGCTTTAAGATGGTCTGTTTCTGGCAACCGAAGAGCTAGATGGGTAAGGTGTATGGTCTATGAGGAGGGAAGAAATCCACTCATCTTCTTCCTGGCCTGGGATGTATATACCAGGGAACCTCTTTTGATAATAGAATTATGTACAGATCAAGTTGATGAACTTGGAGCTCAGAGGAAGAGGATTATAGGTCTATGAGACCTTGTAAGACTAAGATAAAGTGCCCTTGTGTATTTTCCACTCTTCAGCCCTGGAGAGGGGGAAATAAAATACCTTCTTAGATCCAAATATCTGTGGTTTCTCAGGCTTCATGCCTCATTGCTGAGTGAGAACAACAATTGGAAACCAGGAGGCGCATTTATACGTCAACACGGTTTTGCCTCCAACAGAATGAAGGACAAAATGGCCTCTCCTGATTACCTCTTCTCGATTGTTTGGCTGACACAACTGCTAGTCCATCAGAAATCTGTTTCCTGAGCTCAATTCCCTCAAAACATTTTTGAGCTAGAAATGCTTTTCCATTACTTTCTGTCTTGTCTAAAGAGTATCTGCCCTTCCTCCCTCCCTCATGATCCATCTAAGGCTGAGATCCATAAACATTTCTTCTTTTATTGCTTTGTCATCTTGAATATAAATTTTGTCCTATGCAGAAATTCAGCATTATAGGCTGTTTACCAGGAATTGCTCACACTTGTTGCTTATGTGTTGATTTTTGTACTAGTATCTTCTAACATTGATTCTTCAGTAGAGTAGGTCCACCCTTATGAAAATGAGTGATTTGAACCTTCCTTTTCCAGACAACCTGACAGATGTTAAGCATTTCATGTTCATACTGGGTGAGAAAAGAAAAGGCAAGACAATATATAACATTAGCAATAATAATGACTGCATATAGTTTAAAATATATGTGCATACTGTATCTTGATGGTATTTGAATGCACTGGAATTGTTCCTGACCATACTCACTCTGCCTTTTTCATCTTACATAAAACTGCTGTGGGACAGAGCTTTATCTGGTATGTGGAAGCTATTGTCCACTTGACTGGAGATATCTGAAAATTTTAAAGTATAATTGTAATTGTGTCAATGGCTCATGAACTCTGAAAAACACAAATACTATTAACGCAATAAACATGCCAACAGAAGGAGGTCAGCACGAAAATCACTGTCTAGCATCTGGGCAGGCTCAAACTGCCAACCTGGAGCATGTCTTGGACATTTGAAGAGAAAGAACCCAGACTGAGGGTGCGAGGATTGGATGCCCAATGATTATCCACTGGGAGAAACCATATGCTATTCACCATGCAGTCACTCAGGACCCATTCTGTAATAGTTCTGTGGGAATAATAACAATGATTTAAGACACTTGATTCCATCCCAGGTTTTAACAGGAATGTGTATTTTGTTTTTAACTTCGTATGGATTCTTCCAGCTTTCCTATTCTTATAAATAGAGAATAGAAGCCCCCGAAGAGAAAGAAAATCAAGGCAAGTTGATAATCCACATAATTTAAATTCTCCTGGACCTTGACTTCCTTACCTGTCTTTAAAATGACCTGAATTATCATGTTTTTCACCTGACATTTTCAGATAGTTCTTTTGGTTCAATAGGTACAGAAGAAAACATTTGGTTTCTGTATCGTATTCTTATGAAAGGAGCTTTGTGCTAAATTTTCAACTGCACATCCAAGTCCTAACACTTTCTGGCCTTGAGACTTTGCATACTCTCCTTAACTCCTTTGAGCCTCAGTTTCTTTTTTCTTTTTTTTTAATATGAAATTTATTGTCAAATTGGTTTCCGTACAACACCCAGTGCTCATCCCAACAGGTGCCCTCCTCAATACCCATCACCCACCCTCCCCTCCCTCCCACCCCCCATCAACCCTCAGTTTGTTCTCACTTTTTAAGAGTCTCTTATGCTTTGAGCCTCAGTTTCTTAATCTGTAGGAGGAGGACAATAATAGTACCTACTCCACAGAGACGTTGTGAGGTTAAATCATCTCATCAATGGAAGCAGTTAGAACGGTGCCTGGTACGTAATCAGCACTATGTAAACACAGCATCACTAACTTAAGTATATATACTGACCAGTGGGATTTCTGTAAAGGAGAAGTTTGGGTGCCATTAGACATGAAAAATGACTATCAAGTTTTCTAGGCTATCTGACTAACTAGAATTAGTCAGTGGAGAAAGCTGCCATTATACCAACTATACAGTATATAGTATGGATTCTATTATATCTGAGACCATTGTATTTTCTTTATAAAGGGTGTTCATTTGTGTATCAGTTTTCATTTGGGCCATTGAAATATGGAGTGCACTTGTACATTACCTAAGATGGCTTAGATTCTAAACATAGGTAATTCTTAAGCATGGGAGGTGGAGAAACATACAATAGTAGCCATCTTTCTTACATGTCCCATGGTCATATTTTCTTGGGGTCTAGCAGGTATATTATGAAAAAACCTCCACAGATCAATCTGATAGGCTTCTTTCTCATCATCTCTCACACCTTCCCCCTGAGTCTAGCTGTGAGTCCCTGGGAAAGGTGGCATGCCCATTAGATCTTACCAGATCTGTGTTACTTCTATATTTATCAGTTCACTCACCACTATATAACATAAAATGGAATTTGGTTTTAAAAATAGAAAATCACAGGGGCACCTGAGTGGCTCGGTCGGTTAAGTGTCCGACTTTGGCTCTCGTCATGATCTCACAGTTTTTGAGTTCGAGCCCCGTTTTGGGCTCTGGGCTGACAGCTCGGAGCCTGGAGCCTGCTTCGGATTCTGTGTCTTCCTCTTTCTCTGCTCCTCCCCTGCTCATGCTCGTGCTCTGTCTCTGTCTCTTTCTCTCTCTCAAAAATAAATAAATGTATTAAAAAAAATAGAAAATCACAGAATCCAAAAAATGTTTGGCTGCTGCTTCCCAAATTGATTTGTATATGATTCTGTCATATTTGCTAACATTGGTACACAACCTAAGATTACTTCAGTTTCTACTTATTCAACCACCTTACTTATTTTTAGGAATGAGATAAATAATAGTGATATTAAGTTACCTCCACTTAGTGAGTTGGACATTTCAGTATGGAAATGGTCACATATGTTTAAGAGAAATATACCCAGACATAGTCATTAGCCATACTTAACAAGATGTTGACATCAAGTATAGAATCTGTGCAGAATTAGAAATCCAAATCCATCACTACTGAATGTGATAGACAATATTTGGAGGATCCTAACTATTAGGTTCGGCTTTTAATGGCTTTTAATAGAATGTATACATTAAATTGTTCCAAGCAGTACATCAACAGAATAAATATGAATGAAGATTGATATTCAATTCTGTAAATATTTATTGAGGTAAATTCCGGGCAAAACAACAAACTCCTCCATTTCCTCGACTCCAAACAAGCATTCATTTAAGAAAACTGGCAAGAAATGAATTAAGGAGGATTTGGCAAAGCAGGTGAAATGTGATAATTTCTGGGCCTTAAAATTCATTTTGATACTTTTTGAAGTTCAAAATTCTTAGGTTCATCTCACCAAGTTCTGATAGTTGCTCATTATATTTTTGTAATAAATAATTAGGTAGATTGTGATCCTTGAGGGGACAAATCTGGGTGAAGTGGAAACCGACTTTCTCTCCCTTGGTGCTCTTTTGTAAAAACTCTGAACTATGCAAGTGACCATGGTTTTAAATTTCATGATCATCATTTTCACAACAGTCCAAAGACCTTTTATACACAAGCAATTATCTAACAGTAACACATACATCCAGCTTTATAAATCATAAACAGTAGTGTACAAAGCCGTTTGCCTACAGAGACGCAGTTAGCGTACTTTGTTTAGACATAAAGGGATCATTCTGCATGTTATTCATTCATTAGTTTAATCATATTAAACGAATAATAAATACAAGGTTTTCTACTACGGGCTGGGAATAGAAGTAAATGGTTACTGCCTCCAAGAAATTAATAATTTAGTACTCTAGGGCACAACTACAGAAATAAAAGGTTGGAAATGCTATGGAAAAAATACATGAGCGATTTAGTAGGGTTCAAAGGAGTAAGTGATAATTTGGTCAAAAACAGTTTGGTTGAAAACAAATTAAGTATATATTTAGTAAAATAATGAATTGGTCAGAAATTAATATTCCCAATTACTTCTCTTTAATGTATTGGTAATTTTGTTGCACATGGGAGCAGTTTTTCAAATTTGTTATTAGTTAAGCATAGTTGTCCATAATTTTTTGAGCATTTCCTCTCCTAAAACAAATTAAAAGTTAAAAAAAAAGAAAAAAGGAAGAAAAAAAGAAAGAAAAAGGAAAAGAAACCACCTCAGAGCAAGGAGATAGTCAGTCCTAAATCCCTCTGGGGTAGGGACACAAATAGGGTATGGTTATCAAAGCCTTCCTAGAAGTGATGTTTAAGCTGAGTTTTGAAAGATGGTAGGTGCTTTCCAGGTAGATAAGAATTAGGGATGGCATGGTGGGGGAGGGCAGGAAACCATTTTGGGCAGAGGGAGTTGCTCTTTGTCCAGTTTAATGCATTTTTCCTTATATTCTATTTTGTTTGCCTCCCCTGAGACATATAACATGAGCACCCCTAATCTTGGTTCAGGGCAGCCAGAAGACTCGGTGAGGCTGCATCAAGCATGGGTGACTGAGATCAAGACTGCAGAGATGGGGACTGAGGCCAGAGCAATAGGGGAATTGGAGCAGCAGGGTGTCTAGGGAGTAGGGAAAGGGCCGGATTCTGCAGAGAGCCAGGAGAGATGCATTCCTATACCTTTAAGCCTGTGTTACTATAGCAACACTGTTGTGAGGATACTAAGCATTGGAATAGTAGTGAGGATAAATTGAATCTAGGTCTCAAGCTCTGAGTTAAACTCTTAGAAAGGCTGAGGTAGTTCTAGGTCATATGTACCCATTGATGACCAGTTGATGCAGAACCAAACTTTTTCTGGAGGAACATTTCTCCAAGTTAGGACTATAGGAGTTTCAAAGAATAATATCAAGCTATGAGTTCACATGTAAACGCACTAGAAGGAAGTCCACTGTGGAGGAGAGTTGCTAGGAAGAACAAACAATAGATTTGGACCTCCATGGACTGCTAAGTTTTATATATTTAAAGACAAGAAGAATGCAATTATGAAGACAAGCATGCAACAAAAGACAACCAAAGAAGAATAAATTTTAAACAATACATTAATTTCCAATATCCCAACAGATCAGTAAAATAGCAGATTAGACAAAATCGAAGAAAGAATTAGTGAACTGGAATTATGTGAAAAATCTACCTAGAATATAGCAGACATATAGTGATATAAAATATGTTAGCAAAATTGAGAAATGCAGAAGATAGAAACAGGAGGAGGTCTTACAGCAGAAGTTTAAAATAATATACTAGAGAGAATGGAGGAGATGGAATTTTTAAAAAGTAATAACTGTAAATTTTCCAGAATTAATAAAAAAATATGACTACATGCCTCCAAGGAACACAGTATAGCCCAAAGAGAATACAGAAAAAGAAACCCACCTTAAACACATCATAGTAAAACTTCAGAACACCAAGACAAAGAGAAAGTGTAGAAAGTAGCCAGAGAGAAAAGGTGGGTCACTTGTGTAGGAACAACAATTAGAATGGCGTCAGTCTTCTCAACAGCAACACTGGAAGCTAAAAGATGGTGAAATGTTGGTTTTTACAATGATGGTAGATAACAACTATCAACCTATAATTCTGCCCCCATTGCCTCAAGAAACTGCTTTTCAAAAATGAGGGTAAAATGAAATTTTTTACAGATAAACAAAAATTCAAGAGATTTTACTACCAAGTATTTTGCTCTAAAGGAACTCATAAAGGATATATTTCAAGAAAAAGGAGACTGATATCAGAAGGATGGGCTGAGATATAAGAAAGAATGATGGGAATTAAAATGATAAACAGGTAGGTAAATTAGACATTGTATAAAATAAAATAACTATAATTTATGGTGCTGCAAACAAAAGACAGGACTTAAATTTTGGAAAACAGTAGTTTATAAAGGCAGTGGGGGCAGACTAGTTATTCTAAAGTTTTATGTTGTTCAGAAAGAATTCAAGATACTTAATTTTATATTTTGTTAAATTACTTATGCTTACCAAAATTTTGGGCATAACCACTAAAAGAAAGTAATAATCGTGGGCTCGTAAATGTGTAACAATTTTCTCTCTGAAAATAAGGTCTTGACTTGTGGCATTTGCTAATATCTGTGCTGTAAATACTCCCACCATGGCCAATTTTAAGCTACCAACATGAACTTCACTGAACTTGCAGCTGGGAAGAGATGTGCACAGTTGACTCATGAGTTACTACAAACCAGCTCCAGCTTATCACTGAATAAAGTATATAAATCCCAAAGCCATAGAGAGAGAAAAGTGAAACGTGGAGGGGAAAACTAAAAAATTTCAAGTTAAAACAGCCAAGCGAAGAATAAAGACGTAGGAAAAAGTGGTACAAATTGAAACCAAAAAGTAAGATGATTAAAAACACATTTGAATATATCAATGATGACAATAAATGTAAATGGGCTGAAAAACTGAGCTATTGGCTATCTATAAAAGACATACCCAGAGCAAGAATAATCACAAAGGATACCTAGAAGGACAGGCAAGTGAGATAACAGGAAAATCAAGAGAGTGTTGTGTCCTAGAAGTCAAATTAATGAAGTGTTTTAAGAAGGAAAGAGTGATCATTTTAACAGAGACCAAGAGTGCTCATTGAATACCCATGTTTATTTCAAGCTTCTCTGTTAGGTAGGCTCTACGTGACTGGATTCTGGCCAGTGGGATGGATATCTTAATTATTCCGGATCTCCATTCATTACAAGAGACAAAGGGCCAAGCTACTGAGATAGAAGATTCCCACAGGCTAACAAAGTCACATAGAACCCCAACAAATATCTCCTGAGTATCTAGGATATCCTGGGCACAGTGAAGGCTACAAGGGAAGAAACATTGAATAAGTTAGGCATGTTTAGTGCTTTTGTAGGCTTATACTCTTGTTTCAAATGTGTTTAAGTTACAAAACCATGTAACTTGCTTCTACAAACAACTACTTCCATGGTATAGTGGTAGCCTATAGCAATATATGTGTGGCCTCCACAGTTTTCTCCTGTACGTCAGGCACATACAGCCTCAAGCATCCAGGATGCTCCTCTGGAAACTGATTCCTTCAGTGTTGAAGGCCATTGGTTTATATTACTTTCTTTTACCATAGTTAGTAACATTGTACTTTAGTGCTGGCTATGTGGAGAGGTCTTGTATTAGGTGAAATAAAAGCACAAGTACATGTGTACAAACACACATTTATTCATTTATGTTCAATGCACATAAAATAGGTTCATACTGAATAGTACTAAATGTACTAAGATCTGGATGGACCCATAATGTAGGCTGATCCAAATGGTGCCTGTATGTTTCACCAAACTCTAGAAGACTAGAGTTAGGGAAAACCTAGAAGATCACTTAACCCAGTACTTACCAAAACTTTTCAAAAACACAGTATGCATGGAGGCCTTTATTTAACAACACACACACACACACACATAGTCAAATAACTGAAATAAAATTTCATGGAATAGTATGTGATGGAGTGTATTTTTTTTATCTTGTCCTATCCTATCTTATCTTTATAAAAATTACCTGTTGAGGGCACTTGAGTGGTTCATTGGGTTGAGTGTCTGACTTCGGCTTAGGTCATGATCGTGCAGTTCATGAGTTCAAGCCCCTCATTGGGTTCGCTGCTGTCAGCCTGTCAGCACAGAGCCCACTTCTGATCCTCTGTCCCCCTCTCTCTGCCCCTCCCCTGCTTGTGCTGTCTCAAAAATAAATTTAAAAAAACATTAAAAAATTACCTGTTGTAGCTCACTAAATTGATTTTATGTATCACAGTTGACTATAACTCACAGTTTGAAGGCTACTGTTTTAGACCAACTCTCTTATTGACTAGAAGATAAAACTGAAGCTCAGAGACACAAAAGCAATGATCAAAGTCATGGGGATCAAAGTCATTGCAGAGCTGGGACCAGAGTTCAGGTCATCTGGTCCAGAGGGTTATGTTCTCTTTGGACCACTTGCACCTCTCTTTGACACCCTGGGATCAGGGACAAGTGTAAGCAGGACACATACACTTAGGGCTCTGCCTTGCCTTCTCCATTCTGCCTGTCCCTGGCAAAGATTGCCAGAGAACGAGGCCCGTTAGAGCCAGTTGGGCTCTTTTGCCCAATGCTGAGTGGTTCATCCGCTCCTGTGTTCCAGGAATGCAGGGACTTGAAGACAGGCTGCATTTTTTCTAAGCTAGACAACTTGGTCTTGAGGCAAACCAAAGCGTAGCACTGAATGTGAGGTGAGTTTGCCCTGGCCCCTTCATTTATCTTCCTTTAATCAAACAGACGAAACGTTTTCATTGGAAAGAGGAGATTGTTATCCTTGGCTTTCTTGTGTCTCCAGCAGTATTTTTCTTAGGAATGTGTTAATAGCTGCAAAAATTTTAACACGTCTTCAAGTGCCTCTCACATTAGGAGATTCTTCTCAGTTGTGGAAAAAGTGGTTGTCAGTTTGCCTGGCATTTAAGCAAAATCAAAATGTTTCTGACAGGTAGATTATGCTCTTCAAATGTTCTGTCTTTACTGAATGTGCAGCTGGAAGCTTCAGAGGGAGAGACATTTTTCTTGCCAACTCTGATTCCTTCACTCCCCATTCACTCCCAGGCAGTTGAGTCCCCAAAATGGTTAACTTCAGGGCTGGTGTAGGAAAAGATTTGGGAGTTTCTGATTTGAAGATCATGTGTTGTTTGGTCTTTTTGTAGAAAGCAACATTGGCCCTGCTGAGCAAAGTTTTTAACCTTTTTTTTTTTAGAAAGAAGAATACAATAAACAAATTATATATATATATATATATATATATATATATATATATATATATGGCAGTTTTAGAGGAAGTTGAGAGCCAAATGTACAAAAAGAGAGAGGAGATTCCTAAAAATGGCTATTAAAGTTTTTGTTACACCTTCAAAAAATATTTATTTAATGGAATCAAAAGATAGGGCAGGGTGGATCTGAATTCATCCAAGGTTACACATTCCTGCATATTCCATTAAAAGAGATTTCTTCTGTGGACATAATAATAATAACTAGCCTTCTGTGTTCCTACAGTATTTCCCCGCTCATATTGCCTCAGCAATAAATGTTTTAGGAAAGATGTGTAAATGCTCCCGAATGAATTTTTAAAATTTTTCTGTGGGTCAGCTGGGAAGTTTTTCTGGCCTGAGTAGTTTAATCTCAGCTACACTCACTCCCACTTCTGTTGTCAGCTAGATGATCTAGGATGGCCTCATGCCCATGTGTGACAGTTGGTTGCTTGTT
Source organism: Panthera tigris (assembly GCF_018350195.1). Taxonomy (NCBI): domain Eukaryota; kingdom Metazoa; phylum Chordata; class Mammalia; order Carnivora; family Felidae; genus Panthera; species Panthera tigris. Next base: position 75,679,502 of record NC_056664.1, on the reverse strand, counting down.
GGTTGAGGTGATGCTGGTGACTGGATTTTGTTTTCCTAATCATCCATCAGGCTGGCTGAGACTATTGTGTGTAAATTCTGAGAATGCCAAACCATGCTATTTGTGCTGCCTTCCACCTAGCAGTCCTTTCCATGCTATCTTTCCTCTCTCTCCATCTTCCACCATTTCAGTGGTACTGGGTCAGGGTATTATGTTCAACCAGGACACAAAATTCTTATAAGCATCACTAAACTTTAAGGGTGATTCTTTGAGGCCTCCATCCTCCTCTCCCCTGGGGGGGGGTGATTTTTCTCTTCATGAATATTTTCTTTTAAAGTCTATTTACTTTGAGAGAGCATGAATGGGGGAGGGGCAGAGAGATAGGGAGAAAGAGAATCCTAAGCAGGCTCTGCACCATCAGTGTCAGCCAGGTTCCCATCTCTTTATGAATATCGAACTTTTTACAGGTTCCCCTTAGATTCATTGGGTGGTGGTGGTGCTGGTGACTGTGTCTGTGTTTGGTCAGTTCTGGAGTCTCTCACTATGAGAGGTAGGTGGTGTCTGCCTCCCATCTTTAGTGACTCCCTGGATTGAGGATTTTTGGTACTGAGACCTTTCTCCCCCCCAACCCCAGGATGTACTCTAGTTACAATAGGAGTACTGGAGCAATAGGAGAAATTCCATCTTATAGCAGATCGGAATTTAGTGCTATAAGAGGACAAGAGGGGTGCACCTGAGTGGCTCAGTCAGTTGAGCTTCTGACCCTTGATTTCGGTTCAGGTCACCATCCCAGGGTCGTAGGATCGAGCTCCACGTTGGGCTCTGTGCTGTGTGTGGAGTCTGCTTGAGATTTTCTCTCTCTTTCCCTTTACCCCTCTCCCCTGCTCAAGTGCTCTTTCTCTCTCTCTCAAATTAAAAAAAAAGAGAGAGAGAGCACAAGGGGAATCATGCTTTAGCTTGGAGGTTGGGGAAGGCTTCTCAGAGGAGGTGATATTTCTATGGTGACTTTTGAAAGCCCAAGGATATCTCATTTATGTTTAGACTATATCTCAACAATAGCAAATCAATACTACCAGAAGACTAAAGCCCAAGGCAATGATCTGAGTGTAGGTGTCTGAGAGTAAGGTGGTCCATGTTAGTACTTCATCATTCTTTCACGTGTGAGCTCTCTCCTTTTTGTCCAAATGGCTGTTCTCTAATTGTCTTTTGTCTTGAGCTGTTCCTTGTTTTATCAACCCCTTCCTCTCACTTCATTTCCTCTTTAACTTTGCTATATTCTGATTGCTTTCTCTTTTTATTTTTTCTCCTCCTTTCTCATCCATTGTCTGGAACTCACCATTTTTACTTGGGGACCTAGCTCAGCTCTAAGGAGATATTTCACAGTGTTGGCTGAGTACTGAGGTAATTGGAGCATGGGTATTCTGGAGATTTGTCTCACGAAGTGGGATCACTTTGCCCTGAGAGGAGAACAGTTTCTCAATTCCATTCTTCCCCTTTATGCCCTCTTGAGGGGAATTTTCTCTATGCTATTTCCTGTTTTTTTTTCTAACACCTCCCCTCTATTTCTGTTCTATAAAGATGGGCAGTGAACAGGATGGAATGGATGCAATTCTTTCTTTATGCAAGATTCTCCCACTAATTGAAGGGCTTACTTTCCATATGCCCTTTGGAAGCCAAGCAAACTATTACCCAGAAAGTGTGCTTCAGAGGGCAGTTCTGGAGGGGTCTGCAGACAGTGTTAAGAAGCTCAGCGAGAATAAAATCTAGGCTTTCAGTTACCAGACAGGAAGCTCCTTGAGTGCAATTTTCATCTTCATTGTATCCCAAGAATTGACCAAGTGTCTGGTACTGGTATATGCTCAGTAAATGTTTGAGTAAAATTTTTTTTAAATCCTGGATGAATGAATATGGATCTAAATCTTATTTGTATCTGTAGCTATGTTTTTACTGGATGAGTTTGCCTGAAACTTTTCAATAGACTGCTTGGAAAGTGGATTTCTGGTGTGGCCATTTTATCACCTTAGCCAGTTGGCTGATTACACATAGACCAGCACATCAGTGCCTCTTATTTCTATTTATTTATTTATTTATTTAATTAAATTTATTTATTTATTTATTTATTCATTCATTCATTCATTTATTTATTCATTCATTCAGAGAGACAGAGCAAGTGGAGGAGGGGCAGAGAGAGAGGGAGAGAATTGCAGTCAGGCTCTGTGCTCTCAGCACAGAGCCCAGTGTGGAGCTCGAACCCATGAACCATTGAGATCATGACTTGAGCTGAAATCAGGAGTCAATGGGGCACCTGGGTGGCTCAGTTGGTTAAGTGTCTGACTCTTGATTTCTGCTCAGGTCATGATCTCACAGTTCATGTGTTTGAGCCCCATATTAAGTTCTGTGCTGACAGCACAGAGCCTGCTTGGGATTCTTCCTCTCTCTCTTCCCTTCCCTAACTTGTGCTCTCTCTCTCAAAATAAATAAATAAAGCCTTTAAAAAATTGAGATATTAAAAAAAAAAGAGTCAGGGGCGCCTGGGTGGCTCAGTCGGTTAAGCGGCTGACTTCGGCTCAGGTCACGATCTCACAGATCCGTGAGTTCGAGCCCCGCGTCGGGCTCTGTGCTGACAGCTCAGAGCCTGGAGCCCGTTTCAGATTCTGTGTCTCCCTCTCTCTCTGCCCCTCCCCTGTTCATGCTCTGTCTCTCTCTGTCTCAAAAATAAATAAACGTTAAAAAAAAAAATTAAAAAAAAAAAGTCAGACACTTAACCAACTGAGCTTCCCAGGTGCCCTGCGTGCCTCCTTTTTCAAGATGAGAGTTGGGTCGAAAGAGAAAAGCGTCTCTAAATCAAGTGTTTGCATCTTAACCAAGTTCTGTGTATGGGTTCTTGGTTCATTCTGTATTCCTGATATAGAAACAAACAAAAAGAAAATGTGCATTTTAAGAAAGCTTTCATGCATCCACTAGTCCCCTTGCAAACTGGCTCCAGAGCTTATTATAGCAACTTCTGTGGCCTTGGGCAGGCCAGGAAATAGTCTTAATTTGCTCAGGCCCTAAATTATAGACTATGCATTTGCAACTGTTTTGAACTAGTCAGCAAAATCACAGTTTTCAACAGGTTTTAAAAGAAGCATTGCAGTTCACAGGTTAGAGTGTTTTAGATTATGTTGTTGCAAAATAAAACAAATTTGGGTTTTTCCTCCCCTGAGGAATGGTGAAATTGAGCTGTATCCAAGAAAAATGAATAATGCTCATCCTGTATTAATTGCTCATCAGAACACAGGATCTTTTTCTTTCTCTCTCTCTCTCTCTCTTTCTTTCTTTCTTTCTCTCTTACTTTCTTTCTTTTTTTCTTTCGGCAACTATCTGTTGCAACAGGTACTCAAACTGGCCAAACACCGTCAGGAGTAGACAAATGATCTTGGTGAGATGTATATTGGGCTAAATTCATCTCACAAAAACTGGAATCCTATTTTAAGAAATAAGGCTTTAATTAATGTGCTGATAGATGTGTAACCAGAGCAAGCATTGCTAGAATGTAGTACTTTGGATTTAATAATTAAATGTGATAAGCTAGTCACTTCACAGTTGCATTTAAACCCTTTGCTACATCAGTATACAATGTAGTTTTAAACCTTTTACATCTTTGTTGCCACTGAAATTCATCTTTATGTTCTATCATCTCTTTTTTTTTTTTTTTTTTTAGTACATCCTAATTGTTGAATACGTGAATGGACATCTGGGTTTCCTTTAGCTATGTGTTAAAGGGGTTTGCTCCTCTGAAAACTATTCCTGCAATTCCAAGTGTTTCCACCAGGTGGACAAAGGAGCCACTGCACTGTGGTTAACTGAGTCCTTACAGTAAGGTTACTGAGAAGGGAAATAACATGAAAACATGAATGAGCCCAGTTATTCATTTTTGGAAAAATTAGATTCCTCAATAATGTGTTCCTACAAATTAGATGTGTTGATAAGAGATGATATAAACACAGAGAAGGTCAATAGTAAGATTTTTCCAAAAAACTCACAATAGGCATAATATGTTAACTTTTACTCAACTTGTATAGTGACCACTAGCTTTATTCTGGTTTCATCTTTATCCTTTCAAGATATTTACAAAACAAGTACTAGTTTTGGCTTGTCTACAAAGAGGTTACTTTTAAGTTATTCACAAGCTGCTTTTTAGCTTTAAAATTAAAACTCCAGTAAATTTCCTCTGTTTGTTATGTGATCTGTTGCTTCCCAGTTACCTATTTAAGGACATATCTCTTCCCAGCCTACACTGTCACATTTGGCTACTTTCTTTGTATTCATTTCCTCTTCAGGGAAGCATAAGAGTTTTTGTTTTGAGTAATACCCCAAGCTTTCAAAACACTGTTAAAAATGGATAGCCTTTGTTTGTTAAGCCTCGAAACTATGTCTTCTAAATATATATTACAGAGGAAAAAAAATCTCTCGATAGATATTCTTTTCTATGTATAATTCCCAAAGTGATTTCATTAAAAATATTAATAGGTCCTTTAGCATTATCTACTTGCCATTTGGTTGTAGATTATCGAAACCAGTTTCAGATGGAATAAATGAAGTGGTTTTACTTTTTAGTTCATTATATAAGGCATCAAACCGTAACATTATTCTGTCCTATAAGAGCTCAAGTAGAAAAGCTCTTCCTGTTGGTCCTAGGTTAAGCAAGTCACAATATCTCTGAGCCCTAATTTTTTAATTTTTTGTTATTCTAAGTGCCCACAATGTTTCAGGTAGTATATTAGGTTCTGGGGATACAGTGATACACAAGACAAAGTCCAGGCTCCCATGGAATTTAAAATCTAGTGGAAAATGAGTAATACAAAAATGGGAATAATAATATTAACCTCACAGTGAAGCTTTCAGGATCAAAGCTAGACGGTTAAAAAAAAAAGTTAAAGAAGTAAAACTAGATAGTTAAGATGAAACTGCTTTGTAAACTCTATAAAATTAGTTAAATACTAGATATTATACTAATGGTACTTTTAAGAATCCAGTGAGAGATATATATTCATACTTCTGTCACTGGATTCTTAAAAGTATATATACACACACACACACACACATATATATATAATCATATATATATATGATTTATATATAAATAAGCAAATATATATTTTTATTATATAAATATTTATACATGTAAATATATATATAAATAATAAATATATATATTACTCTTAGTTTAAAGATGAAACAGGCTTAGAGCAGAAATGTGACCTATCATAGGTTGGATCACAAGCCTTATAATTTAATTAAACATTATGTATTGCATCAAATTGCTTGATATTTGTGTGTGTTATATAGCTATTTTAAAGATGTAACTGAACTTTTGAGAGAGGATATGATCTACCCCAGCTCACACTGTTTGAAGTGGAACCACTGGGTTTGAGCCTAGGATTTTCAGCTCATAGATTCATGCTTTCTTACATTCTTTAGGCACTTAAGACTCTAGCCCATTCTACTGATCTTTACATGTTCATTATAATAGCTATTTCATTGCTATATATGTCTATATGGCTGTATAGTTTCTTTGCTGAGTTGACAAAACAGTCGTTCCAGAGGCCCCTTCTTCCAGAAGCAGGCCAGGTGCTGTCTATACACCCTGGGTCTTCAGTTTGCAGTTTGTCAAGTGGGTGCAATAGTGTTGTAGTCCAAATCAGATTCACGTGGTAAAAATCAATTGCTGTTCTTCATGTTTCAAAATGTTAAGAGCACTTTTGGAGCACCAGCTGTGTGCAGAACTCTGGGTTAGGTGCCTTTGAGAGGATACATAAGAAATGATAAGACTGGGTCTCTGGTTCAAGGAACACAGAAGCAGGGTCTTTTCTAGCGGTGACTCCTCATGCCAGAAATGCCCCAGGGAACAAACAACCTCTTACCATTTACTCTGGGTAGATCATGGCACCAAGTGCAGTGGGACTTGTATGACACCATTCATGTTAAGTTCTGGATTAAGCTCCTTTAGAGAAAATAAACAAATGCCAAAACAACAACAATAACAAACCAAAACAGGGCAGTGAAGCATAGGGGGTGTGTGTGTGTGTGTGTGTGTGTGTGTGTGTGTTTGTGTACACGTATGCATGTGCATGGGGTATGATTTAATCCCACATTGTCTGGTAAGGAGGCATGTCAAGAAGAGTTTGACTCAAGCTGTCTCCTATTTTCTAAATATTTCAGGAGACAGAAATGGGATTCAAACCTGTCCAGCTTCCAGGCAATCACTGATCTGTCTTCCATCCCCATCAGTTAGTGTTTTTTTAGAGTTTAAAAAAAAATGTAAAAAAAATCCAGTATGTACTCTTCTTTTGCTGTGCTCAATCACTCAGCAAAATTATTTTGGAATTTCTCTCTGGTATGTATATTAATAGCTCATTCCTTTTTATTGCTGGATAGTATTCATTTGTATAGATATACCACCAGCAGAAGAACAACCATCTATTGCAGTGCATCACCATTGTTTTAAGTTCTTGACTTTTACAAATAAAGTCTTTGTATGGACATATGCTTTCATTTCTCTTGGGTAAATAAATAGAGTGGAACGGCTAGGACCCATGGTGGGTGTATGTGTATCTTTCTTACAAACTGCCAAACTAATGGAAAAAGAGTTGTAACGTTTTATATTCTCACTAGCGGTGTATGAGAATGACTTTGAATTTGCAACAAAATTTTATATTAATTCAGAAAAAGTTAACCTATCTGACTGTTAAATCAGCTCACATGTGAAAATCTTTTCTTTCCTTCTGGATTTCTTTTATGTCCTTGAACAGAGTTAAAATTTGTGGTACTATAAATAATTATTATTTTTTAATGTTTATTTATTTTTGAGAGATAGAGACAGAGCATGAGTGGGGAAGGGGCAGACAGAGAGGGAGACACAGAATCTGAAGCAAGCTTTGGGCTCTGAGCTATCAGCACAGAGCCCAATGTGAGGCTTGAACCCACGAGCCATGAGAGCATGACCTGAGCTGAAGTCAGACATTTAACCAACTGAGCCACACAGGAGCCCGTTTTACTATAAAAAAATTAAATTTCGGGTGCATGGGTGGCTCAGTCGGTTAAGCAGCCGACTTCGGCTCAGGTGACGATCTCGCGGTCCGTGAGTTCGAGCCCCGCGTCGGGCTCTGTGCTGACAGCTCAGAGCCTGGAGCCTGTTTCAGATTCTGTGTCTCCCTCTCTCTGACCCTCCCCTGTTCATGCTCTGTCTCTCTCTGTCTCAAAAAAAAAAAAAAAAAAAAAAAAAAGTAAAAAAAAAAATTAAATTTCTTACCTGTTTTAGAAATTTTGTTGCACATTTTATATTTTCCTATTGGTTATTGGTGATATAAAGGTAAAGTTTTTATAAATTGACGTTATATCTGGCAACATTATTGAGCCCTAATGTTAATTCTAATGCCTGTTGGTTTATTTAGAGTCCTGTATAGAGTTAATATCTGCATCTCCAAATACCTACTATTTCTTTTTTTGTCTTACTGTATTTGTGAGGACTTCCTTTTTTTTTAAAATCTAAATAATAACAGGCATCCTTATTTTATTCTTGGCTTTCATGCAATATTCCTAAAATTTCCCTCTTGCTTTTGTAATTTGATCTGCTTTATTGGGTGGATTGTCTTTGTTATGTTAAAAATATTCCCATCTATTCCCAGTTTTGAGAGTTTTCTTTAAAAACAAACTAAATATATGCTGAGCTTTATTGGATATTTTTCTTTATTTATTAAAATAATGATATGATTTCCTGTTTTTCCCCAGTAATATGCCAAATACCCTGATAGATTTTCTCATGTTAAACCTTGAATCCGTAGAATTATTTTTTTAAATGTTTATTCACTTATTTTTGCATGTGCGCACACATGTGATGGGGTAAGGGCAGAGAGAGAGGGAAAGAGAATCTCAAGCAGGTTCCATGCTCAGTGCAGAACCCAGTGTGGGGCTTGATATCACAACCATGAGATCATGATCTGAGCTGAAAGGAAGAGTCAGACACCTAACCAACTGAGCTACCCTGGCATCCCAAATTATTTTTAATATTCTTTTGGATTTATTTACATAATATTTTATTTAGAATTCTCATATGTAAGTTCATAAGTAAAATGAGCCCGTATTTTCTCTTTTTGATTTGCTTTTATCTTATTTTGGAGTGAAGATTTACTTTTGAAATACATTTCATGCTAGTTTCATAAGGTAAATCACACAGTTTCTTTTTTTTTCCATAATAACTTGTATAAAATAGAGATTTTCTGCGTCTTAAAAATTTTATAAAATTCACCTTGTAAGGGGCGCCTGGGTGGCTTGGTCGGTTAAGCGTCCGACTTCGGCTCAGGTCATGATCTCACGGTCTGTGAGTTCAAGCCCCGCGTTGGGCTCTGTGCTGACAGCTCAGAGCCTGGGGCCTGTTTCAGATTCTGTGTCTCCCTCTCTCTCTGCCCCTCCCCTGTTCATGCTCTGTCTCTCTCTGTCTCAAAAATAAATAAACGTTAAAAAAAAATTCATCTTGTAAAATAACTAAGCCTGGTTCTATTGGAGGTGGCAAAGTAAAAAAATTGTTTAAACTTTTATTTTTGTTGAGATTATTGGTCTATTCAATATTTAAAAATTTTTTGTGCTAATTATGACAATTTATATTTTTTCAGAAATGTATCCCATTTTGTCTGTGCTTTCAAACTTATTAGCATATTTCATTCATAACATTCTTTTGTAGTTTTAAAAATCTCTATTTATTGTTACCTCCCTTTTATTTACAGTGTTTTCTCTATTGTAATTTGTTAGTCTTATAATAAGTTTATCACTTTGATCTTTGTAAGAGCCAGTTTTAGTTTTATTAATCTTTTGTTGTTGCTTATTTCATTAATTACTATTGTTTCCTTTTTGTGTTCTTCCTTCTTGTTTTTTCTGGGTGACAGAGATGGTTATTTGCAGGTGGTTTACTCTACTATTCTTTGCCTAGCTTCTGTGTTGAAGCTTGAACTTACTGTTTTCAGTTTTACTTTATGATAAAAGCATTTGATCATTTAAACTTCCTGTTTCTCACAAATTTTGATATATAGTGCTTTCTTGTTTTTCAGTTCTCTATATTACATACTTTCCTTGAAATATCCTTTTTAACCTAAGATTTATGTTGTAGTTTTCTTTTTCTTTAAGTTTCTACATTATTTTGGTGATCCTTTGTTATTGATTTCTGATTTTGTTGCATTAGTGTCAATGAATGTAGCCTGTGTGAACTGTATGAAATTAATTCTGCATAATTGATTTTGGTTTTACATATTCCTAGTACAATTTTGTGGAGTTTTTTTATTCTCAAAAAAGAGTATATTTCAATTTCTGGGGAAGATGGCAGAGCAAGAATACCCTAAGCTCACCTTGTCCCATAGGTACAACTAGTTAAGACTCACATTGGTATAAATAACACCAGAGACTGGTACAACAAACTCCATGACTAAATGTAGAGAAGAAGCCACATGGAAGAGGGTAGGAAGGGCAGAGCATCCCCAAGAGGAAGCCACAGGTGGAGAGGGGAGAGAAATAGACCCTCACACTGGGGAGCACACACAGGGAAGACAAATAACCATAATATTTGGCTTTGAAGACCATGGGGCACCTGGGTGGCTCAGTCGGTTAAGTGTCTGACTTCAGCTCAGGTGATGATATCAAGGTTCATGGGCACATGGGGCTCTGTGCTCACAGCTCAGAGTCTGGAGCCTGCTTTGGATATTCTGTGTCTCCCTCACTCTCTACACCCCTCCCCTGCTCACACTCTGTCTCTCTTACTCAAAAATAAATAAACATTAAAAAAATTTTTTTAATAAAAAAAATAAAAAAAGAAAACCAGAGGGGCCAAATTTTGTGAGTTCTCACAATGAACAGGACTTAAAGCCTTGAACTTTAAAAATCAGAAGGCAACAGGAAACCGAGTCCACATACTTAAAGAGACAGCACACGAAACAGCCCCTGGAGATACAGCATAGAAGCAGCAGTCTGAAAAGTGCCTGGAGCATATGAGAGGAAGAGTTATTTACTAATTAAAGAATGTGTCCCAGAGTGATAGATTTACCTGGGATTCCCTCCAGGAGCAAAGGAACTGGCAGGTGCCATTTCCCTTACTCCCCTTCAGCATAAACATTTGGCCACCTGCAAGAACTAGCTACCTAACTTGCTTATACCATACCTTGCCCCTTCCAGCCAGGCCTGCCTCAGTCCCAGGGGCTGCGGGTCTCCTCCCCCAGAACACCAGTGCAAACCTTGCCAACACTGCATCTGTCAACTGCTTGCTTTTGGGGGCCTCAGTCTCAAGGGCAGCAACTGCCTGTCACCTTTCATTAAGGGCACACCCAGCCCTGGCTGCCTTGGTCTTGGCAGCTGCATGTCCCTTGTGCAAGAGGACTGGCATGTACAACTTGCAGGCAACTGTGCACCCTACTTGTGCAGGTTTTGCACAGTGGCCCCCCACAGGCCTTATCTCAGTGGAGGAGGCACATCCCCTCTGGCAAAGGACCAGCACCACTTTGTTAAAAGTAGGGGCGCCTGGGTGGTTCAGTCGGTTAAGCGTCTGACTCAGCTTGGGTCATGATCTCACGGCTCATGAGTTCAAGCCCCTCATTGGGCTCTGTGCAGACAGCTCGGAGCCTGGAACCTGCTTCAGATTCTGTGTCTCCCTCTCTCTCTGCCACTCACCTGCTCATGCTCTGTCTCTCAAAAATAAATAAACATTAAAAAAAATTTTTTTAAAGTGCATGGCCTGCCCACTACTTTTGAAAGGAAGAGATAGCTAACTTTCCTAACAGACAGAAACAGACACAGAGAGTTAGATAAGATGAGTAGACAGAGAAATATGTCTCAAATGAAAGAACATGACAAAATCAGCAAGAGACCTAAATGAAATCAATACAAGTAATATGCCTGAATGATCATAAAGATACTCACCAGATCTGAGAAAAGGGTGGAGGACATCAGTGAGACCCTTAACAAGAGGTAGAAAACATAAAAAAGAACCAATCAGAAATGAAGAACACAATAAATTAAATTAAAAATAATGGAATAAAGGGCAGGCTAGAAGAAGCAGAAGAATGAATTAGCATCCTGGAGGACAGAGTAATGGAAAGTAATCAAGCTGAGCAAGTGAGAGAAAAAAGAATATGCAAAATGAGAATAGACTTAGGGAACTCAGACTTCTTCAAGCATAATAACATTCACATTATAGGGATGTCAGAAGAAGAAGAGAGAGAAAAGTGGGCAGAAAATTTATTTGAAGAAATAACAGTTGAAATTTTCCTGATGTGGGGAACACAACAGATATCCAGATCCAGGGAAGCACAGAGATTCCCCCCAAATTCAACTCAAGGGGGTCCACACAAATACACATAGTAATTAAAATGTCAAAAAGTAGTGATAAAGAGAATTTCAAAAGCAGCAAAAGAAAAGAAGACAGTAACATACAAAGGAAACCCCTTAAGACTATCAGCAGATATTTCAGTGGAAACTTTACAGGCCTGAAGGGAGTGGCATGATATGTTCAAAGTGCTGAAAGGAAAAAACAAAACAAAACAAAAACATATTTGCAGCCAAGGTTACTCTATCTAGCAAGGCTATCTTTCAGAATAGAAGGAGAGATAAAGAGTTTCCCAGAGAAACTAAAGGTAAAGGAGTTCATGACCACTAAACTAGCCCTACAAGAAATGATAAAGGGGACTCTACGAGTGGACAGAAAAAAAAGGAGTAAAAAAAGTAGGAACCACAAAAGCAGTAAAAATAAGTATATCTGTAGAAATCAGTCAAAAGATTCACAAAATAAGAAGATGTAAAGTATGACACCATATGTCAAAAGCATCAGGGCAGGGAGAAGTGAAGAATGGGCTCAAACTTAAGTGACTATCAACTTGATATAGACTGCTATATGCAGAAGATGGTATATGCTAACCAAATGGTAACCACAAATCAAAAAACAGTAATAGATATGCAAAAAACAAGGAGAAAGTATATCACTAAAGAAAGCCAACTTATGGTGAGAGAAGAGAGCAAGGGAAGAAAGTAACAGAGAAAATCTATAAAAACAAGCAGAAATAAATAACAAAATGACAATACATACACACCTATCAATAATTACTTTGAATGTAAATGGACTAAATACCCCAATCAAAAGACATAGGATGACAGAATGGATAAAAACACAAGACCCATTTATATACTGCTTACAAGAGACTAATTTCAGACCTAAAGACACACGCAGATTGAAAATGAGGGGATGGAGAAAAATTTATCATGCAAATGGATACAGAAAGAAAGCTAGGGTAGACATACTTTTATCAGACAAAATGTACTTTAAAACAAAGACTGTAACAAAGACAAAGAAAGACACTATATAATAATAAAGGACACAATCCAACAAGAAGACATAATAATTGTAAATATTTATGCACCCAACATGAAAACACCCAAATACAAAAACAGTTAAAAAATAACAAATATAAAGCAACTAATTGACAGCACTACAGTAACAATAGGAGACTTCCAACACTCTACTTAAATCAATGGACAGATCATCTAAACAGAAAATCAACAAGGAAACAATGGCTCTGGATGCATTGGACCAGATGTATTTAATAGGTACATTCAGAAGATTCCATCCCAAAAAAGCAGAATACACATTCTTTTCAAGTGCACATGAAAGATTCTCCAGAAGACATCACATATTAGGGCACAAAACAAGTCTCAACAAATTCACAAAGATCAAAGTTACGCCATGCATCTTTTCTGACCACAGTGCAGTGAAACTAGAAATGAATCACAAGGAAAAATCTGGGAAGAGCACAAATACGTGGAGGTTAAATAACATGCTATTAAATAATGAATGGGTCAACCAAGAAATCAAAGAAGAAATCAAAACATACATGGAGACAAATGAAAATGAAAACACAATGGTCCAGAATCTTTTGGATGCAGCAAAAGCAGTTCTAAGAGGGAAATTTATAGCAAGATAGGCCTACCTTGAGGAACAAGAAAAGTCTCAAATAAAAAGCCTAACTTTACACCTAAAGGAGCTAGACAAAGAAGAACAAATAAAACCCCAAACCAGAAAAGGAAGGAAACAATAAAGATTAGAGTAGAAATAAATGATACAGAAATTTAAAAAAACAATAGAACTGGGGCGCCTGGGTGGCTCAGTCGGTTAAGCGGCCGACTTCGGCTCAGGTCATGATCTCTCGGTCCGTGAGTTCAAGTCCCGCGTCGGGCTCTGTGCTGACAGCTCGGAGCCTGGAGCCTGTTTCAGATTCTGTGTCTCCCTCTCTGTGACCCTCCGCCATTCATGCTCAGTCTCTCTCTGTCTCAAAAATAAATAAACGTTAAAAAAAAAAAAATAAAAATAAAACCAGGTGCTGGTTCTTTGAAAAGATCAACAAGATTGATAAACCTCCATCTAGGCTTATCAAAAAAAAATGACTCAAACAAATAAAATCAGAAATAAGAGAAGAAATAACAACCAACACCACATACATACAAAGGATTATAAAAGAATATTATGAAAAATTATATGCCAAAAAATTGGACAACCTAGAAGAAAGGGCTAAATTCCTAGAAACATATAAACTAACAAAACTGAAGCAGGAAGAAATAAAAATTTGAACACACTAATTATCAGCAATGTAATTGAATCAGTAATCAAAAAACCCCAACAAACAAAAGCCCTGGATGAGATGGGTTCATAGGTGAACTATACCAAACATTTAAAGAAGAGTTAATATCTATTCTTCTCAAACTTTCCCCCCAAAAAACAGAAGAAGAAGGAAAACTTCCAAATTCATTCTATGAGGCCAGCATTAACCTGATTCCAAAATCACATAAAGACACCACAAAAAGAAGAGAACTACAGGACAATATCTCTGATGAGTGTAGATGCAAAAGTCCTCAAGTAAACATTAGCAAACTGAATCCAACAATATATTTAAAAAATCACTCACCGCTATCAAGTGGGATTTATTCCTAGGATGTAAGGGTGGTTCAATATTCACAAATCAATCAACTCGTTATATCATATCAATAAGAGAAAGGATAAAAACCATGTAATTATTTCAATAGATGCCAAAACAGCATTCGACAAAGTACATCTATTCATTATTAAAACCCTCAACAAGGTAAGGTTTAGAGGGAACATACCTCAACATAGTAGATAAAAATAATATGATATGTTATGATACTATATATAGAAAACCTTAAAGACTCTACCAAAAAACTGCTAAAACTGATAAATGAATCCAGTAAAGTCAGAGGATTCAGAATCAATGCATAGAAATCCACTACATTTCCATACAATAATAATAAAGCAGTAGAAAGAAAAATCAGGAAAATCCCATTTACAATTGCACCAAAACCAATAAGATACCTAGGAATAAACTTAAAAGAAGTGAAAGAACTGTACTCTGAAAACTATAAAACATTAATGAAAGAAATTGAAGATGACACAAAGAGATGGAAAGACATTCCATGCTCATGGATTGGAAGAACAAATATTGTTAAAATGTCTGTACTATTCAAAGAAATCTAGAGATTTAATGCTATCTCTATCAAAATACCAACAGCATTTTACACAGAACTAGAGCAAAAATCCTAAAATTTTTATGGAACCACAAAAGATGCCATATATCTAAAGCAATCTTGAAAAAGAAAAGCACAGCTGGAGGTATCAGAATTCTAGACTTCAAGTTATACTACAAAGCAATAGTAATCAAAACAGTATGATACTGGTACAAAAATAAACATATAGATCAAGGGAACAGAATAGAAAACCCAGAAATAAACTGTGCTCTCTCTCTCTCTCTCTCTCTCTAAAAAAAAAAACAAAAACAAAAGACAGTCTCTTCAATAAATGGTGTTGGGAAAACTGGTCAGCTACATGTAAAAGAAGAAACTGGACCACTTCCTTACACCATACACAAAAATAAATTCAAAATGGTTTAAAGACCTAAATGAGATACCTGAATCCATAAAAATTCTGGAAGAGAGCACAGGCAATAATATCTCTTGACTTAGGCTGTAGCAACGTTTTTCTAGATTTGTCACCTGAAGCAAGGAAAATAAAAGCAAATATAGACTATTGGGACTACATCTAAATGAAAAGCTTCTTCATAGTGAAGAAAACAAAACTAAAAGGCAACCTACTGGATGTGAGAAGATATTTCTCAATGATGTATCTGATAAAGGGTTAGAATCCAAAATATATAAACAACTTATACAACTCAACACCCACAAAAGAAATAATCTAATTTAAGGGGTGCCCAGGTGGCTCAGTCATTTGGGTGTCCAACTTCGGCTCAGGTCATGATCTCATGGCTCGTGGGTTCAGGCTCCATGTTGGGCTCTGTGCTGACAGTGTATAGCCTGGAGCCTGCTTTGGATTTTGTGTCTCCCTCTCTCTGCCCGCCCCCTCTTACACTCTGTCTCTCTCTCTCTCTCAAAAATAAATAAACATTTAAAAATTAAAAAAAAAATCTAATTTGGGACACCTGGGTGGCTCAGTCAGTTAAGTGTGTGACTTGATTTCCACTCAGGTCATGATCTCATGGTTCTTGGAATCAATCCCCACATCTTCTCTGTGCTGACAAGCACAGAGCCTGCTTGGGATTCTCTCTCTCTGCCCGTCCCTTACTCACATGTGCACACATACTCTCTTTCTCAAAATAAATAAATAAACTTTAAAATTTTTAAAAAGAAATAACCCAATTAAGAAAAGGCAGAAGACATAAACAGACATTTCTCCAAAGGTGGCCAACAGACACATGAAAAGATCATCATCACTCAGTATCACTCATCATCAGGGAAATGCAAATCAAAACTAGAGTGAGATATCACCTCACACCTTTCAGAATGGCTAAAATCAAAAACATAGGAAACAATGGGTGTTGGCAAAGATGTGGATTAAGGGGAACCCTCTTGCACTGTTGATGGGAATGCAAACTGGTGCAGCCACTGTGGAAGACAGTATGGAGGTTCCTCAAAAAATTAAAAATAGAGCTACCCTATGGTCCAGTAATTACAGTACTGAATAATTATCCAAAGAATACAGAAATACTAATTTGAAGGGATATATGCACCCCTTTGTTTATGGAAGCATTATTTACAATAGCCAAGTTATGGAAGCAGCCTAAATATCCATCAGTCATTGAATGGATAAGGAAGAAGTAGTGTATATATATATATATATATATATATATATTATACTATACTATTATATATATTATATAGTATATACTATTACTATTATATATACTATATATAATGCTAAGTGAAATAAGCCAGTCAGAGAAAGACAAATACCATATGATCTCATTTATATGTGGAATTAAGAAACAAAGCAAATGAACAAAGGAAGAAAAAGAGAGAGAAGCCAAAAAACAGACTCTTTACTATAGAGAACAGAGGGTTACCAGAGGGGTGGTGGATTGAGCAGAAGGGGGAAGTAGCTGAAGGGGATTAAAAGTACATTTATCTTGATGAGCACTGAGTAATACATAGAAATGTTGAATACCTATATTGTACACCTGAAATTAATATAACACTGTATGTTAACACTGGAATTAAAATACAATTAAATTTTAAAAAAGAATATGCTTCTCTCTTTACTAGTTGTTTAATCTATTAATAATGCTACTTGTGTTTCATATTTTCTTTATTTCTTGAACTGTAACTTTGAGAGTGATGTGTTAAACCTCCAAATCTCTAGATTATTAATTAATTTCCATTGTTCTATATTTTTTTAAATTTTTTTTTTAACATTTATTTATTTTTGAGACAGAGAGAGACAGAGCATGAACAGGGGAGGGTCAGAGAGAGGGAGACACAGAATCTGAAACAGGCTCCAGGCTCTGAGCTGTCAGCACAGAGCCCGACGCGGGGCTCGAACTCACAACCCTCACGGACCGCGAGATCATGACCTGAGCTGAAGTCGGCAGCTTAACCGACTGAGCCACCCAGGCGCCCCTCCATTGTTCTATATTAAATACATACATATTTGTACATGTATGCTCTCTTTTATATTTTATAGCAATATTTTATATTACTGTTTTTTCTACATAATACATAATATCCTTCTTTAGACTTTATGATGTTTATTGTCTTAAATTCTGCTTTTTTAAATGTTTATTTTTGGTAGAGAGAATGAAAGTTGGAGAGGGGCAGAGTGGGGGACAGAGGATCCGAAGCGGGCTCCGTGTAAACAGCAGAGAGCCTGATGTGGGACTCGAACTCATGAACCATGAGGTCATGCCCTGAGCTGAAGTTGGACCCTTAACCAACTGAGCCATCCAGGCACCCCTTAAATTCTACTTTTTTGTATTAAGATAACACAGCTATTTGGGGGACTAATATTGTCCATTAAATTTATTATGTTTGCTATGATATCAGGAATTTCTCTCATTTTTTTTACATATCAAGTCTTCTTTTCTGTTTTATTTAAAGATTTTTCCATATTCTAATGTACATTTGATGAGTTTTGAAAAATGTATTTGCTTATGTTATGACAACCCCAATTGAAATTTAGAACATTTCTTTCACTTCAGAAAGTTCTCTTCCTACCCCTTCTCAATTATCCGTTTCCCACCCTATCTCCCCTACTGCACTGCCCTCCGCAAATCTGATATGATTTAAATCACTATGCATTAATTTTGTCTGTTCTCGAACTTCATACAAATGGAATCCTATCTCCATTCTTTTGTACTGTTTTTTTTCTGCCCATTATATTTTTGAAAGATAGCCTATGGGCATGTATTGTCCACTCTTTGAATCTAGCCTATAGAGGAAATTTGTTGTCCCATGAGGACACATTCAAATTTTTTGAAATAGTCAGGAGTCAATCAGTCAAATACACTACGTAAAGTCGGTGACAAACTGGTCAAATAAATACATATTTGGTGGACAGCACATTTTTAGATCAAACATTTTATAAATGGAACATGATATAGAAAGAGAACATAGATTTTAGAATAGACAGACCTGATTTCTGATCCTAGTTCAACTGCATGATCTGAGTGACCCAGGTCAAGTTACTTAGCCTTCATTAATCCTGGGATAATAATACATACTGGCAAGGGTATTACTAAGTTAAATGAAATGATATTGGAAAGAACTTGACACATAGTTGGTATTAAATGGTTTTATGCTGAATTAATATAATTATTTTAAATTATACTAATGCTTATACGTTTGTTAAATTCTTAAAATCACATTTTATTACTTTTAAGATGCAGGCTTACTAAAACTAGATTGTAAAAATATTTCCAAATAATAAAGGTTGAGAAATTGATTGTTTGGGATTAGCATATCAATTTCTTATGCATAAGTGTGTATGTCTAACCTACAGAAACTCAATTTATTCTAAAAAGTAATTAGATATACTTATCTCAGTGAACACTGAGGAATGTATAGAATTGTTGAATCATTATTTCATATACCTAAAACCAATATAATACTATACGTTAATTATACTTGAATAAAAAAATAATTAGATATTTTAAAACTATTTTTCACACAATTAATTTGCTTAGCAAACCTTACCCCCATATATTTGCAGTGATAATTCTCAGCCTTGTTTTTGTCCAAATGATTACTGATGAGGGTATAGTAAATCACTGAGTTTTTACTACTTTGCTAAATTTAACTATCCACATGAGGCCAGCTTTTCATTTATTGTAAAAATTGACCGTTCTTCCTTGGAAAAAGGGTTATTTAAAAATATCTGAGAACATTTTTGGAGATCACAAGATTTCTACCTGATGCCAGAAATCCTGATTGTTTTTTTCTCCATCTCAGTACACTTCCTTCCCTTCAGGCACCTACCCCTGTCAGTGGACTGGTTGCTTTGGTATAAATGGAATACGGGTAATGATAATAACAATGGCCGATATTTGTTGACCTCCTCCTATATGACAGGCATTATTCAAAGAATACTTTACATACATCATTTCATTTAATTGCTGAAAAACTCCATTCAGCAGGTACTACTAGGGTCCCTATTTTCCAGAAGAAACAACTGTGTCATAGGAAGATGCAATGATTTATCCAAAACCAGACCGTTTGCATCAGAGCCTAGATTTATAATAATAGTAACATTTATTGAGAGTTTACTACATGCTAGGTTTAAGTGCATTCAATATGTTAACATTTCTATCATCCCAACAGCCTTATGACATAAGTTCTGTCATTTACCAATGATGAGATTGCAGCAGAGGGGGGTTAAACAACTTGCCCACATTATACACTAGTAAGTGAAGGAGCTGGGGTCAGGCTGCGTCCAGAACCTGTGCTATATTGCCCCTTAATCTTATCTCTCAACCAGAAAAAAAGTATTTACCAGGCACTTAGTGTGTGCACAGTATTCTGGGTCCGAGAGGAATCATAGCTATGTTTTCTTATTTGGTGAAGTTACTGACTTACTGAAGAAGTAAAACAGAGACTAATGAACCACTAGGGGAAAGGAGGAATGCTGAATTCTTGGTTGCAGAAACTAGAAGAAAGGGTTTAGAGAAGGAGAGGTGGATATGGATTAGATGATTCTGTGACATCTCAATGAACCGGGTATGGCTGAGGCTGGACCTTTAAGTACTATGAGTGATGAGGAGGAAGGAGGAGAGAGAACATTCTGCAATGTGGAATAACCTGTGAACTCTCTATAAACAATCTGTTTCTAATTTCAGGGCTAAAACTCGTTTATCTTGGCATTTTTCCTCATTAGGGAAAAAAAACAACAACCAGCCTTTCAATATCTTACTCTATAGTCCTTTCTAGTAAGATTAAATGAACTCTGTACAGTTTTTCAAAAATCTTCCAATTCTTCATTCCATCAGATTGAAATGTTTCATGTCCTATGACATTAACTAGAAAAGCTAATTTCCTTTCCCTTTAATTTTGGCAATAGTTTCCTTTACGTAAATAATGACAGGAAGAATAAAAATTCCTTACGACACTTCAAATGTAAATTTGATTAAAATGACATCTCTTCATGCACACAGTATATTTATATGTTTTGGATCAAAGACCTTTTTTTGGCAGAATGAAAGAGAATTAACAGGTTGCTTTAATGGAGAGTCATCTGTTTTTAAAAGCTTATAATAGAAGACAGTTTTTCCTTTAATAACAGTTAACCGGAAGATAGATTAATTTAATAATATATTCACTGAGCGTGTCCCAAACTGAAGTAATGATCTTACTCCTCAAACCTGTTTCTTCTCCTGTGAACCCTATATCAGGTAGTTGCATTTCCAGTTGCTCCCTCCTGCAGGTGAATCTGCCCCTCCTCCCTTATTCTCCACACCCAGCAACCACTTGGGTCTGTTAATTTTCTCAGATTATGTCAGATATTTCTGAAATGCCTGTAAGGGTCTGATGGATCAAGTGCAACAGGCCATAGGGGATGTGGCCAGGTGGAGAGGGCAATGTCTACTGCCCAAAGAAAAGAACATGTGCTTCTTACTGCCTGGTAAGGTTGTGATCAGGAATGTGTTTTAGGACTGCAGGTCTAAGATTTCTAAAGAGAAGTTGGAAATTTAGATTTTGTGCGAAGTCTCTGGATTTTAAAATCTTGGCAATGAATTCAGGCAAAACAAAATTATGTTGCATAATTCAAACAAAATGTGTATGACAAGATTGGATTTGCAAGCTGCCAGTTTGTGATTTTTTTTTTCCTAATACTATTCTTATTCTTCAATTCTCACTGCTCCCATTCCAATTTAGGTCTGTACCATCTTTTGTCTAAAGTACTACAACAGCTTCCTAACTCTTCTTGATTCTGTGTCCTGTTCCCACTAAATCATCCTTCATCCTGGCTCCTGAGTAAAAATGTAAAATACAAAGCTGATCATATTACTCTACTTAAAAAAATAGAACAAAACAAACCACCTTTGATGATTGCTATTGCCCTCAGGTTAATTCTAGACTCTCTGGCCTATCTGTGTCTTCCAGGCCCAACATTATATGGACCCTCCCAACCTTCGTGTGTTCTGTCTCCAGCCATGTGGTTTCCCCAGCCATGGCCTTGATTCCAGCACACTGGACTACACAAGATTCTCAAAAGTACATGTAAATTGCTTTTGTATATTGCCATGTTTGTCCCTTGGCAGAGAATATTTCTCTCAAGTCCTGTTTATTCTGCTCAACTCAAATATAATTTTCTCTGTGAAACACAGTTCAGGGTATGGTGTGTGCTCAAAAAAATGAATGAAAGAACAACCAGTAATTTATCTAGGCCAGCTCTGTGTCAACCATTGCCACTCTAGTAAAAATTAATTTCTTCAATTTTATTCATACTGTTAGTTTAGACCCTGCCATTCTGATTTTGGTTAGAGGTACAGTGTGCATGTCTATTTCCTGTATTGAATTGTGACCTTTTTCTGTTCACAGATAGTAGCACAGGCTTGACCTCTGTTAATCAGCAAAAAAATACTGAGGAGTACCAAGGTCTGGTTTATGCTCCAAGAGTTTACTAGCATATTTGTGAAGGGTAGACTATAGAAGGGAAACGTGGAGGCAACAAGACTGGGTACAAGGATGTTGTGGTGAGGTCTGGGACTAACTTCCGTAAAGGTCTGGGACTAACTTCCGTAAAGGTGGTAGGAATGAGGAGGGGGAGCTGTGGACAGAATCAAACTATATGTTAGAAGTAGAGCTAAGAAAACAGGTTGATGAAGTGGAAATGGGATGCGAGAGGAAAAGGGGGATTAAGGATCACTCCTGGCTTTTAGCCTGAGCAACTAGATGGATGATGGTGTCATTTATCAAGATGGAGAAGACTTGGGGACAGTGCATTAGGGGAGAAGGATGAGAATTGATAGTTCTGTTTGGTCCATGTTAATTATGCAATGAAAATCAGACAACCAGACTTGTCAAGTAGCAATTAGATATATGAATCTAGAGCTTAAGAGATTAGTCAGGCTGGAAATAGGATTTCGAGAATCACCAGTGTAGAAGTACCATCGAAAGGCGTGGATCTGATAAGAACACCCAGGAAAAGAATTACAGACACAAGGTGGTAGACGGAGGTCCTGAAGGGCATTTCCAGATTCAGTTATGAGAAAGGAGGAAAACCAAACCAGCAATTACAGTGTTATGGGCTATAGCACAAAATATTTCAGGTAGGATGGAGTAATAAACTACATCCAGTACTGTCTAGAGGCTAAGGAGAGATAAACTGATGTTGACTTTGGCAAGTTTTAGTTTATTGGTGACTTTGATAAATGCAGTTCCACTGAAAAGTTAAGAAGAAGAGCCCAAATGGAGTGGTTTAAGGAAAGAATAAGGGATGAGGAAGATGGGCTCTGCTGAGAAAAGAAAAAAATATTGGATTGTTTTGAAAAATATTTAAGCTTAAAGATGTTCTGATACTCTGTCCCACCTTCTGTGAAAACATCTCACTATTCACAAAAATCTGTAGGTAGGAATTTTTCATTATTTGTTTCAAACATTTACTCTATATTTTACTTCTCCTATAATACTTGGATGTGAGGGGACGGTACCTGAGTGGCTCAGACGGTTAAGTGTCTGACTCTTGATTTCGGCTCAGGTCATGATCTCATGGTTCGTGAGTTCCAGCCCCACATTGGGCTCCACACTGATAGTGCAGAGCCTGCTTGGGATTCTTTCTGCCCTTCACTCTCTGCCCCTCCCCTGCTTGCTCGCTCTCTTTCTCTCTCTCAACATAAATAAATAAACTTTTAAAATTTGGATGTTGGTAGACCCAGCCTTGTAGACTACACATCTTAGATCATTTCCAAAAGGACTGACACAAAAAGCTTAAGACACAAGCATAATTTTGAAACATTTGGAATTATTTTGCTCCTAATACATGAGAGAAATCATTGATACATAAACTTTAGAAAGACAGTTTTATTAAATATCTTGCATAGTTAAACTTAAGCAATGAATGTTTTTGTCATTCTGGTGTTTTTTCCAGCTCGTCTTTATTCCTTTTTCTCTGTTCTTTTCTTGGCAGCATTGTTTATCATAAGATACAGATGCAGCACATGACCTTTGACTCTCCAACCAGATAGTTGCCATTTTGGTCTGTCAGTCAAACTCAAGGGTCTGCCCTGAAAGTTGAGATGATCGATCACAGTTTGGACACTTGGGCAGTGTCAACTAATTTTAGTCTTCAAGGCTGGGCTGATGTGAGTGGTGACTGGCAAGGCGCTTGTCCAGGGCCCAGCAAGGGTTACGACTGTCCTTATGGTTCACAACTGCACAAATAGGAACAGGCTGAGTTTGTGAACTTAGTTTCAACAAATTATTTGAAGTATGAGGCTATCTCCTATCTGTATTTATTATTCCAGCTCTTGGCATAACGAAGATGAAAAACTCTGTTTACTTTAAGCTTTTCCCATTAAAGGATCAGCGATGCTTTCTTCCCCACTCTGTGTGTACGTAACCAACCATATGCCTTGTCTAAGACATTACCCAAACAGAACCCCCAAACAACCCTCCACCCCACCCCACCCCCAACATGAGGTGTATGTGAAGAACAAGTCTCCTTGGCTTTACTCTTTCTTCCTCACTAAATTTTGGGGGGGATAAGGAAGGAATGAGTGAAACCCTACCTTGAAATTAGAATAAATACATTAAAAAACAAATATAGGAAGCAAACATTTTGGAGCCTTGGTAAATCTTTCTCCTCTCCTCTGAAATGCTTGTTTTGTGAAGGAGCCCACCCAGGACTTTGGATAATACAACAGGAGTGTGTGTCTAGGAATCTTTGCAAAGGTTCTGGTTGGGAACGAAAAAGCCCGTTGGCTGCCTTTTCGTTGCCTTACACGACATGCAAAGAGACCTATCTATTCGGGTTTTATTGCCCTGTTGTTTGGCATGCTCCCGCCTGACTGCTATTGACTTGGAAGCCAGAGAAATGTCGACATGTCGGGATTTTATTGGGTTCATAGCTGCCAGCAAAACAGCTTCTCAGTTTTTCAGTTCTTGTACCTAGAGCTCAGTAGTTTAGTCATGACCCACAGTTTTTTTCAGGGTCTCTAAGTGAGTGATGTCCCTGATGATAATGATGTCCCTTATTCAGTCTATTCTCATCTGAAACTGGCTAACTTTCATACTTGGCTAAAGCAATATGTAAATAAACTCAAGGTATTAAGAGCACAACAGAAGATTTGGATGCTTAAAATTAAAAGTGTATATATATATAATTGGTGGCAGTTTACTCATTACAAAATTTTTGGAAATGCAGCAGGATGTAAAATAAAAAATTTTCTTCTTCCCAGTCCCGTTCTCTACTGATAGCATCTTAGAGTTCATCTTTGCAGAGATCTTATTTTACATATATCAACCTATATGTTCGTAATTATATACATACATACATGCAGAGTCTATTCTTTAAAATATAGAACTATAGCATCATGCATTTTTGCTATTTTTTACATAAATTTGTCATTAACATAAATCCATTACACACATAGCATGTCACAGGTAGATAAAACCTTTGTCATGTCTTTCTTTTTCCCCCCATGTTTATTTTATTTTAGTTTTTTTTTTTATTCTCAAGTTAGCTAACGTACAGTGTAGTCTTGGCTTGTCATGTCTTTCAATTACACTGCCATGTAAATGTGCATATGAAAGCAAGATAGAGATTTGGAACATTTTATTTATTCATGAACATTTACTGAGTCCTTTGTATGGGTTAGGCAGAAATGAATCAGCTTGATTTTTCAGTTTGAGAGATTATCTTTACTTTGCACTATGAAAGGTGAGAATTTGACTTTCTAGTTACTCCTACACATACCCTTACACACACAAATACACACACTCACACTTCTCCACACAACTCAAAGTAGTTATATAGCTTTTGTTAAATCAGTGTTCAAGTTTTCCCTTATGACCATGTGACCATTACTCACAGCTGAGGCACATAATATAATTTGATTGCATCTCATGTCTTTCCCCTGTGTTTCTGAGGAGACCTGTATCAGGACAGTAACAGCAGCAACTCTGGACAAGGGCTGCTGGGATTCATAACCCATGTCCCCCATTTACTAACGGGGGTCATGATTGGACAAGAATTTCTACCTCTGTGTTTTTCAACCTCACATAAATCCTGTAAGGAGTGAGTGAGTTACTATATATAAAAAGCTTAGAACATTGCCTGGCAAACACTGGATATTATATAAGCATTTGTTATTCTCATTATAGTTTCCCAAGAAAGGACATGAAAGGACATAGTTTCCCAAGAAAGGACGTTTTTTAACCTTATGCCTTTGTTCTACACCCTCACTTGATTGATAGTTTGGCTGTGTGTAGAAACTAGGTTAAAACTAATTTATTTCCCCTCAGAATTTGAAAGCATTTCTTACGTAATCAACGCAACGTATCATTCAACCTTGCCCTAGCTCTTGGTTGTCTGTGGAACCTTTGTGATTATCTAAACCACCTGATTAATTTTTGGTAGGTCCCAGTTGTTGATGGTATGCAAAGACTTGTCTGGGTTCCAAAAGGAGGAATCTCAGTCAGCACCTAGTTTCAGACTTGATTGGAAGCCAGATCCTCAGGTAGTACCTTTTAAAATATGCAAATCTTGTATGGCCCTGTGGGGATACAATCGTAATCCCTAGTGGCCTCCAGACCAAGCTATCTGGAGGTGTCCCATGGGCCACAGTTGCAAAAATCTGGGCTCCAGACAAGTGTAGAAGCTTCTTTCTCAGAGGTACCAGCAAGCTGTAGCAAGACCAAGGGAGTGTGCAAAGATGGCACCCCTGGCCTTCATTCCCTGAGAGCATCTGTGTATTCTACAGATGTGTGGCAAACCTGAGGCTGCTCCTCAGGCCGAAGCTTCAGGACAAGTAAATAGGTCTTACTCACAGGCAGCGTGAAGTGTGTTTCACTCTGCTGTCTGGGTGGTGCCCTAGCATAGTTGGCTGCCAAGAACTGTCTCTCTGATTGTTTCAGTCCTGTAGAGCCCAGGAACACAAGCCTCCTGGCCACCAGAGCTAGGAGAGTAAGAAGCATCCTCTGTGGGCTGTGCATGAATGTCAGCTTTAGTGGAGCAGCGGGAGAGATCAGGGCCTGGGTGTGCCTGCAGATTTTAGCATGGGGGTGGAAGAATGCAGGGGCAGAGCACGCCCTGGCTAAGGGACAGTGCAGTAACTGCACATGCCCACCACTAATAGCAAGGTAGAAGGAGAGTGCAAAAAGGGCACCTACCAGTGCCTCTGTCCCTGGAGAGAGTCCTAACAGGCCCCTGCCCATTGGCAGACACTTTAAAATTAGCAAATGAATCTCCCTCACATAAAGTCTATGCACTTTTCAAACTGCTGCTTTTGTATTGGGTCCCAGGGTGAGTGAGTTTTTGCGGGAGCCCTATAATAGACAAACCTCAGTTCCCCACAGCCCTTTGGGTGTCCTGGATACAAGCCCCCTTAGTTTGCAAAGCCAGATATTTTGGGGGCTCATCTCTCCCGTGCAGGTCCCAAGGGTTGGTGTGGCTGGTATAGGGCCTGAACCTCTCTCTCCTCAGGGGGAAGCTCCATATTCATGAGATCCCTCCCAATTGTGGGTCACCAAGGAATCTGGGACTAGTTTTTGGTAAGACCACATCTCTGCTTCTCCTACCTGTCTTGATGTGGCCCTTTTATCCTTTGTTATGGGGGGAACTATGCAGCTAGTTTTCAGGTCTTTTTCAGAGGGAATTGTTCCATATGTAGCCATAGATTTGGTATGTCCTTGGGAGGAGGTGAGTTTGGGATCATCCTATGCCACCATCTTGAACCATCTCCTGAAAGCATTCCTCTATTGTCTTCCAGTGAGTAGAGTTTCTTTTCATGAAGTCTTTTTTTTTTAATGTTTGTTTATTTTTTGAGAAGGAGAGAGTGTGAGAGAGAGCACATGAGCAAGTGGAGGAGCTGCAGAGAGAGAGGGAGAGAGAATGCCAAGCAGGCTCTGGGCTGTCAGCACAGAACCTGACTTGGGGTTCTATCTTACAAATGGTGAGGTCATGACCTAAGCTGAAATCAAGAGTCAGATGTCTAAGCAAATGAGCCACCCAGGCGCCCCTCCTTTTATGAAGTCTGCTGCTATTTCATGTCTTCTATTTTGTATGTAAACTGATTTTCGTTTGTTTGTTTTTGTCTTTGTTTAGTTTTGCTTTGTTTCTTTGGTATTTTTTTAGTATCTTCTCCTAATACCTAGGTGATGCAGTATTTCATAGTGATTTGCTTCAATATAGCTCTTTCTCATATTTGCTCAGGACACTTGGTGGATCCTCTTAAATCTGGAGATCACATCC
The DNA here is from genome assembly GCF_018350195.1 of Panthera tigris. Lineage (NCBI taxonomy): Eukaryota > Metazoa > Chordata > Mammalia > Carnivora > Felidae > Panthera > Panthera tigris. The sequence continues at coordinate 75,652,249 of NC_056664.1, read as the reverse complement.
TTTACTTCCTTATAGTTTTTTTTTTTTTTTCACTTCAGAATGTGATATTTATTTATTTATTTACGACTTCCCTCTAGTTTTTGTTTGTTTATTCTTTCTGGAATTCCTACTGGCTACATACTGACTGCCCTCTGAACAAAATGTGTATTTTTTTTTAATCTTTTGCTCCCTGTTTTCCGTCTTTTTGACTTAATTTGGGGATATTTCCTCAACTTTACTTTTCATCTCTTCCATTGAAATCTTTATTTTGATATGTTTTACATTTCAATGAGTTTATCTACTCTGAATGGCCCTCATTATTTTTCAGTAACATTCCATTGTTTCATGGATGCACGATTTTATCTTATTGACAAAAATGTTAGTATTTTACAGTGGTCTCAGCTCTGTCCATTATTCTGTTTACTTCAGTTCTATTTACTTTTGTTTCTTTAGATCTCTGTATTCCAAGTGAGAGGCTTCTCCAGAGAGTAAATTTCCACCTTGCTGGACCAGGGAAAGGACCTGGAGGGGTCTCAGTGTAGACTTTCAACCAATTATCCTGTTTTCATGTCTGCCTCTGACCTTAGCTTCTGTAGAAACCTTGGACCTCCAATTCCTGGTCCTGTCCCAGTTCAGTGGCATGGATTACTTATGTAATGGCTTCCTCCCCTGTAAGCATGTAAGTTTCTGAGTTCTCTACTCTGTGAAATCAATTTTCACTCTTCCTTCAGATTTTCTTCAATTTTTGTTGAGGTTTTTGCTTTCATTTTCTTTGATGTATTCTTAGTCCCTGTGGCTTATACCTTATCTGTCTATCTATCTACCTATCTATCATCTATCTACTTATTGTTTTATTACAATTTTATTAGAGTTTCAGAAGGGGATAAATATCAGCATATATGTTCAGTCTGTTACGTTTAACCTGAAGATTGCAATATTTTTCAGTAGACATATTTTAAAAATTCAGGACATTTATTAGATACCTACTATATGCAGAGTTCTTGGTTGGGAGCTGCTACTTAAATTTTTAGCACTTACAATATGCTTTAGTCTTCATTAAAACAAATCCCTCAAGTATTTCTGCTAAGCAATAAATATATTAAATAAGTGGCTTTTTTGGCCTATTAAAGTCATTGAATGTTTGAATAAATTGAATGAATATTGAATGTTTGAAAAAAAATTAAATAGTACTATGTCACAAAATTTTCATTAATGAGATTACTTCCAACTAGTGTAATACAGAGAGCTTTTTCCTTTTAGGTTTCATGCTTGTAACTGTATATGTATGTGTGCAAGTGTGTGTATGTATGCAAGCGTGTGAATGTGTATGTGTGTGACCATGGGTATTTCTATGTGAGAGCGTGTGTGTCTGTGACCATATGTGTGTTTGTGTATGTATTTGTGACTGTGTGTGTATGTATGTATGCATGCGTGTGTGTTTATGGTACAGATAGAAAACAACTTTGCTGGTGATTCCAACAACAAGGTCCTTGTAGTCCCTCAGTGCTCCTGTTTCTCTGCTTATAAAACTGGAATTACCATTTGTCTTGTAGATATCAAAACGCATCATATTATAAAACACTTGGAAATAGCTCTGTTAGACATAAAGTAAACTGCTGCCTACAAAAGTGGGATTAATGAAACATTAGAAGCAAAGGTGTTTTCACTCGTGAGGCTTATGTTCCACTCAGGCAGGATTATTGGGTCTGGATTTGTTCTTCTCCAGGAATTATACCACTTTTCCGTCTGAGAACCCAGTCACCAGTTAAAGAATTATGCTGATGAGCTACCACAGCGTTGCCTTTGTTCTTTGCCCAGAGGTCTGGTCGCAAAAGGAAAAAGGAAGAAGTTGGAAAGCCGCTCATCCCTAGTACTAACGGCCCTCCAGGGAGAGCATTATAAAAATTAAGTATAGGCAGACAAACTTCCATTAAAATTTTGCTATGCAACATCAGGAATGTTCACAGAACTAACCAGCTATCTAGTCTGCATTCAGAGATATAAATAAAAGACTTCTTTCAACCTGATATCATAAGGTTTTAGATAGCAAATATGCCATCCTTCAGTCCTTCATCCTTCAAGTAAAGAAACACTTACTTCATTCAACAGTTAAGCGAGCTGCTATCTGGCCCTCATTATATCTGTGATTTACAAGGACTATGCAGGCCTGTGTTGCCCACGTCAGAAACCACCAATATAAAATGCAGCAAATGGGATTCTTATCTTTCAACACGCCTCGGACTTGTTGCACGAGATACACTTCTCAGTGTGCATATAATCAATCTAACGCAAACCATTATCTCTGCACAAAAGACTAAGCTGGAAGCTCTGGTGCTCTGGATCATACTTCCACAGGCCTGACGTTCACGGCTGCCCGGACTCCTCGCACAACCCTGGGCCGTGCAGTGTGCCTTGCGCAGACAAAGCTGCTCTGGATATGAGAACAAAAAGGGCACTATCTCATGAGGAGTTTGTTGACAGGCTGGGGAGTGAACATTTCACCAAAAATCAAAGCGTGATTTGTTCCCAAGCTTTCAAATTAACTGGTAAATGCTGGTGTATCAGGAGTGGGATGATCCTTAAAGTTCAAACCCAAGGTTGTTACTTTTTGTTTCTTGCAATTAAAAGGATATACATAGAGGCCTCACATTGTCTTTGTTTGCTAGCAGTATTATTTAGAGAGTCTGAATGATCATTGAATCTAAGTGTCTTTTAGAAATAACAAGAATGGTATTTTTTTGGCAAAGACAGAATAGTGGGCAACATACACTACCATTTTGGCTTTATATATTTTTACATATTATTTTTCTTTTTAAAGTCTTTATTAAAAAACTATCTTCAGGGTGAATATTCAACACATATTCTCACCTTTAATTCTTAGTGCTCTTTTGTCCTTTGAATCACTGAGCTCATTTCCCTCTGAGGTAAGGAGCTTTGATAATTATACCAGCAATGTCCATTGGGTCTGAAGGTTCTAGCCTTCACCAGCACTCACTTTGTAATGAATGAATAAACATGTTCATTTCAATAGTAAATGGCAAGTGAGGCCTGTGGTTCCAGAAGGCATCTTGGGAAGCCAGGCCACATCTTAGATGCCCCTCAGGCAATTAGCTTGTCCATAAACTGCTGGGACAGGACCTCTAGTCTCACAAATCCACTCTCATAAACACCAGAGAATCCAGAAAGGTGTGCATGTGGATAAAACTTTAAAAATTAAGCCATTGAACTTTTTTTTGTGAACTCAATATGTGCCTTGTTTTGAGAGAAATTGACAACACACTATTTTTGAAATCAATTTAGTTCATGTAGAATTGAAAGGAAGAGACTATTATCATAGTTTCTCTGCTTTATATGTGGCATCTGGGTTAATGTTGATACTATAAGCATTAGGAAAAGGATTGTTTTAAAGAAAGAAAAGGGAGTAGATGAGATATATCAAGTTCGTACAGATACTCTGTATCCTACAGATACATTGAATTCTTTGGAATGTTAAACCAAAGAATTCAATGTAATTGAGGTAATCAAATGGTCCAAGTAAAACACTTAACACCTGTGAAGACATACTTTTCATTTTTCTAATAATCTGGAAAAAAAAGTAAGTTTTCAAATAGCTTTTGGCAATTCTGTGTCAATTCCATTGTCTCTGGGGCGTAACTAAAAGAACAGACCCCACAGCCTGGGCAAGACCTCTTCGGGATTTGTTTTCTGTAGCCTTAAAGAGTCTTCACTGACCATTCTGGGTAAGTAAAAATGCCACAATATTTATTCCCAAATAGTTAAACTGGCTCTGGCCAGCTTCTATTTTGGGAAATTACATGTTGCCAACATAAAGAATTCCCCACATCATTTCAGTTATAAAGCTACTCTTCATTTCCTGCCCTGTGGTGGAACTGTGCTTTCTTTCTTTCCCCCCCCCCCCCTCTCTCTCTCTCTCTCTCTCTCTTTAACCCATAAAACTGGCTGTCTTGTAGTAGTGAGGAACAGGAGGTAGTTATTTCATTATTTAGATGCCATTTTTCAGACATTAAGCTGCCAAATCCATCTGAGTATTTTCCAAGAACCAACATTCTTAAACGTACATTTTAACTGTCTAGGAGATATCCCAGAAACGTCATTTATTGGTTACAATAAAACTCATGGCTTCAACATAATTCTTTTCCTATAAAAATAAAGGTATGTGGTAAGGCAGGACATACTGGAAAAAGCAAATATGTAGATAAAAGACTCACAGAAACATCTCCTTCTCTTTCTACCCTGTTACAGGCATCAGCAATGCCAACTTTGGCTAGAAAACCATTATGGCAGGGATGCTCAGTGGGACCAACTTGACTGTAACAATTGAAACTCAGTTTTGGTTATTGAAGTCCCAGTATATATTGTGCTGATAGAGGAATAAAAAATACATTCTTCTCCAACCCAATGTGACCAGCCACTATGAAGCTGTGCACTCCTTTGACTGCTAAAACACAGTGGCCAGCCTGATGGGAAGTGAGTAGGGAACATCAAACTGAAGCAAAGGGCAGGTAACCTTTATCTTGGGATCAGCACTTGGAAACATGTCTGCAGTACTAAGCCTGTTCCCAATATTTCTAAAGCTCCAGCAAGACTACAAATATAGGTCCATATACCATATGTCTAAATATTTTAGATACCTGATAAACCAGTATGTGGTATATTCTGTCTTCCTACCTTAAGTATACCATCATGGTGACATGGATGTCTTACACTTTGTAGAATTAATTTATTCTATACTATCAAGGGCAGATTTGAGAAAGTGGCTTTTAATGGAAAGGGCTGGGGTTGTATCACAAACTCAGTGAAAGACACAGGTGAGGAGACATGGATATGCTGGGACAAATATAATATGTTGAAACTTTGTCGACTGCTAGTTTTGCTATGCTACTTACAATAAAAATGGCAGTCATGGAAAGACTTCTGTAGATCTTTTTCCAGGGGTCTGTCATGATTTACATTAGGCCCACATATATGTTTTATTTTTGGCTGCCTCAGTCCTCGTCTTTCTTTCCATTCACCTCTCTTACTGTTTCCCCTCAGGGTAGTTGGCTCCAGGCAAATTAGTCAGCTCCCACTTCACCAAGCCCATGTTGTCTCCTTCAGTGCCTGGAGTTCTTCCCTACCTCATGCTGTCTACATCAAACCTTCCAACTTGCCCCCTGCCCATCCTCCCTTATATAGCTTAGAGAGAAGCTTTCTCTTCCTTCAAGCTTTCCTTAATCAGCCCAGAATTGACTTCTTTCTCTTTGGAACACCTAGCTACTTTTTGTTTCTTTATACTGTCTTATCCTGTTGGTGTTTGTGTACTTGTCTTAAATCCTTATTAGACTGAGTGCTCCCAGTAGCAGGTAACTTGCATACACCCTGCATCACCCTTTACTGTTCCAGGGACACATTAATGTGCACAGAACATGTTTTAAAATTAAAGATGAATAAATACTGAAAATTGGTGTTTGCCCTCAAGATCCTTCTCTTTCTAGTTGAGGAGAAAAATGCTAAACCATAAGGCAGTATAGGATTATATCTTTGCTTCATCATCATTACTGTTGTCCTGTGTGATTAAAACTAAGTGCTTGGGATTTGGGAAGAAGATCTGTGAAGGCTGCCTTAATGGGAAAGGCTTCATGGTGGAGTCAGTACACGAAGTTGACTTTGCAGGATAGAACATGGCATATAGTAGAACTATTAACAGTGAACATTTATTGAAAACGTATTTTGTGCCAGGCAGTGTATCAAGTTCTTAACATGTCTGATTTCATTTAATTCTCATAATGTTATTCTATGGCAACTATTTTTATCCGCTTTTAATTGCTGAGGAAATAGGGGTTTTAGTCATAGAGTCCTTGACTATCCCAAGGTTGGAACAGAGATGGAATCTGAACCACTGCTCCATGTTGTTTTCAGGAGTAAGTGCTGAGAAAGAGGACAGCAAACTGAATGAGTAAATAAGTAATCAAACAATAGCCAAAGAGAAGTGGAGGCAGGGGTAGAGCATTCTAGTCAAAAACAGCACAAGGCTTCTGAGAAGACAGGCTTTCAAGTTGTAGAAGGTTTACAATGGGAAGGTTAAAGAGCGAAGCTTTCTTTCCAAAACTAGAAGAAACAAAATGTGTATTCTTACTTAACCCCACACACTGGGGACTCAGCCACTCTTCCTACCCCAAGGGTTAGTTGGATCTTCCTGTAAGTTCAGGAATCTTAGGTGTTCATTTCACTACAGGTAAATTCCAAAAATGGAGAGCATCATAAGTTCTTAAAGGACCCTAGTGGAGTGTTGTGTGGATAGCAGGCAACTCAGCTCCTACTACTAGTTGCTGACCACCATCACGACCTCATTTTGAGAAAGAACTTTCACAAGCATTTCTAATCCAGCAAATATTAATGATGGGAATAATTACTATTAAATTTCAAAAAGTATATTTGTAGCAACTTTGTCATTTTTAAGAGAAAAATTATTTTTTCACTTTGATTATTGTTAAATTTTATATTTGTCCTTGTGTGTTATAATTTCATCATGTTGGGTTCCTCTGGTCACTCTCCTCATTGCCCAACAGTATGTGTTAATATAAAGTTATGTATTGGAAAAATAATTTTTACCACAAACCCACCAGGCAATACCATATGCAAGAAAACATTACTGTTCACATGGCAACTAAGAACTATTCTTATTTCAAATATCTATTTTTGGACTTACCAAACAATCCTTTTTCCTTTCTTTTATAAGTGCCTTAAAAATAACTAGAATAGCATTAAGGTCTTTTGTGAACATTGAGAATATTATGCTTCCTAGGATTATTTAGGGTCTTTTGGGAAGTAATGGTCATACACAAATGCGAGTAAAACTTCAGATCACAAGCAGTATTTTATTACACCAGGAGAGAAAAGTGTAGTTATTTAATTTTTCCAAGTTTACCCAATGGCATCTTGTTACAGGGCATCTGGTTATTTCTGTCATTGTGCTCCCCATTTCTGATGGATGACTTAACACATGTCTACTTTGAACATTTCAAACTTGGAAAAGTAAACTCTATAGTGAGTTACCCACAACCTACCCATCCATCACTAGGTAGGCAGTTGTGATTCACAGTATCATCTCCTTTATTAGAGTACTGCCAGACTCTGGAATATGGTGTGGAATTGGAGGAAAAAAGACAACAAAGGTTTTGTATAAGGTGTCAGTTGACAATTCACCTTAAATAATCTTAACTTTAATATGTCCAAAAACTTTAAAAATGTACAAATTTAGAGGAGGAATGTGATGTGATTTTTAAGGAGGAGAAGAAGAACAACAACAAGAAGGGAAGAAGAAAAAAAAGGGGAGGAAGAGGAGGGAGGAGAGGTGGTAATGGTGGAGGAGGGGGAGGAAGGAGAAACAGGATGTGGGGGAGGAGGAGGAGAAAGGAAGAAGGAGGAGGAGAAGGAAGAAGAAGGAAAAGGAGAAAAGAAAGACATATTGGCTCTGACTTGGATTTAAAAATTGTGATATAATCCATGATTTGTTTTGGAATGGATTAATATTTGTTTTTAATTTGGGACCAAGATTAATAGAGAAAAATCGTAAGAGTCAAATATATGCATCCAGGATGTGAAGGTAAATGGGGAATTAGGGGATGATGATTATAGAGTAGAAAAACAACTTTGGGGAAATAAAAAGGAAAGTATTAGAAAGGAAAAATAGATATGCCTTGGTTTCTTTATCAATATTAATGATAGGAAACATTTATTGAGGGTCAGGTACTGGTTTAAATGCTTAGTAGGCAATATTCTATTAATCCTCACAACAATTCTTTAATTGTTATCTTTATTTTATAAATAAGAACCCCCAGGGAGGTTGAATGACTCATCTCAGTCACCACAGTTAGCAAGTGATGGGGATGGTGGATGAACTCACATGGTTGAGTGAAGGTGGCTCCACCCTCAACCACTACATTACATCACCTTCTTCATGCTCCTTAGAGGAAAGTCAACATCCTTACAAGAAATGCTCTGCGAAAAATGCTGTCTTTACCTATTCAAGTAGGACCATTTCCATCACATGGGATAAATGCAAAAGTCATTCTTCTGGAGCTGGACTTAGTGTCTCAGGTCTGGACAGACAAAGAATGGCTTCTACATGGACAGCCAGTCTCCCCTGCTGCTGAAAGTGTGGCTGTGATGTGAAAGGGGATGTGATGGTTGTTGCTTGCAATCTCCAGAGCTTTCAAAAGAAAAATATGTGTCACTTCCAAAGGGCAGAGACCACTGGCATGGGGAAAAGACATAATATCTCATGTGATGCAAAAAAAATTTTTTTTTATAAAAACAGTACTTTAGCAATCTGAAATCACAGATTTAAAACTTCTTATATAAACAGAGAGCAAATTCAGTTTTATCCTCTCTTCTTAGCAGCACTTCCCCTCTTCCCTTGTTTAGATCATAATATAGCTGTGTAGTTTCCAGAGAGTGGGTCAAAAACTATTAAAGACTGTTTCCTCTAGATGCATTTCAGCCTTTTCCTGAAGGGGTTTTGCAGTTTGTGAGTGTGGAAACTATACACACACTCACAAACCCACATTTGACCTTTCTCTGTATTTTATAAAAGTCTCAGTCAGGACAATCTTGTCAAGAAAATTAACATATTAAACTCCTGCCTCTCATCTTTCACTGCTCCTCTTACCCATTTCCATACGCATTTTAAAGGTAAGGAAGTGAGGCAATAAAATAAACTTCCAAGAATTTCCCATTGACTTTGAAGTGAGGCAGACCTATGTTTGAATCTTAGCTCTGCCCTTCCTAGCTCTGACATCATGGGAACCTTTCTGAATATCAGTTTTCTTACTTGCTACATGGGGCTGTTATGAGGAATATTTAAGAAAATGTTTAGAAAGCTTGTACATTCATATGCCCTGCACAGAGAAGGTACTTAGTGAATGATGGCTCATCATTATAAGGAAGTTAGGGGCCAAATTGCATTTAGACCTCAACACTTCCACATATGCAGGCTGCAGCTAAACCCCACAAGGCTTGTTTTCCTACACAAAGCAAAATCTTGAGGGAAATGGGTTAATGACAAGTCTTCTAACAGTGCTGCAGCGTTAAAATTTCTTTCTTCCTATATCTTTTTCCATTTTGTCCTTGACAAGCGTCACCCCCCAAGTGATGAGTAGGTAACACATGATCTATGAAAGAGCAGACTCTCCATTTCTCTCACCACTACATTTCTCTGGAGGAGTTGAGAAAAAGTTGGTGTTTTCAGAAAGGGTAATTAATATTGAGACACAGCCACTGCTTCAGTCACCTGCATATCAATCAACTTCTGCAAGGCCAGAGTTCAATTAATTGATGACACTCCGGAGACACCCAAAGCAGTTAACAAGTCTCAAGAACTTAGTGAAAAAACAAGCTGCAAGATCCAGTCTCCCATAAATTCTCATTGTGGGGTTCCCTCTCCTAATTTATCCTTCTATGTCAAATACCCCTCTGTTAATAAATACTTTTCAAGAAGATAGCATAGATGCTAAGTATCGCAAGGTCACAGCATATCAAAATAAAACATGAGGACACAGTACTTTTTATCTATGACCATCAATGGATACCATTTTGTTTTAAATCCTATAACACAATCCACTTTTAAGAGAAAGCATATCTTAGCTGGGAAGTTTTATAAAGTCACACCCTTCTCATCAGCATGCATCTTAGCATGTCAGCAAGTTGGTGTTTATGTCCTCAAATGTGATTTGTTGGAAAGTTGTACTACAAAGAGCCCTGGCTCTGCATGATAGCCTCAGGCATTATGAAGAGAAGTTGTCCAGAGGAAATGTAGGATGCAAGAGGGATGCTGAGTAATTAAACAAGGAGGCCATTAGACTGCAGTGACACTGATGCCTTGGTAGCCTACGTAAGCAAACTGGAACCAAAGCCAGAGTCAGTGCACAGAATCCAAGAAAATGAAACTTAAAAACAACCTATCACAAAATGCCAACTAAGCTTTCCCAAATAGGACAGCTGCTTAAGCTATAGTGAATCAAATGTCTGTGCCTTGCTTCTGGCATCTTCTCTACAAAAACCCTGCCCCAAGCTCCTGTAGGAGAAGAACTCTTAACAACTTCCAGTTTAGCACTGCCCTAGACAAATGGATTGTTTGCTCAAACTCTTCAAAATTTTAATGTGCCTCGGTTTCTCTTTCAGCAGTTCATTTATGCCCCTTGTTGAAGGGAGGAAAACTGGGTAAACCAATACTATTCTCTGGTCTTTGACTCAGAAGCTGAATCTAAAACACCTTTGCTGGGACCCCCTTTTCAACAGTCTCTCTGAGGATGTCTAAGGGGTCTAGAGGTTATACTCCTTTTAGGACAGAAAGGACAAAGATGATAGCCATACCTGCCAGGGAGAGAAACTGAAGGTGGAAATTATGGAGGAAGAGGAATTATGGTCCAGGGACAAGTTCAGATTTGCTTCTTTCTTTTTCTGTTATACAGTTGATCTATGAACAACGTGGAGGTTAGGGGCACTGACCTGCATGCAGAAATCCACGTATAACTTCTAATTCCCAACTCCCGAAAAACTTAACTGCTAATAGCCTACCATTAACAGGAAGCCTTACTGATAATATAAATGGTTGCTTAACACTTACTTTGTATGTTATGTGTATTATATTCTGAATTCTTACTATAAAGTAAGCTAGGGAAAACAAAATGTCATTAAGAAAATCATAAGGAACAAAAAATACATTAAAAAACTGGACTGTATTTATTTTAAATTTTTTTTTAACGTTTATTTATTTTTGAGACAGAGACAGAGCATGAATGGGGGAGGGACAGAGAGAGGGAGACACAGAATCGGAGGCAGGCTCCAGGCTCTGAGCCATCAGCCCAGAGCCCGACGCGGGGCTCAAACTCACGGACTGCGAGATCGTGACCTGAGCTGAAGTCGGACGCTTAACCAACTGAGCCACCCAGGCGCCCCTGTACTGTATTTATTTTAAAAACTCTGCATGTAAGTGGCTCCATGTAGTTCAAACCCATGTTGTTCAAGGGTCAGCTGTTCTGACCAGCATCTCCAGGTGGTAGCTTCCATGAGACCTACCACAGTAACCACATTCACTTGATGGGATCATCTCCATTTATGTTTCCAGGGGAAAACTGGGGAGCTTTCTTGTTCATCTCTCTCCTTTTTCAACCTACAGCATAGCTTTCAACCTACTGCTTTTCCAGTCTCATAAATATTTTGTTTATTGGCCCATGTGATGTTTTCCTGTCTGACCTTCATCCATGATGTAAGTCCCTTGAGGTTAGGGTTAATGTCTTTTCTATTCTGGATTTAACCAAGTGCTCAGAGCCATGAATAGTGGCTTACTATCAGTTTATCTTGCAGCTCTTTCAGGGTTTCCTTAAAGGTAGCATATTTTATTCTCCAACTTGCATTTTAATTCTGTGCCTAGTTTAGGAGAGAACACTCTCTGTGGAGTGATTTGGTCTGTCATCAGTTTTGGAGGCACACTGTCATGTAAACAAAATCAATTTTTCTAATCCCCAATAAAGTAAACTCAAGTACAAAAAAGTTCAACGTGCTTCAGCTTACACTGAAATATATAAATACTTCTGCGTCTCAAAAGAAATAACACTAGGCATGTTGTAAGCCATTTGGATTTGGCATCATTTGTTTTAGTGTTAGTGTTTCATTTAGAGGCAGATTCCTGAAAAATAGGACCATGACAAGACACCTTTTATAAATCAAAGCCATGAAGTCACAAAACTATGGAGCTGTGAAATCCAGTAAGAGGTCAATGGGGAGGGGTGAGCCATATGCTGACTTTCGTAACATAATGAGGGTATTTCAGGGTTCCATTCCATGTTCCTATCCTGGGTGTCTCCCAAAAAGTGCCTCAGGACCAAGGTGGAATCCATTAATTTCATTTATCATCTTTAGAACATGTATTTTGTGAGTTTAACTAAAAAAATATATATATTTATTCCATTTTTTTCTTTCTTAGAAATCATGAAAATGTTCAATATAACCAGACTCATCTCACAGAACACCTACCAGTTAACCTTTTACTAATACAATTTTTGAAAGGTTATACCACTTTTTATTTTTCAAATTTTTTCTCAGTATAACAACTCTTTCACTCCAAAGCCCACTAAATAAACATTGTTAGAAGTCATGTATTGACATTATGATTTCAGGCAAAGACACATTCACCAATCTACTTGACAACAGCAGTTTCTAATCAAAGGGTATATCATATGGAACAAATTTGAATTGTGCCTGAGTGGATGAACCCAAAATATTTTGCTTTGTGAACATACATCAAATGAGAGGGACAAAAAGGTAGTATCTTCTATGATTCTCCCATCCATTGTGCATTTGAGCTATTTCCATGTTTTTCAAAGCCTTCTTGTGCTCAGTATTTATTTTGTTCCAAAGATGTGTTTCTGTTCTATAACTCCTTTTAGTGCAGTGTGGTAGTTTTTTGCAGCAGTGACATCCAACTTATTCAAACTTCCCTTTGCCCACACCTTTAGGTAGTCTCCTTCCACAGTGACAAAGCCTGGCTATGTGACTTGTTTTGGACAATGGGACAATAGCAAATGAAACAAGAGCCTTGAAAAGCATCTGTACGTTGGGCCTTTTCTGCTGCTCTTTGGAACCCTGAAACTACCATGTGAAGAAGCTCAGGCTAGGGGCACCTGGGTGGCTCAGTCGGTTAAGTGTCCGACTCATGATCTCATGGTTGTGAGATCAAGCCCCGTGTTGGGCTCTGTGCTGAGCATGAAGCCTGCTTGGGATTCTCTCTCTCTCCCTCTCTGTCTTCCACTCCCCTGCTCCTGGGTGTTCTCTTTCTCTCTCAAAATAAAGAAAGGAACTTTTTTTTTTTTTAAAGGAAGTTCAGGCTAGACTCCTGGAGAGGGAGAGACACATAGAACAGAGATGAGCCATGCTAGCTATGAAGTTCAAGACCAGTGGTCCCCAAAATGTAGTCCCCAGACTAATCCAACAGCATCACCCAATAACCTGTTATAAATGCAAATTCTGCAGCTTCACCCCAGTCCTACTGAGTTGGAAACTCTGGACATGAGGTTCAGCAATCTGTGCTTTAACATGCTCTCTAGGTTATCCTAATACATGCTCAAGTTTGAGAACCACCAAGAAGCCTGCCAACTGCCAAACACAGGAGTGAGGCTATACTAGACCAGGGCTAAGCAAGGAACACAGCTTCACCCATTTGTTCACATGCTGTATGTGGCTGCTATTACACTACAACAGTGGACTGAGTAGTTGTAAGAGGGAAAACATGGCTTTCAAAGCCTAAAAATATTCACATCTAGCCCTTTACAGAAAAAGTTCGCCCACCACTGTCTTAGACCAACAAGTTCCAGCTGAGTCCCTAGCTAACAACAGGGATCAGCTAAGCTGGCCCAGACCAAAAAAATAGCCCAATTAACCCACAGAATCATGAGAAATAATAAATGTTTGTTGTTTTAGGCCATTGAAGTTTGGCATGTTTTTGTCTGCCTAAAACTGTGCAAGATTTCAACGTGTGCAAAAACCTTGCCTATCTGAAAGTCGATTGCTTACTCTCACCACCTTCCAGAAAATGACTGTCTTGCACTTTGCCTCCAGCCTCCCTACCTATGATCAAAAGTTCTCTTTTTCCTTTGGCAGGTACAATAAATCTTACATTACATTTATGATCAAACAGTATTTATTTGCTTGTAAGTTATTGTTATTTATAGAAACTTATTTCATCATTAATTTGATATATTTTACTATCTGCAAAAATCCTTTGGTATCTTGCATTGGGATGGAACATAGCGTTTTTCCCATTAAAATTAATGGAAATAGTTTTGTAATTTAGTGACTTTTCACTTAGCAGCAGGGTTTGCCGAAATGAATAAAGCTATTAAAAATATAAAATCTAGAAAGAAATATAAGATGTTAGTGGTTATGTTTGTACAGTGGGATCATGTGTGCTTTTATTTTTTGTGTGTTTGTGCTTTCTTTATTTTCCCATTTAAAAAATAATGAATACATATCATTTTAAAATCAAGACCACTCCCTGCCCTGCACAACAGATATTACTCACTTGTGTTATTATTATTTTTTTTACTTAGACTAAGTTGTGTTGTGTGTTCCAAAATATTACATATACAATTTTACATGATTAATGCCTCTGGGTTTTATATTTACTACTTTATTAGTTATCGGGCATGGGGTGAAGCCTCATTTGAGACATAAAATAGACAATCCCAAGCTAATTTACCCAGAAAGGAGTGCCTCTTTGATTTGGCAATTATATATGGAAGCGAATGAGACCCTACCCTAGGGAGAAATTGAGAAGAAAATATATTCTCTGGTTGGTAGTGTTCTCCAGCTTCTATGAAAATGAAAAAGGAAGAAATGAGTTTTAATGAGGATAGGAGGCTCATAGCAAAGTATTTTTGGCAGGGGAGGGAAGGGCAAGATGCAAGAGCATTGCCAAAGTCGGGGTGAAAATTTGCCTTTTCTGCATCCTTTTAAGCCTAGATTAGATCACCATCCACCTGGTACCGTTTAGAGGAAGGGCCTGCCAGAAGCAGAGGGATGGACAAAATGACCTATTGAAACTTCCAACCTTGCAATTTTGTGAAAGTAAACCAGGAGTATGAGCTTTCACAAGTAAATTTTGTACATTTATTTCAAGTTAAACGTACTGACTCCTGATTATTCAAGGAAGTGTGTGAGAATCTGGGTCTGGGTGGATTCCTCCTCATGGGCGGATTCCAGCAGAGTATTTAATAAGACAGCTTCTATGTGCAAGCATTACTGGATAGATTGCTGATTGCATCAGCCAGCCTGGCTCAAATGAGTCATGATTCTAATCAGATGGCACCAGCTTATTTCAGAAAGTCCAAGCTAAACCTTGTAAATTCAGGCAGCAGTAGATGTGGTGTATGAGGTTTAATGCTGGAAGCTATGTGAAAACACGTTCTCCACCACTTTTCAAAGATGTGGAAGTGAAAAAAAAACCTTAAATTTTCAAATAAGTTAGAAAAAATATGACTAAGTTGTTCATAGACCTTTAAGATAAAGCCAGCCCTCTGCTTTGGTAAGGTTATAAGGTTTTTATGAGGCAGAAGATCTCATCAGTTTGCTAGTACTCCAGATGGGGATGCTTGGGCCTGATTCAGAGAGAAATGCCTGGAATAGGTCCAAATTCTGAGCTGGGGAAATAACAGGAATTGCTTTCTCCTGACTATGTTCAGTGTTTTTAGTATAAATCACTTATCAGCCAGAGGTCCTTGTAACTTATGTACTAAGGTATTTTTTGGTGTGTGGAAAAAAAAGTATCAGGGGATTGAGGGAAAATGAACTAGTATATTTCATAAAGCTCTGATATTCAAAGCTCTTTTAGACACAATTACTAATGATTTTCACCACCCAAGATGAGGTGAACAAGCAAGTCTATTAGGCCTAGTGGTCTTACATCCTCAGAGCTGAGATGACAGCTGTCAGTCACATACAAAATCTCATATTGCTACAATATCCCCTGCCTTATCACTGTGTATGAAAACAAAATCAAATTTGGAAAGGTTTGGCTTGATTAACAGTAATACTTGGGTGCTTCATAGTAGTGTGAAATTACCTGGAACCATTCCCAAAACACCCTAGACACTCTCCTTCTCTTTTTGGAACTGATTTTTCTCAAGATTCCTTTTTGGCAGCCACTTAGGCTAAGATTACCCAGGGCTCTTGGGCCAGCAGGGGAAGCCAATCTCTTGGTCATTCTGATCTACAAACAAAGCTTCTCTCTGAAACTATTTCAACTCTTCTAAGAATTTAGGCCCACTAGTAGAGTATCTGGTGATGAACTTTACAAATCTCATCAAACATACTACAGGGGTGAGTAAATCAGTGCTAGAAGGTATCCTGGAAACTCAGCCAGATGCCTCTCAGAAGCCAGTGGCTGTGGCTATCTGCCCCTAACTGAAGGCAGAATCAAATCTGCTGATTGGTTGAGAAAGAAGGCAGGAGGCAGATGAGCATCTGATCTCAGGCTTGGGGTCCAGGAAGTGCCTCCATGGTGGTGCTGCACTGCTCTGAAGGTCTCAGCTGATCACTTCTGGAAGGTTTTAATCAACTCAGGCCAAACAAACCTTAGTTTCAGCTCTCTTTTGCATTGCATGCTGAAGAGGTTACTGTAGTAAACTTTGTAGGAGCACTCTGTTCTCTGAGCTATAAGGAATATTAGGCATTATCTCAGAAGGAAGGAAAAACAGGCCCTGAGAAAGTGGAAGTTCATGAAAATAATAGGGCTAGTTATACAAGTAGAACTCCAATTCCAATATATGCATATTGCCTTCATCATGGGTGGAAAGTAGAACTATGGCCCAGGTAGACATGCGATCCTTAGCATCATAGAAATTGTTTATTATGTAACTACTATGTGCAAAGTACTTTGTTAATAGAAAGTTACAAGAAGCAGTCTGAGGTGTCAGGGAAAGGGACTAAGGTTGATGGCTAATAGAAGTGGAAGTTTGAGGGGAAGATAGAATTGGACAAGGCAGGAGATTCAGTGACCTCTTAAATATGAGGACATGTTTCTCTCAAGTAGAGAGGTAGTGATTTGAGCTTGAGTTTCAAAGGCACCCATAAAAGCCTTATGGCTTTTGCTCTTTTAGTCTTGACTTTAATTTTAAGGAAAACCCCCTCTGCAGACTACAATGGCCAAGAGAGTGTTATTGATCTGTTTACTTGGTAACTCTTTGGAGTTTGCCAATTCACATTCAAATGGCTTTAGAATAGGAAAATAGAACAAAGGAGCCATAAAGGAGTCAAATCAGATAACTTAATTTTCAGGAAATCTGTCATTAGAATATTCAAATGTAGTGGCTTGTGCAGTTAATTTCCTCTGCTTTTAATGACTTAATGATTCTTCAGATGCACTGTGTTTTCTATTTTTATTCCCAATGACCTAGTATACTAGACTGGACTACTCTAAATCTCATCTAGACTGAGTCAAGGGTGGTTCTATATGAATGGATCGGTTTCTTGTTGCAAGTTAAAAATGGCTATTTTATGTAGAGAGGAACCATTTACAATACTACTCTCTTCCAGAGCTGCCATCTACAGCTGAGTAAGCTGCACACAGGACAACTTCACAGGCATCACTGGAGATGCACAATCCTTCAACCCTATACACCATTCATAAAGTTGAAGTGGCTCTCTTGGCTCCTAATTAGCAAACATATCATGATAAATCATAGAGTGGTCTTTCCAGACTATGCCATGATTCTTCTCTTCTTTAACCTATATGTGTTATACAGAATGATTGGGATAGGACAAAGTGATACCCTGCACAGGTGTATGAGTTAAGATTCTATCAAGGAAGTAAGACAGCTTTTGAATAATATAGAATAGGGGATTTATTACAAAGATTATATCTCACACAATGATGACAGCTGGTGAAGAATTCTATGGAAGACAATGCCTCTGTATCTGGTGTGGGCCTGAAGTCAC
The DNA here is from genome assembly GCF_018350195.1 of Panthera tigris. Taxonomy (NCBI): domain Eukaryota; kingdom Metazoa; phylum Chordata; class Mammalia; order Carnivora; family Felidae; genus Panthera; species Panthera tigris. The sequence continues at coordinate 75,634,777 of NC_056664.1, read as the reverse complement.
TGCAGGCACGCAGGGCCAGCCGTTGGAATGAATGAAAAACCTGATAGGAAGTGAATGAAGGAGAGCGGGGACAAACTGGAACCTGTGAGGACAAACTAGAAGCTACCTAGGCATATTAGAATCTGTACCTGTCTCTCACTATGTCCAGCCTCTATGTCTGGGAGGCTTGAAGAAGAAGCAGCCAGTACTTTTGCCATGAGCTGTATGCAGCAGGCCAAGGACTTGGAGAAGTTGGAGGAGGGGATCCAGCAGGAGGAGCTGCGGGTCTGGCTGATGCTTCATGATGATAAAGTGAGCAAGCACACGAGAGACCACAGGTATGAGCTACAGTGCCTGGTGCTCTCCACCTTAAGCCTCTAACACCTGCCTCACTTTTGTCTTCTAAATCACACACAAAATTTCTCTTGTGGCTCTTCTTTAACTAGAGAGGAATTTGGGGAAATGTAGTTCCAGCTTAGCTAAGTTGACCCATTACAAAACCACCACAGCAGATCTGGAAATTCTTGTAAAGAGACAGTGAGTCACTTTATATTTTTTGGTAGAGAAGTTAAGGCTAGGTGATACACATATAAATATATAAACTTTCTGTTCTCACTGAATGAGTCCATATTGAAAGAATAACTGATTTAAGTCGACGTGGGTAATGGTATATTTTATTTTCAGAAGTGCCATTTCATTCACCTCCAAAATGGATCGAAAGCTTATGCTCCTTAGATTCATAATTCTATCTTAAAATCAGATTATGAAAGAGAGTTCAGCAATTCATCTTGACCACTCCTTTGTCACCTGCCCTAAGCTGGATTACACTCCATTCATTAATTCAGCAAACACGTATTGACTGCCATTGTTCCACATTCCGCGATGATGAAAAAACAGTCCCATTATCCCTGACATGAGAGCTAGTCAGTCCAATACTGTTTGAGATATGCTTGAGTTAAGCACAGCACCAAGTACAATAGGAGTGTCTGGGAGAGCTGCTCTGGACAGATGTATCAGATCTGAAGTCAAGCATTGATAGAGAAACAGAATGTTTGAGAGGACTCTGAAAGGCAACTCAGTGAAGCTCTAATGTGTGTGAATTTGAAACTCCCACTAATTTCAACCTCCTCTAACTGACTTCAGAATTACACCCCAAAAGGGGGAGACCTTCATCACCTCCATAATAATAATAGATAATAAAAGAAAGAACATTTGTACTTTCCTCATAGACACTAATCAGTACAAAAGAAAGGAGGTTGATGCATTGCCCTGTAGGAAGTCAGAGTTGATGTTCTGAGTCAGACCATTCCTAAAAGTGATAATCATAAAAATTGCATAAAGGTTGTAATAAAAATAATATAGGTAAGACTAAGTGATTGGTTTAAGCCAGCCTCACGTGATATTATTGCCTAATTCAAGGGCCATCTCAGATGTAGAATATGGCCCCCAGCTTTGCAATTTAAAGGTCTACGTTTTGTTATTTCTGTGGTAGTATTCAGGCTCTAAGGGACTGAATTATGTCCCAAAGACATAGAAGATTGATTCACACACCCAATATTAAGTTATAAATCTAAAGGTTTCTTAATGATCTTCAAATGAGAGTAAATGGAGTTGGGTTTCTTTAGAGATATATGTATTAAGATGGATGAATTACACTTTACTATAAAAGTATTTGTTTTTTTCTAAAAAGTTTGATGAACGATTTGGAAACAGAGTTCCCCTTCCTCCCAGGTTCCAATCTCCTTCCTCTTTTAGGAATCACAGAAGAGAATTGTGTTGTATGTGGTCCTGTTAATTCTGTCCAAGAATGGTGGTAGGGTTCTATCCTGCTTGCAGGCTCAAGTATATGACAATAAATTGGATATGAAGACATTTTTATCAGATGGTTTAGAATGTGGGGAAGTAGTGAGAGTTTGAAGAGAGTGAAGTTTTTAAGTTGGCATTATGAAGAACAATGAACTGACCAGAAATAATGATGGGAGGATGGCTGAGGAGGGCCAGTGGTCATGAACTTGTCTATCTTCCTTAAGAACTACTTCATGTCTTCCCACAGTTGTCCAGAGAAGGCAGTTGGTTGGACTCACTCAGGGTTGGGCTCTGCCAGGCAAGCAGATAGAAGGGGTTGAAGGATGTCCCAGATAAACTTTATCTGCCCAGTTCTCAAGAGTTAATTATCAGCATCTCAGCAAACATTGAATGTCAAAATGTAGCAACTTTTTTCTCTAACCTCTGGACATACTATATATATATATATATATATATATATATATATATATATATATATATATAAAGGGAGAGAGACAGAATCTCAAGCAGGCTCCACGCTCAGTGCAGAGCCAAATGTGCGACTCAATCCCATGATGCTGGGATCATGATCTGAGACAAAATCAAAAGTTTAACGCTCACCATAATGAACCACCCAGGTGCCCAACCCCTGGGCATATTTTAAATGGTCTTAACTAAAATACAAGAGAATGGAAACTAAAAGCAAAGATTTCCTGCTGAACTTTAAGATTACTTGTTTCCAAGACACTTGAATTTTGGAGGAAAATGTTCTTTTTTTAAAAATATTTTTATTTATTGATATTTGAGAGAAAGAGAAAAAAATAATGAGTGGGGGAGGGGCAGAGAGTGAGGGAGACCAAGAATCCCACATAGGCTCTGAGCTGTCCGCATGCCCCAATGTGGGGCTCTACCTCATGAACCTTGAGATCATGACCTGAGCCGAAATCAAGAGTAGACACTCAGTCAGCTGAGCCACCCAGGCGCCTCCTTCCCTGGCCAAGGAGAAAAATATTCTTGTATGCAATGCTGTGCAGTAGTTCTAGCCTTTTTGTGACTTAGACTTTTTTTTAAAAATCTGAAGATTTTACATCCATGTAAAAATTTACAAAAATTTACAAATGATTTCAGTGATGAGATCCAGATTAAGAACTCATCAGACACTTTAATGATATGAAGTGGTATTTTTGCCTCTAATATTATTGCCTTTTGAGCAGTATGCTGATTTTATTTGGAGGAATAGCTTCTCTCCCCTTTTGGGTACCTTTAATGAAGAAGTAAAGTAAAGAAGTAAAGGAAACTAAGTCTATCCTCCTCTAACCCGGATGGAGTCACATGGTCCAAGCTAGACCAATAAGATTTTTTCTCCCTGGATGATCACTTATGAGCCAGTTTACAAAGATGACAGAAGAGGAAGCTGGTAGATGAAATGGCTGGGAAGCATTCATTTCTGATGATCAGTACAGGAAATTTATCCATATGAGATAGTTGAGTATTTCCTTTTGACTCAATCCCAGAGCCATCAGTACTTGCTCTAGTTCCTAACTTTTCTGAGTCTTATCATCTGGCCTTTCAAACTCTTTTGTGAACTGCCCACTATCTCTCCAACAAACTCTATTTTTTATGTTCATCAAGTTTGCTTATTATTGCTTAACAATTTAAAAACCCTAAAAGAATCCAGCCTAGTTCAAAATTCTGTACCTCAGCAATGTAACTTTGACAGGGGACAGGGCCAAGATGATCAGTTTTCATTCAGAGGAATGATTTCTAATATAGTTGGTACATGTGGCAAGACCTTAGTCTTCTCCAGTTTGGCTTTTTTATAATAGCCATCGAGTATGTCTCAATCTGTGTATTCCTCTTATAAAGGTGCATGCACAAGGGTGCCAGCTGGTGAAGCATCCAACTCTTGATTTCGGCTCAGGTCATGATCTCAAGGTTCATGAGATCGAGTCTTATGTCAGGGCATACTGACAGCTCAGAGCCTACTTGAGATTCTCTCTGTCCCTCTCTCTCTGCCCCTCACCCATTTGCACTCTCTCTCTCTCTCAAAATAAATAAATAAACTTAACAACAACAACAACAACAAAGATGCATGCACATTCCTTGGTGTTCTAGCCCCCAAACAACAGTTTTCTCCATTTTATTTCATATTGTGACCTGATATAAACATTTAAGGATTCAAATGCAAGATTTGGCAAGGATTCTGATAAGGTTCCAACTATGGAAAAAGTGGATTGGGACTTTATAGAAAAAGTGGACTTTTTTTTCCTACAAGCGCAGGGTAAACTTTTGATACATTACCAGCCAATAATCAACTAAATAATTAATTGTTAGTGCTTCTTAAATTGGATTCTTTAAACTGGACTCAAAGTGGATATTAAACTTACTAGTTCTGAGTGTAATGGTACACAAGCCTGGAATGGCAAGATAGAAGATAAAGATGATGGAAGCATAGAAAAGATCTCTTTAATTTCATTAGTTGCCTTCTTTTATGCTTCCTGGCCTCACAGATGCTAAAGGATCATTAGAAGGTTGAAATGAGTTATGACTGTCTCATAAGTGAGCAACACATCTTGGGTTACCAGACTAGTAACACTCTTGCAAACACAAAAAGAGACTAGAAAAGTAAGTAAAAAAGATCCTAGGCACATTCATATTTAGAAAATATTTTTATCAAATTTGTTTGATCCTAATACTTAACTTGTCAGGTATAGCTCCTACAGGAAAAATTCAAAGTTAATATACCTTATATTAAAAAATGATTGCCCTTTATCTTTTCCAAATTACAAAATCAAACATTTGCTGGATAACCCACTAAGCTTTATGCCAAGCTTCCTATAAATAAACCACAGACCTGGTTGTCCCAATCTGTGCCATTGTGAAGACCAAGTAGACTTTTGATCTTTTAAATTTCTGAATAATACAGTTGAATATGTGACTTTTATCAGAAACCACCTTGATCTTTTTCCTTTTATAAGCACATGGGGCATAAATAATAAGAACTAATTCAAAAGACCCTACTTTTTAGATCTCCTGTTTCTAGATTTGGTTAAAATCATCTTATGTGTGCACTTCCTCTTTGCAATTTCCAAGTCTGCTCATTACCTTGCAAAGATTTTTATGTTGGTTGCTTTCTGAGGATGTGGAAGACTGTAGCTAAATTTCATCAGGAAACTCAATCTCGCCAAAAGATCAGAAACTTCTGAGAAATTCAGGACATGATGCATAGTTTCTTATATGTGTCTAGAATGGAAAGTAGCACCTTCTGATCTGTCCCCAATGTGTACTGAATGTTTCAATGATGCTTTTGGGGAGGATGGGAGAGAAGAGAAAGTTTGAAAAAAAATGCCTGTTTTGAAATTCCTGGAATAAGAGAATTGGTGTTAAGTAGTAAAAATTATGAGTCAGAAAAAAATCCTCCATTTCCTTATTTGACCAACAATTATTGAATACCTACCCTATACCCAGCAGTCCCTCTAGCAAGGAACTCAACAAGTAAGAAGTAAATGGACAATTAAAATACAATATAGTAAGTTGTGCTAGGGGAAAACGGTGCTCACTTATGGGCGCTCAGAGAAGAGACAGGACTCGGGTGATCATAGCTAGCATATGAAAGATTCAATCAAGTAGTGCCCTTCTGAGTCCAACTTATGGGAAAATACAGGGAGCTGGCATTACAAAGCTAGAAATGTGGGGCTCAGGGGGAGCTCCCAGGGAGGGACCAATGGATGGACATTGAAGGCAAAGGAGCAGGTGAAGGCAGAGAGGATTAATAGCATTTCTCAAGCTTTACTATGCAGAAGAATCTGGGAAATTTATTGAAAAGGCAGTTTTTTGCTCCCCCCATCCCCCCCCCAATATATTCTGATGTAATAGATTTGGGGCAACGTCAGAAAAGCTGCATTTTTAAGAAATATCCCAAGTGATTCTCATTCAGGTGATGCCTTCTGACTTCACTTTGAAAAACATTTTGTGTTATCAGAAGTTCCCTGTCACAGCATGGTCCCCTCTGCTTGCCCACTTCCTCCAGATCTTCCCCACGGTCACATTTGCACATCTACCCTAGCATGGAAGTGAACTGGCATTTCATAAATTTCTTCTGAAAAGATGCTTTCATTTAAAATAAATCCTCAAACATTTCAAAGACATGATGTGTTGGTGGACAAGGCTGCTCTGCCTTTGCCACCTTGTCCTGTCCTTGTGGAGCAGGCTGCATACGTCAGTCTCTGTGGAGCCCAGATGTGAGCTACTCCCTGGGGAACATGGATGCTATCAGCAGGACAGCAGGAACGACCCTTGTTTCAGAGAGTCCGTTTCTTAGCTCACATGTCCTTTTCCCCAAGTACCTTCTGTGACCCCTCCGGAGCATGTGAAAATCTCTGTGTAAGCAAAGTAGGCTAGTGCCCTGGCTTTGATTGAAAATTGGACTAATGGAAGGCATAGTGTGAAGCGGTACCCCCTCCACAGCAAGGGGAGACCCTAAACTATGATTTATAGTAATGTCATTCTCTTCTGTAGTTTACAGACCTCTTTCCCTGAAAAGCGAGTTAAACGTGTCCTATTAACACTGGCAATTTTAGCACTTCCTTCCTCATGCTGTAATAGTAACTTCTCTAAGGTTTCTTGTTAAGGAACAAGCAGAAGATCTTGACAGACTGCAGAATCTTGCTGCAGGCTTCCCAAAGACTGCCCACTAATTACTCTGGTTGAGTAAACTTGGTGAAGCCTAAGATTCAAACATATTTTAAAACATACTGCTTTTAAAATGTGTTTTGAATGAAACAGATCTGTATTTCAAGAGGCTTTATTTAAAAAAAATTTTTTTATGAGCCATTATAAACACACACATGTATGTAATGAGAATTATATAATAAACCCTTTTAGATCCATTACCCAAATTCAAGACTACCAAGATTTTTCCATTTAGTTCTGTTTCTTTTGTTTTTTGGTTTTTTTGCTGAAGTATTTGAAAACAAATTCCACATCCAGTGTTGTTTCGTCCTGCCTTATGTTGAGCATATCTCTTTAAAAATGGACATTTTCATACCTAACTGCAGTGTCATTATCACCTTTAACAACAATAGTTCATTGATACCATCTAGAACATGGTCTATAATTAAGTTTCATGAAATGTCTCAAATGTCTTTTTCCAACTGGTTGGTTTAGATCAGGAGAATGAGATCCACTAATTAAGAGAACAGTTCTAGAGTTGGGTTTATGAAAGTGGCCAATCTAATCATAAGATTTTATTTCTCTGAAATGAACAGAGATGTCATTGATTCATTTTTGTTACCCCTTTCTCTTTCCTACACAAATTTTGGGATCAAGAAAGGCAATTTCTTTTTCTCATGTCATCTTGTATTTCATGTCTACAAGGCTTGATTTTAAAGACATGATTAATATAAAGTTAAGCCACCTTCACAAAGACCCTATGATCCTCACTTGCAGTTTTTATGATGAAGACGGAGGGAACTGGGCTGGAAGTACAGGTTTTGCATCCTGTGAGGGAGCTTAGCAGTGATTTCCCCATACCTTCTCCCTGAACTACATTTCTGCAAGGTAGGGCAATAGGAACCTGATGTTCTCTTTGTTAGGCCACACTCTAGAAAACCCAGGATCTGCCATCCAATTCAGAAATTTCTAGCTAAGGTCAATGTCAGAGTGACACAGTACAAAGATTTTGGGGTCAGTTATCCCTGCTTCAAATAGTAACTGTCCTCACTAACTATACTAGCAAATTACTCAGTGTCTTTGAACTTCAATGTCCATATCTGTAAAGTGGGTATAACAATGCCTATATTAGAGGGTAATTCGTGAGGATCACATGAGATAACATATGACCCACCTTGATGAAAATTGCATTATGGGCACTTACATGCCACTTCCTTCCTCTGTACTCCTTCCCTTTTAAACTGCTAAAGAAATAGGAAGTCTTTGACAACTTCTTAGAAAATGTGTTTTCTGGTCTGTAACCTACTTTGGAGTACTTTCTTGGAGGCGTTTCTCTCCACTCGTTCTTTCCCCTGGTAAAGTTACCCTAACTTGGCAAAACTGACATTTAAATGGGGCGGCTGTTCCTGGTTTGAGGAGATAATAAATGTAGACGTGTGGATGGTTTAGAGACAATTTACATGCTGGTTTAGCAGACAAGCCTCCAGAGGCCTCTTTGTATCCACACTGGCCAACTGCAGCTTAATCTGACAAGGATAATGTGCAGAATGTAAATATTACCATTTGTTCCATGTCATCTCAGATCAGACACTAATTTGCAAATGTAATTTATCATGTCTAAAGAAAACCAAAATGACAGCTCTTACCAGTATTTGGTATTTTTGTGTTAACAATAGTTCATTTATGATTGTTATTGTTTCAGGCAGAAAATATGTCTCAATATGTTCTGCTGACAATGTGGGCTTTTATATCACAAGCCTCTTCCAGCCTTTTCCATCCTCTCCCTTGTTGCATACTATTACCCAGGCCGGTCTTTTGATTGTGTGCTCTTCTTTACCATACTTTTCATGCAGCTGAAGGAAATATTCTGATAATATTCTAAGTTCTCGGATCTATTTTGGAAATAGGCTGGATGGCTAATGTGAAGACGGAGAGCTGCCCTTGATCTAAAGTGCATTTTGTCTGGTTTCACTGAGGGCCTCCATCACAACGGAAATATCTAAAGTAGAATTATTGGAAAAACTGTCCAAAGCCACGTGACAGATGAATTTGGGCTGTCCAATTTATGACACCCAACTTCAAGGGCTTTCCAACCAGTAGGTTGATCAAGAGGCCACAATATCCAAATCGTGTAGTTTTTGTGGGCCACAGAATACTAAGTCTGTCCCCAAAGCAAAGCCATCTCTCTGTACAAAAGAAGAGAGTTCGTTATGATTTTTATATTACGTGGGTTCCCATTAGTTGCCAATTTGTTTTTCCTTCCTCCCCCCACCCCTTCATGACTTCTCTAGGGTTGGCAGAAGATTCTATTTTGGCAAGTTGATAATCCCTTTTATCTTTGCACTGCAGTTCATTGCCCAGCAAGCTTTAGAAAGATCAATACATTCTTGCGTGACTGCTGGTGAGTTAGTCAGATGCCAGGAAAGAGGGAGGCCAGTGAATTGCCACTGACCCTGGTGCTCTGTGTTTTGGCGAGAAGGGCTGCCAATCCCTGTAAAACGTTCATGACATTTCAGAAGAACTACAGGATTTTTCTGCCTCACTTCTCACATGGAAACATAGAGAGATTCAAGTATCCCCAGATGGGAGGAATGGGTTTTTGTTTATCTTTAATTGAAAACAATGTTCCACCGTAGAATTTACACCAGGTCCTGTAATTCTCCCAATGGCTGGCGAATGGCACAGGAGATAAGAATAGCAAATGTCTGGGAGGGGCCCATGCCTACAGATAACACTTCTGTCATCTTGATTGGAAAAGCTTGTACAGCTGCTTTGATTCAGTAAAGCTAATTTCTAAGATTTCCTTGACCTTTACTTAAACTGTTTCTCAGACAGACTATTTTTGTTATCGCCTGATGAGAAAGAAGGAGCTTATAAATTAATCGCTGTGTGAATAAATCATTAAAAAGTGCAAGATAACTGATGAAGAGTTCTGAGCTGAGAATTATCACCTGGTTGATGGCAACAACGTAAACATTGTTCAAGGAGCCAGAAGTTGGGTTTTGTATATTTTGGGCCAGTTCTTTAACTGCTGTGGGCTATGGCTGCTTTAGACGTGCCTTTGGAAGACTCACTAGTATTAACACAACGCGAGTGTAGCTCCTGGGAGTCGCTGCATGAAAAGGCTTTAGCTTTGGAGTGGGCTGAATTTTATTCCTGAACATCACGGGCTTTCCTTAGGGCACTGCAGCGGTTTTTGAAATGAAGTAGACATCACCACCACCACCAATGAACAAATATAAAAAACCTCCACAGAATTCCACAGGGCAAAGGATTCAGGAACTGTGGTAAGATGCAGATTACAGTGAAATACAGAAAGATTACAACTTTTCATTTCTGCCAAACACAACTGAAATTCAGTCTCTATTAGCCTTAGATGGGTAGCTTAGTGTAATGGATAGAATACGAAATCCATTCAAGAGTTTTTGGGATGTGTGCAACTGATTATGTATTCAACTTCACTTCATTGTTAAGAAAAGCATGTTACAGGGGTGCCTGGGTGGCTCAATCGGTTCAATGTCCGACTTTGGCTCAGGTCATGATTGCGGTCTGTAGGTTCAAGCCCAGTGTCAGGCTCTGTGCTGACAGCTCAGAGCCTGGAGCCTGCTTCAGATTCTGCTTCTTCTTCATTCTCTCTGTCCCTCCCCCACTCGCATTCTGTGTCTGTCTCTCTCTCTCTCTCTCTCAAAAGTAAATAAACATTAAAAAAAAAAAGTATGTTACATAGTATTTCTGACTTGCTGTTAGACATATCTGACCCTCCATTATGTAAAACAAAACAAAACTCAAGCCTCCCAAGTATGAATTTTTCCTTACAATAAACTATACTATATTCCAATCATCAATCTTTTTATAGATTCCAATTATTTTACATTTTAGACACTTCTTCCATAGCTTAATTTCTACAACAAATCAGTATTGAGTATCTGTGCCTCAGTTTCCTTATCTGTAAAATGGAGAGAAAAATAATGTCTACCTTACAGAATTGAGTTTTAAATGAACTAAAATTTGTATAGCACTTAGAATGATGTCCACAACATAGTAAGCACTATATATGTGAGTAATTCATCATTCTTATTTATTTTTTGCCCAACACTATTGCCAGGGTGGGGGGTGGGCTGCAGATAGTAAAAATCATAAATTATGAATACTTTTCTCTGTAGTCTAGCTGGGGAGGGATACCAGCAGATGTGAAGTGAGTAAGGATCAAGACATGAAACCAGGTGATTATTACAAGATGAGGGGCAACACATGGGAGTGGGGAATCATTCTGAGCTGGTGTATTTGGGAGAGGCCCGTTGGAGGAAAGATGCAAGCCTATCTGAGTGATAGGCTGGGTTGAAAAGGCAAGGAGAGGGGCGCCTGGGTGGCTCAGTCGGTTGAGCGTCCGACTTCAGCTCAGGTCACGATCTCGTGGTCCGTGAGTTCGAGCCCCGCGTCAGGCTCTGGGCTGAAGGCTCGGAGCCTGGAGCCTGCTTCCGATCCTGTGTCTCCCTCTCTCTCTGCCCCTCCCCTGTTCATGCTCTGTCTCTCTCTGTCTCAAAAATAAATAAATGGTAAAGAAAAAAAAAGAAAAGGCAAGGAAAGTGACATGCAGACCCAGTAGCACAGGATCAAAAGCTTTTGTCAAGGCTGAAAGTGGCATTTTTAGGGCCAAAGAGCAGCCTTCATCGAGTGGAGAGTGCCTCAGGGGTGGGAGTGTGGATCAGGCTGGGAAGTAAATGGGAGAGAAGATTCTTTGGATAGGCATGTTGTGAGACTTTGCATGCCAGATTGAGGAATTTGGATTTGAGCCTAAAGGTAGTGAAGAGCTATTAGAGAATTTTGAGCAAGACAGGAACCAGATAATAGCAGTCCTTAATGAAAGCTCTTGTGTGGAATGAGACCCTAGAGGAAAACTATAAAGATGGACACAGGGGCGCCTGGGTGGCTTGGTTGGTTAAGCGTCCAACTTCAGCTCAGGTCATGATCTCACAGTCGGTGAGTTCGAGCCCCGCGCCGGGCTCTGTCCTGACAGCTCAGAGCCCGGATCCAGTTTCAGATTCTGTGTCTCCCTCTCTCTCTGCCCCTCCCCTGTTCATGCTCTGTCTCTCTCTGTCTCAAAAATAAATAAACGTTAAAAAAAAAATTTAAAGATGGACACATAAGTCAAGGCACAAAGGATTAGGATTTAGATTTTAGAAATGTTTTGGTATTAATAATGACCTATTTTGAGGGCACCTGGCTCCTTCAGTCAGTAGAGCATGTGACTCTTGATCTCCAGGTAGTCAGTTCAAGCCCCATGGTGGGTATAGAGCTTACTTAGGGGGAAAAAAAAAGGAATTAAAAATAATTACCTATTTTGTAAAAATTGCTTAGGCAGATGTCTTTGAGGCCACCCTGTAAGTTTGATAAATTATCACCCACATCTTAAAGGTAAAGAACTTCTGGTAGAGGGAGTTTAAATGGCAAAATCATCCTTAGACATATTCATTGAATATTTATCAAGTGCCTGCCATGTTCCAGGTTATCTGTAATAGTCTGTGATGAAATAGAATCAAGAATATTTACAAACTCCAAACTCCCAAGAAAAATTATGATGTGAGTGTAGACACCAGATATTGGGGAAATACTTGCAGAAAGAATGAATAAACCACATTACTTATAATGCTTTGGAGCATATACCTTTAGGCTTCTATTTCAATAAGTAAAGCACACTGGGGCACCTGGGTAGCTCAGTCGGTTAAGTATCTGATATCAGGTCAGGTCATGATCTTACAGTTCGTGAGTTCAAGCCCCGTGTCGGGCTCTGTGCTGATAGCTCAGAGCCCAGAGCCTGCTTCAGATTCTGTGTCTCCCTCTCTCTCTGTCCTTCACCTGCTCACACTGTCTCTCAAAAAATGAATAAATGTTAAAAAAAATTAAAAAAAAAGTAATCACACACTATTAGTTGTAACCAATTCAAGCCAACATAAGTCAAGTATACCTGAATAGCCACTTGGAAAGTGTATTAGTTTTCTATTGCTGTTGTAACAAATTACCACAGATTTTGTGGCTTTAAAAAATACACATGTATTACCTCATAGTTTTACTGATCAGAAGTCTAGTATAGATCTCATGGGACTAAAAACTAGCTATTACCAAGACTGCATTCCTTTCTGGAGGTTCCAGGGAAGAATCTGTTGCCTTGCTCATTCAGATCTTTGGCAGAATTGAGTTCCTCTTATTGTAGGACTGAGGATCTATAACCTGGATGTGAGCTGAGGGCCACATCTGGTTTCTAGAGGCTGGGTATTCCTTAGCTTGTGGCCACTTTTCTTCTTTTTCAAAGCTAGTGATGGTGGATTGAGTCCTTCTCGCTTTGAATCTTTCCTGCCTCTTCTTCCATCAGTTGACTGTCTGGCTGATTAATTTTTCGAAATTTAAGGATTCGTGTGATTATGTTAGGCCCACTCCAATAATCAGGATAATGTCCTTACCTTAAGGTCATCTGACTAGTAACCTTAATCACATCTGCTAAGTCCCTTTTGACTATCACCTAACATATTCACATATGTTTGGGGATTAGGGTTGGAGCACACTTTGGGGGCCATTATTCTTCCTTCTGCAGAGCAGAATGAAACATGACATTTAATAGTTAAGATTAGGAGTTAGATACTTCTTTCATTAAGGATTGCTGAAGGGATGTTTCTTAACTTCGTCTCCTTATCCCTTTCATACACTACATCTTCTTTGAGGTAAAAAAGACAGAAGTTCATACTGCAAAAAAATGCTACTTTACTTAAATATTGAAGCTTTATGGGCCAGGCAGAATGCCCTTTGTGTGTGAGGAGGTTTTCAGGTTCAAATGATATATTCGTTTATCTCAAATAATATCTTCTGCTAAATCCATGGCCTTATACTGGCTACTGTGGGGATATAGAAAGAAGAGCCTTTACTCTCAAGTTGACAATGTGCTAGACGTGACTAATTGGGCAAATAAATTACTACAGTATGAAGAAGCCTCTCCTCCTATGTGCTACCATACTGGAAGTACAAAGTACTGTGAAAAATAGAGGGTGGGGAAATTGTCTTTCATCTGAAAAACAGGAATTCATTCATGGCATTTTGGCATTGAAGGTAACATTTCAACAGCAGAGAAGGAAATAGGGTTTTTGTTGAAGTAAGTTTGGCTAAATAAAGCTCAGAGCTGCGAGTCCACTGTGTACCTTTAAGTACTTGGAATTCCTTCAAACTGAAAAAAAGCATAGGTAAAAAGGTTTACTGGGATAAAAAATGAAGTGTTATACAGATTGGAAAAAATACCACAGATGGTTGGATTTGTCAGAAATAAGACTTTGGACATTTTTCCTACAGAGAATAGGGAGGCACCAAATGCATTTGAGCAGAGGAAAGACAAGATCAGTAGCAGGCATCAGGAAGAGAACTGTGTCCATAACAAGTATAATGGAGAGGAAAAGAGCCTGGCAGTGGGGAGAGCTGCCAGCAAGCACTTAAAATGGGACAGGAGGGAGTTAATGAATGACTTCCTAGCTAGAGTGGAGACAGTACGAATTTACATTAAAAAGAGAGGGACATGGAGGACAGAGAATAAAAAGCAATGTGGCAGCAATAAGAGGTGAACCATAGTGAGAGAAAGGTTAAGTCCAAGATAATTCTAAGGTTTCGAGCCTTGACAGGAGGCTCTAGGAGAATAGAAGTGCCATGAACAGAAAGAGGGAAGTCAGGAGGGGAAGAAGGTTGGGTGGAAAGGTGAAGATGGTGAGACTGGTTTTGACTGACAAAGCCTGATAGGCTTTCCTGGTAAGAAATTCAAGTGAAGTGCTCAGTGTAAGGGAAAGTCCCAGCAGAGATGGGATGAGGGCCAAGGAGAAGAATGTCCATTGTGATGGGGTGAGAACAAATTGATAATCAAGGAAGCTGGAGGAGATTTATGGTGAGCACAATGGCTTAGATGGATTTAAAAACAAATCTTACCTAAGATGCTGGGAAGGCACCAAAGAGAAAAGTAGATGTTGTGGGCTAATATCTACCTCCATTCTGTATAGCTCCCTTGTTGTCGGCAGGCACCTTTGAGAAGGAGAGAGTCAACACGCAAGACATATTTAAAGGATGATTCTTTTTTTAATTGTTATTGGGAAAGCATTCTAAGACTAGAACGTAACTTAACCAGAGAGGAAGAGCCCATGTGGAATACCCATGTGGAATACTGACAGTGTTATGGCAAATTGTTTAAAGCGTATTTAGGTGCGATGGGAGATTTTAACTTATTTACCTTTTAAAACATCATTTTAAACTTCCAAAAAGGATAAGAACATGTTTCATTTAGATGAGAAATTCTAGCAGTAGGAATCATACGTACGTGAATCTGCAATATATATCCTATTGAGAAATAACTTGAATCATACATAAGGTTTTTCTTAAATAAAAAATGCCCAGCCTTGAATATCAACTGACAAGGCTATAGATTTGCCCTCAGCATCACAGCTGAAAGGACAGGAAGAATATTTCCCTAATTACTACCAGGAGACCTGAGGTACCGCCTGAGTGACTGGGCTTCAGGAGATTCACTGGCGTTCGGCCGCAGAGAGATCTCCTGGAATTAGTGCAAAAGGAATGTGCTGGAAGCCCCCATCTACTGTTTATCTGGGAGAGCTCCACAGATAGTGAGCTTGACAGTGAAATTCTACCCTGAAAACTGATGAGATGCCAGCATTTCCCTGCCTTGCTGGGACTGTCGGGTATCTCTTCTTACTTCATAGGGGAGTGACTGGTATTTGAGCACAGATAACAGCAATCTTGGTGGTGGGGCTGAGTCAGGGAGGACATTCCAGAAAAGTAAATGGCTGAGAAAATAGTGCAGGACCTCACCCTGCCATCAAGAAGGCGGGAGGACAAGGCACCAAGTGGGGACGGCAGCACCATTTTCTGGAGGAGGAGCAAAAGCTCATAACCTTACGTTAAATAGGAGCAGTGAAGAGAAGAAGGAAATCGGTTTGGTCTCCAGTCTAGAATCCCACTAAACTTTACCAAAAATCCCACTAAATTTTTCCAGTCGTTGGTGGGCTGCGGGGGCAGAGAGCCTAAACTACAGAAATCCTGTCTGAAAACAGTTGCCTCTTGAAAATCATATCTATATTCAATAATCTCAACAGGATAACCAAAAGGAAAAGTGATATATTGCCCTAAGCTTTCTCTGAACACTATCTGTATGCTTCATTCACTTTTCACATGTGGCTGTGTTTCACTACTGTCTAAAGAAATATTCTCCACACTGACCAGTATTTTCTAAAGAAAAATCCACACTGACCAATCCTTAATTAGACCAAAACAATTAAATGTAAAAACTGCTTACATTTCCCCCTTGGGTTAGATTGAGCCCAAATTTGTGTGGGAGGGAACATGAAGGCAGAAGACACTGCAGGCTGTACTAAAAAATAGCAAGTGCAGTATTTGGCGAATGTATTAAATTCAGCTTCACTGGTCACCTTGGGGAGAATTTTAAAGAACTTGTACACTTGCTAGATCAGCATCAAGGGATGCAGTAATGCTGTGACACAAAGACTAGAGGTTGGGTAAGACATGGCACATGGGCTCAAGGCGTTTCAAATTGACCCTGTGGGACCGCAGCCCAGCTTTTCAGAGATGGCTCAGAGACTGAACAGGTTTTAACTTTGTGTCATCGTAAATACCTTAAGGATGGAAAATCAACTTTAACACTGTTACATGCTCCGGAGTTTCACATTTATTTTTTTAATGTTTATTTATTTTTGAGAGAGAGAGAGACAGACAGACAGCATGCACAGGGAGGAGCAGACAGAGAGGGGGACACAGAATCCGAAGTAGGCTTTAGGCTCTGAGCTATCAGCACAGAACCCCATGCTGGGCTCGAACTCACAAACGGCGAGATCATGATCTGAGCCCAAGTCAGATGCTCAACTGACTGAGCTACCCAGATGCCCCAGGGTTTCACATTTATTATCTTTCTATTATCTTCCTGAGTAATACTAACACTTTCCCTCTGATGACAACATAGTGTTCTTAGACAAAATGTACAACTGGTTTGGGATTCCCCAGAGTCTGCAGATCCCCTACTTTCAAACATCCTTTCCCTCCAGTGGGCTTGTTATGTTCCAGTTCTAGTGACTTGGGCATTTAGTCATAACTGCTTTCCTTCATCACTTTCCAGAGTTTCTCACCTTCGTTTGTTCTTTGGCTGCAAATGTCTGAATTTCACTGGCAGAGGACTTGGCAAATGTCAAACACCCATGTGTTACATAAGCATTGGATGGGTTCACGGTGCTTCATTCTCCAAAATGTCTCACAGATGCTGAAGGCATTTGTCTTTAACATGCAAGCCCACTTAAACTTAGATGCAGTGTGGTTTTCATGGAAGATTTATAATAAAGACAAAGAAGTGGAGTCAAATTCCTTATTTATAGCCAAGCAATTACCTTTTTATTATACTCATCAATTTTCTTATGTCGAACATGTTCAAATCCATAGTTTGTGCTGAATTTCCTGCAGCCTGTACCCATTTCTCAGAAAGGCTTGGTAAACATTTCTTTGTTTGCTAGGAAGCTCAAACCCAAGGCCAGACATGATTTATCCACCAATGAGGCTGAGCACCTTGTTAGTTCTTTATTTCTCCCCACGTCACTATAACCCACCATCAGAGACATTTCTTAGACAATTACTCTATTTCTAGGACTAGATCTGATTACGAATGCTTGCACTCAGGGAAACACTGAAGATGGAACTTCGGTTTGCCCAGATAATAGAAAGGATGTTAGAGATGTCTAGGTCTATGCTTGCAATGTTTCCTATATATTTATCCCTATAAATCCCTATGTATTTATAATGTTTTCTTCTCAAAAATATGCAAAACAGATTTACATGTATTTTCCTGCTTTATCAAAGAAAAGGAGAATTTTATTTAAGTGAGAAGAAAGGAGTAAGAAAATTCAAATTGTTAAAAGGGGAAAGAAAGCATGTTTCATTGTGGATTGGTGTGGACTGATGAATCGATTTAAAAATAATTATAACAATAATTCCTACTGTATATTAAACATTTACCCTCTGCAAAGTATCATGCTTAAGGATTTTGTGTGCATGTCACCCCTGGATTGTATGTGTTTTATGTCATTTAATTCTTACAATGATCATAAACTAGTTAGCAGTATATTTTCATTCTACCTAAGAGGACACTGGAGTTTGAGAGAAGACATGACCTAGTAAACAACAGAACTGCCTTGGAACCAGGACTCATCCAACCCTAGAGCCTGCCCTCTCACACCCTAGTTTGGCTGCTTTGGAAGCAAATTACCTAGAAGACACAAAGCAGTAAGTATGAATAATTAAGGGTATGTGCTTTTTGGCCAAAATGAGTTTAGAAACTTACTCCTAGGTAGAGAATCTTATTAAAGACATTGTCAAGCCATTTCTTTCCTTTGCAACTGGGAAGGTGTTTGAGAAATAAACATTTCTTTTTTATCCCACACTTGGATTCTTTTCTTCCAGTTTCAAAAGTGTAATTTCCTGTTTCTCTGAACTGGAGAACGGAATGGTAGTTGGCAGATTGACAGCTACGTGACGAGTGGAATAGTCAGTGGGATGGAGTGGCTGCTGTGCTTCAGGTGGCCCCTGCAGAGCTGTGACAATGGAGAGGAACGCTGGGTAAACTTCCTTCCCCGTGTGCAGGGGAGGCAACCTCTCTATCTTCTTCTGTTTTGCCTGGGAACAGCTGAAACTCCTTCCAGAAATGCAGAACCAGAGTGGCACCTTCTCTCTGACTTTGGCTTCCATAGAAGGGTCTCACTTTGTTTGAAATAGGTGTATTTCTGAAATGTTGACAATAATTTGGGTTTATTGATTCACATTTAAAATGTAGTGTAGTGATGCACTGTTTCCATTCAGCTTCTTAGCAATAAATAATAAAATTGTAAGCAACTGAGTATCCATACATACTAAGATATTTAGTATGATTTTAAAAAAATGATTTTTTTAAAGCTCATTTTTCATTTAGCATGTTTTCTTAAAACAGAATGTGTCTGTATTAGACCACCAGACAACATATTAACTAATAAATATTCACCTACCAACTGTAAAGTTGGACATTTATTCATTCTCTCCAGTTCTCAGTTTCCTCATTGTGAAGAAGTAAGATACACAAGTCACAAGATTGTTGAGGGATTCTATGTATCACAATGTGGTCAGTACTGGTCTATGATGCAGGCTTGATAAGTGATAGTTCTTAATAGCAATCAGTTAGAAATCCAGAAAATTCTGGCCTGAGAGTATAGAGCTTTTTGATTTTGGTCTCAATTCCAGCACCTACTAACTGTGACCTCTGTTACTTCTCTAAAATGAGAGTGACAGTTTATTTGTCTAAAATTTAAAGGACTGGACCAAAATACCTTCATATGTTCGAAGTCTCAAATTAACATCTACACACACACACACACACACACACACACACACACACACAAAGGATTTAACTCAGTCAAATGGTTTAATTTAGAAACTAGCAAAAATCAGTTGCTTGACTAAATTCAGTGCTTGTTCCTTAATTGGTTTATATTGCCCTGTAGTTATCACCACCATTACAGAGAAATGGGATGAGCTGGTTTCACGCATGCTCATACATGTGGATTATCCTCTTCTGTTTTTTGTCAGTGGCATTTTCCCCACGGCCTTTTTTCCTTTCAAATTCATCATATTTCTTTCTCTCTTTCTTACCTTTTTGGTTTTCTTTTTCACCAAGAAGACTAACTTAAAAAATGAGTCCAACATCTCAGCAAATTTTGGAGTTGTGATTAATTCTGTGTCCTCGCTCATTTATTAGAAGCCCCAGTTTCTCTCTCATCATCTTTTCCCTCCTGATAGATTTGCCCTCCTAATACTCTTTAACCCTTTGGGCTTACCTTATCTCTCTTGGCTCTTTGCTTCTCTTATCTCCATCCTGTTAGCCTTAACTGATGTAATTTGTTTTCCTTGGGTTTCCTCCTCCTCTGTAAAGATGTGAACACTCACTCTGAATATTTCTCACCTATTGCATTAGTCTTTGTCAGCTGGATCCCAACCTAACACACTTTTCATGAACGTTCATAGCCAAGTCCAGGCTTTTCTCATAGTTCTGGATTTTCATTCCTGTTTGCAGAGTGTCATATTTTACTCAACAAAACAGCCTCCAGTGAATTTGTTTTAGATGCCACTTCTCATTTTGTGATATGAAATTGGTCTTGGTATAAGGTTTTGGCTGAGCAGTTCATTTCAGCTTTGAGCAATATTCTCCCCTGTGACTTGGTCTGTATCCTACTGAGCTAGCTACAATTGGGATCCATTGTGTATATAGTTCCTGGTCTACCATTCAGTCTAGTTTTTAGCAGGTCACTATGTCTCTGTGGCTTTCAGTAAAATGCCAGATAGATATGTCACTATTTTCCAGATCTAGACACCTAAACATTGTTGAATATGAGAGTCGGGTTCTAAGAGAAAATCTGAGTTTTATTTATAAGATTGCATAGGTAATCTCATTTCCTTGTTTTGGGGAAATCATTTTGGGGAAATCATTTGAAGTTGTGAAATGGAGACCTTGGATCAGAAACTCAGACTATATGTATTTGTATGTGTCTTACATGAACAACATTTGCAAATATGGTTAGTTATGTTTAACATACCCAGTTTAGTTGAAAAAAATTTTCCAAACCCATGGTCCATGGCTGAGATGAGGGGGAGGAGATAAATGGAATCTTGGCCGCAGGAGCATTTGGGAACTGCTGGGATAGATGGTCCCAGAGGTCTCTGCTGGTTCTTTGGTTTCATGAGTACATGGCTCATTTGGGGCATGCTGGAATTTATCTGCGGAGGAAGCTGTCAACTCTCAGGATCTTGACTCTGTAAGTTGAGTGGTGGGATGGAAGGCAGGAGGTTTTGCTCTAAGAAAGGGTCAATTGTCATCCTTTCCTTTCACAACAGTTTTGACTTCACATAGGCTAGTACAATCTTTGGGAATTTATTTAATACTCTGGAGTTAAATGTGAAGCAAATGTTAGTTCAAGCACATCTTTAACCTTGTCTTTTCTTTCAGTTTTCAAGCTACCAGGAAAACAACCCAGGGAGAAAGTTTTCTCTCTGTAGGTTCTGTTGATTGGGGTGACAAAAATTTGATAAGTTACAAGGTAACCACATGAGTTACAAGCCTGGAATTCAGTGCCATGTGGTTTTTCAGGAAATTTCAAAATTGTTAGGTAAAAACCTTTGACTCATCCATAGAACAAGGTGTCATAGGTCTTACCAAACTGCCTGAATGAATCTTCTCATCTTGGATTCAGAAAAGAAGACAGAGCAAAGATGATCATATTTCCCATTTTTAATTGTTAGGAAACTAGAATAAGTGATCAGGTAATAACTAACTTGTGACTTATTTATAACATATATTTGCAACGTAAAGTTGAGATTCTAAATAATAATTATATGATATAGAAAATTGTTGTGTTAACATGAAAATGATAGACATATTTTCTATGACGTAATTTCCAAATATATCCCTGGTAATTAAAGGAAGTATATGTCAATGTTATAGTGAATAGAAGCAGAAGTTAAAGGTAAAAAGGAATGTATTCATGTAAATATGTATTGCCATAACATAGAGGTTAGGAGTAAGGAAAGCCCTGTAGAGAGAATGACTGGGTACAAATGCTTCATGACTTACTGATTGTATGACTTTGGAAAAGTTACTTATCATTCTGTGCCTGAGTTTTCTCATATGGTAAAATGGGGGAATATATTAGCAATAGTGCCCACTTCATAGATTTGGTAAATTAAAATATAAATATATATAAAGCACTTAGAATAGTACCTGGCACAGAGTACACACTTAATAAATATAGCTGTGCTAAACCCAGGTACATTTTTAAGCAATCAGAGAAACTACAGATCAACTGATGAGATAGATAAAATGTTCTTGGGAATAACAAAAAAAAAAATTAACTATTTTGGTGGGCAACACCAGCCTCCCCCAGGCAGTCATCTTTGAAAATTATTGGTTGAACAACCAATGTTTTGTTATATTAACCAACACATTTGAGTTAATATATGGAGAGATTTTAATATTGAACCAAATTTGTGTGGAATTATTTAGCTCTTTGCTACAGCAAACAACATATGAAATACCAACATTGGACATTTGTGTATGAAATACCAATAATTAGAGTAAAAGTAGAACTTAATGCTATGAACCAAAAATAAACCAGCCTAAGAAAATATATAGATACCAGCATTTTCATG
Source organism: Panthera tigris (assembly GCF_018350195.1). Classification (NCBI taxonomy): domain Eukaryota; kingdom Metazoa; phylum Chordata; class Mammalia; order Carnivora; family Felidae; genus Panthera; species Panthera tigris. Next base: position 75,613,075 of record NC_056664.1, on the reverse strand, counting down.
TGCAGATATAATTTCCCTACAATGATTTTGTAGGCTGTGAATATAACTGTTTTAATTTAATCACACCGTATGTGATTATAATCATCTTCCTAGTTATTCATATAAATGGACTTACTGGTTACTATGGCTTAGTGCTGATTTGTCCTGCATGTTTCTATTGCTGTTTTGGACCCCTAAAAACAATGTGCCTCAAATCATGATGATCTCCACTTAAGGTCTAGGTGGGGAAAGGCTTCACTGAGGAAGTGACTAAGTTGAGCCCTGAAGGAGAATGAGAAGGTAGTAAGGTGAAGGGTGCAGAACAGGGATAGGGTGGAGGAGAGAAAAGCATTTCAGGAAAGGGAACAGCCTGTGTGAAGGTGCTGAAGTGAGAAGGGACCATTTAAAGTGGGGCCTTGAGAGCGGTGTTAAGAATTTTAAATGGTTCTAGAAGCAATGTAAGCTATGATGAGTTCTAAGTGGAGCTAGTCATTATCAGGTTAATGATTTATAAATCCTTGGCTACTGAAGACAGCTTAGAGGCCAAGGTAAGAGATGAAGTAGGGAGAAAAGAAGAGAGGCTATTTCTGAAGGCCAAGAACAAGACTTCGGGGATCGATTGGATATGGAAAAAGAGAAAGGGAAGTGTCTGGTTGACCCAGCTTTATTCACAAGAGTCTGAGGGGGTGCTGTTGGCATTTACTGAGATGGAGAACATTGTTGAAGAAGATTTGGAGGGCTCCATATAAACATGCTGATGAGAGGCCCACGTAGAGCTGGAGAGCGGGCATCTGAGTGTGGGTCTAAATCTCCACAAAGGTTGATAAATGGCCAGAGAGGATAAGATCTGAAATGTTTGCTGGAATTAGTTACTTAGAAAAGGCCCTGACCAGAGAAGTTTTACTGGAAATGGTGGTTTGACAAAATTGACCAGGTATGATAATTGAAGTTAATTATGACTTTATTATTTGCAAAAAGATTCAGGGTGAGACATGACTTTTAAAGAGTAAGAAAGGAAAAATTCTCCTCCTATAATTGCCCATGTTCAAAGACTGGGGAAAATGCTCATATTTCTTATCTTTTTACAACACATTTTAATTCCAACCAATTTGTTTTGCAGGTAATTCTAAACTTTAAAGGTGAGGCTCTACAATGATTTAAACTGCATTCTAATGTTTTATGCCCTGTTACATTGCTGTTTAATTGCTGCCTTGCTGCTTATGTGGAAGTTATACCTTCCAGATTTGAGGGCCAGGTTATTGGCTTCCATCTATTTACTGGGGTTTCAAACTCAAATACAGGGCCAGGCATGTACCTAAGTGGCTTAAGCGAGCATATTCAGGGAAGTCGTGGGAACCGTGATGGTAGCCAGCACTTGCATGCTCATCTAAAGGGTCAACCAGTTCTGAACCCCAGCTGTTTGCTGACAGCATGCTTAAGTGTGGGCCTCCCCCATATTGCCAGATCTCCCCGTTTTAAAAGAGCCAGATATTTGTATTTTCGCGTGAACTCTCCTGATTTTTAAAATTTTTGCAACTAAATATATGTTTTTAAACCCTTACAGCCAAGAAAAAAACAAACAAACAAACAAAGAAGGAACAAAATCCATGCCTGGTGGAGTGATCTGGCTTATGGGCGGTCCATTTGCTCACCTTATGTTCATTGCTTTCCTATGGCATTTCATCTGTTGCTCTAGAGGTTATACGTCAGTACAATCATCCCACACTCTGCTGGTGGGTAACATTCAGCGCCCCATCTCTTAAAATGTTCAACGTTTTTGATAACTGTGTAAAACAAACCTCATCACATTCCTTCATAATCAGGACTTTTCCTCTGTTGAAAACACCTCGGTGATGATGAAATCTACATGCCCTCACAATCCATCGCTCTTGGGACTGACTATCAAAATGAGGCCCGCCTGACTGCTCCAGCTCGACAGCACTCAGCAGTGTGGGGGTTCAGCCCAGCCTCCCAGAGTCCCTGGTTCCCGGAGCAAGAGCCCTCCTATGCTCCCGGGTTGCAGAGTGTTGAGGCACTTTCTTCCGAAAGCCCATAAAACAAATGGTGGGTTTTTTTCATAATGTTTTCAGGCTGAAAAGAAATTGCACAGCCCAACTCTTGCCTTAGGCCAATTTGGAAAAATTGCTTTCACCTTTTCCCCTCCTGTCCTTCTCTTCCCACCCACATGCTCTGGTTTTGGTTCCCTTCACGTTAGGAAAGTGGTGATAAAACTGTGTATCTTACAACCCACCAGCACTTGACTGGTACTCCAGAGGGTCACAGAGTAAATAGGTGTTTGATTAAATGTGTGTCTGAAAACCTTGGAAGCCTTTGAAAGATAGTGTCAGAGGGCTGGCCTTGTGCTTCTAAGGAAGCTTGTTGTAACAGGCGGTGTACTTTCTCCTTTCATCAACTTACGTTAATGGCTTGATAGGATTTCTGGAAGTTCATTTAGGGGAAGGATGGGAGTGAGGTTTTGAACAAAATCAAGGCTATTTTTCCTCCCTTTCTGAAAGGGATGTCTTTAGAACTTGCTAATTAGAGAGCGGAGCAACAAAGAGATGCCTGAGTCATTGTCTCCAAAGCTAGTAAAACTAAACTCTGAGGAAAAAATATTTTTTTGGAAATGCTCACAACTTAGTCACTCTGTTAAAATACAATTGACATAACCTCTTTTCCTTTCAGGCCTCTCCTGAAACAACAGTTAAATACATGAGTCAAGCTGAAGGCTCATTCTCCCCGGTTTGTTGGGCATAATGGGGTAATTGCCCAGACTGTCATTAAACTGTTTCCATTCTGATGATTGATTCTAAAAGTCTCAAGGTGGCTCCAGAACTTCTTTGGACAAGTCTTTGAATCATTTGTCCACCCAAAGCACAATTTTGCCAACGACAATGATTTACTTTTAAAAAGGGAAGCAATGATTTTCCTATTGAACAAAAATCTCAGCTTGGAATCAAAAGATCTGGGCTGGAAATCTGGCCCTACTCCTTATTAGCTGTGGGTTCTTAGGCTCCTTATCTAACCTTTATGAGTCTATTTTCTTACTTATGTGATTACTCATATAATTCCTAACTGACAGCATTGTTGGGAGAATTAAATGAGGTGATAATTGGGAAAGGACCTAGTACAGGGCTTGGCCAAAAGCAGGTGTTCAATAAATGCATCTTCATTGATTCATTCATTTATATGCCAAACAAACAATATTTCTCAGTGTAAGTCAGCACTCTTTGATCTTAATGAATAACATAAGCTACAAAAAGAAAAAAAATAGATGATTTTTTGTACTTCACTTTATTCCACTTGAATAGATTTCCATCAGTATTATAAGGAGTGTCCTTTCTTTTTTTTTTTTTTAAATTTTTTAATGTTTATTTATTTTTGAGGGACAAAGAGACAGAACATGAGTGGGGGAGGGGCAAAGAGAGAGGGAGACACAGAATCCAAAGCAGGCTCCAGGCTCTGAGCTGTCAGCACAGAGCCCGACGCGGGGCTCAAACTCACAAACCGCGAGATCACAACCTGAGCTGAAGTCGGATGCTTAACCAACGGAGCCACCCAGGCGCCCCAGGAGTGTCCTTTCCTAAGAGTTATCTTCCCTTTCTCCATGCTCCATGCTCCTGCCTTCCATTTGCTTTAAGTGTTTGTTTTGTTTTTTCGTCATAAAACTACTGGTAAATGTCAAATTCGTTTTTATATTCCCTGGAGCTATATTCTCTTCAAGCATATACTCTCTTCCATTTTTAGGGAAGTCATTGCTTCAGTATGCCTTTTGGAGGGTCTTTCCGAATGAGTGGTGCCATCGTCCATGGACCTGGCAGGGTGGGCAGCTGTCCAAGCCATACTCACAGAGCCTGGCATATTTTCTCTGACAGAGTTTCAGGGATACTGATGACAAACTCTTCTTCTAGAGTGTATTTAAATGTTTCGTTTTCCGGAATGGCACAAATAGTTTCTTTTGTAAGTTAGATGGTTTTTCTAAACTTCAGCTGGTTGCAGAGCATTCAGTTTAACCCCTCTTAATTGTTTTGGTCATACTTAGTTGAATTTAAATACATAGGATTCCCAGACTCACTTTGCTACAGATATTTTCTATCTCAATCTATTCCTATTTGCTACTTTGTGTTCCGTGCTCTAATTGATTTAAAGTCACCCATCTATGGCCCGGCTTTCTTCTCTGTTCCCATGTCCCTATCTAAGTGGGGACATAGGCCAGGGTGCCTCTATTACCCATCTCAAGTGGTGACAGTACAGGGTATACTCTACTGCTTCTCGTCGTCACTGTGTAGGAATCATTTTGCTGGAGTTGAACTCAGAAATCAGATTTCTAGGTGACAATAGTGAGCTTTAGCAACGCTTATGGGTTTTTTATTTGGTTTTGTTTGTTTTTTGATCTTCAGCAATCTCTTAATTAGCATCTTTTCCTTTTATTTTTGTTACTTTGAAAATTCTTGGAGCCATTCACCCATAGATCTCAATTCTATATGACTTTTGACTAAGGAAAAGGATCTGAAAAATGAATACAAAACAGGGACTATTTTAAAGTTAGGGTTTTTTTTTTTTTTCAAAAGCAGAGGGAAAGAAGAAATAGTTCTGATGTAAGATGAAATGTTAAGGACACATCACATGTCCAAGCACCATTCATGGAAGAAGGGAAGGAAGAATTAAACTACATATTTTTACCTCTCTCTCTCTCTCTCTCCCCTGTAGAGGAACCTACATAATAATTTCTACATTATTTAGAGGGTATTTTTATGTCTACTTTTGGAACATGGCAGAAATAATACAGTGTTAAAAAAGAACTTTGCTATCAATAACTACCTAACCTTTTGGTAACCACAGAAGTATATGAACACTTATTGAGGACCAATTATTTACAAGGCACTGAATTGTGGAGAATACATAGATAAGGGGATTCTGTCTTAAAGCAACTTATGGTGGTTTCAGGAAGATGTAAAATTCAGTATATTAAACTCCCTTCCAAGGCAGTGGGTAACACACACCATCTGAATTCTATGAAGGTTGCACTCGGAGGGATATGTTGCCCCTGGCTGGAGAGGTTATTATAGACTTTTGGGAGGAAAGACACCTAAGAATGGGTAAGACTTTGGTAGGCAGAGATAGATAGTCCAGATAAAGTAATAGAATTGTCTGGGTAGAAGTGAATGACTGAATGAATAACAAAATGAAAATTCTTTTAATAGCTAAGAAAATAAATTTTATGTAAATGCCATGAGAGAATTTAGTGTTGCAGCTATAATATAAATTTTTAAATTTCAGTGAAGTTCATACTTAACCATGATGAAAAGAGATCATACTACAAAATGCACAAATACAAACAAATGTCAGATGATGCAATCCAGATGATCAATCCAGGCTTCAACTGCTTGTGGTCTTTGGACAAGAAGAGTTCAAAATCAATGCAAACAACTCTGAAATTCAGCCAAATTCCTCTGAAAATGCTTGCTATCTCTAGGTTTTGGAGTTGAAGGAATTTTTGATTGTGGACATTTTATCACAAGATAATTTAGCTCATATTCATGACCCTTATTGGGTCAAAGTTAACAAACCCTCAGGGAGATATATCTGGTGAGAGAAGATCTGTGTCAACCCTGAAAATTTTCTTTTAAATGAGAAAACTCCTCTGCCAAGGTAGCCAGGAAACAATTCCATGGAATAATGCTGCTGCCTTGTGCCTAAAGATTGACTGGCATTGCAAAGGTTAACATTCATCAGAATCATCACAGCCATTCATTGAAAGCTACCCAAGTGCCAGGCACTGTGCTAGCACTTGGCATGCACTGTTGTGTTTACTTTTCCTGGTGATGCTAGGAAGCTTACTGCTATGCTCATTTTACATATTTGAAAAGAAAGGATGAGAAAGGTTAAAAAATCTACCCAGGGTCTGAGCAGATTCATACTCAGACTGAAACGCGCAAAGGTTGTGGGTTTTGTTTTTGTTTTGTTTTGTTTTCATTTGGGATTGTGACAATTCTAAATTGTTCATCATTTTAGAGAGGTATTCACACCTGCTAAAGTAAGTTCTTGTTGTTAAGCAAACAAACAAATAAGCCAATAAATAAATAGAAAGCACAACAATTTCATTTTCTCTATGTAGTGTTTCCTGAAATTCTTTCGTCAGGAGTCTCTTTCTTTGAGTAGGATACGGAGAGATCTTGGCCATACTAACAAAAACGTACTTGTTGTCTGATTGCTGAGGTTAGGACTTTTAGTACCATATTAAATAATAATGGTGAGAGTGGACATCCCTGTCTCATTCCTGACCATAGAAGAAAAGCTTTCAGTATTTTCCCATTGAGTATGATATTAGCTGTGTGTCTTTTGTATATGGCCTTGATGATATTGTATATGTTCCCTCCATCCCTACTTTGTTGAGGGTTTTTATCAAGAATGATTACTGTACTTTGTCAAATGCTTTTTCTGCATCTATTGAGAGGGTCGTATGGTTCTTATCTTTTCTTTTATTAATGTATTGTATCACATTGATTGATTTGTGGATATTGAACCACCCTTGCAACCTGGGAATGAGTCTCACCTGATCATGGTGAATGATTCTTTTAATGTACTGTTGGATTTGATTTGCTAGTACTTTGTTGAGAAGTTTTGCATCCATGTTCATCAGGGATCTTGGCCTGTAGTTCTCTTTTTTAGTGGGGTCTTTGGTTTTGGCATCGAGGTAATGCTGGCCCCATAGAATGAGTTTGGAAGTTTTCCTTCCATTTCTATTTTTTGAACAGTTTGAGAAGAATAGGCATTAAGTCTTTAAATATTTGGTAGAATTCCCCTGGGAAGCTAGCTGGCCCTAGACTTTGTTTCTTGGGAGACTTTTGATTAATGATTGAATTTCTTTGTTGGTTATAGGTCTGTTCGTTTTCTACTTCTTCATGTTTCAGTTTTGGTAGTTTATATGTTTCTAGGAATTTGGCCATTTCTTCCAGATAAAGAAATTTGGTGTATAGATACACAATGCAGTATTATTCAGCCATAAAAAAGAATGAAATCTTGCCATTTGCAATGATGTGGATGATGGAGCTGGAGAGTATTATGCTAAGTGAAATAAGTCATTCAGAGAAAGACAAACACCATATGATTTCACTCTTGTGTGGAATTTAAGAAACAAGACAAATAAAACATGGGCATAGGGAGAGAGGCAAACCATAAAACAGATTCTTAACTATAGAGAACAAACTGAGGGTACCTGGAGGGGGAGTGGGGGGATGAGTTAAACAAGTGATGGGTATTAAGGAGAGCACTTGTTGTGATGAGCACTGGGTGTTTGTATGACAGCGATGAACCACTAAATTCTGTACCTGAAACTAATATTTCACCGTATGGTAACTAACTGGAATTTAAATAAAAAGTTGAAACTACAAAAAAGAGAAAGAAAAACCCATACTTGGGAAATACTGTTATAAGACAAGAAGGGAGACAGTGCCTTAGGGGAGGAGTTAGCTTTCCTTCTCTGCTGGTGTTTGCAAGTAATACCTGAGAAAGCACACCTACCCCGGGGCTCTGCCAAATTCCTCAGGCAGGTTAGCAGACAGGCTAAATTTTATTGGCAGATATTTTAATTTGAGGAGATTTATTTTCTAAACACTTTCATTTACCATCCCAGAACTCTAAGATAAGGAAGAAGAAGAAAAAAGAGGGAGAAGGAGGAGAGGAAGAGGAAAATGAGGAGGAGGAGGAGGAGGAGGAAGAAAAATCATATTGGTTAGGGTTATCTGAGGATTTTTTAAATTCCTTGGTTTTGTCAATATATATTTTCATGAAGTTCTTTTCCACTTATAATGTCTCAGTTGTTAAGAAAGAAATTTGCAATAAAATGTTAATTTTCCTCTGATATTTCTCAACCCCAAACTTGCCACCAGGGGGGAAAAGCACAGTGTCCTACTTATATCATCATCAATCAAGTCATATACTGTTGATTAAGTGATCTGTTATTAAATTTAAGCATAAGATGTTTAATGTAATTTATCAAACTGAAGAATCCTAGTTTCAGCTCAATATTGATGATAGTATATAGGAGACAAATAAAGACAACACTGGTTTTTACTTGGCCGGAGCCTTAAAGCTTTTCTATAGTTAACAGTTTTTCTCTTCAGATTATGCGTAATCATCTATAGCTGTTGATGTTTCCTTACATTTTAAGTAGTATGTATTCAAATACCATTCCTAAGTATTGGCTGCAGATGCAATGCATTTGATGCATTTGTGGGGAAAAGTAAACACTGCATGTGTCATTCTGCATTTCCCAGGAAGACAGCGTGAATGCCCAGCAAATGCCCTGCCTTCATTTTTGTGTTTGAACTTGTCATGACAGAAGTCATATTGCCACATGAAATGCTTAAAAACTTCTCACTTTAACCAAATATTGAAATAAAACATATCTGCATTCAGAGTTCTCTAAATTAATAACAAAAATCATGTTTAAAAAAACATGATTAAATAAATTAAATAGAAAATTACCCTAATAGCTGACAGAATTAGAGAAAAAGTACTACCTCTTCTAAGCCCTATAGAAATAGCACTTGGACATCCAAAGACAGAATTGAGGTATTACTTGGTAAATGTATTTTTCTAAAAAAAATCCAGAACAACAAGACATACTTTCATGTCAATAATAAATTGTTTCATGTTTGTATGTGTATTGAACAGGTATGTTAGCTCGTTGGCCAAGATCAGGAAACTGGGTTATAAGTGAAGTATGTGTTGGATGAACAAACTAAAACCACCGAAAGGTATTTCCATGGACTTGAAAAATATTTTTGAGGGAAACATTAAAAAAATATAGCTCATTTGGACCAGATCTTTTTGATTTTCAGTTTCCTTTTTTTCCAAGTCCTGGAATAAATTCTTTGATGGAACATACCAGGTTTGCACAAGCTAATGAAAAAGCCACATATACTTTTCTTTCTTTCTTTCTTTTTTAATTTTGAGGCAAAACTCCTGGTTATGTTGTTCAAAGAAGACAAGAGCCTTGCAATTAGGCTCATTAATGTAAGTTAGGGTCTGGTTTCCTTTACTCCATGGCTTCTAGAGGAGGATCGAACTCTATCCTCATCTAGTAAAAATATCAGTTTATAATGAAAACATAACTCTTTGATGTATTTCTTTGTAGGATTTGCTTTCAGAAACTTTTGATGCTTTGCTCTATCTCTTCCTATTAGTGCTTTTATCTAACCCCAAAAAGTCACCCTCCAAAGCAGACACTCTGAAGTCCCACTGGGCTCCCATCAGTCCAGTAGAGAGGGCTGACATGACATATTAGTCTTAAATCCAAAACATATGTTTGGAAAATGCCTAGTTTCCTGGCAATAATTAAGAATGCTACTTGGCAGATTGGCAGCCACATAAAACAATCGTTAGTAAATCCTATATTTATTATGTTCCCATTTTATGGAAATGAAACCCATATTACAAATATGTATAGGAAACTGGACCCAAAATGATGCACAGGTAGAATCAATTATGATGAAGATGAAAAGAACATCGATGGTTTTTTCTAATTCAGTTTTCTTATACCAGAAAGATCTCTTCCAAAAGGAACCACATCAAAACATTTAAAATTTTCTTCCTATTAACTTTTAAAACCATCTTGGATAAATTCTCTCATCAGTACTCATTTGTCAGTGTGGCTCACTGAAGAGTTCTGGTGTACAATTAATTGAGATAAGATCTTATAGTCATGGGAGATTTTTCCTTTGTAAATGTTGGGGAACAATTCCAGACACATAAAAAGCCACTTCAACTTTTTTATGAATACATGCTTATATTATGTTATATTATATTATATATAGTATATTATATTTATTATATTAATATACATATGTTATGCACACACATAGACATACACATTTAGGGATGCTTTGCACTAAGAATATACAAGTCTAACTACATTTTTTATTAAAATACTGAAGTAATTCTGAACCAAATGGAAAACATCCACTGCACCAAGCTTCCCACATGTAACTCTTACCTTTTTCCTCGGGACACACTGGAACTCCTTATAAATCTGGCAAATAAAGAGTTAATGGCTCAGGACTCTGTTTCATTGTTCTTTCCGTTCAGTGGGTATCTATGTTATACTGGTTGCTATATGTCTTGAAAATAACTTCTGCATACAAGTATTGCCTCATGTGTGTGACCTATTCACACACGAAGTAAGGAGACTCTCTAACCTGAGGAGCAACACAGTCTTAGTGATGTGGAAACCACATGGTCAAGAAGGCTCTGAAACCAGCCAAGCAGCAGCGAGTGGACAAACACACACCCAAATTATTTAGTTATTGATGAATACCCTACAAAATGCCTGAACGTTTCTCCAATTTTAGTATATATGCTGCCTAAGTGAGTACTAAACATTTCTCCCTTAAAGATTTAGATAAACGTATTGTAGACTGTATCAAAAAGAAGCAGGTAGGTTCTATTTTAGAAGCTGTTGGAAAAGTGACTATGACCAGGAAGTGTATGTGGACCCAAAAATATAGCGGGCACACTTTTCCACGGTGCAACTTCCATCTATAATAGTGAAAAGGCAAAAGTTTTCATTCTTCATTTGACTGGTTCCATGTGAAATAAGCCAGTCCATCTAAGCAATAACATTTACTTTGTTTTCTAAATTGCTGACTCTATGAAAGAAAATTCTCTTTGTTACAAAGTTTAAATTCCAAATAAAGCTCCAGGATGGGGAATTCAAAAGAGTCTCTAGAGAAAATGTTTTAAAATTAGAATCATCTTAGAAATATGTTAGGGACTAAATATGACATGAATTTTCTTCCTGTGATCTTTAACTTTCTGTATTTTTATCTTCTCATTTGGCAGTATTTTCAGTATAAAATTTAAAGCACTTTTAGCCATTTAAACACTAGTTTGTACGTTATTAAACAATACCAGTTTTACTTTTTCATTCTACAGATATTTATTGATTCTGCTTGGGGATTTTACTTGACTTGGCAAGATATCCTTCCAACTCTAGACATAAGTGCACTTTGATAAGAAATGAATAATTAAATTTAACAATTAAATTGTGCTCAGAATTTTGTCACATCTTAAGTTTCCTTTAATTCAATTGAATTAAAGTGGTTTGCCATTTACTCGTGGTTTCTAAGCAACACTTTGTGAGTTCTAATCATGAGTTAGAGGCTCAAAGGGCACTTCATTGATAAGTATATTGATTATAGCAAATGATCATGGTGATGTAATCTTGCGGTTAAGCACAGAATCTCTGAAGGTAAAAGACAAACAGGCAAAACAAGTTAGGTTTACTCCTGACTTCGCCACTTACTAACACTATGATCATGTGCAAACTATTTTAACCTCTCTATGCCTCAGTTTCCTTAGCTGTAAAATGGGGAATTAAAGGATTAAATAGAATGATGCATGTGTCTGACACAGATAAATAAATGGTAGTAGTGGTAATAGTAGGACATTATTATCATAAACCATGAAGACAGGTCATCAGGAAGTTATGATAGCAAGTTTCTTATCAGATCAGAGAGAAACTGAGTCTAATATCCAGAATACAGTCTCAACACTGGCAAGTTTTCATCAGCTCAAAAGAGATAATTAATTTTGACTCTCTGTTTTAATCATCACCTCTTCACCCTGTTGGTGAGGGAGGGACTCCTGCCCTGGGATTATGGGGACAACCAGACACACAACACTTGGCACTGGACAGATGAGATCAACAGCAGTTTGTTACTCACATGTACTCAGACCCCTGAGGAAGAGGACATCTTATGTCTGGAAGGGTGGGCCCCATGAGGGATGCACTCGGGAACAGAGTGATAAGCCACGGGCTGTAGAAGTTTCAAGAGGGTGAGGTACCATTTATTTTCCACTGGAGGAGGTGATTGACTTGTTTGAATAATGCCTCAAACTAGCAGAAATTTGCAGCCCACTACTCAGGTACTGTGCCTGGTCCCCTTGGTAAGGAGGGTGGTGTAGCTAGGAGACCTCATCCATAGGAACAGAGTGCAGAGGGGAACTAGCAATTAGGCCTGAGGATTGCACCAGATATTAAGGCAGCACATAATATTGGGCTTTAGTATAGGCCTTATGTTACATGTCTTCTCCAGGATGTCTTTATTTGAAAAAAAAAAAAAAAAAAAAAAAAGCCTGAATGATACTCAGTTTAATGCACTGAGTACTGCTAGGTACAGGAGTTTTAAGATCTGCTGAGATCATTCCTGTAGGCATTGCTAAATCTCACTTGTGGGAAGGAAGGTATCATCCATGGATACATCACCATACTTCAGAGTGAAATGGACACTTGGCTACTCTAGATATATTGGGACAGGGTAAGGTAGCCGGGTCAGATAATTCAGGTCTACAGATAAGCAAATACTCTACTTCTGCACTGATTAATTCAGATCACCCATCTACCAGGGTAATTATATGATGACATGACCAATATTGACATCATTTTGTGGTTTAGAGACCAGGCTGCCACATAATACTGCTCTCCTACTAGTCCTTTTCTTTATCTAACCAGGATTCTGCTTCATGTGGCTGCCCAACCAACTATTTCTAGATGGCAGAAGAACAAACAGCTAACTGCCTTGTCCATTTTGGTATCTTATTGTTCTAGAATGTGCTTTCCCATAGGGAATAGGCTCTGCTTCAGTGAGTCAAAGGTTAGGTGTCCTCATCATATTATTACTTAGGGATAAGTCCAAGAATAATCATAGTTTTCCTTGTGACCAGCACAGCATCAAAGCCACTTCTTTTATCAAAAATTTCCATTTTTAAAAGATGAAATGTTTTAAATTGCCAAGATGTCATTAGACATTGTTTTTCTTGTGTCAGTATTGTTTCTCTTGAGTATATGAATATGGGGACATTTTGATTTTTGTCCCAGAACTCTTGAAAACACAGTGTTTAAATCTTAAGTACGGAAATTAAATTCTCCAGCCCTCAACAATTGGCCTTGAAACTTCTGTCAAGGGATGAACCCAGAGCAGCTTGATGGGTCTGGGCAAGTGTTTACAGTCAGCACCTCATAAGTCAAAAGCCTAGAGGTTATTCCCTATCTCTTCTTTTTTATTCCTCAGGAGATAGAGCTTTAGCGTTTTACATTTTCATTAGTATTTCCATCACAGATTTTGTAGGAGACATAAAAGAAGAAAAAAATTAAAACCATTACTTTCACTATCTTAGCAACTCTGATAAAATTTAAAAAGGGAAAATTTAAAATAAAGAATGACATCGGATTATTGTGAAACTCAGTTATACATACATTCTTGCCCTCCCTATACCATATATATCTGATAGAACTGGATTTATTAAATAGTGTTATTTATAAAGTGATGTGTGGCTATAGGAAGAGGGAAGAATGCACATAGCAATTTATTCAATTGGCTTATATCAACTGGTAGTAAAACAAATCAGAAGTGAAGTTTTAGTGAAGTTTTACTTCACTATAAACAACATGTGTAGTGAAGTTTTACTATATACACAACATCACAATATTGGTGACAAGCTTAAATACGCATCATTTTACTTCACTTCAAAAATTTTAGGGGCATCTGTGTGGCTCTGTTGGTTAAGCATTTGACTCTTAATTTGGCTCAGGCCATGATCTCACGGTTTGTGAAATAGCATCCCACATCCTGCTATGCATGACACTGAGGAGGTCTGCTTGGGATTCTCTCTCTCTCCCTCTTTCTCTGCCCCTCCCCTGCTCATGCACTGTCTTTCTCAAAAATAAATAAATAAACATTTAAAAAGTAGTTATTTGACTATCAACCTAATTAATTTCTTTGAATCTCAATTATAACCCAAATGACAGCCTGTGGGATACTATGAATTAATGAATAAACAACTCCAAAGAGCATATTTTAAGAGCTTAAATATTAAGAGCTAAACTAAATATTATTTTCTAGCCCATAAATGCAGTAAGATTTTTTTTAATATATGAAATTTATTGTCAAATTTGTTTCCATACAACACCCAGTGCTCATCCCAAAAGATGCCCTCTTCAATACCCATCGCCTACCCTCCCTTCCCTCCCACCCCCCATCAACCCTCAGTTTGTTCTCAGTTTTTAAGAGTCTCTTATGCTTTGGCTCTCTCCCACTCTAACCTCTTTTTTTTTTCCTTCCCCTCCCCCATGGGTTCCTGTTAAGTTTCTCAGGATCCACATAAGAGTGAAAACATATGGTATCTGTCTTTCTCTGTATGGCTTATTTCTCTTAGTATCACACTCTCCAGTTCCATCCACGTTGCTACAAAGGGCCATATTTCATTCTTTCTCATTGCCACATAGTACTCCATTGTGTATATAAACCACAATTTCTTTATCCATTCATCAGTTGATGGACATTTAGGCTGTTTCCACAATTTGGCTATTGTTGAGAGTGCTGCTATAAACATTGGGGTACAAGTGCCTCTATGCATCAGTACTCCTGTATCCCTTGGGTAAATTCCTAGCAGTGAATGCAGTAAGATTTTAGATAAATATTTAAGACAGGCCTCAACAAAAAATATTTTTAAATTCCAGAATTTACACACTGAAATGCAATCCTTCCTTCAATCTGAACTAACCAGAAAAAAAAGGAGTATTACAACAGAGGGGATTTAATGTAGAGCTTGCTTACATAGGTGATGGAGAATCTGATCATTTAAACAGGGGATGGTGAGGTAATCAAATTTTAGTAATAGCGGGAAGTCATTACCATTCACAGGCTGAAGACATATAGGAAGGAAGGGGTACTAATGAAGCTGATGGCAAGAGTCGGGAACTGGCATTATAGCCATTTCAGAGTCACCACCAGAGGCTGAAGAGAAGAGAAGAAAGATTCTGAATTATTCCTTCTGCTGTCTGATCTCGGGATATGCTTCTTATTGGCCAAATTCCTTTGAAAACCAGTTTATAAGATGCGAGGAACATGGCTTGCAAGGACCAGTAGTGCACTTCCCCTGCTCCATTCCCCCTTGCCTCTCAATCCTGAAATATAAAGCAGAGCAGGGGAAGCATAGCAAATGACATGACCAATATAATGGCATAAGAGCCTATGACTGCCATTGGCACAATTCCCATATTTTTCTATAGATTCTAAACAATCAAGAATGCTTTCATCAACATGTAAAAGTGCCTAATCATGAGCTTCTTGTCATGAAAAGTATATGGGGCCAGCTATGCAAATCCTTCTAGAAATACTTGGAAAATGTTTTGGAAACCCAGATGTCTTAAAGAAGACACTGTGACAAAGTCATATCTTATGCTGGGTGTTTGATGCGGATGTATACATTATAATAATATTATGCCATGCTGGTGGTTAGTAAAGAAAACTATTACATATATGCTGAGGAGCCTTTTGCTTTATAGAGTCAACTACTTTAATAAGAATAGTAAGTAAGATTTTTCTTTATTAAATATATATGTGTATTGACTCTGATCCATTGCTTCTGAAATGTAAGAAATTCACTGTTGTTGGTAATACTTATAGTTGTACTTTACAGATTATCTATTTATCATCTTTCTATCTATTGAGACTTTAGTATATTAAGATCCTTAAAAATTCTGTATCATTGGGCCTCAAATGCTGGAAATGTTTCTTTAGGTTCATCATGCATCATTTGATGTCCTTTTACACAGCTTCTTCTCTTACCTGCAGAATGATATTGCTGTGATGTGGGAATTCCAAGCAAGTAATTTAAAATGTAAACTTGTGTGAAACTCATGACATATCTAAGACTTCAGGACAGGCTAGTCCACGGTATTCTGTGCTACTCCACAGTATTCTTTCCACCACTTAGGACACACTATACTGCTGTAAATCACACACACACACACACACACACACACACACACACACACACACAGAAATGCTCTGCCATGAGAGAGAGTCATAAGATGCCACAAACAGAAAAATCATAACCCCAAAGGTTGTTTGGTTAATTTAAAAAGTTAGATAAAATTAGGAATCAAATTGGAGTCAAAGATTGTTTGGTTAATTTGAAAGATTAGATAAAATCAAGAATATAAATAGCTATGTGTTAAAAGTTTTATTTAACTTTAATATACACTCATTTGCTAATCTTTACATGGAGAGTTGGGGCCTTTGGGTTGAGCTGAATGGAGTTCCCATGGTTTTACTTGTAGATACTTTGCCAGCAATGCTTTATCTAGACTCCCAGTCTCCCAGTTTCAGCTTTTATTTATAGCTGAGTGAAATTTAAAGATAATTACAAATTGTCTAAGGGCAGAAGTATTCTAAATTTGTATAAGTTTTTCATTTCTTTAACAGTTATTTACACATATATAATTCAACAAGATTATTTTTGCAGTTTGCTTTTATTAGATCTTTCAAAGATTTAAATTAGCTTTCAGAGAATAAACATCTTTTCTATTTACATCCATGTTTCATTAACTTATTGATATTTAATTTACTTACAAACATGATAAAATATTAGGCATACTAATTTTAGTGATGAACACAGTAGACACTTGGTAAGCATACAGCTTAATTGGTGGGAAGGAACATACATTACCAAACTAGAGATTAGATAGAATTGGCCACAAATATTCAGTGAGCTCTATGGCTTGAGTAAGTATGGCTTAAAGAAAGAATGGAGAGTAACAGTTAAACTAATGAGTTCCTTAAATAGAAATTATTAGTGATGGTTAATAAATAAATAAAGCTTCTATATAGACATTAAAGAAGACATGGAAACCATAAGGCAAGAATGAATGCTATGAAAAATAGTATTTCTAAAATATAAGCTTTATCATTTAAAATTAAAATTCACTGTAATTCAAGGCATTAGGAATTAGTGTATTAGAGCTATTAGAGATTAGACAAAACTAAAGAGAGAATTAGTGAATTGAGAAATAGACAAGAGAAATTACTCAGAATGTAGGTAGAGTAAAAGAAATGCAAAATATGAAAGAAAAGATAAAAAGATTTGAGGGTAGAATAGTAAGATCCAACATACTAAAGTTTCTGAAAGGAAAAAAAATTATAAAAATAAGGAGTGAGAATATTCCAAGTAAAGAAAGAATGGATGTTTGCAAAATTGAGAGAAGGCAGGAATCTTCAGTTTGATGTGGTATACCGAATCTTGAGCCAGATATATACAAACACATTTACATCTATAATAATAAATCCAAATTTAAGGAATATGAAACATAAATATAAAAATATTAAAAACTTCCAGTGATAAAAATTAATTTGATACAAGGGAATACAGCTGGACTGACAGCTGTCTTTTCATGAGCAACACATAATGTGGAGGAAAACTAAGAGTCAGCCTAGGATTCTGTGCCATTGTAAACCATTATTTAGGCAAAGAATGATGAAGATAACTTTAGACAGATTAAAAAGATGATTTATAGGACTTTGCTAAGATAATTAATAAAATATATACTTTTCTAAGAAGATAATATTTAAGTCCCTTCCCCAACCTCCAAAAACTGTAAAGAGAGAAGAAGCAACAATGAGCAAGGAACCTGAAAGGTATATGGGTAAATCTAAGTAAATATTAAGTATTATTAATAAGAAGGGTAAGAATAAAAAATGGGAATTCAATGGGCAGAATAATGCCACCCCCCTCTTTACCATGTCCTAAACCTAGGAACCTGTAAATATATTATCTTACATAATAAAAGGGACTTTGCAGATACAATTAAAGTTAAAGTCCTTGAACTGAGGAGATTATCCTGCATTATTTAGGTAGACCTGACCTAATAATATGAGTCATTAAAAGCTGAGATCCTTTCCAAGGTGCCATGATAAAAAGAGATGCATCAGTGGTAGAAAATTACAGAGAGATGCATTGTGAGAAGGACATAATTTGCCATAGCTGCTCTGATGACAGAGGAAGGAAGACAGGAGCCAAGGAATATGGGTGGCCTCTAGAAACTGGAAAAGATAAGGAAGCATATTTACTCCTAGAGCCTCCAGAAAAGAATGAAGTCCTGCTAACACCTTTACTTTTGCCTACTGAGACTTGTGCTGAGCTTCTGATTTATAGAACTAGAAGGTAATAAAATTGCATCGTTTGAAGCTACTAAGTGTGTGATAATCAGTTACAGCAGCAATAGAAAATGAATCCAAGGGTAAACAGGTAAAACTAAAGGTGACAACAAGAGGAAACATAGGAAGGAACAGAAGATTTTGAATGTTCTAAATCCCTTATATTTGTGAAGATTATTAAGATACTGAGTAATGTTAGATTTTGTTGAGTGAAGTGGGCAAGTTAAAAATTTAAGTAACTTACCTGATTAGATGCTCAGATTGGTCCTCCCATTGGGAGGAAAACCTAAAACTTTCATATTAAATAATTAAATATTGTTTTCTTAAAAGCATCAAAAAGCTGCAAGTATAATCAAGACTCATGAAGCCAAAAATCTAATCCCAGAGGTAAGGGGAGTCTTGAAGCAGATTTTGCTTTGAGATGATCTCTCAAATATGGGTGACTTACACTTTTGTTTTTATTAATTCCTATGTGACATTTAACAGACATAGCCCAGGCCTTCTCAAGGTGGGGGCCTAGTAGGAGATCCTCTGCCCTTAAGGCTTGGACTTTAAAAGACTACCTTCATGGTAAAGTGGTGGACACAAAATAAATCTCTCTACCACACTCAGGGAAAGTTGCTTCATTCCTGTACAAAGCAAGAGGTGGAAATAAAATTCACCTAGGATTTGTATTAATAATTTGTTCCTCATATGAATTTTCAACCCATATTCACATCACTTTGGTGATTAAAAAAACCCCAGCAACTTCCGGCTGTAAATTTAAGGTGGTCCCACACATTCAAGTAATAGTAATTGATGGAGCCATATAGAAGCAAAACAAAATCTTGCTCTGTAACATTGAATCTTAATCCTGGGTTTCAAAGATTGCTACAAATACTTCTGTAAAGAAAATGAGAGGCTTCTGGTCAAAAATAATTAAGCAGAGAATTAGGTGAGGCATAATGGGCACAAATAGGCAGGAAAGATAAGCAATAGAAACAGAGCAGCAAAGATTTTAGATATTGGTATTTTCAGCCACAAATTACAAAATAACAAACCTTGAAATGAGGGAATAGAAAACTACCAAACAAAACTAGGCAGCTTTGATGAATTGTAGCATAGTGAGGCCTAAAGAGCAACCAGAGAGCTTTCACTCAGAGGGTTCTGTAGCCAATACATGGAGGGTAGTATACATTCACTGACTTATCCCAGAGTTTGTTAACTGCTATGAATCACAATGTAATCCACAAGGAGCTTGATTATCTTGATATTCCATAGAACTTCACACTGGCAACCAATATTGATGACATCAAAGTAATTGCATTTTCTAAGCAACAGGAACTATAAAGCATCTCACAACATATCTAACAAAGGATGTGCAAGATGTTTATTGAGAAAATAATAGAACATTATTGTAAGACTTAAGGACTTAAATAAACAGAGCTGTCTACCAGGAAGAATCTATATTACAAACACATAACCTTTCCACATTTTATCAATAGATTAATGCAATTCCTATCAAAATTGTAGAAGGGATTTTTGTGAAACTAAAAAGTTTACCTTAAAATTTATATGGAAGAATAAAAGACACAGAATAACCAATAAAAACTGAGAAAAAAATGGGTCAAGAATTACACTAGCAGATAATAATTGAAACAGTGTGGTGTTGGCAAACAGGCCAATAGACTGAGAAAGAACTGAGAAACAGCCATACATTCATGGAAACTCATTTTGTAATCTATCTGGCATTACAAAGGAGTAAAAAAAAGATGGACTATTTAATAAACTATACAGGGACAACTAGCTATTGATAAAGGAAAATGTAAATTAGGTCTTAATTCCACAGCATATACAAATATTAATCTACATGGATAAAGACATAAATGTGAAAAGCAAAACTTAAACATCTTTAGAGAAATACATGAGTACCTTTATGACATTGAATCAGAAGACATTACTTAAATAAGACACAAAAAGTAGAAGTAAGAAAAAAAGAGATTGGTTTAAATGACTACATTAAAACAAAAATTCTATATCACAAAACATACAATAAATGGAAAGATAAGTAATAGATTGGGAAAATATATTTTCAAGAACATAAAAGCAAAATATTAATGTCAAGGATATACAAACATTTTTCCTTATCAACATTTTATTTTATTTTATATGAAATTTATTGTCAAATTGGTTTCCATACAACACCCAGCGCTCATCCCAACAGGTGCCCTCCTCAATGCCCATCACCCACTTTCCCCTCCTTGCCACCCCCCCATCAACCCTCAGTTTATTCTCAGTTTTTAAGAGTCTCTTATGCTTTGGCTCCCTCCCTCTCTAACTTTTTTTTCCTTCCCCTCCCCCATGGTCTTCTGTTAAGTTTCTCAGGATCCACATAGGAGTGAAAATATATGGTATCTGTCTTTCCCTGTATGACTAATTTCACTTAGCATAACACTTTCCAGTTCCATCCACGTTGCTACAAAAGGCCATATTTCATTCTTTCTCATTGCCAAGTAGTATTCCATTGTATATATAAACCACAATTTCTTTATCCGTTCATTGGTTGATGGACATTTAGGCTCTTTCCATAATTTGGCTATTGTTGAAAGTGCTGCTATAAACATTGGGGTACAAGTGCCCCTATGCATCAGCACTCCTGTATCCCCTGGGTAAATTCCTAGCAGGGCTATTGCTGGGTCATAGGGTAGATCTATTTTTAATGTTTTGAGGAACCTCCACACTGTTTTCTAGAGTGGCTGCACCAGTTTGCATTCCCACTAACAGTGCAAGAGGGTTCCCGTTTCTCCACATCCTCGCCAGCATCTATAGTCTCCTGATTTGTTCATTTTAGCCATTCTGACTGGTGTGAGGTGATATCTCAGTGTGGTTTTGATTTGTATTTCCCTGATGAGGAGTGACGTTGAGCATCTTTTCTTGTGCCTGTTGGCCATCTGTATGTCTTCTTTAGAGAAGTGTCTATTCATGTTTTCTGCCCATTTCTTCACTGTATTATTTGTTTTTTGGGTGTGGAGTTTGGTGAGTTCTTTATAGATTTTGGATACTAGCCCTTTGTCTGATATGTCATTTGCAAATGTCTTTTCCCATTCCGTCGGTTGCCTTTTAGTTTCGTTGATTGTTTCCTTTGCAGTGCAGTAGCTTTATATCTTCATGAGGTCCCAATAGTTCATTTTTGCTTTTAATTCCCTTGCCTTTGGAGATGTGTCCAGTAAGAAATTGCTGTGGCTGAGGTCAGAAAGGTTTTTTCCTGCTTTCTCCTCTAGGGTTTTGATGGTTTCCTGTCTCACATTCATGTCCTTTATCCATTTTGAGTTTGTTTTTGTGAATGGTGTAAGAAAGTGGTCTAGTTTCATCCTTCTGCATGTTGCTGTCCAATTCTCCCAGCACCATTTATTAAAGAGACTGTCTTTTTTCCACTGGATAGTCTTTCCTTCTTTATCAAAGATTAGTTGGCCATACATTTGTGGGTCCAATTCTGGAGTCTCTGTTCTATTCCATTGGTCTATGTGTCTGTTTTTGTGCCAATACCATGCTGTCTTGATGATTACAGCTTTGTAGTAGAGGCTAAAGTCTGGGATTGTGATGCCTCCTGCTTTGGTCTTCTTCTTCAATATTAGTTTGGCTATTTGGGGTCTTTTGTGGTTCCATGCCAATTTTAGGATTGCTTGTTCTAGCTTCGAGAAGAATGCTGGTGCAATTTTGATTGGGATTGCATTGAATGTGTAGATTGCTTTGGGTAGTATTGACATTTTAATGGTATTTATTCTTCCAATCCATGAGCATGGAATGTCTTTCCATTTCTTTGTATCTTCTTCAATTTCCTTCATAAGCCTTCTATAGTTTTCAGCATACAGATCTTTTACATATTTGTTTAGGTTTATTCCTAGGTGTTTTATGCTTCTTGGTGCAATTGTGAATGGGATCAGTTTCTTTATTTGTCTTTCTTTTGCTTCATTAGTAGTGTATAAGAATGCAACTGATTTCTGTACATTAATTTTGTATCCTGAGACTTTGCTGAATTCATGTATCAGTTCTAGCAGACTTTTGGTGGAGTGTGTCAGGTTTTCCATGTATAATATCATGTCATCTGCAAAAAGTGAAAGCTTGACTTCATCTTTGCCAATTTTGATGCCTTTGATTTCCTTTTGTTGTCTGATTGCTGACGCTAGAACTTCCAGTACTATGTTAAACAACAGCAGTGAGAGTGAACATCCCTGTCGTGTTCCTGATCTCAGGGGAAAGCTCTCAGTTTTTCCCCATTGAGGATGATATTAGCTGTCCAGGACCAGATGGCTTCCCTGGGGAATTCTACCAGACATTTAAAGCAGAGATAATACCTATCCTTCTCAAGCTGTTCCAAAGAATAGAAAGGGAAGGAAAACTTCCAGACTCATTCTATGAAGCCAGCATTACTTTGATTACCAAACCAGACAGAGACCCAGCAAAAAAAGAGAACTACAGGCCAATATCCCTGATGAACATGCATGCAAAAATTCTCAATAAGATACTAGCAAATTGAATTCAACAGCATATAAAAAGAATTATTCACCATGATCAAGTGGGATTCATTCCTGGGCTGCAGGGCTGGTTCAGCATTCATAAATCAATCAGTATGATACATCATATTAATAAAAGAAAAGATAAGAACCATACGATGCTGTCAATTGATGCAGAAAAAGAGTTTGATAAAATTCAGCATTCTTTTTTTTTTTTAATTTTTTTTAACGTTTATTTATTTTTGAGATAGAGAGAGACAGAGCATGAACAGGGGAGGGGCAGAGAGAGAGGGAGACACAGAATCTGAAACAGGCTCCAGGCTCTGAGCTGTCAGCACAGAGCCTGACGCAGGGCTCGAACTCACGGACCGTGAGATCATGACCTGAGCCGAAGTCGGATGCTTAACCGACCGAGCCACCCAGGCACCCCTCAGCATTCTTTCTTTCTTAATTTATTGAAAGAAAAACCCTTGAGAAAGTAGGGATAGAAGAAATACACTTAAACATCATAAAAGCCATTTATGAAAAGCCTAATCACTTTTTAAATAATAGCCAAACAAACCAATGGAAATTGGACAAATATATATTTCAGGACAATTCACACACACAAAAAAAATGCAAATGGCCAATAATGTAAGAATAGATGGTCATCTTCAGAAGTAATCAAGAAAATGCTAAATAAAATAAGGTATAACTTTATAGTTATAATATTGGCAAAAATTTTAAAGTCTGAGAACAAATGGTGAGGGAATGGAGAAATAAGAATTCTCTGGGTGATGTGTATATTGGCACAACTGTGAAGAATAATTTATGTCAGGAGGAATATGATATACACACCCTGAAGCCCAGCCATTTTTCTCCAAGGTATACATCGTAGGCAACTCCCTTTCTGTGTGAGGAGACACATTCAAGCTATTTAAAATGTACATCTACTAGTATGAGTGTTCTTATGGACTCTTCAGAGATACTAATATAGAAGATTACCATCTTCATCATCATGATTACCATCCTAAATCTGGACTTTATTTGCAGAAATTCCCATAAGACTGAGTACAGTAAGTGAGACAAACGTAACCTTTATCTAGGAGGGTATGAAAATTGGCAAGCGCTCACATGCGCGCGCACACACACACACACACACACAACCTATAAAAGCATTTGACAAAGTCATAAACTATGTAATGAAGTCTTAATTATCAGTGGTAATGGAAGACAGACCTGGTACCATCCTGGAGAAGGCGATTGTTATGAGACCAATTTCAACCTTCTTGCCTTTCAATTTGTGAAGCTTTAATTTATTGAACACTCTATTGAGGTTATTACCCTAGCCAGTCTGAGGTGTAAGACTGGAAAAACCAAAAAGAGGTGAAGAATGTAAGCTTATCAGTTTCTTTGCCTAAGTTCTTAGCCACTTTAGGGTGACAGAGTAGGGAGGGAGCTATTGTTCCCACAATGTGGTCAGTTCACAATTCTGTAGTGAAAAAAACTACTCCAACTCACATTTACTTTGCAGTGTCTATCAGGTTTTTCTTTCTGCAGACCTTCTGAGTGAAGAATTGGACTTTTTAGTAATAATATCACTGAATTGGGAGGGAAGGGGGATGTGCTGAACAATGATTATGAGGTCATGTGTATTAGTTATCAACCTATGAAATAAATACTTCTTTCTAAGTGCTTTGCAGAGGGGATTTATAGTCTCTGTAACATTGAATCAGGAAGGTTTCCCAAAAGCTCCAAACTCAAACATTGGACACATTTGTACTGATGTGTAGCATATCTGTGAACTATAGCTGTGTAAATGCAAATAGCCAGCAGCAGCATTATGCAGAGATTAAATCAGTGATTATCTTCAGCACATAATTTCGGGACTCCACAGAACTTCCATTCAGCCCCAAATTCTCCCATCACTGGATTGGCTGATTGCTGCGATTATACCAGTAAAGATTCATTTTTACGTGTAAGAGTTCCTTCACTGCCAAAATGTAAACATTCTCTAGGAAGTGAATGCATTAAACAGCAGTCATTTAAATCTTAACGAGAATGAGAATGCAAGGCCACCTCCATATCTAGTTTTATAAATGATCAGTTTTAAGGTCTTTAAAACTCGAATATCATATGTATTCAATAATTTCATTATTTGAAAGAAATCTGGGAGAAAGTTCTTGTTAGGTTTTTATTTTGTGTATCCAGACCTCAGATAGTAATTTACATGTTTGAATCTGGTTTCCATACTGGAAATAACTAAATAAGAAATGAAAGTATACATTTATGTGGTTAATCCCAGGTTTGTGTGCACATTCTACATATGTTCATATGTTTAGAGCAATTAAAAATCATAGTAATTACACTTAGTAGAAAAATGTGACTTTTTTGCCTTTTAGCACAAATTTAATTAAGTCGAATATATGACAGTCATCCTAGATAATCTTGTTTTCCCAATTAGTTTAAAATTAATCCCTTAAATTCTGAAAAGGTGGCATATTAAAAAGTCATTGTAAAAATATAATAAATGTTTACCTGAATTAATTTTAGTATTAAATTTAGTTTTCATCAAAATTCAATTTTATTTAAGCCTATATTGCCTGATATGAAATATTTTAAAGGGAATAGAATACCTTAAACCTACTAAGATTTGAAAACAGAAAGTAGTACAGGAAAAAAACCCAGTCATGTATAATATCCTCATTTAAAACAATCATGGCTAATATTTTGCAGTGCTAATTCATGTTCTCTCAGTCTTTTCTCACAGGCATATGTGGTTTTAACATAGTTGTAATCAAAATGTAAATTAAAACTCTATACTGATTTTGCACTGAACTTGATAAGAACAACTTTCCATGTTATGTGGGCTTTATATCTGTATTTTTAATTAACACTGAAATATTACAGTGAATTACTTAATTTCCCTATGGTTGAATATATAATATTTAAATGCCAATTTTAGGTTTGTAAATGGTGCTGTTGTTAATCTTAATGAATTTGGCATTTGAAAAAAACCTCAGATAGATTCCAAGAAATAAAATTCTGAGTCACAGAATGTAGCACTTTTTAAAATTCTTGATACAAACTGTCAATTTGCTTTATAGAAATTTATTTTTACCAATTTACACAGGTGCAATGATGCATTGGAATTATTGTTATCTTAACAGGGCTCACTGAATATAGTTTTATCTTTTTCTGGTCGCCATTATGATTATCAGTGATACATGTGGACACAAAGATTTAAAAGGTCATGAATCTCTGAAGAAAGTTCGGAACTTGATAAAGGTCTTGGTGATGGAAAGCGGCTTTTCTTTTTTTTTTTCTTCCTTTCTTTTCCTTTTCTCAGGAAGGTTGAGTGAAGTCTTGCAGATGGATGACTTCTGGTCAATGTATTAAAGACATGTCTTGCTACAAAACTAATAAGTCAGAGCTGAAGCAAACTCCTTTTAGATTTTACTTTCATCTCTAGAAAATCAAATTATTTCCTTCCTTGTTGCTATCAATGTGTTTTGATTTGCAGCATCATTAAACATATAATGTAGGTTTCCTAAGTAACTCTATTGGATGGCAGGCAGTGCTCTGACAGCTTGCACCCAGAAGCAGATCTGTTGATCGGCCTTGGTTTGGAGGTGGAGCCGGATCCTAACTGCATTTCTCAGTATGGTGCTATCGTTGTGTCATCACAGAACTTCTACTGCATGGTTCTGGTCTTTGGTAGGGCTAACACATGCCCGTAGGGGCATCTGATCACTAGTTGGGACTTTTCCGCCCGATCTTCAGACTTTCTGTAGTCTTTTGAACGCTGGATTCCTTTCTCTCTATTTTCTGAAGAAATACCTTTCCTGAAGAAATGCTTGCTGTGCCATTTTTGCTACTCCACAGCTGCCTATAGCCACCTACTCCCCTGTCTTCCAGTCCCAGTCCCATCATCTATGAATGGCATAACCTTATACAAGTTACTTCACTTCTGGCTTAGGTTTCCCAATGTATAAAATAGAAATAGTATTATTTATCATATAAGGCTGTTTGTGAGTGCAGAAGGTGTGAACCTCAATCTCTAGGCTAATGAATGCAGAAAATCTAATTGTATTTGCTATAATGCACATTGTTTGTTGCCTCCAAGCCTCTTTGCATGGCCTGTGGTAAATTTTAACCCTGTTATCCTTGGACCCACTCACATCAGCACTAGGAAAGCTTGCATGTTGCCTGGAAGATGAGGAAGGCAGTATGGGCCACTAGTCTCCAAAGTCTCACGAGTATTACTGACATCCTCTATGTCAAAGACAACAATGTGCCTGCAGCACACTAGCATTCCACTCTTGTGACAACTTTAGGATGTGGTCATCTTTGGTGTGACCAGGGACCCAGTTCCTGTGGTCATCCTAGATGCAGTTCAGAGATATTCCTCTGCTTCAGGAGCTTTTGCCCTAGAGAAGAGCCCTTGGTCTTTTTGCTTGGGAACCACAGATATCTCCCTCCTGCCCAATCTGAGACGTGTGCGTGCGTGTGTGTGTGTGTGTGTGTGTGTGTGTGTAGTACTTAATTGCTGTTTTGTCCGGAGGAAGGTTTTTACTCCTGACTCGTTTTGAAATAACACCTAAAAGAATATTAAGAAAAATGGGTTTCGCTTTTTAAAAACAAATCTATAGAATCCTGATGGATTCTTTCTGCTCTTCCCTGAAGAAACGACACACAGAGCTTGCTAAATTTATGAGTGAGTGAAAGGAAACAGGGCAAATATAAAAAGAAAAAAATCTAATTGTCAATAATCTCAAAATATCATCTAGCCAAATGGGGATTTATTTATTTATTTATTTATTTTTTTTTTTTTTTTTTTTTAAGAGAGTGTGCTCACACGCAGGGAAGGGGCAGAAGGAGAGGGAGAATCTTAAGTAGTCTCCATGCCCAGTACAGGGTGGAAGGGGATGTGGAACATGGAGCTCTATCTCAAGACTGTGAGATTATGACCTGAGCTGAAATCAAGAATCCCACATTTAACCTACTGAGCCACCTAGGCCCCGTAGCTAAATGGGGATTTAATGAGATTCTTCCTTGTCTCCTGCCTTCTCGCTGTATTTTTTATTTTTTGCTTCTTTTATTTTCTGCTTATTAAAAGCAAAAACTGGTAGTGGGAGGGGCAGAGTGGTCTTTTATAACTCTCACAAGCCCATCATAATGCACCTTTCCTTATGACTAATGACCTGACAAATCATGATGTGACTGGACTTTGGCTCCTTATTGCTGTCACTTAATTAGTTACTGAAAATTCAGGACTGCTTTATAAGAAATACTTGCTCATTTTTCTGGCTACCTCTGGGTCCGGAGTTGTTCTAGAAGCCTAAAGGTCCTGGGAATCTAGACACTGGGAAACTTGGCGTTTTCTGTGTTAAACCTCTACGTGTTTTCTCAGGATGAATTGACCAAAAGGTTCAATGTAGTACACCACTTTTACTCTGTGGGCACTTAACAAATACTTGTTGACTAATTGGCAACAATTCCTGGTCTACTTGTGGGAAAATGGGGAGGTAAAATAAATTAGTCAGGCCACCATGCTTCCTCAGTCACCCGAGGGAAGAGTTATTAGTGGCTACACACAGTAACTGAAAATAGACATCTGGTCAGGAAAACCTGAAGAAAGAGGGACTACTGGGGCCACTTTCAGTAAACACTTACACAAGATATTTCAGTAATATGTGAAGGGAGTGTTTGAGGTAAGTTTTCTTTGGAAATCATTAGAAAAAGCCCTTATTACCAACAGAGAGGTCATTGAAATGAGAATTACTAGTTTAAAATATGATGTCAGAGAACTTTTTCTTTTCCAACTCAGAACTCGTTCTGCTCTAACAAATGGGAGGCTGCTCCATGAAGTAGCCAATATTGTTTTAAGGAATTCAAAGTAATAGTCAAAGAATAATAACCAATGCTTATTTGTTTTTTTGTTTGTTTTAATGCAGTTACACTTGAGTACAAATAAAACCAAAGCTCAATATAAGCTTACTATGAATTTCTCTTAGAGTCTAGACTTTCCATCACTTTGGAAGAATAAGAGAACATATGTTCCTTTATATGCATGCATACTTATGGTCTCTGGATAGAAGAAAGCCTTTTTCTAAGATGAGGATCTTGCCCTGATGCCTTTAGCCAATATTTGGGGTTCCAGCCAAAAATCTCAGGAAAGTTGACAGCCTGGTTTATCCCTGTAGGGTATTAGCCACCCTATAAAATTTTAGAAGTATTTATATCGGCTATACAAAAACACCTCTTCTATCTGAGGGAAAGGCAACCCTTTTCACTTAACTTAAAAAAAAAAATCAAAAGTCAAGCTGTAACACTATAAACCACCATGTATGAAAGATCACCTTTAAAATCACCTATAAACGCTAGACCTTCTGATTTGCACGTGCGTGTGTAGCTCATGAATAACATGCACTTTATTTCCGTTTATTTTAGCTTGTACAACAACCAAAAGAGTTGTTCTGGGGTCACCAGCTGCCTTTTGCTCACTCCAGCTGATCAATAGTACTAAAAAAAATGAGAAGGGACAGGAAGAATGGACAGGACGTCACTTGGAGGAGGAGAGAGCAGTGTGACTAAAATGTCTACATTTCTACAGTGCGAGGAAATGTTTTATGCCAATGCATGTTTTATGTCAATCAAACATATAAAAGTTACTGTGGCTGCGTAAGGCCATAAAGATGCACTTTTAAACTCTTAAAAATAAGGTACCATAATTACATCTTATAGAACTGTGTGTCCCATGAGTCTCTTTGCTGTTTTTAAGATACCCATGGTGAATGAGGTAAAGGAAGGGGGAGGGAATGGGGAGAGAAACCCTTTGAGTTCTGTATGCAGAAAAATGCACAAGCTGTCCAGATTTGCATGTAGGATCTCCCTCTCTTTCTTTCTGATTTATTAACTTTAATAACTGTGGGATCTCTCTCAACTTTGGTTTTGAGAACTGAAGTCATTACAGTTCAAGAATATTTTTTCCCCTAAAGTAATCTCTGGTGGTGTCAGTCATCTGGGAAAGTGAAACGGCTTTGTTTCTTTTTCTTTCTTTCTTTTAACCCTTAACTAACATCCTAGACATTTCTGCTTTGAAATTGAACTTTTGTGTATTCACCACAATGATACTTATTCAGCAGTAATACACTTAGACATCAGAAATGTTTGTAGCTGAAGTTACTAGTGTTATTGAATAGCTCTGAGGGTCTCATTTTGGATAAAGAGGCTCATGAGCAGTGGAGCTGAGCAGAGATGCTGCGAGGTGATGGGATCAGGCCGTCCTTCAGCTTCCATGCTTAAGGAGCCAGCTGATCTGGAGGTGGGACAGTGTCCTCTTTCTGACCCAGAAGCGATTCCATGCCTGCCTCTCTGTCTTGTAGTTCTTGACTCTCTGAACATCTTAAGTTTGTCCAAAGCTTTGCTAGGCGAGAACGTGGAGCTAGACTCAGGAATGTATGAAGAAAGTATTGGCTTTACCTGTAACTAACTGTGTCTACTGGATACTTTCCCTGCTTAGTTTCATTTTATCTTCAGTAAAACAAATTAGACTAAATGATTACAAAACAGCTCTGAACAAATTAGACTAAATGATTAGACTAAATGATTACAAACAGCTCAGGTTCCTGTTGAAGACAAGTGTGTAAGAAGGCCCAGTGGTGGCTGGAGATGCAATTCTCTATGTGATTCCAAATGCATGTATCTCAGTGGAGCAGAGTTCTCACTCTGAGTATGTAGGAAATAGGCTTAACCAACACAATCCCCTATCCCATCAGAGAAGGTTTGCATATGGGACAAGGATGGTTTGATGCTATTGTCATCATTGAAAGGCCTTGGGGAGGGGGGAGGCGCCTGGGTGGCTCAGTCGGTTAAGTGTCCGACTTTGGCTCAGGTCATGCTCTTGTGGTTCATGGATTCAAGCCGCACATAGGGCCATCTGGCTCTGTTGACAGCTCAGAGCCTGGAGCCTGCTTCAGATTCTGTGTCTCCATCTCTCTCTGCCCCTTCCCAGCTCATGTTCCGTCTTTCTCTCTCAAAAATAAATGAACACTAAATAAAAATGAAAGGCCTTGGAAGTCATGATTCATCTAAGGCATGAGAAATTTCCACATGTCCATTGGATCTCACTTTTATAGTCCTATAGACAGAAAGTGAAACAATAATGGATTTAAAAAGTCCATTTAAATTTAAGAATTAAATAAACAACCTTCCCTGAGTTTATCATGGATGAAGACAACAAAGGTACAAGAACAACTTGAGTCACGTTATGAAGTCCCTGCCATAAACCCATGGTGTAGCATTTCTGGTCATTCTACAACCTCAACTGGGTAAGAAGGGACTCCTCAAAATTTACTTGGTAAAACCTCATTGTTTTCTTAGTAGGTTGGAATCATTTAAGTTAAAGATGATTTGTAATCAAGTATAAAAATGTTTAAAAGAATCAAATACACAGTATTAGCCTTTTTATGTTTAAAAGATGTGCATATTTAAATATTTATATACTTGAAATATGTAAGAGAATGTTACCTACCAGAGTAAACAGGTCAGTTTTAAAAATTTTCAATTTACAATGAATAATTGAGTAACTGCTTTGGACCTGTGATTTTAAGTGGAAATCTTACTAAGTTTATATAGTATATTATTTAAGAGAAAGTAATTCTCATCAGTTCTATAAATTTAAATCATTAATTATGTGAGTTATGTCAGTACTTGGGAAAGTTTTGCTTGCTAGGTCAGATAATTGAACTCTCCCTCAAAAAAGAAATCAAATATATTAAATGTATGAAATGCATTTAATATATTTAAAGAAATCTTATTACCAACTTTATAAATAACTTAAAGTATCTTAAAAGTGACTGCTGAACATTTACTGGACTTGTAAATAAAATAATAAGATTGCAAACTAAACTTAAAAACTTAAGGAAAAACTAGATTTTGGATTTGTAACTTTAATAAACCAGATAATAATTTTAAAGCTAAAGAAAGGCTCATAAAGTTTTTTTGAAGTGCACAAAACACATTTTGAAGCAAACTTCAGATTTAGCTGTTAATATAGCTTAAACTGACTTGAAATGTCTTTCTTAGTTGTTCATATACTCTAAATTAAACAAATAATTGCAATGTTATCTCTTTGTCTGATGTCCAGTAAGTCCAGGCTTAATCACAGAATAGAGAAAGTAAAGATTTTCCCAAAAGGCCAGTATATGTTTTGGAACTATTTTTCTAAAAGTCATTTAGGATTGATCCAACTATTTCACTCCAATAGAAACTCTTCCTTTGGAAACAAACAAAACATAAAAGAGGAAACATTTCACTACATATACAAAATTATGCATTTATTATTTCTTTCAATGATAGCATCTATATCATGCATGACTTATTCATTGGTTATTTTAAGCCAAAGAAAATTTTACTTGACTTTTCCCTATTTTTAATAATAAGCATGTATTAAATACTTACCGTGTGCCATATTATTAGCACATATTGTGGATCATGCATTTTCATTATTCCTGAACCAAATTAATGAACCCAATTCTACTTTTTGTTTGACTTACACCTAAACCCTTTTTATATATAATTATATCTTATCACTTATCGTAAAGCATCTTCTGTGTGATTACTGGGTATTAAATCCAGTGAAATGCAATGTGAGAAAACAAGAAAAGTAGTTCTTATTCTTGAGAGGCTCCATTTCAGAAAACTTCAGAACTAAGTGCTCAGAACTAAAATGCTCCAGTTAGAGTCCCAAATTACCTGTTATTCTAGAATGTAGGTTGGCACAATAGAGCAAAAATACTTGATTCCTAGTCCCAACTTAGGATAATTTAGGCACATTAACTTGGGAACTTGGTCTTAAACAATTTAATTCACTAAATTATGCCTAGGAACATTCAAAATAAGCAGCAGAACAAAACTTAAAAATCTCCAACAGGAAAAGAATTTCTACATTTGTCATAAGAATTTCCACATCGCCAGAATCTATTTGCAATAAAAAGCTCCTGCAACTATCAAGAATGTGTTCACTCAGGCTATTTCACTCATGTAAAAGCTATTTATGGTTTATACTACAAAATGTATTCTTTCCAGTATCATTAAAAATTTTTTTTAATATTTTACTTTTGAGAGAGAAACAGAGCATAAGCAGGGAGGGGCAGAGAGAGAGGGAGACACAGAATCTGAAGCAGGCTCCAGCATCTGAGCTGTCAGCACAGAGACTGACACATGGCTCAAATTCATCAGCCGTGAGATCCTGACCTGAGCCAAAGTCAGATGCTTAACCAACTGAGCCACCCAGGCACTCCTCCAGTATCATTTTAAAAATGAGAATCGTCCTGCATTTATGGCTATATCCTGGTAAACACAAAAATGCTATAGAATAAGAGGACAGTGTCCTCTGAAAATACAGTTATAAAAATTATGCACTGGTTTTTATTCACCCCAGTTTGCAAATTAGTACATTTTTGCCCTGGTTAATGATATTATGACAAACCTGATGACATCAGGTTGGTGATGTCAAGTTAAGATATCACAGTAAATTCAAGTGTTGATTAATCTCTTTTTGCTCCAAACACATAGCAATGATAGGTGAACTTTGAAAAAGACAATAAAAAAATGCATAGTCAAACTCTACAGTATCACTGTAGACCAGACATGGAACAATGTCCAAACATAGAGTGGATAAGCGATATGTCTGCTGGGTTCCAAGCCTGGAAACAAGGAATAACAGCCAGGATTTCAACCAGTGTTGACTAAAAGGGACACAAACTACTCCAAGTAATAGGAAAACAGAGCTAGATTTGCATCTTTGAAATCTTTGATGATGCAATGATTTCTCAAAGTTCTTGAGGAATGTTATATTAATTTGATTCAGTATTTTTTATCTTTTTGTTAGGGAGAAGCAGCTTTCGAGGCTTCTAGCTAATCCTTCCTCCCAGAGTAGCCATTTCTTTGCTTGTATAGGAACCAATATGAGCATTCCATGCATAGCTGGGTATGTCTCCTCCAGTTGGGAATTCAGGCACTGAGAAAATATCTTTGGGGTGGGTTCAGGACCCCCTGGACAGACCTAGGTCAAAACTCCATTTGTTACTTCACTTTTATGACTGCTAGACCATTGTGTGATCTTGGACCCCTAAGAATTAGCAGCAGTTCAAACCCGGTATCCAATATTTACTGAAAGCCTGAAAATGTCTGTTATTCCAATGACAGGTGACCTGGGTAAATAGTTACAACTCGTTTTGAGAAAGGAGAGGAGGAGATTCATGATATAAACTTATGGGAATGTAGCTGAGTCCTTTTTTAAGACTCTGCCTTCCCTTCATTCAAAAGTTTCTGGGTCTGTGAATTGGCTCAGGTCTGAGGATTGAATGAGATCATGGCTTTCTATTGTGGTGATACAGACTATTCACCAGACTTAGAGTCTTTACTACTTATTTATATTAAGTAATATTTGCATAGGCTGTCCACCTATCTCAGTCATAGAAATATCATAACCAATTAACCGTTACCAATGCTTTCTCTGAATCAAACTATTCTGATTGTTACTTCAGCCCTACTACCCATTACAGTTACCATGCACACCATGTTTCTTGTGGTTAATTACTGCCGACCTCATTGAAGAAAGGATCCAATTAGCCCCAAATAAGTCAGGGGGAACTTTTCCAATGTCAGTATCTGACACAGTCATCCACAGCTAGCCAAGAAGGATCCATATAGAGCCTATCAAAGATGCCAGGTCTCCTTTTTCTAGTGTTATTTTTTCAAAGTCTTGGTGAAAGGAATGTCTGCTGAACCTACTAAGGAACATAATTAGGGATGGGTGACCAGGTTACACTTAATAAATCTCCAGCATTCTTGCCTACCTATGCTTATTGTTTTATTTTTCTATAGCTTATCATGGAAGCTGTAGGATTTCACCTTTTATTTATTTAACATAGGCCTTCATGGATTCTAGGTTTCAACTAACCAACCAAGAAATCTGTTAGAGACTAGGTCTGAAAGCAGTGAAAGGTGGTGGGAGGTCTTTAGAACAGTCAGCTTTCACCTGCGAGAAAATGACTCCAGTGAGTGTCTTTAATATTCTTCAGACAAGAAGAGGCTAGTGACTTTAGACAGTAGAGGAAAAGCTCTCCTAGTGAGAAGGAATGTTGGTGGTATTTGGTGATTCAAGTTACACAGTTTCACCAATATCTATCCAAATGTCCTAAAACCAATCCTCAGAGTTCCATTATGTGCGGATCAATACCCCAACTTTAACATGAGAGGCATAGCAATGTTGTAAATTCATCAGTATTGTATTGGTCCCTGGAGTATGTAAGGCCTTAGTTATTAGAAATCTCAGTCATACAGCTATAAGAAATAAGGATTCTTTCACAGCAAGTATAGAAGCTGACTAGTTTTCCAACCTGTGCTTTAAGTTATAAATTCAAATAACTAAACTTTTAAATATTTTATGTTCTATGGTACAGTCATAAATAGGCAGTTCACTGTCCTACATTGCATTTCATCTATAATATTCTATTAAAAATGCTAAATGGTTTCCCAAATTCTTATTTAATAACTTGACTCTGACATCTTCTTCTGATGAAAGGTTTTTAATGTAAGAGTTTTATAACGTACACACAAAAAGTACACAAATCATGAAGGACCATCTTGACAAATTTTTACAAAACGACACACCTTTGTTATCGACACCCAGGTCAAGAAACAGGACATTATCAAAACAACACCAGAAGCCCTACATACACTGCTTTTATCAGTACAAATATAAAAATTATCCTCATTTTTAAATGTATAGATTAGTTTTATCTATTTTTTAAGTGTTTATTTATTTATTTTGAGAGAAAGAGCAAGCAGGGGAGGGGCAGAGAGAGAGAGGGAGAGAGAATCCCAAGTAGGCTCCACACTGTCAGTGCAGAGCCTGATGCAGGGCTTGAACTCATGAACCATGAGATCATGACCTGAGCTTAAATCGAGAGTCAGATGCTCAACTGACTGAGCCACCCAGGCACCCCTAGTTTTAACTATTGTTAAACTCTGTATATAAATTAAATATGCACATTTTAAAATTAGCTTATATCCCTAGAATAAACCCTAGTTTGATTTATTAAGTTTAATTTATGATTTTGTATCTAGGTTCATCAGAAAGCCTGGTTTCTATTTTTCCTATATATTATTGTCCTCCTGAAGTTTTAGTATCAAGGTTATGCTGGTCCTATAAGATGAATTTGGAAATACTCATTTTCTCTTTATAGTATCTGTAAGAATTTGTATTATTTCTTCCTGAAATATCTGGAAGAATTCATTAGTGAAGCAATTTGATCCTGGCATTTTCTTTGTGAGGTTTTTGTCAATAGATTCAATTAATTTAAAAGACATGGAGTGTATTAGTTTCCTGTGACTGCATCACAAATTACTGTACACTTTATGGCTTAAGACAACAGAAATTTGTTGTTTCACAATCTTGATCAATATATCTTCAATGTGGTGAACAGAAAAAATATGCAGCCGAGAATCCTTTATCCAGCAAGTCTGTCATTTAGAATAGAAGGAGAGATAAAGGTGTTCCCAAACAAACAAAAACTGAAGGAATTCGTCACCACTAAACCAGCCCTACAAGAGATCCTAAGGGGGATCCTGTGAGACAAAGTACCAGAGACATCGCTACAAGCATGAAACCTACAGACATCACAATGACCCTAAACCCATATCTTTCTATAATAACACTGAATGTAAATGGACTAAATGCACCAACCAAAAGACATAGGGTATTAGAATGGATAAAAAAAATAAGACCCATCTATTTGCTGTCTACAAGAGACTCATTTTAGACCTGAGGACACCTTCAGGTTGAGAGTGAGGGGATGGAGAACTATTTATCATGCCACTGGAAGTCAAAAGAAAGCTGGAGTAGCCATACTTATATCAGACAAACTAGACTTTAAATTAAAGGCTATAACAAGAGATGAAGAAGGGCATTATATAATAATTACAGGGTCTATCCATCAGGAAGAGCTAACAGTTATAAATGTCTATGTGCCGAATACCGGAGCCCCCAAATATATAAAACAATTACTCACAAACACAAGCAACCTTATTGATAAGAATGTGGTAATTGCAGGGGACTTTAACAGCCCACTTACAGAAATGAATAGATCATCTAGAAACATGGTCAATAAAGAAACAAGGGCCCTGAATGATACATTGGATCAGATGAACTTGACAGATATATTTAGAACTCTGCTGCCCAAAGCAACAGAATATACTATCTTCTAAAGTGAGTACTGAAAGATATGAATTTATTGCCATTATGATGCTTGTAGAGTTGGAGTTTCTGGTGGTGTTCTCTGGTCCTTTCTAATCTTTGTTGCTTTATATATATATATATATATATATATATATATATATATATATATATGTATGACTTGAGCCTAAGTCTGATGCTTAACTGACTGAGCCACCCAGGCGCCCCACAAACTCCTTTAATTTTTGTTTGTCTGGGAAACTTTTTGTGTCTTCTATTTTGAATGACAGATTTGCTGGATAAAGAATTCTTGGCTGCATATTTTTCTGATTCAGCACATTGAATATATCCTGCCACTCCTTTCTGGCCTGCCACGGTTCTGTGGATAGGTCTGCTGCAAACCTGATCTGTCTTCCCTTGTAGTTTGGGGACTTTTTTTCCCTTGCTGATTTCATGATTCTCTCCTTGCCTGAGTATTTTGTGAATTTGACTATGATATGCCTTGTTGATGGTCGGGTTTTGTTGAATCTAATGGGGGTCTTCTGTGCTTCCTGGATTTTGATGTCTGTGTCTTTCCCCAGGTTAGGAATGTTTTCTGCTGTGATTTGCTCACATAACCCTTCTACCCCTATTTCTCTCTCTTCCTCTTCTGGGACCCCTATGATTCTGATGTTGTTTTTTTTAATGAGTCACTGATTTCTCTAATTCTTAAATAGTGCTCTTTTGCCTTAATCTCCCCCTTTTTTTCTGCTTCATTATTTTCTATAAGTTTGTCCTCTATATCACTAATTCTCTGTTCTGCCTCATCCATCCTTGTCAACGCTGCATCCATCCGTGATTGCAGCTCAGTTATAGCATTTTTAATTTCATTCTATTTTTTACTTCTTTTATCTCTGCAGAAAAGAATTCTAATCTATTTTTGACTCCAGCTAGTATTCTTATTATCATGATTCTAAATTCTGGTTCAGACATCTTGCTTGTGTCTGTGTTGGTTAAATCCCTGGCTGTCATTTCTCCATGCTCTTCCTTTTGGGGTGAATTCCTTCATTTTATCATTTTGAAAAGAGAAAAGGAATTAATGAGGTAGAAAAATTAAAATTAAAAAAATTAAAATTAAAAAAATATTAAAATTAAAAAATTAAACACACACACACACACACACACACAAATCAAATAAATGATGCTAGATCCTAGGTGTGTTTTGGTCTGGGTGTTGAAAGTGGTTTGACAGATTAAAGGAAAAAAAAACTGAAATCGTTTGAGAATTTGAAAAAATGAATACACTGAAGTAGACTAAAATGAGATGATGGGAGTAAAATAGAATTTGAAAAAATTTACACAAAAGTAAAGAATATACTAGAAAAAAATTAAAGAAAAATAGTTTTTTATAAAAATTAAAAATAAAAATGAATTTTTTCTCTTTCTGTATTCAAGAAAAAGAAAGGAAACAAAAGAGAAAAAGAAGAGAAAAAAGAAATCATTTGAAAATTTGAAAATTAATACACTGTAGTAGACTAAAATAAAATGATGGAAGTAAAATAGAATTTGAAAAAAATTACACAGAAGTAAAAAATATAGAAAAATAATTAAAGAAAAATATTTTTAATAGAAATTGAAAGTAAAAATGAAGTTTTTCTCTTTTTGCTTTCAAGAAAAAGAAAACAAACGAAAAAGAGAAAAAAGAAAAAGAAAAAAGAAAAAAAGGAAATTGAAAATTTGAAAAGGTTAATACAATGAAGAAGACTAAAGTAAAATGATGAAAGTAATATAGAATTTGAAAAAAATTACACAAAAGTAAAAATATATAGTAAAAAAATTAAAGAAAAACATTTGTAATAAAAATTGAAAATAAAAATGAATTTTTTCTCTTTCTGTATTGGAGAAAAAGAAAAGTTGTGTTAAAGTGAGAAGAAAAAGAAAGAAAATTGAATAGATGGACCTGCTACCAGATTGAGATAGGACTGAAATTACTTTGTTTTCTCCTAGAAGTGCATTGTACTGATTTTTCAAAAACAGAACAATTCATACCTAGCTGCCATATTAAAAAACAGAACATTACCAACCCTTCATGAGCCCCCTTTCTACTCTTCCAAGGCTTACATGCCCTCATGGCTTTATTATTATAAGTATAGCCCACAATCAAGGGGAGAAGAATTAGAACCCGCCTCATGAAGAGAGGGGTATCACAAAATTTGTAGACATTTTTTAAACTGCCACAGTGTGTCCCCTCATTTACTAGGTCTGTAATTTCTCTCAGCAATGTTTTTTAACTTTCAGTGTATAAACTTTCAAATTTTTTGAGACTTGGGTTTATTTACTTTTGAGAGAGAGAAAGAGAGACAGATTGTGAGCAGGGGAGGGGCAGAGAGAGAGGGAGACACAGAATCTGAAGCAGACACCAGACTCTGAGCTGTCAGCCCAGAGCCTGACGTGGGGCTTGAACTCGTGAATGGTGAGATCATGACCTGAGCTGAAGTCAGACACTTAACCGACCAAACTAACCAGGCACCCCTGTACTAGAAGTTCTTAGATGACACAGTTAAGCAAAGAAATAAAGAGTAGTTATTAGCACTAAAAGGAAAGAATTAAAGCTGTCATTACATGTCCCCAATGTGATTTCATAGGTGGAAAATGCAAAATAATATCAGATAATGCATTAGCATGAAAAAATGTATTTAGAATTTTTATATACAAGTTATATAACAAAAATATTATATACCATTTATAATACACACATTTATTTATAAATGTTATGTAACAATGTCATTTAACAAAAATAAACCACATTGTTTATAATATCAAAACACCAAACATGTGAGAACAAATCTAATAAAAATGTGTAAAACCTCTATAAAGAAACTATAAATATAATTAAGAGATACTTTTAAAAGACCTTGATTTATGGAGGAATACACCATATATATGGATTTGAATACTAAATATTATAAAGATACTAATTTTCCTAATGTTGATTTTTAGATGCAAAACAATCCTAATCAAAATCTCAACAGGTCAGTGATGACTTAGATTTCTTCCTTTGAAAGTTAGCTATATGATTATGGTGTCCACTGGCATTAGCAAAAGTGATCTATACAGATTTTGAGTGGTTATACAGATATTGAGGAATTGGGCTTTCCTATGGTACAAGTACCCATGGCCTCTGAGCTTAGGTCTACATAACGTTTCTCAGGTGGATGACTGGTCAGTGAATTTAGCAATTTAGTGTAATTTATGATCAGTGACTAATAATTGCAAAATAATTTTATAAGAACCCATGCTAATTACTAAAATAGATAAATTAAATTCTAGCATGGCTAGAATTAATTAATTCAAAAAGTCTGAAATATAGATGCTCCCACTAGCTTGGCTTTTACTTACCAGTGTATTATTTTTAGAATATGCAATATAAAAACTATATTTTGAGTTTGTGATAAAGGAGAAAGGATGAAAATTTTTGGATTTTCACTGTATTGTATTCAAAGAAACTTTTTGAAAAAGACACCCTTGATGAGAATGAAAATGGCTCTGGGTCACTTTGAACACTATGATAATTATGAAAATACTAGTATGATTTTTTTGTTTATTTTTGATTTACATTATCATCAAATGGAAATGCATTCAAATGCACCCCATCACTCTGAGGCTCAGAGGAGAAAAAACTCTTCCCTTTCAAAGCAGTTAAAAAATCAATGCTCTCCTTCTTCTCCCCATCTCTAGAATATTGCTTTATTATTTCCTCTCTTCTGCTTTCACTCTACAAACAGGTTTGTTTCTCTTTCATTGAAAAACAAACAAAAAGTTTTCTATGAAACATTAACCCCCTCTCGCTAAAGCCCTATTCCTCTGTTTTCCTCTTCAGTCAAGCTTCTTCAAAAATAATATACTATGCAAGTTAATGTGTCTTTATATTCGAAGTGGCCATTAATCTTGTCTCTTGTATAATCCTATTGCTCCATAATTGTTGAATACGATAAACTACATTCAGTTCTTACTTGGGTTTTTCTATCCTCTTCAGCCTTCATTTCACCACTTCTTTCTCCTTGAAATTCTTCCTTCCCTAAGCATCTGCCACTCCATACTGCACCCCCTTCCAGCCTTTGTTCCATCTTGGTCTTCTTCACTAATTCTTCTTTCTTCACTTAAATATAAGTTTTCACCAAGATTTATCTTTACTCTTTTTTCTTTTCTCAATCTGTATCTATTCCTGGATGATTACATCCATCCTCCTGAAAATTGTGTTTCTAACATAGACCTTGCCTTAAAATCTAATTGCCTGTTAAAATTTTTCACCTAAACGTCCCATGAATGAGTAGTCAAAATCAACATCTCCTGGAACAACTTTCTATTTTCCCATTTCCCCCACCTGCACAACTATTTTACCTGATTTTCTGTAACCCCGTTGGTAATTTAACATCTACGTAGTCTCACAAGCCTAAAATGCAAAGATATTTATAATCTTTACGTTCTTCATCCCTGGACATATCCAACTAGACATCAGGTCTTAGCTATCACATCTCTCAAATGTCTCTTAAAGGTAGCTCTTCCTGGTCACTTTCATTATCATTGTCTTAGTTCTGTATCTTTCCATCTGTTATATTGACTTCTGTGTTCATTCCTGACCTTCCTGTTTCCAATCTTCTCCCTCTGCAGCCTTTTCTTTATCTACTAGGTGAACTGTCTTATTAAAATGCAAATCTGACACTTCTCTGTTTTCAACTTTCCTAGGGTTCTCCACTCCCCAGGCCCAGGCTCAACCTCCTTGCACTGGTATTCACAGCCCTGGCTGATCCGGCCCATGAGCCGCTCTCCAGTTTTCTGTAGCAATAATGAACCAATGACCTCTTCTCTGAGCTATGTGGCTTATTTCTCTCTGCCTTCACAGATGCTATTTCTTTTTCCTCCTGTGCTTTCCCCATTTTGCCCAATCTGATAGATTCCTATCTATACTTTATAACTGCTTCTGGGAAGTTCTGCCCTGACAGAAATTAGTAATTTCTTTGTTCTACTTGTGTACCATCTTCATATTTCTATTACTACACCTACGACAGTGGCTAGTGTCTGCCTCAGACACTACACTGTAAATTCCTTGAGAATAGGAGCCATGGCTTATATTTTTCTAGCGTCTAGCACAGTGCCTGACACATAGTAGATGCTGTATTTGTTCAACTGAATTCACTCTATGTTGATCTCTAACAAGAGCATGGATTCACAAATGAACAGCAGATCACATTGACTGATTAATTTAATGAAACCTCATTATCATGTGGTGTCTGCCCACTGCACTGGCCTCTGGGGATACAGAATAAATGAGAAATCATAGTCCTTACCTGCATGGGGCATAAAATCCTGGGATTATCAGTGTCTTCCTCTTTACCTTGCTGCGACAGTGGTTTCCTGATCTCCAGGTTGCTCTGCTTTCTCTCTTCCCTGTTTCTTGTGGTTTGTTTGAATTTCACACTAATCTAAATTCCTCACGAACACCTTCCATCACCTGCTCATTGATCCATGACCTGTTCTTTTGACTGAATTGCATTTTAAAGGTCCCTGGCTTAACTTTGCTGGGCCTAATGCTGACTGCCGTGAAATGACCCCTGTCCCAAGTGACTATCATTCATGTTTTTCCAAAAAAAATACAATGTACCTACAGTGTTAACACAAATAAGCCCATGTCATATTAGCAAATATGGTAAATCCAAGACCAGTAGACCAGAAATAACCTGCCTCTTGTTATCTTATGCGGTCATGTGCACCAAATTGGAATATTTCTTTCCTCAAAGGTGGGAACCAAGTCAGAGGCCATCTGTGTGGCCCTTGCTCACCAGTCCTGAGTGACCAATAATTAATTTAGGCCAAATGTAATTACTCCCTAGTTAACAGTAGTTTTTCTGCACTTTCCTCAGTTGGCTCTGGAGACACACAATTGAGTGTGATGTATGAGTCCTGGCACA
Source organism: Panthera tigris (assembly GCF_018350195.1). NCBI lineage: Eukaryota > Metazoa > Chordata > Mammalia > Carnivora > Felidae > Panthera > Panthera tigris. The sequence continues at coordinate 75,570,426 of NC_056664.1, read as the reverse complement.
GAATGAAATCTGAGCCCTGAGGAAGGACACAGACAGGGGAGGCTGCTCTGTGCCTTGCTGATGAAAGTATGGGTTCAGCACTCTTATCTGAAGCGCAGCACAGGGGTGTTTTCAAAAAGCCTGAGTCTAGCCTGCAAAGAAAGAACTGGGGGACACTTCACTTTCTTTGACTTTTTGAATCTTATCACTTCCCTTTGTGCTGCAGAACAATTTACACTGCTCTGAGGGAAAGGGACCAGTGTGTTTGTTGAAGAAAGGGAGGAATCTAGGGGAGGGAGGTTACTTATAGTGAACTGGACTTTTTTTTTTGTCAGAAAGTTATAAGATCAAGCCAATTGGAAATCTTCCAATATATATAAATTTTCCTTTAAGGGATGAAAGATCATTCAGCTATTCTATACCCAAATCACTACATTCATGTATTGTTTTATGAAATGAACAATGTCTTGGGTTTTTTTTTTCCTGAAAACAAAACTTGAGAGTGTTTCACTAGCATTCATTCCCTGAACTGTAAGGGAAAGGAAAAGAGAAAGGAAGTGGGAAAATGAGAGAAGGAAGAAGAGGGGAAAGGAACAAAAAAATTGAGAAAGGAAATAAGGAAGGATGCAGAGAGGGAAGAAGGGAGGGAGGGAAGGAGGAAAAAAAGTAATTTTTACTTCATACTTACTATGTACCAAAGTTAGGCCAAATGGCATGCGTCTGCCTACCCCCTGCCCTCACCACACAGTTGTGCATTAGGATCATGGTCAGCCAGACCGATCCTTTCTCTCCTAGAGAATACTTGGAGGCAGCCTCTCAGACTTCTAAATAGTCCACGTGGGCTCACCCTTACCCTCATCCTTGCCCACATTTGTGTTGGGAATGTCCCACAGAAATCTCAACAAAGGTAAAAATGACTGACTAGTATGAGGGCCTGGTTGTCTCTCTCTCTCTCTCTCTCTCTCTCTCTCTCTTTAGTAAAGGATTATAAAAAACTCAAATTTTCATTAAACCACCATAAATTGGTTAGAAGAATTCTTACATGGGACTTGGAATTTCTGCACACAATATAACTATTGAAAATTACCTTCTACCTGAAGTGAAAGTGTTTTAAAACACGTTTTGGAACTTACATCTTACTTGTGTTAATGCCCTTTAGTCCAACACCAGTACATTTGGAGTTGAATAAGCTGTGTTTATAGACCTGTTTCACTGAGGGAGAATGCACACTGTGGAGATGGCAGGCATCTCAGTAAGAGGGTGTGAGAAATGACTAGAGGATTTGGGGGAGAGTTCATGGAGGCAGGGCTTTGCTCTGGATTGGATAATGCCAGGAAGTGGAGGGTAATCCTACAGTTGAGTGTCTGAGTAAAACCTACTTAGTAGGAGTGAAGACTAGAGAGAGCAAAGCTATTGGTGAGAAAGCAGCAATTACTCATTCAGCCCAGATAGGGGAACATATTCATGTTTATGTCTGTGTTCAGGTATGACCAAGGAGTGCTCTTATTTCTGTCCTGATAAACAATGGATGCCTGGGCTGATGTTGGTGTTTTATGAAATTGCTTGTGTTCAAAAGGAGAAAGGCACAGCCTAGCTGGCAGTGCCAGGCCAACTCCCGAGGTCAGGGCCCTCTTTGCTCTTCCTCACATGGAAGCTAGAATTCACTGAAGTGAAGGCAAAATGATGGAATTTTGGTTTATAAATTTAGAAATTCAAATAAAAAAGCACATTTATTTCCATTTCCCAAAAGACTCTAAAAGGAATCTACTTTTTTTTTTAAGTTTATTTATTTATTTTCGGAGAGACAGACAATGCCAGCAGGGTAGGGGCAGAGAGAGAGGGAGAGAGAGAGAGAGAGAGAGAGAGAGAGAGAGAGAGAGAATACCAAGCAGGCTCTTCACTATCAGTGCAAAGCCTGATGCGGGGCCTGAACTCAAGATATGCAAGATCATGACCTGAGCCTAAAACTGAGTCAGACACTTAACAGACTGAGCCACCTAGGCCCCCCCAAAAGGAATCTACTTTTTAAGGTTAAGTGAATGTGAAATAAAGTGAAGATGCTGGTTATTTTGAGATGTATCTAATAAAAAAGACAAAAAGATATAATTATTATCTAGTTGTTTAGGACATTCTGTATATTCACTTTTTTATATTAATATTACATTTTTAACCTGTGGTGATATGTTGATAAGTTGGCATGTTTTATTATTTTTAAATTAAGTTATAAAAAAAGGCAGGATTCTACATAAGTTTTTTTTTTTTTTTTTTAAGTAGGCTTCACACCCAGTGTGGAGCCCAACGTGGGGCTTGAACTCATGACCCAGAGATCAAGACCTGAGCTGTGATCAAAAGTCAAAGGCTTAGCTGACAGAGCCAGCCAGGCACCCCTTCACATAAATATTTTTTATGTAAATATTGCATTCAGAACAAGACATGAAGAAAAAAAAAAGAATAAGACATGAAGTATATACTGGAAATACAAGAAAATATTGTTTAGTATAAGAAATTTTAAATGAGATAAGGTTTGTTATTATATCCCAGGATTTAGGACAGGTCTACCTAGTGAAGTCTGGGTCAAAACATGAAGAAAAAGTTGAGAACATAGACAATCAGAGAATACTTGTCAATGATTCAAAAAAGCTAGTAACTAGAAAAATAGTTTTCCTTTGAACTTATCCTCAAAGTGCTTTACTTTTCAACTTCAATTTGCGAGTATAGATTTGGCCTTCATTTTGTAAATATAAAAAAACTGTTTGAAAGGTAGTTAGAGACTAGAATAGAGATAAGACACAAACCATGAAAGCAAAGCAAACTGAAAAACCCAAGTGAATACTGTGGACACTCCTAGACTAAACTGATCGAGTGAATGAGTTTGGAACATATTTGATATTACATTTAAAGCTGACATGTTACTTCTTAAATGTTTAAATTTGGGTTTGAAGGAGTTCCTCAAAGATCTCTAAAATTACTTAAGCCTTCATGGATAGAACAAATTGTTATTTCTGAGATTTTGCTAATGGACAGTTAGAAAATATTTCCAAATGCTTTCTAAATAATTCAATTTTTGAACTTGGCAGAGTAACCCATCATTGTGGAGCAAGAAATTACTGTTTCTTATATATTGAAATCTTCCTTCATATGCCAATCATACAGTTTCTGTGCAGTAAATGTATTCATCTTTGGGGTCATTTTACTTCAAAAATGACATCAAACATGAACAATTTACCATGTAATACTATTTCCGCCAGAAGGCCATGGTCCTGTAAGAAAAGGCAATTTGCCCAAGTAGGTTTAGGAGAAACACTGACATTTAGTCTTTGAAAAAAAAATCATGAAAGGGAGGCTGACTGAAGTCAAGTTCAGCCACTTTTGGCACAAATCTCTAACATGTTTCTTTCCCAGACTTGAGCTGAAAATAAATGGGACATTGTGGTAACCCTGGCAGAAAAGCTGTTTTCAAAATTTCTGCACACTTTACTGCTGGCAGGGAAGGTTGCACGTGCATTTATGTAATGGTGGCATCTAAATAAAGAAAGTTATATGGGTATGACACTGTATACCATCAGAACAATTTGGCCTTCATTTTAAAGGAAACTTTAAAGCCATAAACTGTTGCTCTTCTAGAAAATGGGAACACACAGACATCTCTCTTATCCCATATTTGAGAAAACACTGAAGTTACTGGCTTTAAGTGCCAGCCTGGACTCAGATTGGCCAAATTTCCTCTGGAACCTTTCCTGGAGTCCAGGGATGGGTGCTTTCTAATCTTACCGAGACTAGAGAAACTTTCTGTCTTTATAACCTACAGCTATAGCTTTATGAGCATGATGATGGTAGGGAAGACCCTCAGGTGATGGAAGAGAAGTTTTACTTCAAGAATCATTAATGATGCCTTTTGAAAATCTGTGGTTATTTGAACAGATAAAAATTAAAGACTTACATTGTCCCATTACTCTTCTAACACTTTATGAATATTAAGTCACTTATTGTTCATAATAACTCTATAGTTCCTCATTTTGCATTTGGGGAAACTGAGACACAGAGAAGGTATGTGTTTTGACCAGAGTTACACAGTTCATAAATGTTGGAGTCAGAATTCAAACCCAGGTATTCTGGCTCCAGAGCATGAGCCCATAACTATGCTGCCATCCAGACAGGTTTTACTATTTGTGTTATCAGTTCTGTATCAGCTGGCTGGCCTGCTCAGGAGCTGGAGGGCACCAGGCATAGCAGGGGCTTCCTTACATTCTAGTTAAATCAATAATAAATAACCTGTTGAGAATGAAAAGTTATAATTTATTAGGGATTGCCTCCAATCCTCAGCAAATATTCCAGAAGGCCTTTGTGGTGTTCCCTTTCTTGCATGTTTCTTTGTATTTTTGGTAAAATCTAATACCAGTTTGGATAAGTGAGTCAGTGTGCCTGTAAAGATCTGTGCTCTGGATTCAAACAGCCAGATCTCTTTCTCCCTTCCTTCCTTCCTTCCTTCCTTCCTTCCTTCCTTCCTTTCTTTCTTTTATGTTTACTTATCTTTGAGAGAGAAAGAGAGACAAAGCATGAGCAGGGGAGGGGCAGAGAGAGAGGGAGACAGAATCCGAAGCAGGCTTCAGGCTCTGAGCTGTCAGCACAGAGCCTGATGCAGGGCTTGAACTCATGAACCGTGAGATCATGACCTGAGCTAAAGTCAGACGCTTAACTGACTGAGCCACCCAGGGGCCCCAAACAGCCAGATTTCATTTCCAGGTGAGAAAAACCAGACGTGATAGAACTGAGAAGCATAGATAGAAGTAGATATTTTGGAAGAGTGTATTTCCAACAATTTTGGTTGCTGGAAAAGATGGGATGATGCCCATACATGGGAGGTAGAAATTAGACTGTTACAGTTCATTTATGTTCTAGATCCATACATGATAGATTAGATTATTATTTATGATTGACATTTGGCTGAGGAGTTTTTCCAATTAAACTTGGAACAAGGTACTGTTTGAGTTCATGACTGATACACATTTTTGTTATTATTTTTTAAATCCCCAGATACTTAGGCTTAATAGAACTAATTTTTTAGAGTAAATGTTAAAAGTTAGATTTTCATAACAAAAAAATTGAAGTCTATTTTATGCATTTAATTAATTTCAAGGAAATTAATTGAAAAAGAGCTGTTTATATTTTATTTTTAAAATATGCCTTTAAATATTGACTCTGAAAGTTAAGTCTCAAGCATCACAGGTAAACTAGATAATATTTTCAAAGTGTTGTCATGTGAAAGCAAAGTTTCCTTTCACCTCATAGAATTCCTCTGTGAATCGTAGCGCAGAGGTAGTGCTATTTTGTGATCTAAAAATGGAGGGCAACATTGGTGGGAAACATTTCACCTCTCTTCAGTGCACATAATGTCGTAGGCAGTGGCAGTGGAAATGGATAAGTGGAGAGGTCATGGCTCAGAAGCCAACAGAAGAAAGTTCTAGAGCATCATGTGCCTGAGTGCATAGTTTCTTCCTCCAGAAAACAACAAATGGTCCCTTTAGTCCTTTCTCTAGTCAACAAACAGCCTTGATAATCCTTTGAAAGTAAATCTGATTGTATGATCCTTCCATATCAATGTTCTCATCAATATTTGGCTAATCTCTGAAATCCTTAAGAAGATCTCTGGGGCCCAATATGATCTGACTCTTCTCTACCTTTGTGTTTCATTGCTCATCAAGTCATCCCTGCACTTTACTTCAAACCTGTATGAGATCTCTCAGTTCCTTGATTCAAGGATGTTCTCTCTTGTCTCTGGGAACTTCACATCATTGCCTCTAACTTAAACATTCGTCTCCTACTTCTTTCTTGCCTGACTTTCACCTCTATGTGCATGACTCAAATTTATAATTCCAGCTCAGATTTCTCCTCAGAACTTATGCCTCATATATCCAACTGTTGCATCAAATTCTGCACTTGAATGCTTTAAAATTATCTCAAACTCAGCAAGCCCCATATTCAGCTCATGACCATTCCCTCTAAAGCTGGTCCTTTACAGTGTACAGATCTCAGAGAAAGTTCTCTTCATTCAGTTGTGCAAGTCAGAAATTTAGGAGTCATCTCATGCCTTCTTTTCTCTTACTGCTTCTTCATAGCCAATCTGTTACCAATATATATGCCTTTACCCTCTAAATATTTCTTGAACCCATTTCCTTGTATCCATCTATCCATCTTCAGTGTAGTCCAAGCCAGGACATTACTATGCATGTGAATGAACCACCTGGGAGCTTATAATCGTGCAGATTTTGATTCAGCAGGTCTGCATTTCTAACTGGCTCCTTGCTGATACCCAAGCTGTTTGTCTGCAGGCATCTCTTTGGAATAGAAAGGCTCTAGGCCACCAGCAGTTCTTTCCTATTAGGTGTAAATAACCCCTGCTGTTCACACTACAGCCAGAGTCATCTTCACCCAGTGTGGATCTTCAGAGTCTTCCTGTTGCTATTGGGACCCAGACCAAGAGCCATAACATGGCTTACAAAGCCTTCTGTCAGCGGCCACTCTCTACCTCCCCAGCATCATCCTAGGCTAAGCCTACTCTTGCTTTCTGTCCTGTATCCGCTTTAGCATACTTTTGTCAAGTTTAACTATACGAAATGCCACTTTTGTAAGTCAAAAACTGTTGAACATCAGTGATTTCTTACTGTTCAATCTAGCAGTTTTTGAATGAGCTGAGCTCTCTCCCTTCATACGACCTTTTCAAAAAGAAGACATTCTCTGTTGTACCTCTCCACCCTGTCATTTCCCACTCATTCTTCAGAGCTCAGCAGAATGGTCCCTTCTTCAGGGAAGCCTTCCAGACCTACCTGACTAGGGCAAATCTCCCTCTAAGTGCATATTATACCGTATCCTTCTCCTTCTTTGCAGAGCACAGTTTCAATTTTAGATGATTATGTGATTATTGTCTCTTTCCTTCACTCAAATGCAAGTTCCAAGAGGTCAGGGATCACTTCTGTTTTGCTCATTGTTATATCCCTAACCTCCAATTCAGTGTCAGCACAGAGCTAGCACTTAAATGTTGGCTTAGTTACTGAAATAAGGCAGAGGCAATGCAAGTATAGTCTACAGATCTTTTCCTTTGAACTCTAGGGTAGGCTTGGGAAGAAACTAATGTTCCAGGGAGAGCTATCAGCAGATCCAAGGAATGTGTTTCTTTCTGTAACTGTGACTCTTTCATAGAGGCTTCTTGTATCCAAGTTGGTTTATCCCTGCAAAAGTAAATGAATTCAAACTAAATATAATGATCATCACAGAAAGCATGGCCATTTTTGCATAATGCTTTATAGTTGATAAAGCCCTTTCATACAACCTCATCTCTCATCTTCTACTGCCAGATCTGGGTTCTTTCCATGACCAGTGCCCCCTGAAGTCAGGATAAAATTCACGTTCTTCCTGAGCCCTGCTTCCAAAGCAGGAGTAGAGCAATGTTGCACTGATGCTGGCAGCAGGCTGAAATTAGGTCATAAGAATTAAAAATCTGTTTGGGATTCTGTGGTTGATGGCTCATATATCTCATAACCATTTTATTTTTAGATCACCCTAGATTTTCCCACATTCCAAACTGTTAAGGACAAAGATTTCTCAAACATGATAATGTCTGGACCAATTCATGCATGTTTTGTATGGCTTATATGATCCTTTTTCTTTTGTAATTATATTTTGCATTGTTCACATTGGAAATGACTGTTTCATAGGGGACTAATGACAGCCATGTTCCCAGACATTTTCCAAATGTTTTGCAGTCACAAATGGGTGGATCTGCCAATTCTGTGAGTCAGCTCACAGTCACTAATGATGGGCTTTGAGACCACAGGGAGATTCAGTGGGAAGACATCATTCACTACCCCACATCAGAGCAGCATTGTGGACCTTCAGTACTTAGATAAAATGGAAGCTTTTGAATTTTCTCTACTAAAGACACAAAGAGGCATTCAGATTTTCTGATCCTATAAAAATGTAAATAATATGATCGTTAAAATCCCCCTATATTCATACTTACTCAAAATACATTTCTTCCAAATGAGAGCCTCTTTCTAATATGGGAGAATAATCCACCAAACTGTCTCAGCTGGTTCACCCACTGTTCAAAGCCAATGTCAGGAAAGAGAGTCACTTCCACATTGGAGAAACTCTGGATCTTCAAGAAGCTGAATTAAGAAGGCATCTCCTATAATGTCTGGAGATGAAATGGATACATCTCAGATTCTTGGGGTAAAGTTTAAGCAGTGAGAACCTTATAAGGATAAATATGTCACTTTAGTCAAAAGTGGAACACTCAGTGGAAACACTGAGGGAAGGTTGGGAAATCTTTGAAGTCTATTTCCCTATCATTACTTTTTTTGCTCAAGGATTGTGTGACCCCAGGAGCCATAGCTCTCTGAACTGTCTTCAGTAGAGCTGACAGTCTGATGAAACCTTTCCTAGGCAGGTTCTCATTACTGTTTATTTATTCCACTCCTCTTCTCCTGAGAGCCACATCTTTTGTTCCAGAAACCTCTGGCTGCTCAACTGAGCACAGATGAGGAATGCCATCCAACTGAACCCAAGGCAAATGTACAAAAAGAAATTAGAAAATGGACTCTCTAATTTCTAGAAATATAGCTATTTTGAGCTTTGGGGAGGCAATCAGTCTGGATAGTTAAATGAGAATTTTTTACATCTCACTCTGGACATCTGTGGCCAAGTGAATGCTGCTCAACCTACAGTCTAGTCCTTAGCATGATTTCAATGACCTAGAAATTCTTAACTCCTGCTACAAAAAGTGTGATTCTTTGAAATAATAAGTACATTTCAATTTATAGTTAGCTTCATCAAAGGGCTGCATTTATACCTTGGTTATGGGGTCTAATGACAGGATTACGGAAAACATCTCCAGTGAACTTTAAAATCCATCCTATAGGGTATCGCCAGATTGCTTATCCCCAGATTTTGTATTCATCATGTAGATTGCTGCTGAAAAGGTTTTAATGGAACTTTCATTATATAGAATACAATCAATACTCTTTTTCTTATAGAATAAAATCCATACTCTTCCCTCTGATATTATAAGTTCCCCACCATCCAAGTCTGTGCTGACTTTCCAATATGATGACCCAGCACTTCTCAGTGCAAATTCTTTATCTACCTAAAAATCAGTCTATTCACTGTTATCATTTATTTATTCATTCATTCAACAATAATTAAGCACCTACTATAGTCCAGCCATTATATTCCAGGCACTGAGGATTATTTCTCTGAACAACATAGATGAAGTTCATGATCTTAAGGAGTTTATACTGTAGTGGAGACAGACAAGAGCCAATGTAATAAATTTTTAGTGGAACAGGTGGTGATAAGAGCTATGAAGATAAATAAAGCACTGAGGGAGATACATGCCTGGGAGGTATTTTACACAGAGTGGGATGAGGGGTCATGGAAGTCACTGATGAGATGACACTTGAGCAGAGACCAGAGGGAAGCTAGGTTGCTGGCTATAGGTGAAGAGGGAATAGCATGTGTTAAGGCCTTGCAGTGGGGATGTGCTTGGTATATTTAAGAAGAGCAAGAAGGCCAATGTGGCTGGGGTAAAGCAAACAAGGAGGAAGTGATAGGAGTTGAGTGAGGAAATAATTGGAGGTTGAGCTCAAGTAGAACCAAGTAAGCTGTGGTAAGGACTTTGGCTTTTCTGATGAGAGAAATAAAAAGCCATGAGAGGGTTTGAACAAAAAAGGAGCGTGACCTAATGTTCTTAGAAGAACACTCTGGTTTAGTGTGAGAGTAGCCTATAAGAAGGTCAAGAGTAGGGGCGCCTGGGTGGCTCAGTTGGTTAAGCATCTGACTGGTTTCGGCTCAGGTCACCATCTCACTGATTCATGAGTTTGAGCCCCTTATTGGGCTCCAGGCTGACAGTGTGGAGCCTGCTTTGTGATCCTCTGTCTCCCTCTCTCTGTCCCTCCCCCACTCATGCTGTCTCTCTCTCAAAATAAATAAACTTAAAAAAAAAAAAAAAGATCAAGAGTAAAGTTAAAGAGACCAGTTAGGAGGTTATTACAATCATCCCAGTGAGAGGTAACGACAGTTTGGCCTGGGATAGTGGCAATAGGGATAATGAGAAGGGGTCAGATCCTGGATATATTTTGAAAGAGAAGTGAGAAGGATTGCTGTGATGGGTTAGATGCAGGCTAAGAGAGAAAAATAAAAGTCAGGTGTGGCTGTAAGATTTTTTACTGGAACAACTAAAAGAATAGAATTTTCATTAAATAATTTAGGGAGCAGATTTTAGAGGCAAGAGCTGGGAAATCAGAAGTTCAATTTGGGGCATATCTTGTATTGCTTAACATTCTCTTTGACACACAAATGAAGATGCTGAATAAACAATTGACTATCTAAGCCAGGAGAGTGCACTGGGTGAGAGATAAAAATTGGGAAACTATCACTATCCAAATGATATTTAAATCAGTGCAGCTGAATGGCACCCCAGAGAGTCTGAGGGTGTGTAAAGTAGAGAAGAGAAGTAGTCCGAAGATTAAGACCTAGGAAGTCAGGAAGAGAAATAGGGAGCAGCCAAGGAGGTAGAGAAGGAGAAAACAGTGAGGCTAGAGGACACCTGCCTCCATCACTCCTTCCTTGCCTTAGCTCGTGTCAGTCTCTGACCGGAAATGTCTAGAAATATCCTCCTTAGTCCCCTCCTTTTAGTCACATCTTACCCTTTATCACAATCTGTCACTTAATTCTCTGTTGTATGTGCTTCTCTTGTCTTGTGTTTTATTTGACAATTTAACTCCTGTGTTTATGTTTCAGTTCTTTCTAGATGAATTATTGTTTTCTTAATCAACCAGTACACCTTTCCATCCTCGGTGCTGTCCTTTGCTTTAATTTTATTAGGTGGTTCCTCTCAGAGTGTGTCTTAGGCAGCTCAGTCCTTCTATCGCTTCCTAGCTAGTCCACATCCCATGAAAATCATTGGTAGCACCAGCCTAACAACAAATGACAAAAGAAACTAGGGGGTGTTTGGGATCTGGGATCCAGTGCTGAGATGTGGAGTTTGTGGTCATTATTCTATGACACAAACTCGGTAGAACTAAGGGTAACCAATCAAAACAAATCAATAGATACATGCATTAAGTGAATTATAGCACAAGGAAATAGAATTGTGTGGAAAGTAATGTCTGCCCTCAAAGAGTTCACTCTCCAAAACAAGCAAATAGGTCAGGAAAAAAGCGACAATTTAAATAACAAAAAAAAAAAAGAAAGAAAGAAAGAAAAATTTAGGAGGGCAGTAGATAAGACTTTAAATTTTAAAATTAGAATGATGAGTTTCAAGATATTGTTTGTAAATGGCAAAAAGCTACAGATATTGTTCATTAGTATCATACTAACATTAAAGCGTCTGGTAACAAGAAGAACAGAGCATGACATCTTGTCTAGCAAAATAAAAGATAACCCCCGAGCCAGGTCTGGCCTAGCACAAGGCCAAATCAGAGTCAGCAAGAGGCAAACACATGTGGGATGCATTGAAAACAGACTCTGAAGGCCACTCTATGAAAATAAGGAGAGTGAGGATGCCCCTCAGCTGACCAGGCACAACTTTCTGAAGGCAAAGGGCAGTCTGCAGACTGCTTCCTTTCTCTCCCTAAAGTCATGCCATTGTTAGGGAGTTTAATTTGGATTTGAACTAATAACCAAGAGAAAACTATTTTAGACACTTGATCTCTGGTACATGAAGCTGGTACACAACATTAAAATGACATTTTCCCCACGATTGGCACTTCAGAGGGAAGAATGATTTTGAATCTGTGCTCAGGATCACTACAAGTCATAGCACATGTGCCTCAGAAGATGGGATGAATGATGTCTTTTTGTTAACCAATGGCTCTGGCATTGCTATATGAAGAGGGGCTGATAGGGAAGCAAGATGTCATTCAGACCAGCCAGAGTGCACAGGTTCACACGCTCTCTGTTATGGAATGAGTAAATCACGGGAATAAAAAACAGAGCATAAAGAATACAGTCAATGATACTGTGATAGCAGTGTAATGGGACAGGTGGTATAGCTACACTTGTGGTGAACTTAACAGAATGTATTAACTTGTCAAATCAGGAAGTTGTACACATGACACTAATGTAACATTGTATGCCAACTATACTCAAACAAACAAATGAATACTCTAAGAAATTCAGCAGTGATGGACCATTGGATAGAGCCTTTAAGTGACAAAAGACAGGACTTGTTCGTTGGGCTTAAAGCTAGTGACTTAAATGCCCTCTTTTATCAGCATTCAACTTAAAGTTATTGAACTTTTTTCTTTTTAATAAAGAGCTTTTAAAAATCAAATAATGTTGCTCTGAGGAGCTAATATTGTCTCATGGTTAATCCAGCTTTACTAAGTCACAAAGCAGGTAGAGATAGAGAAATTAAGGCAAAATTTCCACTCAACAATGGTTGTGCTGGTTGAAATATTAGTAAAAAATCCTTTGTATGGGAAAATTACAAAAGATAGTAGACTATAATTACCAACCAATATTCCAGCAAAACCAGATTTTAGACAATATTATCAAAACTTTAAGGTTTATAGCTATCTTCTGGAGTAAAAACTATTTATTTACATTTGTTGCTGTGACCTCTATTACATAGAATTATAACCTGATTCTGAAAACCATAGAGGTTACTTTTTATTTTATTTAAATGTATTAAATTGTTTATGTCTTTCCTTTGTTCATGTGGTTCATTGTATTCTGGAACTATCTATTGTTTATTTTCAGGGAAGCAAAGTCTCTTTTGGAATGGAAATTAAATGTAAATACAGTCATCAACTTCAAGATGCTTTTCAGTTAATGAAAAATAAAAACCCAGCCTTAAAAGTGTTATCATTCTAATTTTTTAAATCTTCCTTTCTCTTGTTTGTGAGAGCTAGATACCAGATAAATCACTTTCCTTGCTAGTAATGAATGCCTTATTTCAGTTTCTTTTCTTGAAATTTTTTTATTTAAATAAGTCTTTGTCTTACAAGAGCATGTCATCAGTCAAATAATGCTATCACTTCTGAAAATATTTTCATTTTCTGACATGTACCAAGGTGCCATAAAGTAGTGTTGACAACTCCATCTTTAGCATTCCACAAATCTTACGGAGATATATCATCGGAAAACCACACGGTCTATATCCGGGGTTTGACAAAACTGAAACATGGCCTGCCAACCATAGATAAGGTTTTGAAATGTTAGTCACTGAAAAGGTGATAACAGAAACAAGGATCAAATGCATGTACACCTTCACCTTTGGACGCCTGCGGTTTTGAGCCGTGCCACTTTGGTAAAAGATATTGCCGTTTGGCCTCTTGGCAAAGCCAGTGGATGTGCCGAATGTGATCAGACGCACCATGGACCTGGTGCTGGATGTGCTGCCGGGAAGGTGCTGGAATTAAGAGATGCTGTGAAGCAATAACACAGCATCTCTAGCAAATTGGAGGACTAGAGACTCGGGGTTGGAGCAGCTTGCCATGGAGCTCAAAAGATCAAAGCAACATGCCATCTTGTGGCTGACAATAGTGCCTCAAATGGAAACTAGGGAACATTTCAGGCAAGTGGAATCTTTCCTCCTCCTCCTCCTCCTTCACTTCCTCCTCCTCTTTCTTTCTTCTTCTTTTTCTTTTAATCCTCAAGTGTTCTGGGATTTCAGGCTGTTCTCAATTTTATATGGAACATTTCAATAGATAGGAGGAGACAAAAACTCATTACACTAGACCTAGACATGAAATATTAAACCAAAGCATTTTTTTTAAGGACGCTTTTTAAAAATATAATCAGAGTGACCACAAATACTACCTTTAAGACAGAATTTATAATCATTTACTTCTTAATGGTTCCTCCCCCATGCCATCCATTTTCAAACAAAGCTGAGTTTATGGCCATCATGCAAGATTACATTCCCGTGCAGTTGCAGTATTTCTTCTATAATGATTTATTTAAAAGGGCTTCACCATGATAGCTCTCCAACTTTGTTCCTTCCTGTATATCACTGTTCAGGGTCAAAAGCTGGGAAAAGGGCTGGTCCCTAAGGCCTAACATATTTCACCAGTGGAGACTCTGGCTTTTCACTTCTCTTTCTCTCCTCATCACTTTATGCTTAAAGAAGAACAGATGTGGAAACGTTTAGAAAAAGACTAATTGAATTTCACATAACACAATTTAGCATTGTTTGAGGAAGTACCTAAATCAACAGCACATTTTCCAAAGGCCCAGCCTCGCCTAATTAGAACACCAAACGTGTGACTAATTGGCCACACTTCCACCAAAGGCTCTGCTGCAGATGAGCGGTCGCCCACTCCCCTCGGCCCAGCTGAGGCTGGAGCCTTGGCTGCGAGGGAAGGCTGTTGCTCCAAAATGAGTTGGGCCGCGCATAATGGGAAAACTCCGTGATCGCCGAAGAACAAATCCAGGTGAAGCAGGAGAGAAACTGGAATGTTTACACGGTGGCAGCACCCAGGGAATTACCAGGAGATTATCAGTACATAAATTAAGACATACTTGGGGCTCCATAATTGGGACAGTTAATAGCCTGCCCTTTATCATTTTGGCTTTGTGGTCTTAGAACTTGACATCTAATTAAAATATAATCTGATATCATCGGTGAAGGCTCCATTTAAACCAATGCTTTACCACTGGCAGATCTGGTTTTTGCATGCAACAGGAGATTTTCCTTCTTCCTCCCTTTATTTCCTAATGGTGTGCAGGGGAGTGTGTGGGAAAGAAAGGATATAATTAGAGCAAAGGGAGAGGATGATTCTGGGCTCAGTTATATTGTAAAACCTGGAGAATTCTGCTTTAGGGAATCTCTTCCCTGCTTTCTCCTCCTAGGCATAAAACCCACAGAACTAGAAGTGACTTTAAGAGTCATTTAGTGCAACTTTTGCATTTTTATAGATGAGGATTCTGAGGCCAAGAGAGGTGAAGTAATTTGCCCAGGGCCACACGTCTCTTTGGTGGCAAACTGAGGACGATGAATCCAGCCTTCTGACATCCACTGCTAGTACCATTTATACTTCCTCTTTCGTGTTCTAGCTGATGTTGAAAGACTAATGTTAATGCAGGGTGTCACAGTTACCTGTTGATGGGGGTATTTGTTCAATGCCAATCATTTAAACTACAGAATAACCTATGAGGTGTTAATTCCCTAGAGAAACTTCTACAATATTCTAGTCTGTTAGTGTAGATCCTGGCTTCTGTGTAGTTGGCCATATAAAAGTCTGAATATTTACTTTAATTAAATTGTCATTTTCTGTCCGATGAGAAATGATATTGAATTTCTTCTTGTTTAACAGGAATGCTTTTGGAAAGAACAGTCTGTTTCTCTAGACTCAGGAGAAATGAAATGCCACTAATACTGATTTGGGGTCTGTCCAACTTATGTTTTACGTTCATTAAAAAGAGAAAACAATTTGGCTTTAAGGTACAAAGCATATTTAGAGAAATCAGTGTTCCACTGAGGTTCGCTCTTTAGCAACGTGTGTTACGTTGGAGGAATGTTTAAGTTTTCTCATTGCCACCCAGATTGTGAATTTTATACTTCTTCATGATTGGCTGATGAAAGGTCAAGGGATAGAAAGGTCAGAGGATAAGATTTTTCACAAAAAACTTATGATTATTAAAAAAGACACAAATATTTCTTTGATCATCTACCACTTAGAATGATCCTTGCTCCTGTGTTTCCCCATGAATAAAGACAGAGTCGAATATGCTTATTCAGAAGTGATCTTCAACTTCCACATGCCAATGAAAACAAAGCCATAGAACTTCTGTTTCTTAAGTTCTAGAAAACTGGACATGAAGTTAATAGAAGAAATCAAGATCAGATGTTAACAAAACATTTCATGCATTAACAATGTTGGAAGTCCCTTATTGATAAATAGCTTAGTTTAGATTTAAAAAATACTGTCCTGGATTTTTTTTTTTTTCTTGATGAGCATGTGTAAAGAGTGACTGATCGTGACACCGATGGGTTACCAAGAGACTGACAAGATAATAAAATCAAGTGAAGGTATACTGACTTTTTTAATAAAATGGGATTGTCTGTGGAATAGTTTAATCAGCGGTGTGATGTAGCCAAAGAGGTTAACAAGTGAATTTATCTTTTCTGAGGAATCAGCCTTGGGAAAGTTCCTGCGACTCCATTTGCTTCAGACTCAAGCACAAATGAACAAATGGACTGTGGCATGATTGTGTGTCAGCATGGTGGTTTTTGGCCATTTCTCTTCTTCCCCTGCATTCACCAGAGCCAAATGGACTGTTGGGTGGTCAGAATTTGTCACGAAGATAGACAGCCACTGGGAAAGAGTGCTGATGGGTCTTCTGGGCTGTGATCCAACGCTTTGCTTCATGTAGAGGAGCACTCCGTGTCACCATAGGTAACATGGTGCTATAAATTTTCTTTTTCTTTTTTTTTAATTGTCTCATTGAGATAACCAGAGGACATCTGAAAGTTGGGAAAGTAGTTTGACCTTTTAAAATAAACCATTTAAATGCAGGCATTTTAAAAATATATTTCCCCAAGAGACAGAAGTGATCAGTGACTATCTTTCATGTCGATGAAGTGGGTTGACTTTAAAATAATTTGGAGGCAATAAAGAGGCTATCTTTTATATTTAGTAAATAGTCCAAAATTACATTTTAAAGAAATAAAGTAAGGCCTCCAAATTAATGATTGAGAAGTATATTCCTCTAATATCATCGTATAAACCCTTCACATTTTGAATGAATTATCTTGTTTGTATAATCAGTTGAAGTAGCAATAATGGACCAAACATATAGATATAGTAAAACACTTTTCTATACAGAGTAAGCCCAAAGAGCACCAAATGCTCAGATAAAAATCTAGATGTTCTATCTGTAAGATGCATAACACCTGGACTCCTTTCTCTTCAAGTCCATTTTCTGCCCCCACTTTTCTTACCTTACCTATTGCATCTTGTACCTTTTCTTATAATTCTCTATTTCTTTTAAGGAATGCAGCCCTCTTTGTTGGAGTAATGAGACAAAGACATCTCCTAGGTGTACATTGATAGAAACACACATTTTTCCATGTTTCCTTGTCTTCAGGCACATCAAAAATATATGTCTTCTGAAAGTTTTATATCAAAGCAAAGTATTTTTAATTAAAGCTTGGGTCTCCTTTGGACTATGAAGACTGGACCAGACCAAGACTGCCACATCATTTTTCTCCTCATTATCACCTCGTTAAGATCCCAGAACATGCCTCAGAGGCAGGGGGTTGCTTAACAAGGTGATAATGAGGAGAAAATGTCTCCAGCCCATTTAGGGCACAGCCCATGCCCAGTCAGATGATGGCAGACCAGGTTGGACTGAAGCAGAACACACTTTAGTGGCTAAAATGTTGTTCTCTGTATGGGTTGGGCTATTTTAAGGTATATTGTGTTTTCTTTCCATTGCCACTGGCTTAGGTCAAGATGGAAAAAAAAAAAATGGAGCCTTGGGCTGGAGACTTTGAGGTAGAGACTACAAGCTGCTTCCTAATATTAGGAACTCATCTGTTTATCTTTGGACACATGAGCCTTAGAAATATGAACCTTGATACATAACCAGGCATTGCCATCCAGCTAAAAGACTGTCTTCCTGAGTCTTCCATGAATCTAGAAGTGTCATGTGACTATGTTTTGGCCAATGATATTTAAATGGAAATATTTCTACCTCCTCCTAGAAGTGTCTTTTTTTTTTTTAAGTTTATTTATTTACTTTGAGAGTGAGAGTGCTAGAGCATGCAAGTGGGGGAGGGGCAGAGAGAGAGGGAGAGAATCCCAAGCAGGCTTGGAGCTGTCAGTGCAGAGCTGGACATGGAGTTCAGTCTCACCAACCGAGCAGTCATGACCTGAGCCACAATCAAGAGTCAAATGCTTAACTGATTGAGCCACCCAGGCACCTCAATCTCCTCCTACAAGTGTCTTAATTAGAGGGACTTGTCTTTCCTTCACCTCTTTCCACCTTTATTTTGGCTAGAAAGTAGATGTGATAACTAGAGCTCAGGCATCCATCTTGGACAATGAGGTAGTAAAGCATAAAGACAGAAGGAACCTGGGCTTTGATAACAGTGTAGGCACTGTACCAGCCTAGACAGCCTCTGTGTGGATTCTTTTACCTTAGAGAGAAACACATTTTTATCTCGTTTAAGGCAGTAATTTTTATTGTTGGCAATACTAATATATGAGCTGAATCTACTATTTCTATGGATATTAAAAAAAGATTAACTGTGTTTTTGTGGTGCTATATTTATATCAAATCCAAAGTGCATGGCCTCTTATCCTCAATTTTTAGCTGTCACTCAAGTGAGAACAGCTGGCAGCAATGGTTTGCTGAAACCAGCTTATATACTAGCTCACGTGAGCCAATTTTTACATATTAAGAACTCTGAAAGTCAGTAGTTGTTAAAAGACAGCCATCATTAAAATTTTAACTATATAAAATTATAATTTAATTAATTATGTTAAAATCAAAGATAATAAATACTTGAAAATCACTATTTCTTAATGGCTTTTACTATTTCTTATGCTCTTGAGTTTATATTGGACCTGTATGTTAGAAATACTGCATAATGGGGTGTTACTGTTCTTCCAGCTTCCTGTTTAGCCACATGACATAGGTAGCTTCAAATCAGCCATATTGGGAACATTTTCACCATGGAAATTGGAAAACGCTAAAAATCAGGTCTTGATGTCTGTGTTGTTGGTTGTCTAGGCTTAAGAAAGTGATGAAGAAAATGTTAATAATGTAAGTTAAACTTGAAAGTGCATCGTGTCTAGTGTTGAAGTTGAAAGGTTTTAATTTAATGAGTATTACTTATGTGGTGGTGAGAAATAGTTTCTGTCAGATTTGGTGAAGATAATTTTATTGGGTAAAGAGCAGATTAGGATGCAATTCCATCTGTCAAACCACAGTTGGATTGCAACTATTGATTGGTCACACATAAGAATTTGGCAAAAATTAATGAAAGCATTCTGTGAGAATTAATTGGCTATATGGAACTTACAGGAAAGATCATTGCATATTTTATTATTTTTTAAATTATGTACTATGCGTACTTTATATCAGCAAAATTTATAATAAACGTATATATACCCTTATATGCATACATTTTTTTCAAAGAGCCAACTTGTAAAAATTAGCCGTCCAAGAACCACCTACTATTTATTTTTTCACTTCCCTTACCCTTCACATTCAAGTAAATCCCCTAAATTGTAATTCAGAGATGTCACTTGAATCTATATGCAGTAAAACCTGGGATTGCAAGTAACTTGTTCTGCGAGTGTTCTGCAAGAGGAGCAAACATTTCTAATAAATTTTTACTTGATAAATAAGAGATGTCTTGCAGTATGAGTAGTAGGTGATGCCAAATGTCACATGATCACAACAGAGCCAATGGTCCTTGAAATTCACTTTGATATAAAAGTGCTTCGGATTACAAGCCTGTTTCCACAACGAATTATACTCACAAACCAAGGTTTTACTCTATTTTTATCCACTCCATGTATAATGCTGTAGGTTGGGTCTTCATTGTTTTTCTGGCTGCTTCCACTTTTGTCTCCCTTCAGTTCACGTTCTACACTTTGCCATGAGTGTCCTTTGACAGAGCAGATGTACTAATGCTGTTTCCCTGCTTCAAGTCATTCAGTGGCTCTCAGCAGCTTAGAGGATAACACCTCATCTTCTCTGCATGGTTCAAACTCCTGGCACATCCCTTCCTTCTGAACTCCTTGCTATTCTCTTTCTTTATTCCACCAACAAGCCTCATACATAGACTTAGCACACTGTTTTGCAATCTTTTGTTTGTAGGTCTCTCTTCGTGTAATAATAATGATAGTTTAGCTTATCTTGTATCTCAAAAACTTAATACAAATGTCTGGCATATGTTAGGCACTGAAAAAAATATTTGTTAGTTAAATGAAACAAAAATCCATCCTAACTGTCAAACAGTTCTTCAAAAACTCCTTTCCCATTTACACTCCTTCCAGCAGTGTATGAGGGTTCTAATATCTCCACGTGCTTGTCAACACTTGTTATTGCTTGTCCCTTTAGCTATACCCATTTTAGTGGTGTAAAGTGATATCTCATTGTGGTTTTGAATTGCGTTTTCCTAATGTCTAATGAAATTGACCATCTCTTCATGTGCTTGTTATCCATTTGTATATCTTCTCTAAAGAAAAGGAAGAAGCCCAATTTCATTCTTTTGTATGTGGATATCCAATGGACAGCACCGTTCATTGAGGATATTCCCCACTGAATTGTGTTGACACTTTTTTTACAAAATCAATTGACCATAAAATGTAAGGGTTGTTTCTGGACTCTAAAATCTCTGTTATTGATCTATATGTCTATTCTTATGCCAGCACCAGCTCATCTTTATTTATTACTGTGGCTTTTGAAACTGGGAAGGAAGTCTCCCAACTTAGTCTTCTTTTTCAAGATTGTTTTGACTATTCTGGGTCCCTTGCATTTCCGTAAGAATTTTAGAATCATGTTGTCAACTTATGCAAGAAAGTTATCTGAGATTTTGATAAGGATTGTGTGAACTTGTAGATCAATTGGAAAGTGTTGTTATCTTAACAATATTAAATCTTCTGATCCATGAAGATCAAATGTATTTCTATTTATTTAAATCATCTTTAATTTTTCAACAATGTTTTATAGTTTTCAGCATAAAAATATAATGCTTCTTTTGTTAAATTTATTTCTAAACATTTTATTCTTTTTGACACTATGGTAAATGGAACTGTTTTCTTAATAATTTCATTTTTGGATTATTCATTGGTAGTGTATAGAAATACAACTGATTTTTCCATATTGATCTTACACCCTACAACCTTGCTAAATTTGCTTATTAAGGGTTGTTCAGCAGATTTCTTAGGATTTTCTGTATGCAACATCATAACATCATGTAATCTGAGAACAGATATAGTTTTACATCAACCTTTTCAATCTAGATGCCTTTTGTTTCTTTTTCTTGCCTAATTTCCCTGGCTAAACCCTCAATATAAACCTTGAAAGAAGTAGTGAGAGAAGATAGCTTTGTTTTGTTCCCCATCTGATGGGAAAGCATTCGATCTTTCATCAGTAAGGATGTTGTAAATGTAGGCATTTCTTAGATGCCTTTTTGAGTTTGAAGATATTCCTTTTTGCACCTTATCTGTTTAGTGTTTTTTAATCATGAAACGGTGTTGGATTTTGTCAAATGCTGTTTTCTGTATCTGTTGGGATTATTTATTGTTTTTGTCCTTTGTTCTATAATTATGGTATATTACATTAATTGATTTTAATATGTTGAACTAATCTTGCATTCATGGGACATGTGGCTGGAATCAGTTTGTGAATATTTTTTTGAAGATTTTTGGATCTATATTCATAAGGGATATTGTCTTTTCTTATGATATCTTTGTCTGGTTTGGGGGATGAGAGTAGTACTAGCCTCAGAGAACGTATGGGGAATTGTTTCCTCCTTTTCTATTTTTTGAGAGAGTTTGTGAAGGATTGTATTAATTTTTCCTTGTATGTTTTTTAGAATTCATCATTGTTTTTTAGCTTCATCATTGAAGCCATCTGCACCTGGGCTTTCCTTTGTTGAGAAGTTTAAATTATTTATTCAATCTCTCCACTGTTATAGACATACTCAGATTTCTATTTCTTCTTCAGCAATTTGCATTTTTCTAAAAAGTTGTCAATTTCATCTAGGCTACCTAATTTGTTGGTATCCCAAAGTAATTCCTTTTATTTCTGTGTTTAAGCCCTTTATGTTCTTGTTGATATTCTTTCTGCCTGGTGGTTCTATCCATTATTGGAACTGAGAAACTGAGATGTTGATTTTTTTTAATGTTTATTTTATTTTTGAGAGAGAGAGAGAGAGAGAGAAAAGCACGAGTGGGGGAGGGGCAGAGAGTAAGAGAGGGAGACACAGACTCTGAAGCAGGCTCCAGGCTCTGAGCTGTCAGCACAGAGCCTGACGCAAGGCTCAAACTCATGGACCGTGAGATCATGACCTGAGCTGAAGTTGGACGTTTAACCGACTGAGCCACCCAGGCACCCTGAAGTGTTGATGTTTCTAACAATTATTCAGGAATTATGCTTCTCCCTTAAACTCTGACAGTTTTTGCCTCATGTAGTTTGTTTTTGTTGTTGTTGTTGTTAGTGTATATAATTTATCATTTTTGCATCTACCTAATGGAGTGACCCCTTTGTTATTATTAAATGTCCCTCTATATATCTAGTAATATTTTTTTCTTTTAAAGACTATTTTTTTCAGAAATCAATATAGACACTCCAGCCTTTTTATCATTGTTTGCATACTACATCTATTTTCATTTTTTAACATTCAACCTATTTATGTCTTTGAATCTAAAGTATAGAAAAAATACAGTAGAATCTTTTTCTTTTCAGCTTTACTAAGGTATAATTAGCAAAACAGATGAAAATAAGGGAAGTGAAGCAAAAATAATATAAAAACAGAGATGGGGACAAACCATTAGAGACTCTAAAATACAGAGAACAAACCGAGATTTGTTGGGTGTTGGCAGGATGTTGGGTGGGGGGAGGGGCTAAAGGGGTGAGAGGCAATAAGGAGGACACTTGTTGGGATGAGCACTGGGTGTTATATGTAAGTGATGAATCACTAAATTCTATTCCTGAAATTATTGTTACACTATATGTTAACTAACTTGGATTTAAATTTTAAAAAATTAAAAAAAATACTATGCTTTAAATATTACTTCAATTATGTCATCTAGTATAATCAGGCCTATTGGCATTCTCATTTTAGGAAAATAATTTTAATATATTTTATGATTATTTGATAATTCTTTATAATTCTTTAATGTCTAAGTGGTATACATAGTTGTGTGATATATATATATATGATGATTTGTTATACATATACGTTGTGAAAAGATTCCCCTATCAAGTTAATTAACACACCCATCACCTCACATATTTACCTATTTACTTTTTTTTTTGGTGAAATATTTAATTTTCATCCTCTGAGCAACTTTAAATTATATAATACAGTGTTATCAACTGTAGTCACTATAATTAGATCTTCAGAACTTATTCATCTTAAAACCGAAAGTTTGTACCATTTTATTAATCTCTACCTACTTTCTCCATTCCTCATCCCCTGCAAACCACTTTTCTAATCTGTTTCTATGAGTTTGACTTAAAAAAAAAAAGATTCTAAGTAAATGTGATACTATGTAGTATTTGTCTTTCTCTGTCTGGTTTATTTCACTTAGAATAATATCCTCCAGATTCATTCATGTTGTCACAGCTGACAGGATTTCCCCTTTTTTTTTTTTAAGTCTGAATAACATTCTGTTGTGTGTGTATATATATACATATATGTATATGTATACATGTATATGTATATATATATATATATATATATACACACACCACATTTCTTCCTCTTTTTCTTTTTTCTTCCTTCCTTCCTTCCTTCCTTCCTTCCTTCCTTCCTTCCTTCTTCTTTTTCTCATTAGATTACTGGTTTATTACAAAGGATACTGAAAGGAATAAAATACTAGATGAGTGAATACACAGGGTAAGGTCCCAAACAAAAGAGAGGTAAACAAATAGGCCTCTTTCACAGAAAGCTTGGGTGCTTCTCTGCTGTGCTGTGGGGTGGTAGCCTTCTCCATCTGTTAGAGTCTTTAGGACTTGCAAGTATAAACCCGACTGGCCACTAAAGCCAGGCTCTCTAGGGGTGTCCCCTAGGTGGCAGCTTCAGAAATCAGGGTGCTAGATAAGTGTACAAGCTCCTTTCTGGAAGACGCCAGTGACTTAGTGTGAGGCAGAGGGAGAGTGCAAAGATGATGTCCGCTGGCCTCTGTCTTTGGGGAGTATTTAAGTAAGCCTTTAGCTATGTGTTAAATTAGATGCTTGCCCCTCAGGCTGATGCCTTAAGATAACCAAATAAGCTTATCTCAGGAAAGGTCTGGGTTCTTTTCTGTTGGCTGCCTCTACACTGGGCCCTGGTATGGGTAAGTCTACGTGAGCGCAACATTTAAGAACTGTTTCTCAGTTTGCTGTAGCCTAATGGGTCTCATGGACTCGAGCCCCATTGGCTTTCGTTGTTTTGGGGGTTAGTCTCTTGAGTGCAGGTCTTAAAAGTTAGGATGCCAGGAGTACAATTCAAACCCTTCATTCCTCAAGGAAAAGCTGTGGGTTGTGAATTCCTTCCTGAATCTGGGTTGTCCTGTAGGGAGTGTGGTTTTAGATGAGTTGTGTCTCAGCCTCTCCTAACCACTTTGATGTTTTGTTTTGTTTTTTCTCTTGTTTGCTCAATGTGCAGGATTCACTCAGCTAGTTTTCAGAGTTTTGTTTTGTTTTCAGAAGAAATTGTTCTATCGTAGCTGTAGATTTGCTGTGTCCACAAGAGGAAGTGAGTTTAGAATCTTCCTACCTTGCTATCTTGAACCAGAACCCTAATGTTATTTTTTTATAGGACTAGATTTACTTATGCCATGCTGCCTTTGATTTTCGATATGTTTCAATCTCCCCCTCACCCTCCATTTCCCCCTACATTCTTTTGTATTATTGGGTATTTTCAAGTATAACAGTTATTTCCTTTAGTGAACTTTCAATTTTATTCTTGAGTTATTTTATTAATTCTTGTTCTGTGGCTTACAACATATAATTTATCAGAATATGTTTCAGATGTAAATTGCCTTAGTTCCAGTGAAATATAAAAACTTTACTCCCATATAGCTACATTCCCTCCTTCCTCAACTTTTTGTGCTATTATTGTTTTATCAATTATATTTACATATATTATAGATTCAGCAGTACATTTATATAATTTTTATTTTATATAATCTTATGTCTCTTAAAGCACCTGAGAGAAAAAAAAGAACACATACACATTCACTGTTTGCTGTATTATCTTTCTTATTTACTTGTCCTGGTTCTCTTTGTTTCTTCCTGTGGATTAGAGTTACCATCTGATACCATTCCTTTATTCCGATATAACTTTTGCCCATTTTCCTCCTTTCTGTTGTAATTGCCAAATATATTGTATGTGTTATAGGACCAGGGATAAAATTATATACATATTGGTTTATATAATTATGTTTTATTTATTTATTTTTAATTTTTTTTAATGTTTATTTTTGACAGAGAGAGAGAGAGAGAGAGAGACAGAGAATGAGCGGAGGAGGGGCAGAGAGAGAGAGGGAGACACAGAATCTGAAACAGGCTCCAGGCTCTGTCAGTACAGAGCCCCACACCGGGATCGAACTCACAGACCGAGAGATCATGACCTGAGCCGAAGTCGGATGGATGCTCAACCGACTGAGCCACCCAGGCACCCCTATATAATTATGTTTTAAATCAGTTAAGAGAAGAAGAAAAGAAATATACAATTATTCTTTCACAATTATCTACATAATTATTTCTACTGATACTTCTGTTTTTTTTTTCATGTGAACTCAAAGTTCTGTCTGTTATCACTTGCTTTCAGCTTGAAGAACTTCACTTAGTCTTTCTTGTAAAGAAGGTCTGCTAGCAATAAATTCTCTCAGTTTTGTTTATCTTGGGAAATTTTTATTTCACCTTATTCTTTTTTCAAAAAGTTTATTTTTTTTTGTTTTGAGTGGGGGGATCAGAGAATCCCCAGAAGCTCAATGCTGTTAGCATACAGCCTGCAGCCTGTAGCAGGTCTCAGTCTCCTGAACTGAACCGTGAGCTCATGACCTGAGCCAAAATCATGAGTCAGACGCTTAACTGACTAGCCACCTAGGTGCCCCTCACCTTATTCTTTTAAAAAATAGTTTGCTTTATATAAGATTCTTATTTGGCATTCTTTTTCTTTCAGCACTTTGAATATGTCATTCCACTTCATTCTAGTTTGCATTGTTTTTGTTGAAAAATCAACTGTTATTCTTACTGATTTCTCCCACTTGTGATGCATCCTTTTTTCTCTTTTTCTCTTTGACTTTAAACGTTTTGTACTATGATGTGTTTAGATGTACAGCTCCTTGCTTTTATCCTGTTTGGAGTTCATTGATCTTTTTTGTTATGTAGATTAATGGGAGCTTTTCAGCCATTATTTTTTAAAATAATTTTTGTGTCCCTTTCTCTCTCTCCTTTATTCGGTATTCCTATCGCCTAATGGTGTTGCATGTTTCTCTGAGGGTCTCTTCATTTTCATTCATTCTTTTTTTCTATTTTACTTTCATCTCTATTGACTTATCTTCAAGTTTGCTAATTTATTTTTTCTTGCCAGCTCAAATATGCAGTTGAGTCCCACCAGTAAATTACTCATTTTGATTATTACTTTTCGTCTCCAAATTTTCATTTCATTATTTTTATAATTTCTATTTTTATTGCTATTCTCTATTTTATAAGACATTAAAATCATACCTTACTTTTATTCTTTAATCATGATTTTATTTATTTCTTTAAATATTGATAATAGCTGTTTTGAAGTTTTTTTTGTTTTTTTTTTTTAATTTTTTTTTCAACGTTTTTTATTTATTTTTGGGACAGAGAGAGACAGAGCATGAACGGGGGAGGGGCAGAGAGAGAGGGAGACACAGAATCAGAAACAGGCTCCAGGCTCCGAGCCATCAGCCCAGAGCCTGACGCGGGGCTCGAACTCACGGACCGCGAGATCGTGACCTGGCTGAAGTCGGACGCTTAACCGACTGCGCCACCCAGGCGCCCCTGTTTTGAAGTTTTTTATTTGCTAAATCTATCACCTGGACCTCTTCAAAGATAGTTTCTATTGCCTATTTTTTTTTTAATGTTTATTTATTTTTGAGAGAGAGAGAGAGAGAGAGAGAGAGACAGAGTGTGAGCGGGGTAAGGCAGAGAGAGAGGGAAACAAAAAATCTGAAGCAGGCTCCAAGCTCTGAGCTGTCAGCACAGAGCCCAATGCAGGGCTCGAACCCACGGACTGTGAGATCATGAGCAGAGCTGAAGTTGGACTCTCAACCAGTTGAGCCACCCAGGCACCCTTCTATTGCCTGTTTGTTATTTTTCCTGTTTATGTGTCATGGTTTTCTGTTTTGCATATCTAGTAATTGTTATTAAAAGCTGGGCATTTTAGATAATTTATGACAGCAACTCTGGATACTAACCGTCTCCCTCCCCCTGTAGGGTCATTGTTGTTTGCTTGGTCATTGCTGTAGACTAAATATTTGTGTCCCTCAAAAATTCATATGTTGAAACCTAATACCCAATGTAATAGTATTTGGAGGTGGTGCCTTTGGGAGGTGATCAGATCATGAGGAGGCCCTGTCATGAATGAGATTAATGCCTTAATAAAAGAGTCACTTGTAAAAGCTCCTTCACCCCTTCTCCATTTGAGGACACAGTAAGAAGGTGACCATCTATGAACCAGAAGGTGGGTTCTCAACAGATAATTAATCTTCCAGGGCTTTGTTCTTGGACTTCTCAGCCTCCAGAGATGTGATACATAAATTTCTGTTGAGTATAAATCACCTGCTTATTAGCAGTGCAGCTAGACTAAGACAGTCATTTTGGTCATTTGTTTAGTGACTTGGTGAAACTAATCTGTGAAGTCTATTTCTCCTGCAGTATGCAACCTATTATTTCTCTGCTCATATTGACTACTTAGTGGTTGCCCCTGGAATAAGCCACTTATTGGTCAAATGTCATAATTAAGCCCCTCAGCCAGTTAGATTTTTTACCATTTATCGTTATATATGTGTGTGTGGCTTGGAGATTTCTATTACAGTTTAAGGAGTTTACATTTTTGCTCTCTGTATAGCCAGAAGTTAGTAGTTTAGGTTTTTTCAGTCTTTATCATTTCTAAAAGTATGGAATTTTGGTCATACACATAGTGTTCCAGATTTCCAGGGATAACTATGATTTTTATTTTAATCCTGTCTTTGTAGTAGTTGTCACTGGGTCAGAGTAGCTTATTGTTCAGTCAGTTGTTGGTCAGAAGTTGTGTTTAAGCTCCTGTCCCAGTGAGGCTTTGGCCCTGTGTGCATGGGCCTGTGTAAGGCTTGGAGAATGCTTTCAAATATCTATCTGCTATTGTTGCTCCTGTAGGGGCGTAGCCCAGCATATGCACTCAGTTTTCCTGATCCTCATAGCTGGTTGTGAACTCAGGAGAGTTCTTTTGTACCTTTTCCTGGTCCTCTCTCTTAAGTTTCTAGCTGTGCTGCCATTTTGCCTATGTCAAGGAGCAACCAGCCTCTTCTTAATTGCTCACACAAAAATATCTGTTGCTTTTAACAACATCCTTAAGCATGGAGTTCTCCGTGCTCTATTCCAAATGAATCTCATTCCCTCAGGCAGAACTGTAAAGCTCTTTGTCCTTATGGCTTTCGTTTCTTCTTGGGCAGCACTCCCATATTACTTCACTGCACTTGCTTGCTGTGTATAATATAGAGCTTCCGTCCCAAGAGTGAATCTTGAGGGTGTCTGATTCTTGATTTCAGCTCAAGTGATGATTTCACAGTGTGTGAGATTCAGCCCTGCATAGGGCTCTGTGCTAACAGTGCAGAGCCTACTTGGTATTCTCTCTCTCTCTCTCTCTCTCTCTCTCTCTCCTCTCTGTCCCTCCCTGTCTCCCTTTCTCTCAAAGTAAATAAATAAACAATAAAAAAGTTTTTTTTTTAAAAAAGTGAACATTGGCTGAGGGAGAAGAGACTCCATCCTTTTAGCTGCACTTACCTGATATAAGTAAAGCTTCTGCAACATGGGTGGGGAGTGAGGAGCACCAGCAGCCTATCCTGTCCAAAGAGAAACCTAACCCAAACTGGAAGTGAGAAGGAGGAGTGTTTTTGGCAATACCTGTCTGGAGTAGAGTGCCTGGGATAGAGCTTTAGTAACAAGGAAGGGGAAGGGGAAGAAGTGGATCAAGGACCAAAATTGAGAAATTTAGTAGGACCTTTTGATATATGCCCTGAGGACAATTTCCAGAGACTTTAAATGATTTAAAAAAATAATTATCACCAGCTAAGCTATGTTTTGCCAGGAAAAGTGTCTTCTGAATTCTGTATTCTGCCATTTTAAAAGCCCCATCCAAATCATTGTTTTCTTAAGCCATTAAGTTTTCCTGTAGGTTGTTATGCAGCATTAGATAACTAAACCAGGCTCCAAAGCGAGATAGAACTAGGTAGAAATCCCAGCTCTACTACTAACAGTGATTTTGAACAAGTTTTCTGTCTCCTGTTTCCCTGTCTATAAAATGAGATAATTCTTACTGCCTATGGTTGTAAGAAATAATTGAGATAGTGTCTGTAAAGCAGTTGAACAGCACCTAGCCCAAAGTAATTTACTTAGTGAATGATAGATAACAAGTATTAGAGGTCACAAGGGGTATATAAACTTATAAGGAAGACAAATGCAGACAACTGACAGTAAGTTAGTTGCTAGGCTTGCAGAATTGTTCTGTGTGCTGTGATTCACAGACTTAAACAGAGAGCTAGAGAACTAGAACTGGGAGACCCTTGCTTCTGAGAACAGAAAGGCTGTGATTGAATAAGGTTAACAAAAGAAAGTTTTCAGAGAGAGAAGAGTGGATGCAGGACCTTTGGAAACAGCTTCAACTAGAGGGCAGGAATAAGTAGAGGAATCCTAAAATGAGAAAAAAAAAGGAGTATTAGGAGAATGTAGAGAGTCTGGAGAATATAGACACACTGAAGCCCAAGGAATAAAAATTATTGAGAGAGTGCTCATGTGGGGGAAAAGGAGTGATGAGTAAAGATCACTAGGACCTTTTGAAGGAGTATTTTTTATAGAGGGGTGGTGGTGGGAGCCAAATTGGTAGGAGTCAATAGGAGATATGGAAGCAGGGCTGGTGGAAAGGAATAGCCACTTAAAATGGGGATTGAGGATATATTTTCTTGTTTCGTAAGGATTTTATTTGTATGCTTCTTTAAGATGAGGATGTGCCTTTAGACGGAGGAAAGTAAGGATAATTAGGGATGGGAGAGATAAAATAACGTGCTAAGTGATGGAGAAAGACAACGAAGCTGGCACAAGGGATAGGATTATTGCCACAGGTGGAAGGGTTAGTCTACATAGAGTTTTAAAGAGCAGGTGAATGATGTAAGTGAAAACACTCTATTAATACATAGTTGTTTGGGGTAGAGAGAAGTTGGAACATATCACATAATCTCAGGCCTCCCTGAAAGTGTGAGACAAATCCATCTGCAAAGACAGTCAGGAAAGTGAGTGTCCAATTTAATGAGGCAGTGAGAGCTTAGAAGAATGTGTAAGGCAAATGTGAGAAATGTGATAAGGAGCCAAACAGACAGTATGGAGAGTGCTGAGTTGAGGTTTCCTGCTCTTTTCTCCTTTTCTCCTTTAGTTTTCCTGGAAATACTTAATATTCAGGAGAAGAGAAAAAAGCAAAGAAAGAAGGTAAGGCAAAGGAAGGTATTTGCACAGGAAGTGGATAATTCAGGCCTAGGCCAATCGATAGGAATAGGAAGCAAAGGGTACAGGGAATCAAGAATGAAGGTGGCAGCATCATTGAAATGACAACCTGCAGGGTTCTGTCTGGATTTGGAGGCTGGCAGGGAAAAATACCGTCTAGCCATTTTAAATAATGGCTCAGTAGAGTTGTTTTCAACAGAGGTTGGCAAATTATGGTCCTAGGCCAAATCCTGTCTACCAACTGTTTTTATAAATAAAGTTTTATTGGGACATTACAATGCCTATGCATTTATGTACTGTGTATGGGTGCATTTGCACTATAAAGAAGAGTTGAGTAGTCCAGACAGAGACCATTGGGTCTGCAAAGCTTAAAATATTTACTACCTAGTTCTTTATAAAAAATGTATGCTGGCCCCTGGTTTATAACACATAAAAGTATACATAACATATTGGTAGATGAAAAAAGCAGGGTATAAAGCAACATTTATCACATGATCCAATTTTCTGAAAAGAAAAAAATTTATAACTATGCCTAGAAAAGAAACATAAAAGATACAATGTAAACAATTGTTTCTCTGGGTGGTAGGATTACCAGAGACTTTTTTTTTTCTTCTCTTCCTCCTCCTTATTCTTTTTTGTAAACTCCATCATTTCTATGATATGGGAGGATAATGGCCTGAGGAAGGATAATTTTATTAAATGTTAACTTTAGTTGATTATATCAGGGTGCTAAATAACATAAGGCTGTGATTTCCTCTAGAAGGATCCAAATAAGCTTGCCCAAAAGATAAAATCTGTGTCATTGACTGCACCTTTACCCCAATCATGCATCCTTCAAAACTGTGATTTTGATTGATAATAACTTGATAACAACAGGTAATGGATACGCTATGCGCACCTTTGAAATGACAAATCAAGGTCATCAAACTATCTTCATTAATATTATGGTTACTAAGAAGGAATTAGTATTCAGATAGGAAGTTTCAGGCATGTACATTTAGGGAGAGTAATCTTAGAAGAGAAATATGTGTATAAAGTAAGGTGAATCAAGTTATTTCAGATAAAAAGTAGAATTTGAAATCTAGATCAACTGTCTTCAACAAATGGTATTCTATCAAGGACTTTCAAAAGATGTGGCTGATTTTGATGGCTATTTCTTTCCCTGGGACCTGCCAAGCACTCTGTCAACACCCCCACAACACCCCCCACAACACCCCACAGAGTCAAAAGTCCATTAGGTACCATCAGTTTTAGTTAGATGATATTTGCCCAGTTTTGTGTGTTTAATTTGTTTGTTTTCATGTTTATAGAGTGCCATTGTCCTAGATACTCTACAGAATTTGGAGACAAATTAGGATGCCTAAACTGTATTGGTGAATATTTATTGCATCACTAAATCTATAGTTGGGAATCAAGTTGGCCTAAGCTAGGATGAAGAAATTGAAGTCAGTCATCAATGAGAAGAGAAGAGATCAAAGACAAAGGAAGGGGAGGGAAGGGACGAGTCAGAAAAGTCCAGAAGCTGAGGGTGATGTGTGGTGTGGGACTGAGTGAAGAAGAGGCAGAAGAAGTAAAGATCAGGATAAGCTTTGAACAAACATAGGCTCACAGAGACTCTTATCTCTTATCCCAAAGTTGTTTCATGTCACAAATGGGACATGTGGTAGTGGAGGCTTCTAATAGCTGGACCTATTCCATTTCTTTTCCACTTCCCAGAAGCTATTGATTTAGCAGTTTTAGCATGTCAGACTGTAATCTCACTCAAGAATATTTTTTGACTATCTTTACAGTGTTTATTAAATCTACATAACTACTTCTAAAAGTTGTTATGGTGAGAGAAACCTATATGGTTTAAGATCTTGGCCCTAGTGCCTTCGTTTGCAATGAAGTAATTAAAGAATCTGAAGGAATTAAGAATGTTCATTTGGGAAAAAGGATAAATAACAAACAAATAAGCATTTGGATCAGGGAAAAGGGGATAGAAGAGGAATTTAAGGTTAATTACTCTGATAGCACCAGCCTGGCCACCAATGGATATCTGGGGGAAAAATATAACTTATGTAGTTACCAAACCAACTTCCTTAAGGACTTCTCTCTTCTGTTCACAATGGCCAGGGCCTATGGGACGGATGAAAAATGACCAACTATCCTATATTTTGCAATGAAGTAGGGCTTGAAAAGAGACCCAAACCAGATTTGTTACCTGTTTGAGATAAGGTGGAGTTCAAAGATATTCCTAGTGAACAGACCTAGATTTCTGCCTAATAAAAAATAGGTTTTTGCTCCAAAGTGATCTAATCTTGACTAAGGTTTAGTCATGAATTTATTGATTTACTCAACACATAGTTTATTGGTTTACTTTCTGTGAGCCAGCCCTGACCTAGCTGCTAGGATGCAGGAGTCAATGAAACAGGCAGGGTTTCCTCTCCCTTGTGGCTTGTGGGTCAACCAGAGGGAGTTAAATAGGGAACATGTAACACAGAGTTTCCACTCTGATGCTGATCATTCCCTGACGTGCTGTTGAAGGGCTAGCTACTAGACAGTTTCCCTCAGGAAGAGAAAACCATGTGGTTTACCTAGCTAAGTGCATCTTAGAATAAGTAACTGCATGTTAGGACAAGTCTAATTCAACTAATGATGTCGATCAAAAAGTGGACTGAGAAGAGAACAAGTCCTGTCTCTCTCTGGCCCTATTTATTGTCACTATACTTCCCTATGTGAAGGAATCAATTTTAACTCCTCTGTCTGGCTTCCAGGATTCTTCATGATTCTGCCCACTGCCTACCTCACTAATCTCATTTCCTACCACCGATTACTTGCCTCCTATGCCTGATGACTGAACAGTGTTACTGCATATATTCTTCACTCTGCCTGTAATACACCCCCCAGTATTGTTCATATGAAGAATTAATACGCATAAATTAGGACTCTTTCCCTGTGCTACCTTCTCTATGATTTTTCCTGATCTTTTTACTCATTTACTTGACCCCTTTATACCACAGTGGTCCTTTAATTACTTATCATTTTATATTGTAATTATTCACCTCCCCAGGCAAGATTGATAGCTCTTGAGGGAAGAAGGTTAGATAGTATTTGTGTATTTCCCAAAGGCCTAGACCAATGCTTAGAGTTTAATAAGCATTTAATAATTATTTATTGAATGAACAAATGAGTGGGTAAATGAATAAAAAAAGGAAATTCTGGGCAGGAGTGTATTTTAAATGACAAAAAAAGTTGGCAAATAATTCAATGAGGATTAGGCAATGAATTAATCTTACTGTAAATGTATATTGTGTTGAATAGCAAGCAAACTTACAAAGACAGCAAAGAAATGACTCCTGACCTCATGGAATATTCAATCTACAGTATTTAAGGAGACAAAATTAATAAAAAGAGTAAATGCCACAAATAAGTAAAGCATAAACTCACAAACCCAACCCAATCCCTATAGACAGACCTGCAGTCTGGAAGAGTGGTTTTAAAGATAGTCAGCACTTTTCATGAAGTAAATGAATCTTATGCAGAATTTAAAAAAGTTGTTTCTGTTGAGTCAAGATGAGAGAGTATTTTAGTCTTTTCAAATGGTGTTGGGAAAACCAAACAGCAACATGCAAAATAATGAAACTGGGCCACTTTCTTACACCATACACAGAGTAAGCTCAAAATGGATTAAACAAAAACCTAAATATGAGAACTTAAACCATAAAATTCTTAGAAGAAAACATAGGCAGTAATTTTTTGATATTATCCATAGAAATATTTTCTTAGGTATTTTTCCTTTGGCAAGGGAACAATAGCAAAATTGAACTTAGGGCTGTACCAAAATAAAAAGCTTTTTCACAGTGAAGGAAACCATCAACAAAACAGAAACACCATCCACCAAATGAGAGACGATATTTACAAAGGATATATCCAATAAGGCGTTAATATCCAAACTATCTACAGAACTTATACAACTCAACTCCAAAAAACAAAAACAAAAACAAATAACCCAATTAAAAAATAGGCAGAAGACATGAATAGACATTTTTCCAAATAATACACACTGATGGCCAACAGACATATGAAAAGATGCTCAATATCACTTAGCATCAGGGAAATGCAAATCAAAACCACAGTGAGATATCACCTCACACCTGTCAGAGTAGCAAAAATCAAAAACAAAGAAACAACAAGTGCTGGTGAGGATGTGTAGAAAAATGAACCCTTATACATTTTTTTGTAGGAATGCAAGGTGGTGCAGCCACTGTGGAAAACAGTATGGAAGTTTCTCAAAAAATTAAAAATGGATTCACCATATGATCCAGGAATTCCACTACTGGGTCTTTATCCAAAGAAAATGAAAACATTAATTTGAAAAGATATATGCATCTCTAAGTCTATTGCTACCTTATTTATAATAGCCAAGATGTAGAAGCAATGCAAGTGTCCACCAATAGATGAATGCATAAAAAAATATCACACACACACACACACACACACACACACTGCAATATTACCAAGCCATAAAAAAAATAATGCAATCTTGCCTTTTGTGACAACATGGATGGATCTAGAAGGTATAATGCTAAGTGAAATAACTCAGAGAAAGACAAATAGCATGTGATTTCATTCATATGTGGAATTTAAAAAGCAAAACAGGGGAGCCTGGGTGGCTCAGTCGGTTAAGCCGCCGACTTCAGCTCAGGTCATGATCTCGCAGTCCGTGAGTTCGAGCCCCGCGTCGGGCTCTGTGCTGACAGTTCAGAGCCTGGAGCCCGGTTCAGATTCTGTGTCTCCCTCTCTCTCTGCCCCTCCCCTGTTCATGCTCTGTCTCTCTCTGTCTCAAAAATAAATAAACGTTAAAAAAATTAAAAAAAAAATAAAAAGCAAAAACAAATGAAGAAAGAAAAATGGGACAAACAAAAATAACAGAAACAGGGAGAGCAAACTGGTGGTTGTCAAAGTGGAGGCAGTTGGGTTCCTGGTGAAGTAAGTGAAGGGGATCAAGAGTATATTTATTGTGATGAGCACTAAGTAATGTATAGAATTGTTGGATCATTATATTGTACACTTGGAACTAATAAAACACTGTATTAATTATACTTGAATTTTAAAAATAAATTATTTTTTAAAAGATGATAGAATATTTTATTTAATTTTGAAGTTTTTTTATTTATTTTGAGAGAGACAGAGAGTGCACAGGAAGGGCAGAGAGAGAGGGAGAGAGAAAGAATCCTAACCAGGCTCCACACTGTCAGCACAGAGCCTGATGAGGAGCTTGAACCCACGGAATCTGAGATCATGACCTGAGCCAAAACCAGGAATTGGGCACTTAACCAACTGAGCCACCCAGGTGCCCCAAATATGGTAGAATATTTTAGAGGTAAAATAAATAGCATAAGTAAAAGGTGGCAGTGAATGAAATAAGTCTGCACTGGAGCTGGCCTGATATTCTGCAATCCCCTTTTGGAATACCGATCTCTTGGTAAACAATGATTCTAGGAGCTGTTGCAGTGACTTTAGTGGCTTTCAGGGTCACTTGGTTTAGCTGTGGAATGAACTCAGCTGGCTGCAAAGTGTCTCAAGGGCAATGTTGGAATGAATCTCCTTTGTTTCTAGAAGTCAATCAGAGTCTCAAGTCAAAGTTAAGTTATACTTGTGGGTTGAGCCAGAACAGTGTGGTGGTGAAGTGTATGGTGGGAGCCTGGCCACCTTCATACTTGTTAATAGCACAAGTGCCTAACCATCCCAAAGTGGGACGGCCTTTAATAGAAAGCCCTTCCCAGATCTGCAAAGATCTGGCAAAATATGAATTTAGTCTTTTTGTTGTAGCTTAATAGATTTGTTAATAACACCCATTTATTTTTAAAGGAAATTAGTGATTTTTAAGTGTGATTTTTAAAAACTTTTTTAATGTTTATTTTTTAGAGAGAGAGAGAGAGAGCATGAGAAGGGGAGGGGCCGAGAGAGAGGGAGACACAGAATCTGAAATAGGCTCCAGGCTCTGAGCTGTCAGGCTCTGAGCTGTCAGCACACAACCCGACACGGAGCCCAAACTCATAACCATGACCTGAGCTGGAAGTCAGATGCTTAACCAACCGAGCCACCCAGATGCCCGGGAAATTAGTGATTTTTAATGAGAGGTTCCCCACAAGAATTTTTAGTGAATAAGGAAAGGAAATATTGACTCAGTGCCTTCTATGTACAAAGAATATTTGAGCTCCAAAACCATCCTGGAATGTAGTATCATTACACCCACTTTACAGATGGGGAGACTGATACTCAGATAAGTGATTTCTCAAAGGCACATGTGCTAAGATTTGAATCTTGGATGACCTGACTCTAAAGCTCAGCCTCTTTCCACTTCATCTCCATTACACCTGCTGCTTACAGGAAACACATGTGGGCACAGGTGCATGCATGCACTTAACACACATACACACACTTTTAGATGTAGCAATTGCACAATTCTCAAAACTAAGAAAAATTATTTTCTCTTTATAGCCCTAAAATTTAATAAGAGGAAAGAACTTTTAAACATATCTATTTAGATACTTGTATATGTTCAAAGATAAGTGCCTGAGAATTTGGAACTAGGCAAGGGAGCAAAATGCTTTAGTCTTCCACCTAGTGGAAGGTCAGCACAAAACAAGATGAAGAGAACCAATTCCATACACATGCACAACAGAGTTGCCTACATGGTGAGATTTAAGGAGTAAAGAGGGTTCCATCTGCCTTTAAGTCTTTTTCACTCTTGCCTGTTAAATTATATAAGTTCATATCTTTTAAAATGCCCCAGGGTAAGACATTCTTCCCTGGAGATCTATGTTAAAGTACACAGACTTTTTTATCAGAGTTATTTCAAATAGGATGCCAGACAAGTGTATTTGATTGGAGATTGGAGAAGGTGACAGATTGAAGTTCTAATGCAGAACCACAATGATGGGAGAGGCCAATTGTGCCACATGATTGGGCCCCAGGCCCCTAGCGATAGAAAGCTGATGACAAGCTTGAGTATAATAAAACAGCGCAAAATTGTTATCTGGGACTTCCATTTTAATGAGACAAAGATCGTAGGAGTTACAGAGAGCAGGTATATATTAGCATCAGAGTTCATCCTAAGCAGAGAAGGCCATCCTGTAAGGTAGTGAGCTCCCTGACACTGGAGATGTTTAGGGAGGTTGGAAATACCCATAGACAGAATGTTGTAGAGGCTAGACTGCACAGTCTTTGAAGTCCTTTCCAATTATAAAAATCTGTGATGGTTCTATGAATAATTTTGCTAGGTTTCAGAGATTCTTTGGCACCATTAATTTATTCATTCAACAAACACTGATTTCATTATTAAGTATATTTCATGGCTGGGCACTGTTGAAGCTGAGTACATAACCCCAAAGTTCCTAATGACCCAGGTAAGAGGATAAAACTGACAAGATGCTAGGATCTGTAGGAAAAATAATAATCTAAGAATGTAAAAATAATCCATGCCACTAATGTTCCTCTGTACTCGATATCCCAGTGCCAGACCACAGGGTTTCACATTCTGAGATATTTTACCCTAGCTTTGGTAGACTGGCATGGTAGAGTTTTAAATCACACTTCCTTTTTCAAAAGCTGTAAACCACTGTATCAAAATAAACACTAGTCCAAAAGCTATGGGGGGAAAATGTGTTTACCTGAGCCTGGTTGCAGCCAAATGCAGAGGTATCCTTCCATCTTTTGGAGAAGGAGCCACTGACGTCCATGCCCACCTGCTGGCATTCTGGCCTTAAACAAGCAGGACTCCCTGGCCTTGGCCATCCCTTTCTGTCTTGTTTCTCTAGGCCTAACATCTGCCAAATTGAACTCTTCATTTGCTCCTGCCTAGAAGAATGTTTTGAAGTTTTTTAAAAATGATACTTGCTCATATATGTATGTCTACAGTATAGAATTATAGTCAACAGTTTGTAGCCAAGAGTTTTGTTTTATATATAAAAAGTGACCACTTTTTAAATAAGTTCATATATTCAATACCTGAAAGAGTGGTAAACAAACTGAATCTCTCATTTATAAAATACAGACTGGGAAAACCGACCCAATCTGATTCAAGGTCAGAAAACCTTGAATAGGGATAAAAAAGCACATATGATGCTAATCCTGTGGATATATCTCGGTGAATAAAACTCTGAAGGCTGTAGGTCCTGATTCACAGTGAACATCATATAAATGTTAGCACAGTCTAGGGTATGTACTGCAGTAACAAATTCACCCTGAAACCTCAGTGACTTAACACAACCCAAGTTTGTTTTGGCTTTTTTCTCCTCACTCACACTCCGGGTTCATTGTAAGTCGGTGGGGAGCTCTGTTCCCTCTAGCCATTTCAAAACATGGAAAACATGATACAAGAGGTAGTTTAGAAAGATTGAGCAGGACCAAGGGGAAAAAAGAAAAAAAGAGATAGATATCAAAATTAGAACAGTTAATCCAAAAACATAAATGTTAATTATATCATTTAAAAAAGTTTAGCTCAAATGAGTTCAGAATATTATCAGAGAATAATTGAAAGTAAGGGTGATAGAGGCACCTGGGTGGCTCAGTCGGTTAAGCATCTAAGCATCTGACTTCAGCTCAGGTCATGAATTCGAGCCCCACGTCAGGCTCTGCGCTGACCGCTCAGAGCCTAGATAGAGCCTGCTTCAGATTCTGTGTCTCCCTCTCTGCTCCTCCCCTGCTCGAGCTCTCTGTCTCTCTGTCTCTCTCTCTAAAAAATAAATAAACATTGGGGCGCTTGGGCGGCTCAGTTGGTTGGGCATCCGACTTCAGCTCAGGTCATGATCTCATGGTCTGTGAGTTTGAGACCTACGTCGGGCTGTGTGCTGACAGCTCAGAGCCTGGAGACTGTGTCTCCCTCTCTCTCCGCCTCTCCCCCACTCATGCTCTGTCTCTGTCTCTCTCAAAAATAAATAAACATTTTACAAAATAAATAAATAAACAAACATTAAACAATTTAAAATTTAAACAATTTAAAAATTTAAAAATTAAAAAAATGAAACATTAAAAAATTAAAAATTTTTTTAAATAAAGAAAGTAGGGGTGATAAAGCATATAGCCATGGTGTATGGGTATAAACACTTCCCTTGTAGGTGTAACATAGGCACTATAAACACCTGGTCTGTCTGGCCGTATGTACCTGCTGGATATCAGCTTTCCCTAAAGGGAGAAGAAGCCTGGGAATGGAAATGATTGCAAAGCAGGTAGAGCCCAGTACTCGCCCAACAGAGTCAGCATTCCCTTGGATTGAATAAACACCGGAGCCGGAAGATTAGTTTGTGTTCACTACAATTCAGAGAGAGTGGATTAATCCAGTGTATTATAGTGCTGCCCTTACATCACTGGATTTCCTCATCTCACACTGCCCACAGCCCCTCTCCTTTCCCTTTCCCTGTCCCAATGATTTGTTTTCCCTAATTGTGTATCCCCCTGTCCTTTGTCGAGTGCTTTGATAAATGTAGACACTTCCTCTTTATTTTCTTCACATTCTGTGCCTCTTGTGAGTCATTTCTGACGGCACTGAATCATTTTCATCACTGCTCAGCCTCCTCCTGTTTGAAGTCCTTGTCTGGATATATGCTTATTCATCACCACTCTCTCTGCGACCCACATGTGTCCGGCACACTGTTTACATTGGGCTTTAATCTGTTGTTAGTGGCCAACTCCAGTGTCCCCCTCCTTCCTCAAGGGGCCCATCCCTGTTCCTCCCGCCTGTACAGCTCCCAGTGGGAGAGCATAGAGAGCAAGAGCTCTGGCCCTTAACCTTGGCGTATGGACTCTTGCCCAAATCTTCATTCCAGACCTTCCCCTTTTGCTTGTCCTTTATAGCAGCTTCTTCTCGGTATTGTCTATACAGCCAAAGAGGCAGAAATGGGGTCCCCTCCAAGGCTGGCTCACAGGCCATCCTGGGACAGTGCACTGCAATGAGGGCTCATGAGTTCCTGCTCTCCACCTACCCTCTAACATACGTTTCCCTCCTGCTACAAATGCCAGTGTTTTTTGTTTTGTTTTATTATGTTTTGCTTAAATACACTTCAAAGTGCAAATTCTCTAGTTCCCACTGGTCAATGGAATGCACTGTTTTGTGACCCCAAACACTAGGATTTTGCACGAACGCATCGATATTTAGTAATTGGTAATAGATCTTGACATTTCAACAGGCTACAGTGGGTTATCCTCTGTTCTTCTTTTTCCTCCCTTAGCCTGGTTGCTCTGGAATTGATTTATGAAACTAGTTTGCTTTTTACTTATTTTATTCCTCATTATTCATATTTAATGTTACCCACACTTGACCTTGTGACTCTAATTCCTTAAACTGAATAACGTACACACATTGACTTTGTTCTTCTTGACAAGTCTTATCATTTTTTATCTTTGCCATCCCTCTTTCAGCCTTTTAAAGATCTAGGGCTCTCTGAATCTCTTATCTGTTTACATTCTTCTTCATTATTTAGTATTAATGTCCTTCTTTCAGCCATTATTCCCTAGGTTGTTATTTTCCCTCATTTCCTGATTTGGTTCTTTCTGTCACAGAGCCAGATCTCTCACTACCACACTGTAGAGGTTGACGATAGCTTCACCAGTCAAATCAATTCAGATGTTACAAAGAAAAACCATGTACTCAGGAATTCAGCAACAGCTCAATCAGTACTTGCATGAGACTTCTAGTGTCTTTCGGAAACATCAGTTGTGAGGTATTGGTAAAAGCATATGTTTAATCAGAGCAGGAAGATCACTTGTTAGTTAAAACCTAACATATAAATTTTGTCCCTGAGTAATTCTTAGACCATGGATACACCATAGAACACTGAGATGGCCATTATTTGTTCAGCAGTGTCCCATAGGAAGAGTATGCCATAATTTGAGAGTATTTTTCACAAAGATATGAACTGGCAATTAACCATTAATGCCCACCCTATGATCTATGTACATGTGATATTCCTTTTCTTCACTTCTTGTGAAGCGCTGGAATGATGGTAACAGCAAATCAAGCAAGACATTGGGGGTACTGCATATGTTTCTATTCTAACATAGCTGGTGTGATTAGCTCAGTTACTTAGACTTTATTTTTCTGTTAAAGCCAAATGTGAGTCAGTTAGTTTCACGTGATCCCCCTGGCTGGGAAGAGAGTTACAAGTGTCTCCCAGCTGCACATTATAAAGGAAAGTAAGGTGAACCCACTACATTGGCCTAAACCAAACCATTACCTGACTAGAAAAATTATGTTAAACTTTTGAGATATGGGCAGCGAATTAGGCCCATGCTTTTAAGGTGAAAACATACTTCTTTATAATATCATGACTTTTTATCATAGTAAGTCACATATTAGGTTCAGTACAGACTGCTCAAAGACATTTAGTTCTCATTCTAGCTTAAGGTTTTGTTAATACTAGTACGTGGACTAATACTGTGTTTCTATTGGCTGGTAAACCACCACTGTGATACAAAAAAAAAAAATCACAGAGTCATCTGAGAATTAGTGGTATGTGCGGAAAAAGGAGTTAGGAACCCTTCGGTGCTTTTTTGGTATCGAACAGCTGTCGTGCATGTTACACTTGACAGTATTGCTTTCTGTCCCAGAGTCCCTAAAAGCTATTCTTGTCACAAAAGCCAGGACAGTGTCAGCAAGCAATCTTTGTTTGTATGGTCCTCAGTTTTTCTTCCTTCATCTCTTTGTTCCTTTAACAATAAAGGATAAGGAAGAAACAAATGGCCACAAAATTTAACGATTTTATTTTTTGAACTATTACCTACATTCTGCTGTAGATCATAATGATTGACCAGAGCCATTTGCATCGTGAAGCAGGTCAACTCTTTCAAGTTACAAATACACATTAATCATCCACAGCAAGAGCCCTACTGCCTGGGAAGGATGTGGCCCACTGTTTAGTTAGGGTTAAGGTAACGTGCTGCAAAAAATGAACTCCAAGTGGAATGAATCTAAGACTACAGAAGTTTATTTCTTTTCTACATTACAGTCCATAGAATAGATAGCTAGGTGCCTCTTTTCCTCAAGGTCATCCAGTGATTCAGGTCCCTTCTATTTGGTTAATTTGCAAATTCCTGGGATTTTACCCTGTCCTCATGGTTGAAGTAGGTCACTACCCCAATCCCAGCCTGTGGCAAGGGGAGAAGACAAGGAGTACAAGCAGCTTTCTCTCTAAGGATGTGACTCAGAAGTTACATACACCACTTGTGCTCTCATTTAAATGGCAATAACAGTCCCCTGGTCACACCTGGTTATAAGGGGTACCTACAGAGGAGTTCTCTGGTTGAGTAGCTATAAGTGCCCCTAGAACTGGGGCAGGGGGTGAGGGTGGTGGGTGGCAAGGATAACGGATCCTGCTGGACAATGAGTGGTCTCTGACGCACTTATTCTCGGCAGAATGCTGTTATCATAGGTGTACATGTTCAGAGTGACGCAAGTATGTGTGAAAGATGCATTTTCTCATGTGCTCTGAGGTGTTCCACACACTCACTAATAACAAGTACAATACATTCGTATTGCATTGTATCCTCAGTACATTTAATAAAGGAGAAATCGAACATGAAAGGGAATTTCATGTGATCTATTTAGGGTCATCAAGTAATTGTAGAAAAGCATCTTGATATCCCAAAACCTGTTCTACTTAGTAAGTCAAATCTTCTGCTTTTCTATTATTTGTTAGAACTGCTAGTCTTGGAACTTTACTTACACCTTTTTTCACCTCACTCCCTCCCAGCCCCCGCTTGAAGTTGTAGAAATACTCTTTGAATCAACTTTTTCTGTTTTTGTTTTATTTCCTGTTGAAAATTAGGGTTATTCATTCCACTGATTTTAGTAAA
Source organism: Panthera tigris (assembly GCF_018350195.1). Taxonomy (NCBI): domain Eukaryota; kingdom Metazoa; phylum Chordata; class Mammalia; order Carnivora; family Felidae; genus Panthera; species Panthera tigris. Next base: position 75,527,208 of record NC_056664.1, on the reverse strand, counting down.
GAAAACAGACAAAAGCAATGAGTTTCAGGGTTTACTGCCATTGACTGGAACCTGCTTTAACTGGTGTGTTTTATTTAATCCTTTCACCACCCTGTGAAAAAGGTATCCTCATACAGATGAGGGAGTTGAGACTTAGCACAGTAAGTCACTTGCCAAAGTCGCCTTGCCAGCGTGCCTTGCCTTTCAGCCTGGGCTCTAAATCACAACGTTGTACTGCAGGAGCATTAAGTCCATTACTCAAGTAATGGAGACATAAAGCTAAATTCCGCTCACATGGATCTATCAGTGCCACTTGGGCAACGCACAATCTGCAATATTCAGGCTGGCCTGAGTTCAAACTTTTAAAATCACCGTATTTTGAAAAAGATGTCAAAATAGACGTTTACATTTCTCAGCTTTTGTTTACTCATCAAAAATCATAGTATCCTTCAGGATAAGTGTAAAATTAGTGAGTTAGAACATTCCTTTTTAACAGTTTCATAAAAATGAAAGTACTTTTGGTCCTTTCTCTATGGCCAAGTGCAGAGGCACCATCCCAGCCTGTTTTTTTTTTTTTTTTTTTTTACTGGAAACTGACTATAAAAATACAGCCCTCCATCTCTCAGCAGTGATAGATAAGAAGTACTGAAACAGCATTAATAATTAATGGGCAGACAAGATGAAACTCCAGTTGCTCAGACTGCTGTCTCCACATAATCTGTATTTTATACAAAAGGAGAAAGAACTCAATGGAATTTTAGCTGTGACCGGATAAAAACTGCCAGCAAAATGTGATAAGGAAAGTCTAATGTGTATATTAATCATGTTTATAGCTCCTCATTTGTTGATATATTAGCCTAAACTCCCTTTAAAAATACATTTTTGATCACCAGTAGATTCATTTAATGCAACCAAACCTCAAATAGGGTCCAATTAAAGTTTCCAATTTTTATTAATCAAAAATAATTAATCTATCCCATAAATCATGAAACAAATGGGTTAAGAATTTTAGTGCAAGATGAGAAGCATTAAGAAAGAAAATCTAGAAAAGTTTGATGCATGATGTAAATATGCCACTATATGTTTATAGCTTAAGTTAACATTTGGCACTTTTATTATCCAAATTGTTTTTCTAGATACAATGAACGTATAATGTGACTCAAAGTGAGACACAGTTTACCCTCGAATGCTGTAGACTTCAAACACGATGCATTTTTATTTTCTCTGGATCAGTTATAACAAAACAGATTACAGAGTTGGGGTGGAACACGGAGTGTTTCTAGAAATGTCTGCATGTTTAATAGTTTAAAAACCTAAGAAAATAAGGCTCAGTTAAATTTAGAAGAAAAGGAGTTGCTATGTACAAGTAGGTAAACTTGTTGATATTGAAAAAAATATTTAGAAACTAAAACTTGGGGGAAATTTGTTTAATTCTACATGTTCAATAATTATTGAAATGTACACCTGTCTATAGTCTTATCCCAAATTTGTCACAAACATCAAGATTTAATGGGAGATGATGGATGAGAGAGGGCGGGGGAAGATATATTAAATCTAGGAATGTGTTATTCAGCCACATTATCAAGGATGTTGGAGAGGCAGAAAACTTTCCCAGGTACACCCAGATGTATGCTCACTATTTAGAGTGGTTTGTTGCAAATGTATTTAAACATGGAATCTTAAAATTTAGCCATCAGTCTAAATATTGTTTTGGTAGTCATGCTAGTGAATGAAAGTTCATAAGTCTTGATACTAGAAGAAGTTAGAATACACCCTAGAGAAGTTAAGCTATGGAAACACAGGGGGGAAAAGTCCTAAAAATAAAAGAACAAAGGTAGTAGGGTAATAACTCATGAAAGCCATAGGTTTTATTTGCTATAAGAAATATAGTTTTATCAATGGAATATGTTAACTCATGCAGTCAGGGCATGGCTTAGAAATAATTTAGTCCATGTCTTATGAGGGCCAAGTAAAATTGCATGGATGAAAATAACTTCCCAATTACAAATTCACCTCCAGCCATGGCTCACTCTATGTCATAACCTGGGCCACTGGACTCTACAGGATGCAGGAGAGAAGAAGCAGGGGAGTCTGAGTTCAAGTTAATTCATCCTGCTATTGGAAAAATAAGTCACAGCTCTTTCTACCAGTGACCAGTCAGTATCATCACTATTCCCATAAAAAAGATAAAACATTATTAGTGAATTTAGCAAAATGCTACAGGCTGATATATTCTTAGAACCTTAGCTGCCAGGTCATCAAAAGCTCTCATGTTTTGAAGAAAGCACACGATGTGGAGATGGACAACCTAGGTAAACAAACTCTTCACCTTCCATGAATGTATGTATTCACTTGTGATATGGAGATAATAATACCTGATCTGCTCGGCTCACAGGAATCATATGAAGATTTTTCCTTAGTGAGAAAAGGTGTGAGAAGGGGTCTATGGAACTATAAAAACCACACAGATGTGAACTGCAATTAATAAGCTGTGAGGTTTCTCACCTTTCTGTAAGAATTCCTTAAAAGGGGGGATTAAAGCAGGGACCCTGCATCTCCAGACTTAGTTCATCTTCTCTAGAAATTCTGCCATTAGCCTTTCACCAGCATTTCCCCAAAGCAGCTTGAAAAATCCTAGTTCTATGGAAAATTAGCAAGTGTTATTCCAAAGAAGAGTCCTGTGGTGAAATCTGTTTGGGAAACCTTTGTGTTGTTAAACAGGTTTTTTCCCTGCAGGACTTCTCAGAACCTTTAACATGCATATTAAAGCCTTTAAGAGGAGGTGTATTGGAAGAAATGTCCTGAAACTTATTTGACCATGGAAATTGCTTATTATAAACCATCTCTTGGGATTGTTATTCTATGGAAATTGCTTTGAAAACCACTGATGAATATTTTGTAATTTCTCAAAATGTTTCTTGAAAACACACTGGCACGTCACAGCACTCACAGCACTACTGTTGAGACTAGCATTTCTCAAATGTGGTCACTTGAGAAGCTTGTTTAAAATGTGGATTCCAGTGCCTCACCTAGGATGTCAGGCAGCCTCCCAGGAATCTGCATTTTTGTGAGCTCTATAAGTGTCTCTGAACCAAGAGATCCCAGACTAAGGTCTGAGAAATGACTGCTGCTCCAGGAGTAATAGTAGTCTTGTGGTTTTAACAGCTTAGCATGAAATATGTCTCATCTATGACAGACTTATGCTTTGTAGGCCCCAAAGAGGCAAGTTCATCCTTGAGAATCTCTAGGTAGATCAGTTCCTTCAGCACTCACCCGTGCCCATATTGCCTGATTGACCAGCAGCCTGGAAAGACCATCATATTATGTACATAACTCTCTCCTGATAGAATATTCTGCCTTTCTCTTCTTTTCTTTTCTCTTCCTTTCTTTTCTTTCTTTCTTTCTTTCTTTCTTTCTTTCTTTCTTTCTTTTTTTTCTTTCTTTCTTTCTTTCTTCCTTTCTTTCTTTTTTTTTTCTTTCTTTCTTTCTTTCTTTCTTTCTTTCTTTCTTTCCTTCCTTTTTCTTTCTACCTTTATTTCTACCTTTCTTTCTTTCCACCTTTCTTTCTTTCTTAGCATACTTCAGTGAGTAAGAGCAAGGTATTTCCTTGCATGAATTTCTTGGAAATCCAAATTTACATGTCTGGGAAAGCAGAAATGTTAACATCCACTTAGCTAACAGAGCTATTCTAAATAGAAATGTAGAGAAAAGGTGGACACCTCTCTTGGACCTTGAACATAATACAGTGAAGTAATGCTATCTGAAAGTGGCCAGGGTGCCTACATGACATTATCAACATAGTCAACTCTGGATAAGGACACATTTTGCAATCAATCTAGAACGTAAGCCATACCCTTTTTTCTCTGAAAAACCTTCCAATCCTGTGGCTCATACTAAAGAGCAGAAAAACTCCATGTTAGCATGCATGAAAGGAGGAAAGGACATACTTATCAATCTGTGTAACACTAAATCTCTTTTACGTAGGACCTTTTTTTTGTATTTCCTCAAAATACTCTGGGCTGTTGTGTATCTAGGAGAACCCAAATAAGAAAAAAAAAATCCCCTTATTCAGCTGTCTCTGGGCAGTGATTGGCACCGGCTCTTTGGTCCATCAGACTGCAACCTTTAGTTGAGTTTTTCATCCCCTGTATGCATCATGGGAAAGAGTGTGGGCTCTGGAGTCAGCCTGCTTGAGTTTGAATCCTTACTTTTCCGTGACAGACTTAGATTCTAAACTTCAGGGTTTTCATCTGGAACATGAGGTAATAATAGTATGTACGTCTCAGAATAGGAGTCAAATGAGGAAATGCTCAACGCCTGGCACGTAGGAAGTGCTTGCAAATGCTAGTTGTAATTTTCCCAGTCCCCGTCAGAGCAGGGGTCATGTTCTATAGCTCTTCTCTATCCCTCACCGAGCCTAGAAAAGGCCTTCACATATAGAAGGAACACGTTAAATAACTTCGGGAAGTTGAAAGAAGGAACATGTTGAATTGAACAGAAGATATTTTAAAAACCTCGGGGTGTTTTCTTTGGACGTGAGGGATAAATATGAGACAATTCTGAGAAGAGTAAGCTACATAGTGACATAGTTTTGCCTCAAAACGCTGCTTCTCTGTTCTGGACCCAGGGATCTCGGGTGAACCCCGCAGGCCTCTTGTTCTTCCCTTGGCATCATGCCCTGTCTGCACTTGAAGATGTTTCTCAAAATTATCCTTTGGGTAAGGATGTAGCCAATCTTCGTAGAAGACTTAGAAGTGAAGCATATTATCACATCATCATGATTTATTTGTGGAATCACCATACCGTTGTCTGCACTTTGGTCTTTACCATAGTATCTTTTCGATGTTACCCAAATAGCAAGACGGTGAAGTACTTCATCAGCTGAAAGCAAAATTGCCAGTATGAAAAATGTGGTGTGTGCTGACGAGGACCACTTACGAGTTGGTGTGGGGTGGTGGTGCCGCTAGACAGCACGCCAGGAAAAGCCACACTCTCTGATTGCACTTTTAACCCGGTGATAAGTGAGACACTGAAAACCCGGTAGAATGAGAACTACAAATATTTAAGGGATCACTTCACTCCTACATCTGATGATGGAAAGTTTTATCTTAGAGTCTGGGTAAAAGTGAAATGAGTTGCTTGTATCTACACATTACGAGTTGGCTAAAGCATAACTAGTGTTTTTCTTAGTGGCGGGTGTGGCAGGGATAGGGATGTGGGTGGGGGGAGGGGGGAGGGAGGAAGGGGGGAGAGGGGAGGGGGGAAGGGGGGGAAGGGGAGGGGGGACTGAAACTGACATCAGAGCCGGTGGAAGTAGCTTTTCCTCTCTCCCTGGACCCTAAGTACCTGTGAGCCTGTTTCAATCTTGTTGGACCAGAATATGCATCTTTTTACTCAAAGCTAAATGTGACCTATTGGGTTGAGAGCCATTATTACGTGATACAATCAATTTAGTGGCTAGGAACCAGTATTAGAAAATAGGATAGGATAATAGGATAAGATAGGATGGATCAAAGTGCAAAACACATAGTAAGGGTTAAATTTGTTTTATGAAATTTTGTTTTTCTATGTTTATATGCATATGTGTATAGCAGATCCGGATATAAATTATATTTCTGACTTTGAGTCTCAGGTTAATAGATTCTGAAAGTTACTGGCTAAAAAACTATGTTCCTCTGTTCATTTATATTATAGGTTACCAAGTAGCATGGAGAAACGTTTCCAATGATGCTGTCATTACTTACGTCTTTTCTGTGCACGTTACTGAGCTGCCCACCCAGTAGTTAATGGGGCTAAGAGTTAACATTTACTGAGGAATTATTGGTTGTTGGGTAATGTGCTGTTTTGTATGTATTTTAACCCTTAAAACTGCTTAAATCATTTGTTCAAGTGTACACAGCTAGAAAGGAGGAGAGCTAGCATTTGAACTCAGAGGGCTTGGCTTTAGAAGATTCATACTTGACAGCTATTAAGAAGCTCAAGGGGCCAGGCTGGCCCTTGTTAGGGCTGGAAAGACTTCATTACCTCTTCAAATGGAGTCCCTTCTTTATATATGAGAAAACTGAGACCTAATGAGATTAAGTGACTGATATCAGCAGCAATTACTGGGAGAGCTAGGACTAGAATTCAGGCTGTGTGTGTGTGTGTGTGTGTGTGTTTTCCAGTCTTGAGGTTTTTTTTTTTTTTAAATTGTTTTCTATTTTAATCCCAGTATACTTAATGGAGATTTTTGATTATATCAAAATAATCACCTATAGATTAAAATGCCATAGGGTGTGTGAATCTTACAAATACTGCTCTCCTCTTCTGTTGCTAAAAAGCTCAGAGCCAAATTTAAAACTCACTGGGCATAGTTACAATTCCACCTTTATTTTTGCCTTTGGCTTTATTTATTGAAAATAAGTCCCCCCAATGTCTTTATTTTTTAAAATCTTGCTATGGTTGTATGATTTGGGGAGCTGCCTCAATTTTGTTCAATGAGGAAAGATTCAATATAAAAAATGTTCCATTATATGAAAAGATTCAATTGTATCCATTTGAATGATCAAATGAAATGGACTGTGACAGGGGAAGGAGGTGCTAGATGAGGCCAGCAAGGAGAGGCAATGGCCAGGAGAAGGAGCTGGGGGGTGGGTAGGGGAGAAGTTAAGAAGCAGTGAAAAGTCTGCCGTGAAGGAGCATGCTGCACAAATGACAGGGACACCTCTGCAATGGTACTACTGCTGCTCAAGGCTCCGGAAGTACGAAGAACTCAGCCAGTTTATAAGTACAGCATGGCCTCAGCTTAGGCTCCCTCCCACGGCTCCCCTGTGTGAACCCCTTATTACAGCAAGGCTGGGCCTCTATATGCATCAGCCTCCAGTTTTGGTTTGTGCTATGGCCATTTACCTCTAAATGTGTTAGTCTTTCAAGGAATACCTTGAAGAATTTTCTTTTTTTTTCTTTTTTTAAAAATTTATTTGTTTATTTTAAGAGATAGAGAGCAAGCATGGACAGGGGAGGGGCAGAGAGAGAGAATCCCAAGTAAGCTCTGCACTGCCAGCATGGAGCCCAATGTGGGGCTCAAACCCACAAACTGTGAGATCATGACCTGAGCCGAAATCAAGAGTCAGGTGCTTAACCGACTGAGCCACCCAGGCACCCCTTTAAGAATTTCCTTGAAGGAATAATCTTTCAAGTGAAATCCTGACTACTGCATCCCCAAATAATTTTTTTTCATCTTAATTTCTATACTGAATTTAGTTATCAAATGTTCATATTTTACAACCATATTTTAGGTTGTTAAGTTTCATAAGGAATGGGTTTAGTGTGTATGTATGTGTGTGTGTATGTGTCCCCAAAACATACATCAATACTTTGCACATTGGAAATCATCATGATATATCTGAAATAAAAAAAGAGAATGGAATTTTACAGATCCTTTATTCCTACATAACATTTAGAAATAAAAAGGATGCAAAAAGGATGGAAGGATTATCCCACCCTCTTTTGCTCTGATTTCCTATGGCTATTAGGAAAGTCCTTATATGACAGAGACAAACAAATGTCCAAATCATCCTGAATATATTTTGGCCCATTAATGAGCAATAGACACTGTTTGCTTGTATCATCTACAAGAATTAGTTTTATGTTATTTGAAAGGAGTTAGTTAATTCTTATAAAATCCATTTAAAAGTCAGAAGCATTTCAAACTATTAGAATGTTTTTGTCTGTTTCTTCATGATCTTTTTATTTTGGCACTGATATGGAAAGGGCAGTGAACTTCAGGGAACACGCTACCATATCATACTGCTTATTCTGTCATCAGAAGATAGTGAAATGAAAGCAAGATGGCTCCCAGAAGTTTCCTTTGATAGCTGTTACTTCACTGACCCAGAGCTATGTAACTTTTCAAGTGATAACTCCCTAATTAGTTGGAGCTTTAGTATCCTCTGCCTACATCTTGTCCTCAGCTCAAATGTTCACTTATCTAAACCAAAGTGCTACATGACATCTCTGTTGTTTTAGGAACACAGTTACCATTCCCAGGCTGCCCCCACACTATCTCAGATATGTGTTATATGACACATCTTCAAATTCAGAGAAGGATGTAGAAAAAAAAAAGGTCTTACTAGTTTGAATTTTTTGCTAACAATTTTAAATAACCAGTTCTTGAAATATTTACTCTACATATTGGTGGGGTTTAGCTTGTATATCTAGACCTAAGACATACAATTGTTATGCACATAAGTGAAGAAACAAAAAGGGAAATCGAAAAGTGAGTGATTTTTTGAGTGAGAACCAAAAAGATTCAAAAGGGAGTCTTTCAGCAGCACCAATATGAATATGAATAATAGTTCTTACGTGGAAAATACAAGCATTGTGTCTCTTATCTTACAATTGTGAAAGAAAAAAAAAACATTTTGGAAAGGGAAATAAGAAAATACAGGATGGGGCCCGTGATTGAGAAAGTATGACTGTTCTTTCTGATAAAAATTATCGAGGGAGCTTAATAGCTCCTTCCAGTAAATTTAAGAGGAATGAAAGTCAGAAATGAATAAATGGGTAGAGTGTGGGCTATATTAAACATGAGCCAAGATGCTCAATAGGAGTTGTAGCTCAGGATAGTCTATGGAGTGAGCAAGACCAGAAAGAAGTGACTGTTAACATCATTAATGTGACGATCTGCAGTTCTCAGGTGGACGCCTTAGAAGGTTACGAGGGCTGAATCCAATCCTTAAGGGCAAGGACCAAAGTGAGAGACAAGTAAAAAAGTGGAAACAGAAGGGAACATGGCCTCGCTTATGAGGTTGCATGTGGCAACTGAACTTGGGTTAAATTAAAGGTAGCAATAGCATATATAGGATATATGCTGCTTCTGTTTCTATGGAGAACTCTGACCAATACAGCCTTTTTTTTCTAGGAGAAAAAGCAGTCAATAGAAATGAAACAGTTTTGAGGAAACCAGATGTGAGATTTATTAGACAAAATTTTAAATGAGGTATTTTAAGTATGTTCAAAGAACCAGAGGAAACCATGTCCAAAGGATAAAATGAAAAATTGAAAACAATGTCACATCAAATAGAGAATATCAATAAAGAAATATAAATGATAAAATAAACAAATAGAAATTATGAAGTTGAAAAGTATAAACACTCAAATGAAAAATTTAATAGGAGAACACATTGAGGTGGTGGATTTAAAAATCAGTGAACTTGAAGATAGGTCAAGTAAGATTGTATAGTCTTAGGAACAGAAATAAGAATGAAAAAAAATTTCAGAACTGCATAGACTTGTGGGGCATTATCTATCAAGCATACTAACACACATACTGGGAGTCCCAAAAGGAGAGGTAAGAAAGGGGAAAAAAGAAATTTGAAGAATAACTATCAAAACCGACCCCAAATATGATGAAAACCATTAATCTACATATCTAAGAAGCTCAACAAGGTCCAAGTAAAATAATCTCAAAGATGTACAAACCCAGACACATCATAATCAATCTGAAGAAAGAAAAAGAGAGAATCTTGAAAGTTGGAAGAGAACAACTCATCATATATAAATGTTCATCAATAAAATTAATAGCTGACTTTTTATCAGAAACCATGAAGACCAGAAAGCAGTAGCATAAAATATTCAAAGAGCTGTCAAATAAGAATTCTATATCCAGCAAAATCATCCTACAAAAATAAGGAAACTAACACATACCCAAATAAGCAGAAACTGAGCAAGTTTGTTACTAGAAAACATGCCCTACAAGAAATGCTCAAGAGAGTCCCTTAATCTGAAATGAAAAGACTCTAGATAGTAAATGGAATCTGTGTAAAGAAATAAGAATTGGAAACAATAACTACATAAATAAAGGGCATTATAAATCTGTTTTCTGGTTTTACCTATTTTTTGGTAATCTTTTCTGATTTAAGGTATTTTTTTTTAATTTTTATTTATTTTTTGAGACAGAGAGAGAGTGAGTGGGGAGAGGAGCAGAGGGAGAGAGAGAGAGAGAGAGAGAGAGCGAGAATCTTAAGCAGGCTCCATGCTCAGCATGGAGCTTCATGGGGTCTGGATCCCATGACTCTAGGATCATGACCTGATCACAAATAAGAGTCGGGCACTCAACAGACTGAGCCACATAGGTGGCCCATAATCCTACCTTGTTTAAAAGACAACTTTAAAGAGCAATGATTATAAATTTGTATTGATGGGCATGCAATGTATAAAGATATAATTTGTATACAGCAGTGGTACAAAGGAATAAGGAAAGAGGGCTTCCCTGCTCACGCGCTGTCTCTCTAAAACAAAACAAAACTGAAAAACAGCGCAACAACAACAACAACAACAAATCCCCAAAGGAGTAAGGAAGGAATAGAGCTATATAAAAGTTAAATTTTTGTATACTGTTGAAATTGACTTAGTATGAATTAGAACTAGCATGTTTAAGATATAAATTATAATTCCTAGGGCAACTAATAAGATAATAACTCAAAAAAATAGTAAAAGAAGAGAATTAATTTGGTACATTAGGAAATATATGGTTAACAAAATAGAAAGCAGTATGGAAAAATATGGGAACAAAAAAGAAAGCAAATAAGAAAATGGCAGATGTAAATCCTACCTTGGACATGAAACAACCCAAAACTCTCATACATTACTGGTGGGGTACAGCCTTTTTGGCAAAAGTTCTGGCAACTTCTTATAAAATTCAACATATACCTGCCTGTGATTGAGCAGTTCCAAGTCTCGGTTTTTACCAACAGAAATGAAAGCGTATGTATATACAAAGACTTATAAAAAGAATGTTCATTGCAGCTTTATTCATAATAGTAAAAAACTGGAAGCAACCCATTTACAACCCATTCCTCTGTTCATCAAGAGGAAAATGGATAAACAGATTGGGCTATGTTCATTTGATAATACAATGAAAATAATTAAACTACTGATTCGTGCAAAACCATGTATAAATCTCAAAAAATTTATGCTGGGTGAAAGAGGTCTTACATAAACTAGTTTTTACTGTATGGTTCCAGTTATATGAAGTTCTAGAGCAGATGAAAGTAATATATGGTGAACAAAATCAGAGCATCTGTTGCCTGTGGAGGTGGAGTAGGCAGCAAGGATTGGCTACAGAGGTGTGTTAAAGAACCTTCTGGGGTAATGGAAATATTCCATATCTAGAGTTTGGACTGTTACACAAGTGTATGCATGTGTCAGAAGTCATCAAATCATACATTTAATTATAAGGTGTTTCACAATATGTAAATTTTACCTTTTAAAAAAGTCTATAAATTAATATTGAACTTTTGCCTATGATATCCATGCTGAAATGTTTAGGGGTGAAGGGTACTGATGTCTGCAACTCACTTTGAAATACATCCAGGGGCGCCTGGGTGGCTCAGTCGGTTAAGCATCCGACTTCAGCTCAGGTCACGATCTCGTGGTCCGTGAGTTCGAGCCCCATGCCGGGCTCTGGGCTGATGGCTCAGAGCCTGGAACCTGTTTACGATTCTGTGTCTCCCTCTCTCTCTCTGCCCCTCCCCCGTTCATGCTCTGTCTCTCTCTGTCTCAAAAAAAAAATTAAAAAAATAAAAATTAAAAAAAAAGTTAAGAAATACATCCAAAAACTAAGATGGTTTGATGGTTAGACAGATGCTCATATAGACAGATATGTGATTAAGCGAATGTGCTGAATTATTAACAGTTATAGAATTCAGACCATGGAAATAAGGATGTTCACTATACAGTTTTTTCCAGTTTTTATATGTGTGAAAATTTTCATGACAAAATGTTGAGACACAACTATATTTGATTAAATGCATGGAGATCAGGGTCATTCTTGAAGCTAGCACCTTTCGAGAAGAAAATTGGCCCAGTGAAGGGAAGTATAAAATAAGGATATGCTGTTCAAAGAAAGCTGTGTAGTCTTGAGTACATTGTGTAATTTCTCTTCATCTCATTTTCTTTCTTTTTTTAAAACTTTTTTAAAAACATATTTTTCTTTAGAGAGAGAGAGAGAGAGAGAGAGAAAATGCAAGTGGCGAGGGGCAGGGGGGGAGAGAGAGAGAAAGAGAAAGAAAGAAAATCCCAAGCAGGCTCCACGTTAAGCATGGAGCCAAATGTGGAGTTTAATCCCATGACTATGAGATCGTGACCTGAGCCAAAATCAAGAGTCCAACACTTAACTGACTGAACCACCCAGGAGACCCTCATCTCATTTTCTAATCTATCAAATAAGCACAATAAATCCCTACCTTGCAAATTTGTGATAAGTATTAGAGATCCTTAGTCTTCAGTGGGTAATGAAAATACAGAATTTAATTTAGTGCTATTTGCTATGTGTCATGCTGAAGTTAACCTCTTTGTTGTTACTAGATGGTGTAACAACACTTAATTTCCAAAGGCTGTTAGGATAATTAAATAAATTAATACATGTAAAGTACTCAACACACAGCCTGGAAAAACAGATATATTAAAAATAGGTTGAACTGTATGAAAAGCTGGGTTTGGGAGGAAGGGTGATCAAAAATTGTTGAATATTTGAGAATTTCATATGGCTCAATCAAATAGCAATGTGTGGATATAGATATAAAATATATGAAGATGAGACATAGACATATAAATATGCCAAAGAAAATCTACATGGAGTCAACACACAGAGTTCAAACAAATGGTCTGGTACAATTTTGTGCCTGTGCAAGAGTTTCTCTTAGGTAACTTTGTCAACCCATCAGCTATTATTAGGGTGACAAGCTCTTCCCGGTTTTCCTCACACTCTCCTAATTCTAGCACCAGATATCCCACAACCTGGGAAACCCTTCAGTCCCAGGCAAACCAGAACAGCTGGTCACCTTAGGTTATATGAAAAGCTATTTCCAGAACCAGCAACCAAGCAGGCACTTGCTCTGCTTTGGGTGCTACCCAGTAACTCAGCCTTACAAACCTATCTTTAAAAATTACAGCAAAATATTTTTAGACCCAAACAGCTTTTCATACCCAGACATATCTTAATTTTCACAGGGTGACAAAAAGACCTGCTGAAGTTTGGTATTGGTCAAATGTTACTACTCTTTAACTAGTGGCCCACTATTGCTGCTCTGAGTCACAGAATCTGTTCAGTTCCATGTATTTTAACCAAGAGTATGTAACAGGGAAGTACAGGGAACAGTATAACCTGGTGCCTGGGCAGGGATGTCACTACTTATCCAGGACTAAAGTCGAGTAAGAAATCTACAGACCACTTTTATGGTTATATTCAGAAGTGTCTGCAATAACTCTCAGGAGGAGGCAAGAAATGGGATGGGGGTATAGAAGGATCCTTGTAGTTACACCTTTTCCAGGGCAGACCCTCTCCTAGCAGCATGTAGAGCCATACTGTAACCTAATCTAGAGGTGTGTTATGCATTAAGGCAGCAAGGCTTAATCTGCAGGGGGGATGCCCCCACACTGAAGCCTGAACTCCGGGAAATTGCTTATGAGCTCCAGCTGGAAAACACATATGGGAGATGAACCGGTTTATCTTTGCAAACTCTGTTTACAAACAAGGTACATTTGTTCTCTACAGTTTGTCTTTGCCACTGGCACTTGAGGAATCCAGTTTCAACTTTAGAACTATAACTTTGAATCACCTCCAAAATCATGTGTAGTTTCTTGCCAAAGTTTTTCCTTTTAAGGCAATCCCTGTGTCCCAGAGTTAGGAAATTGGGTGCATTCATTCAGTGAGAAATGTATTCCAAGATTTATTGGATGAGCTCTATGGCTCAGGAAAATGCACGAAGGACACACACAATTTAATTAGATACTAACCCTAAAAGTCATCTGATAATACCTAGAAGCCAATAATGTTGGCACAAGACACATAATGCCATGATTATGCCAAGAAGAGTAGGCTAGGATCAAATCAACACAGATCCTGAAATGACAAGTTATGGAGCTTATAAAAAGCAACAGACTGGGGATATAAGAGTCAAGAAACCAGGCACAACCCTCCCTTGTGGTGCTTACATTCTAGTGGGAGGAGGGGGTGTCTCAGGCAAGCCAGCTGAGATGAAGGGTGCAGAAAACAACAGGGGCTGGTGCCTCCTGTGTGGCAGGCTTGGTGTTAGCATTTTCTGTGTGGCATGCCAGCTCCTTGCAAGAATGTTTTAACCACGCAATTCAAATAAGGAAACAGAGACTCAGAGAGGCTGATGACTTACCCAACCAAGAGTATCCTGGTGCCTGGACCCAAATCCAAATCCATGATGTTCTTGGCACCAAAGTTCACATCACTGTGGCTCCAGGATGGATGAGAGAGTGTGGGGGGAGAGACAATGAGAATATGAGGAGGAGAGATCAGGAGGCTGAGAGAGCCTTGGTAAGACTTGCCAAGAATCCAGGAGAAATTGGTGAAGACTTGAAACCAGGTGAACCCAGCTGGAATGGACAAGGAAGGGTGGCTGTGACTGGTGTCGTGGAGGCAAGTTGGTAAGATTCAGCAATTATTTGAGTTTGGGGGAGAAGAAGGGGTGGCAAAAAAAAATAAATAAGTAAAGGAAGAGCCAAAAATGAACCTGTGGACGTGAGCCTAGGGAGAACAGGATGCATTAATAGAATCATGGGAAAAAAATGAAAAATTGTTGAAGATTTGGGGATTGAAGGAGGCTCACAAGTTCATTCAACCAATATTTATTATTCATTTACTTATTTGACAAATATGGAGCAGGCCATGTGCCAGGCACTGGTCGAGGCACTAGGGAACAATCCTGAAGTAAAAGCTGCTCCCGTGAGTTTACAGTCACGGGTGAGAGGTCACTAAAGCTGCAGTCACACTCAGGAATGCATGATGACAAATGGAGACGAGGCTGGATAGCAGTGATTTGCAGCCTTTCTTGCTCATTAGATTCACCCACTACTTAGTTAAGGCTCCCCTCCCAAATAATCTAGGGTGCTGCCTGAGCTTTGGAAGGTTCAGAAGCTCCCCCCAGGTGATTCTAAAATGCAGACAATTGGGAACTATTGCTGGAAAGCAGAGGTTGTCAAACTATGGCCCTCAGGCCAAATTCGGCCCCTGCCTGCTTTTGTAAGTAAATGTATGTTAAGACACAGCATGTATTGTCACTCACATTCACACTACACTGCATAACTGAGTGGTTGCAAACCCAGACCACATGGCCTGCAAAGCTGGACGTATTTATTATCTAGCACTTTACAGAAAAAGTTTGTGGTTCCTGCTCTAAAGGAAAGGAGGAAGGTTCCAAGAGCAGATGAGAAAGCAACATGACCCAGCATCTTGGTGGGGCTTGGGGATGCAGTTGGAGGAGCTTCTATGATATCTAAGATTGTGTAGGAAAGTTGTGTAGGAAAAGAGGATGCTAAGACCAGTGTGGACAGAAAACACAGCAAGAGCAACAACCCTGTTCCAATATCCACCGCCATGTAATGATGACACTCAAAATTCAGCGGCTTGACAGACAATCATTTTGTGATTACCTTTCACGATCCCAGGGACTGGCTGGGCCCAGGGAGCCAGTTCTTGCTCAGAGTCTCTCCTGTGGTTGTGGCCAGGCCATGGTAGGGCCTGCAGTCATCTTGAAGCCTTCTTCACTCGTCTGCAATGGGATGCTAGCTGTCAGCAAGGTCCTCAGCTTGGCTGTAGACGGAAATACCTACCTCCAAGATCCCTGTGTGAGCTCTCCGTTTCTTTACCACATGAGAACTGGATTTAGCATCCCAGGAGGACCAGGTAGAAGCAGTATTGTTCTTTATGGCCTCCACTTGGATGTCAGACAGCATCACTCCTGCTATAACCATAGGCCCACCCATATTCAAGGGGGAGGGGGACACAGACCTCATGTCTTCACCGAAGATCTTCACTGTCATACTCTAAGAAGTGAATGTGGATTGGAACATATCATGGTGGTCATCCTTGGAAAATGCAATGTCTACCTATGCATGCAGGAGGAAGCATAGGTAGCTTCAGCATCTCAAATAAAGGGCAAGTGGGAGAGATGAGGCTGGATAGGTGGCGAGTCCAGTCCAGGAAGGTTAGTTCATGTTAAGAAGTTTTCTCTTTATTGTAAGTCATAGGAATGTAACGGATTTTAGAAAGAATAATGCTAGTATTCAGTATACTGGAGTGGCTGAAGCAGAAACTCTGGAGACAGAGTACTTGGGTTCAAATCCTTACTCTATCATTTTCTGGCTGTGTGATACTGAGAAAGTTATTTAACCTCTCTATACCTTGATAGCTTCATATTTAAAATGAGGAAAATTGTTTTTTTCTACAATACCTACCACATAAGGTGGCTGGGAAAATTGGCTGGTTTGGAACGAGTAAGCCCTTAGAACAGTGCTTTGGGACATTTAGTCCGTAGTAAACACTATAAAGTTGTTAACTTATTATTACTCAGTACATGCTAAGTAGTGAATGGAATCCTAGCTTTCTGGGTAAACTCAGTACCTTTCCTGCATGCTCTATTCATGGGCTACAGGAAACTAGACTCTTTTCCCTCATTCTAGACTTTTGATACTGGTGTCCAAGAACCTGACCGGCAAGGCTGTGTTGCTATCCTAGTTTCTGCCTTGGAACATCATGTGGCTCCTTCAGGGGTGTCCTGTGGGCCCACTTGACATTCGACATTACCAAATGGGCTGTGCAGATGACACTCCTCACCTGCCCTGGCCCCCAGAGCACATCATTTGCATTCCTGTCAAAATGATGACCTGCTACATAATTTGTGGGGCCAGGAGAAGATGAAAATATATATATTTTTTCATATATATATATGTATATATATGCATATATATAATAAATCTTGAAAAAAGTATACTAGTAGACTAACTGATAACTGATACTAAAAATTCACTAATAACAAAGAAGATTACAAAAGAGGATAAAGCACACACCTCTCTTGAATCTCCTATAAATTCTGATAGTGAATAGGTAAGAGCAGGGACTTTGGAATCTAACATCATAGTACTAACCTGCTTAGACCTCTTGAGACCTTGAGCAAATTCTCAACACTTACCAATCCTCAATCACTTCCTCTGTAAAATGGACAGTCTGCCTCTTGGAGCTGCTGCTGGGATTTACCCAAGAGATACAGGAGTGCTGATGCATAGGGGCACTTGTACCCCAATGTTTATAGCAGCACTTTCAACAATAGCCAAATTATGGAGAGAGCCTAAATGTCCATCAACTGATGAATGGATAAAGAAGTTGTGGTTTATATATACAATGGAATACTACTTGGCAATGAGAAAGAATGAAATATGGCCTTTTGTAGCAATGTGGAGGGAACTGGACAGTGTTATGCTAAGTGAAAAAAGTCATACAGAGAAAGACAGACACCATATGTTTTCACTCTTATGTGGATCCTGAGAAACTTAATAGAAGACCATGGGGGAGGGGAAGGAAAAAAAAAGAGAGGGAGGGAGGCAAACCATAAGAGACTCTTAAAAACTGAGAACAAACTGAGGGTTGATGGGGGGTGGGAGGGAGGGGAGGGTGGGTGATGGGTATTGAGGAGGGCATCTTGTGGGATGAGCACTGGGTGTTGTATGGACACCATTTTGACAATAAATTTCATATTAAAAAAAAAGAAAAGAAAATAACTAAATCTACAAAAAAATAAAATAAAAGATATTACATATTCAATGTCTTGTGCATACAAATTAGCTCAACAATAATTGTCATTAATGAACAGAAGCTGTTAACCTTAGAATTCTGCTTTCTACTTTTGAAAGTACTTTCAAGCTCATTATCTCATTTGATTTATCAACCACTATTGTTATTTTAAAGATGGGGAAGAGAAAACTGACTTTCAATAATTTGTACAGAAGACAGGGCTAACATAAGCCAGGCTTGGATCTCTTTACCCTAATCCAAATTCTTTGAATTGCACCAGGAGTGTTACTGCTTTCAGTGAAATGCATCTATAAAAAAATTTTCTGTACTGAGGGTCCTTTTCATTATGTAACAAAAATTTTATTCTTCTTACTACCGTGCATCATAAATAGCTTTCATATGATTTCATACACTTGGAATTAAGGAACTGTGGAGATGATTTTGATCTTACAAATTTCTACTGGCTCTTTAAGTACAGCAAGGCAATCACTGAGACATTCATTCTTTAATTGGGTGCCACTTGAAGATTCACTTCTTTGCTGGTGATGGGTATGAAATACAGATCCACAAATAGTTGTCATGGACAGGGAGTAGCTTCAACCTAAAGATAAAAGCTTCAGTGGATCTGCCCCCCTATATCAGCAGGATGTTCCCTAAGTCTTACCACCCTGACTTCTTGCTGACTGATAAGGCACTCGTAATTTTCTAGGGAAGTTGAAATATTTAAAAAGGATATATGCGCTCTCCTGTGTGAGTGACAGTGAATAGGCTGGGAGAAAGAGAACCTTTTTTATAACCTTTTTTATAACAATGAACATCATGCACAAGTACCAGAGTCTAAAGTATATTCCTAAATGTCTTCATTTGAAAAACATATTCCTTATTTATATTTACATTACAGGCCTGTAATTCATGCGTTTTGGTAAATTTTCATATGGCTTCTATATTACATTTTTCTAAAAATTTCTAAAGGCGACTGCTGAATTGGTTAAGAGAATTTCTCAGTGGATTGTAATCCTGAAGAAAACGTGTTCTGTGGTCCATAACACATCATCATACCATCCTTTTCCCATTTCTGTTAGTACCTCCTTAAGACATCCACAATCTTCTTCACTTGAGCACCTGATTTGTGCCCAGACACTCTTTCCACTCTGTTACTTTACAGCATTATTCATGGCTCTAACATCTTGTTGAAGATCCTCATAACTGCCTTCAATAGCCTTTAATTTTACTGTATTTCAGCCACTCAAAACTTTAAAGACATTGCTTCTAGCATTCACTGCTGATTGTAGCGTATGGTTTACATGGATGTGGTTATCTGCTACTAGCTTGATTCTTCTTTTCAGCCACTCAACAGTATAGCTATGCCTGAGGTCTAGAATTGACCTATCTTGCCAACATCTCAAGTTCTGAATTGTACCTCTTCAATCAAAATCTCTTATCCTCTTACATATTTCTTTCCTTTTGTCTCATCAGTTGTGCTAGTCACATGACTTCCAGTCCCTTTTCCCAAATTCTTTCTGACTTTCTGTGTCTCCAACCACCTTGGACTTCACTATTAACCTTTCTACAATTCTTAGCAAGCCCCTAGATTCACACACCCCCTTGCCATTCACAATATCCTGTTTCGTGGCCTGGTTAAAGCCCACTTTTTTTCTACATCACTTTTGCTGGTAGGGGGAAAAAGTCACATTTTCTAATATTGAGTTGATTCCAAAGCCATGTATCCTCCTTTGAGAGTGTGGAGGGGGAGGGGAGGGTGGGGAGCAGTGCACTAGGTGGGGATCCCATTGTTGCTGACCAAGCCTTTTATTCTTCTCTGCTAGGATCCCTTTAGATTACCCCACTGCAGCTACTATGATTTTTTTTCTTCTTTTCAGGCCTCCAGACTTTTCTATTTGACCCTTAGCAGGTAGCCTCACCTCTGACTGGCATAAGCTATATCACCTAATCCTGTAGTTCTAGAACTTGGCTGCTGTTGTGATCACTTTGGAAGTTTTTAAAACGCTGATGCCTGGGTTCCACTTTTAAAGATACTGATTTAATTGGCCTAGGATGTGGCCTAGCCATTGGGAAATTTTAAATCTCTCCAGGTGATTCTAACTTCAGCCAAAGGTGAGAACCATTGATCTAATCCTGTTTCTCCTTATCTCCTCCAAATTCATTGTAGTCTTAATCAATCATGAATCCTCTATTTTTCTTCTTCCTTCTTTTCAAGGCTATATCCTCATTGTGATCTTGAGCCTATCTCTTCCCTTCATGAAAAGGGATTAACCTTGGTTAATCAATCATTGTCCCTCTCCCTCACTCTCCCCACCCCCAATTCCTGTGATTCTCTCTCCTTGATCTACTAGTTCAATAAGAGATGGTTCCTGTCCTCAAGATGCTTAGCCATCAAACTTAATGGTACCATAAGTCTTCCTCATCTAGGGGCAGAACTTTGGAGCCATAATCTATTCTAACCTATCTCTACACCCCTCACATCTATTCATTTAGCTCTTAAATACTGTTAATTATAGGCTCAAAAATGGATCTTTCATGTTCTCTTCCCATTCTTTAGATGCCATTTTCAACATCTAATTATTTACCTTGCACAGAATCTCTAGGCATCCTATTTGTATGAAGAGGATGTTAGTACCTCTACACTTGCATCTGCTTCTTCAGCCTTTCTTTCGTAAGTTCTCAGCTTCTGGCTCGTATTTTTACTGTTGCACTCTCAAGGTAAATAACCTTTATATTGCGCTCTATACTCATAGTTAAGTACTCAATATTTGTATATGAGTTGATTTTAAAAGTAAAAAATAAATCAATGGCTTTTGTATTTTATGATTATGCAAGTCTCATTAATGGCCATATTGAGTAACATATTATGAGTATATTTTCTTTCTAATAACTTATTGTTCTTTTTCCTAGATTTCTAGTCTTTTTCTCACTATACCTTGCATTATATACCTTTATCATATCCTTAAATTTTTCTGATGTCTCAAGTATGTGCTATAAATTTGGACTTTACCTTGTTTTTCCTCCATAGACTTGTATTGTCCTCTTGCTAACTAACTGCCTTCTAGTTCTTGCTAAGACTAATTCTTGCTAAGGACTAACTGCCTTCTAATTCTTCTGTGCAATGGTCAGTCATTTTTAGACTCTCTTCTCTGCTTTCTTGGTAGAATCTGCTATTTACTGGAGTTCATACTTTCCTCTTTCCTGTTTACTAACATACTCAATAAAGGGTTCTTGGGAGGTACACTTTCTGAGTTCTGTAAGTCATTATTCTGGCTTCACAATTAACTGATAGTTTGGCTGGCTAGCCATCAGACTGAAAATAGCTTTTACTCAAAACTTTAAAGACATTGCTTCTAGCATTCACTGCTCATTGTAGCATATGGTTTACATGGATATGGTTATCTGCTACTAGCTTGATTCTCATCCTTTATAAAGTAGCTTGGTTAAATTTCTCCTTTAAGCTACAAGAAGCTTCTTTTATTATTTCTTCATTCTATCAATTCTCTACTAAAATCCAATTTTTCAAATGTTGGGTCTCATAAATTACATTAGCATTTTCTTTCATAGTTTTGACCTGGTTTCAGTGACTTCTTCTCTAATCACCCAAACTTTCCATCCCCCATAGAATTAATCTCTCTTTCCTGGTTTATTTTTCTCTTAATCACTCATCTCTTTCTAATTTACTGTATGAGCAAAGTTTAAAAATATGTATTCATTCTATTTTTTCTCCCATTCCTAGAGCACGCTGTGAGTCCTTCTGTTAGATCTGGTGTGGCTCCTTGTGTCTACGAAACTTTGAACAAAAAGACACAGTATTGGGGGACCTGGGTGGCTCAGTCGGTTAAGCGTCCAACTTCAGCTCAGGTCATCTCACAGCTCGTGAGTTCGAGCCCCATGTTGGACTCTGTGCTGACAGCTCAGAGCCTGGAGCCCACTTTGGATTCTGTGTCTCCCTCTTCTCTCTCTCCCTCCCCAGCTCATGCTTTGTCTGTCTCTCTCTCTCCTTCAAAAATAAATAAACATTAAAGAAAAAGACATGGTATCGTCATCCCTATGCCACCAAGCCACAAACACATCTCCAGTATGCAATGTTGAGGCGAAGACCTTGGGCCTGAAATAAAATTCCCACTTGGAAAAGGGAAGAAAACCCTGGGATATACACAGCAATCACTGGTCCATAACAGTGACAAGTCTTGCTGGGGAGATGTTATGAAAGTGTTGCAGTTAGAGTAATGTCAAGGTTGGTAATGACCCAGGTAGTAAGGTAGGGGAAAGACAGATCGCCAGAAGAGAGGAGTTTAGGTTACTGAGAAACCCTAGTACTGCAGGGATCATTCACCTGGGTACTGCTATAAAATACTCCAGCCAGAAAATCTTTTAAAAGAAGCTGCTTTCATTATCCAGGTTAAACAATAGCCCAAGTATATGTGAGGCACAACATTCAGAGTGCATGTGGGCATGTGTTCCCCAGCTGCTATGAAAAAGAGAATCCTCAAGGAAAAAAGCTCATGGATGCATTTTCTATTTTTCTGCTATAGTTTCTGTTGCCTTACAAATTGTTTAGCATTCCCTGTCCTTAGACTTGAAGCTCTTTGTGGCAAGCACACCAATATCCATGCCTTCTTCATTTTGGTATTCCCAAACCTACTATATTAGGTGTTTGATAAACATGGGTGGGAACTGAGGTAAAAATCCATGTCAACGGGTAACTACAGGAACCCTCACAACATCAATTTCAGAAACTTACACCAAAATAATTTACCACAAGATCATGAGGATTTTATATATTTAGAGGGGATATTCCTCTAGTAATGGATATGTAAAATGGTGAAATCTCCCCATTTACAGTACTTTGTTTTAACATGCTTTCTCTGTAGTTAGACAGCTCTGAGTCTGTCAAATATGTGAACCCATTTGTCACTATAACTAGTGACCATGTTGTGAAATGTCATGTGATTCCAACACATCTTACTTCAAAATGAGAAGCATTCAAAACTGCTTTAATGCCACATTGACCCAGTTCTATTTTTATTTGCTGTTTCTATGAGGGGCAAGTTCTTACCATCAGAATTTTGCTAATGTGAATGCTGCTGAGTTCAGCAGTGTCCTGTTCAACTTGTGTGCATGCTGCAGAAGTTAGGGCACCATTCAGTTATGTTTATCTGGAATCCCAGTTGCCACACACTGGGCTCTTTTTTCTTCCAGAACATTCTCACTCTGCCCACCCAGATTATCCTGGTCTTTCTGACTGCCCCATTCATTTAATGATGGATTCCTGACTTCTATTCTACACTGGTCTCTACAAAGTAGAAAAGAAGAATTTACAATGCTTGATTTAAAACAATCACTCTAAATAATCTAGATCTTACTAGTATTCTCTTTCTTTCTTTTGGAAAGTTTTCATGTAGGTGAAGTGATAACTATAACAGAGAGTACAAATTTATTTGAGATTATTTTACATGGGAAGATTAAAAGTAAAGTTCATAGTTTGGTTGCCTTTTGAACATACTATGAAAAACAATTTATTTTCTCTCTTCTCACTTTATTGCATTTAATACCTGGTCTGAATTATATCACTTGACTTGTTATATAACTGAATTATATAACTTGTCCACATCATTCTCAAAAGTATTACTCTAGCCTAAAAGTCCAATGCTCTTGTCATAATATTCTTCAAGTCTTCAAGACATTTTCAGGAGGAAGTTTTCATCTTGCCTAGTCTGGAGCCAAACATGAGCCATCTGTTTAGGATTCAATAATACTCACCAAGCTTAGCCTGTCCACGATGGGTGGGCATTAGTGGTCATCTACTTTACTCCCTTCATTTAGCAGATGAGGAAACCAAGACCCAGAAAAGATAATGGACTTGTCTTCCCTCACACAACTGATGAGTATTGGAGCTGAGACCTGATCATGCTACTTCTTCAAGCAGACTGAAAATATTAATGCTTAGGTATCTAGGTGAGGCCCCTTGAAACATGATGACCGTCCCTAATTTAATTATTTGAACAGTCTTACCATACTTCATTACTAACAACTACAGCCCAAGTCTTAAAACTCATCTATAACTCTAACCTGCAACATGCTTTCCAGGCCCTTCTCTAGGGGAAAAGCTGGGGGAGGGCACTGCACAAATAAACAGAACAACACTGGCAGCCTTTGGAGCTCTGCCTCAAGCTAAGCACTGCCAGGAGTGAAAGTCATTAAAGGCCCTTTGCAAAGGTTGTTAAGAAATGTGTAAACAGCCGTATAAACAACACCAGGTCAGGTCATGGAAGGAGACTGGCAACTGGGGAGGCCCAAGGAGAGCCTGCCAAAGTGTGAAATTCCCAGCAGGGAGAAGACATTTGGAAAAACAACTCCATCAAGTTTTATCAACACAAATCATTTCCTAAGTGGTATATTTTATTTAGAGTATGTGTGGCCTAAATTTAACAAGGGAAGCTTTTATCAATCGTAGTTTTTATCGCTTCCAGATATCTTGGTTTCTGAATTACTGGCAACGTTTACGGTGTGCTCATTTTTCTGGGTTTTCCTGTCTAAACACACCATGGGTGATGCTCTCGGTGTGGAGAGCAGTGATGCCCTACACACGCGCTTCCTGTTGGTCGTGCTGTGTGGTTCAGGCCCTGCACATGCTGAACTGTAAACAAACTTGGGCCTGGTGTTCTAATTTTAAGCCTTAGAGGAAACAGACATATTAATAATCACAGTGGTAGAGAAACACCCACAAATAGACTATGTTATGAAATACCACTTTCTCTGCCATACTAAAGGTTTCGGCATTTCCTTTCTGAGTGGGTTGATTTGGGAAGAAAGTTATTTCACCCATATCTTCCTTGACTTTCTCAGGAATAGCACTAATGCCCACAAACCTTCAAGGGAGTTGCGTTGGATGCAGAAAAGTGATTTCTCCATGTCTGTGACTTTATCCACATGTGGAGAGCAATTACATGAAGATGAGCGGAGAAGTCTTATGCAGATGAGGCCAGCCTAAATTCTCCTGCTTTCTCATCTAGGCTCTTTCTTCCCTGGCCGTTCAAGAAATTCTTTCTGTTTGGCCTAGCTTCTCTTCTTCTGCCAATGTTTTCTCCTTCTGCTGCCTTTGTTCACCAGCAAAGCTCGTCTACTCAGCTTGGTTTTTCAGGTTCTGCTAATTTAGGAGGGCTGACTCTCTGAGTCCACTCGTGTGGACTCTCAGAACCCCAGACATACATGGAAGCTTCTTCCATGGCAATTTTTCTATTGCCTATTGGAGTGAATACAAAGTGAACACATAGTGGCACTATGTGTCTAAAAAGACAAAGAAGTCTTTATAAATATCCACAAACTGTATGAAATGTCGATGTCTCCTGAAAATAGTTGGAGAAATTTGCACCAAATTTCAAGGATATGTTTCAGCTGCTCTGATTTAAAATGTAGACTGTGTACACTATGAAGAATTGCCCTGTGGCTATACCTCAAAGAGACATGCCATCACCCTTCAGGACAGCTGAAAACAGAGTTCATTGAGGGGCCAGGCTATTATGGATGCCCTAGAAAGAGAAATAAATTACAGTCAGGTCTTCACCATGAACCTCTGACTGGAAGTCACAATGGCAGATTTTCAGAAAAGAAGGCATTATTTTGTAATCAAGCTGCTTCTCACAAGTGCAAGTCTGTATGACATTTACCTGGGCTATAGCATTAGAAGTTTGTTTGTTTGGTGATGGCTTTTTATCCACCTAGGTAATACAAGGAGGGGCCAGCATTTTACAAGTATTGCCCTTATGGCACATTGTGTTTTCTTTCTCTTCTCACTTGGCACAGCGACTGCTTACTCTTCCAGCAACCCATATTAAGTGTCAATAAAATACTCTAGGAATTATTTCCTCCACAGAAAATGTAGTTATTTTTTCCTTTGTGTTCCTTTACTTAATGATACACTGACAGACTAAATCTATTCCAGTTAATGATAACAACATGTAACATTTGCAGAGCACTTAATATTTGTTAGGCAGAGGGTCAAGCCTCCGGCACCAGGCAACTACCAATCATTTTTGTGTCTCCATAGATTTACTATTCGGGACATGACATACAAATAGAATCACACGATGCGTGGCCTTTTGTGCCTGTCACGTAGTATAGTATTTTTATAGCATTTCACGTAGTATAGTATTTTTAAAGTTTATTCATGTTGTAGCATGTTATCAATTCTTTCTTATGGCCGGATAATATTCCGTTGTATGAACACGTACACCCATTAATCAATGACTGACATTTAGTTTGTTTCCACCATCTTGGCCACTTGGGACAGTGCTACTGTGGAGATTCGTGTATAAGTTTTTATGTGGACATATGTTTTGTTTTGTTTTTTCTCCTCTTGGGTTATAGCTAGGAGTGGAACTACTGAGTTGTATAATACTTTCTAACTTTTTGAGAAACTGCCAAACTTTTTTTCCAAAGATGCTGCACCATTTTACAATCCACCAGCATATATATGAGGATTCTGGTTTCTCCACATCCTCTCTAATACTTGTTATTGTTGTTTTGATTATAGTCATCCTAATTTGTGTGAAGTGATACCACATCGTGATTTTGGTCTGTATTACCCTAATTGCTAAAGATGTTGAGCATATTTTTATGTGTTTATTGGCCATTTGTGTATATTTTTAGAGAAACACCCATTCAATATTTTTGGAGAAATGTCTATTCAAATCATTGACCTATATTTTAATTGGGTAATTTGTCTTTTTTTTTATTGTTGAGTCATACAAATTCTTTATATACTTTGGATACAAGTTCTTTATTAGA
This sequence comes from Panthera tigris, assembly GCF_018350195.1. Taxonomy (NCBI): domain Eukaryota; kingdom Metazoa; phylum Chordata; class Mammalia; order Carnivora; family Felidae; genus Panthera; species Panthera tigris. The sequence goes on along the minus strand of NC_056664.1, from coordinate 75,500,852 downwards.
TACATGATTTTCAAATATTTTTTCTCATTTCATGGGTTGTCATTTCACAATCTGGATGGTATCATTAGCAGCACAAGTGTTTTTAAATTTTGATAAACTACAGGTTATCTACTTTTTCTTTTATTGCCTGTGCTTTTGATGCCTAAAAATCTATACAGTATCAGAAATATTTCACTTCTATATTCTCTTCTAAGAGTTCTATAATTTTAGCTCTTACATATGAAGTGCATTTTAGGTTTAAGTAGTTCATCTTTGATTCATTTTTGTGTGTGATATGAGGTGGGCATCCAATTTCTTTCTTTTACAGGTCGGAAGGCACCATTTTTCTCAGCACTATTTGTTAAAAAGATCATTCTTTCACCATTGGCTTGACTTGTCATCCATATTGAAAATCAAATTGCCATGGATGTGTTTATTTTTAGATTCTCAACTCTATTCTCAATTCTGTTGATGTATATTCTATTCTTATCCCAGTACTATTCTGCATTGACTATGATTCTCTAGAAAGGTGTCTCTTCCAACTTTGTTCTTTGCTTTCGAGATTGCTTTGGCTATCCTGCCTAATTGCCCTCGCTAAAATCTCCAGTATAATATTGAATGGAAGTTGCAAAAGTGAACATCCTAGCCTTTTTGCAGATAGTAAAAGAACAGCTGGTATTTCACCATTAAGTATGATGTTATGGTGAGTTTTTGATAGAAACCTTTTACCAGGATGAAGTTCTCTTCTAGGGGTGCCTGGCTAGCTCAGTTGGTTAAACATCTGACTCTTGGTTTCAGCTCAGGTCACTATCTCATGATTCTTGAGATCTGTGCTAACAGCACAGAGCCTGCTTGGGATTCTCTCTTTCCCTCTCTCTCTGCCCCTACCTCACTTGTGCTCTCTCTCTGTCTCAAAATAAGTAAACTTAAAAAAAGGAATGAAGTTTTCTTCTATGTCTCATTTGTTGAGAGTATTTATCTTGAAAGGGTGTTGGAATTTTTAATTGCTTATTTTGCAATTATTGAGATGACTATGTGGGTTTTGTGTTTTATTTTATTAAGATGACACATTGTATCAATTGAGTTTCAAATGTTAAACAACCTTCTATCCTGAGGTAAATACCACATGGTCAAAGGTGTATAATCCCTTACATATGATGTTGGATTTGTTTGGTAGTACTTATGCTGAAGAATCTTGCATTTTATCCCCTGCTTTTTGAAAGTTCGTGTTACACCACTTTGCTTTTATGAAAGACCTACATTGGTACCTAGTTACAAAAAAAAAAAAAAAAAAAAAAAAAAAAAAAACCAACAAAAAAAGCAAAAATAGTGTTCAGCATTTGTTTTGTGGTGACCTCCTAGAGAGGCAGGGCACACCCCAAGCAGAGAGAATGGCGCCACCAGGCTCCTTCCTCGGGAACTACACTTAGCATCTCAGCATCAAACTGCTTTTGCTCTGAAGTGGTCTGTGAACATCTGTGCTTTATCCTGATTTATTTTGTGCATCAGTTAGCAAGATATGTCCTAAGGTATTAGAAAAACCTAGGGATGTTATTTTGAGGGTCTGGGAATGTTCAAAAATGTTTCTATATAAATTAATGGCATTTGCTTATTCATTTTATGCCATTTCAGCTTACAGAAGGTTTCGTAGGAATGTTCTACTTTCTGATAGCAGGGGAAACCTGAATTCATAAGGAGTATTGGCCTTTAGCTTTGAAATTTTTTGTGTATGATATCTTTGTATTATTGTGTGCTCAAGGTAATAGTGGCTTCTTACAATGTGTTGGGAGGTGTTCCCTCCTCTTTTGCTTTTTTTGGAAGGTTTGTGAAGGGTTCATGTCAATTTTTCCAGAAATATTTGGTAGAATTCATTAGTGCAGCCATTCTCTTTGTGGGAAGTTTTATGACTGCTAATTTCATCTCTTGACGTGTTATGTGTCTTCAGATTTTCTATTTATTTTTGATTCAGGTTCAGCAATATATGTTTTTTTCTAGAAATGTGACCATTTTATCTATATTATCTAATTTTTTTGATGTGATTATTTATTGTATTCCCTTATAACTTTTTTTGTAAGGTGGGTATTAATGTTCTCTATTTCATTTCTGATTTTAATAATCTGAATCTCAACTTTTTTTTTCCTTGGTCAGTCTAGCTAGCTAAAGCTTAATTTTATTGATATTTTCAAAGGACCACCTTTGGGTTTTACTAATTTTTTGTTGTTTCTCTATTCTTTGTTTGGTTTATTTTTGTCTAATATTTATCATTATTATTTTCTTTTTGCTTGGTTCGGATATAGTGTTCTATTTTAGTTTCTTTTTTTTTTTAATTTTTTTTAACGTTTTATTTATTTTTGAGACAGAGAGAGACAGAGCATGAACAGGGGAGGGTCAGAGAGAGGGAGACACAGAATCTGAAACAGGCTCCAGGCTCTGAGCTGTCAGCACAGAGCCGGACGCGGGGCTCGAACTCACAGACCTCGAGATCATGACCTGAGCCGAAGTCGGCCGCTTAACCCACTGAGCCACCCAGGCGCCCCTCTATTTTAGTTTCTTAAGGTATGAGAATAGGTTATAAATTGAAATCTTTATTATTTTTTAATATAGGAATTTATAGATACACATTTCCCTCTATGCACGATTTTAGCTGCATCTCTTAAGTTTTTGTATGCTGTATTTATATTTTCCTTCTTAAAATATTTCCTATATTCTCATATGATTTCTTCTTTGATTCATTGGTTAGTTAGGAGTCTTTTGTTTAATTTCCACTATTTGTGGTTTTCTAAACTTTCTCCTGTTACTGACTCTGATTTCATTCCATGTGTATAGAGAACATACTTTGTGTGATCTCAGTCCTTTCAGATTCTTTTAAAGACTTGTTTTATGCCTAACATGTGGTCTTCCATAGGCACTTGAGAATAATGTGTATTCTACTGTTGGGTAGAGTATGTTATAGACGCCTGTTACATCTAGTTAATACATAGTGTTGTTCAAATCTTTTTTTTTTTTTTTTGATCAATCTTTTGTCTAGTGGTGTTTTTAATTTTTTAATTTTTTAATTTTTCAAGAAACAGAGAGCGTGCACAAGTGGGGGAGAGGGGCAGAGGGTAGAGAGAGAAAGAATCTTAAGCAGGCTCCACCCTGAGCATGACCAATGGATGACCCTGGGATTATGTCCTGAGCCCAAATCAAGAGTCGGACACTCAACTGACTGAGCCACACAGGCGCACCCTATTTAATTGTTTTATCTATTTTTTTGTTTGTTTTTTAAATGTTTCTTAGAGAGAGAAAGAGAGAGATATCACGAGTGGGGGAGGGCAGAGAGAGAGGGAAACACAGAATCCCAAGCAAGCTCCAGGTTCTGAGCTATCAGCACAGAGCCAGACGTGGAACTCAAACCCACAAACTGAGATCATGACCCGAGGCAAAGTCGCAGCCTTAACCGACTGAACCACCCAGATGCCCCAGTTGTCTTATCTATTTTTGAAAGTGGGGTTTGAAGTCTCCAACTTTTATTGCTGCAATGTCCATTTCTTCCTTAAACTGTCAGATTTTGCTTTATGAATTTTGGAATTCTGTCGTTTCATGCATATTTGCTTACAATTATTATATCTTCTTGATGGATTGTCCTTTTTATCATTATAAAATGTCCTTCTCTTTAACAATAATTTTTGTCTTAAAGTCTATTATATGTCTATTCATATAGCCACTGTCTTTTAGTTACTATTTGTATGGCATGTCTTTTATTCATCCTTTCATTTTTAACCTATTTGTGCTTTTGAATTTAAGGCATATCTCTTATGGACAGCATATAGTTAGTCATAGTTTTTATTTATTCTGCCTATCTCTGCCTTTTGATTGAATTTGCACTTAATGTAATTAATGATAAAGACTTACATTTGCCATTTGCACTTTGTTTTCCACATATGTCTTATGTATTTTTTGTTCTTCTATTGCTTTTAACTACCTTTTTTTTTTGCCATAAATAGATTTTTTTTAGTTTACCATTTTATTCCCTTGTCATTATTTTATTTTTGAGTTATTTTCTTATATATCATTTTATTTTTATATTTTGCATAATTTTCTTTGTAGTTTCCTGGTGATTAACATCTTAATAATAATCTAGTTCAGATTAATAACAACTTTATTTCAATAACATTCAAAACTGCTTTCAAATAACTCTATTGCCTTCCCCCCTCTAGTGCTATTATATTTATACAAATTTCATCTTTATACATTCTGTTCTCATCAGCATAGATTTTTTTTAATTATTACTTTTTGCAGTTGTCTTTTTAAAGTCAGGTTGAAGAAAAATAAGTTACATAGAAAAAATACATGTATGCTATTATTATCTTTGTCTTTTGACTACTTGATTATGATGTCTCTAGAGGTGAATGTCTTTGATTTTATCACACTTGGAATTTGCTGAGCTTCTTGGATATGTAGCTTAATATTTGTCATCAAGTTTGGGGAGTTTTTAGCCCTTATTTCTTCAAATATTCTTTATGTACCTTCATCTCTCCCCTCTCTTTCTGGAACTCCAATTACATGTTTGGTATGCTCCAAATATAATATAATAGTTTGGTATTCTACAGGTCACCTAGGCTCTGTTTATTTCTCTTCATCTTTCTTCTTTTTTGTTCCACAGACTTGATAATCTCAATTGATCTATCTTGAAATTCATTGATTCATTCTTCTTCCAGCTCAAATCTGCTTTTAGGCGCCTGGATTGTATTTTCATTTGAATTATTTTTTTTAACTCCACAATTTCTATTTGATTTGTTTTTATTTATTTCTCTTTATTGGTATTCTCTAATGGTGAGATATTCTCATACTTTCTGTTTATTCTTTGGACATAATTTTCTTTTGTTCTTAAACATGTTTAAGATACTTAATTTAAAATCTTTGTGTACCAAGTACAGCTTTTGGGTTTCTGTAGGGATAGCTTTGATAGACTGCTTCTTTTCCATTATTAACCAATCTTTCTTGTTTTCTTGCATTTGTTTTGTTGTTGTTGAGAACTGGACATTGTATTTTATTTATTTATCTTTTAAATGTTTATTTCATTGGGGTGCCTGGGTCGCTCAGTCGGTTAAGCATCTGACTTCAGCTTAGGTCATGATCTCACAGCTTGTGGGTTTGAGCCCCACATCGGACTCTATGCTGACAGCTCAGAGCATGAAGCCTGCTTCAGATCCTGTGTCTCCCTCCCTCTCTCTGCCCCTCCCCGCTCATGTTCTGCCTCTCTCTTTCTCTCTCAAGAATACACATTAAAAAAAATTAAAAAAAATAAATGTTTATTTTATTTTTGAAAGAGAGAGAGAGTGTGAGTGGAGGAGGGGCAGAGAGAGAGAGGGGGACAGAAGATCTGAAGTGGACTCTGTGCTAATAGCAGTCTAATGTAGGGCTTGAACTCATGAACCACGAGATCCTTACCTGAGCTGAAGTCATATGCTTATCCATTTGAGCCACTCAGGTGTCCTCAAAACTGGACATTTTAAGTAATACAGTGGGGCAACTCTTGAAAGTAGATCTTGCACTCTCAGGAATTGTTGCTACTGTTGCTGTTTTTGTTGCTACTATTTGTTTATCTAGTGAATTTTCTGAACTAATTCTGGAAGTCTGTATTCTTTTTCATGTATGGCCATTGGAGTCTCTGTTCAAGTTGCCAATGACTCTGTTCAAGTCAGCCAATGATTGAACAGAGATTTCCTTAAGTACTTGGAATTCTTAAGTCTTCTAGCCTTTGCCAAGGATTTTGTCATTTTGGGGGGGCACACATTCAACACTCAGAATGGCAGTTTGCAATTTTGCCTTGACTTTCACTTCCTGTTTATGTGGCACCTAAAAGTCAGCCAGAGTGAGAGTTTAGGATTTTCTCAGATCTTTCTTGAGCATGTGCATAGCCCTACTCATGCATATGCCCTTCTAGACTTTCAGGAATGGTCAGATCTGTTCAAAGCCTTTTATGGACATGTCATTCTTCAATTTTTCCTTCTAAGTTGTTTGGTCAGATTCTTGTTTGTTCCAACTCTTATCATTGTCTCAGGCAGTAGCAATGTTAAACAATTATTGCTGATTGTTTTTGACAAATGTTCCCAGGGAAAAGACTCTTCACACTGAGTAGGCAAGCCCTTTGAATGAGAGTTTCCAGGGAACTATCAGGTCAAATAGTGACAGTTCTCTGAAATTGATACTTTTGGGGAGATCCAAACATGTTCTGTTTCCTCCAGTGGCTGCTAGGCTACCATCTTTCACAGCAACCATGACTGTGAGGCTGTTGCTGCCTTTCAAGGCTATCACAGAGTTGAGAAGATGGTGATGGAACAGGGCAAATTCAAACATCACAAAGCCTGTTGTCTTCATCCAGATTCAGACTTTTTTAAGTACACTCTCTTTGGATTATTGTAAATCTTTGGTTAATTTCCAGAATTCTGAAGAAGTTGATATGCACAATTTTTTTCCAGTATTTTGCTTGCTCTTATGATGAAGCAGCCTTCTGGAGGTCTTTACTCCATCATTCTCACTGATGTCATTCTCTTATTACCTTGTAATAAAATATTTTTGACCTAAAATTATTGTTTAGAAAAATCCTGGCCATGAAGCTTTTAAATTATTTGCAAAAAATTAAATTTTTTGAATAATCATTCCATGCAACTGTATTATTTTTTCTTGCCAAGTTGTACTTTGACTGTTTTCCCTACAGAATGTAGTTTTGCTTTTTCTCTCCAGCATTCTGTGTCCATTTAAGGATGATTAAAAACAACAAGAGGAAGCTATAACATTTGCTTTGTACCAAGCACTAAGACACTTCACAAATACTAACTCATAAGATCCTATGATATAGGTATTATTACTCCTCTTGTAGACATTAAAAAAAACCAACGCACAGGAAGGTTAAATAATGTGTTCAAAGTCACACAGCTAGTAATAGGGAGAGCTGGGACTTGAGCTGAAGCAACCTTACCTTTTAGCTTTTAACCAGGACATTATACCGAAGACAAATTAACTAATCTAAAGTTGACATTTAGATTTTTTTTAATACAGTGCTATTAACTTTTGTTATTTTTAGGGCTGCAACAACTTTGGCTGGACAGAAGGAAACATATACTTATTTGCTTCTTCCATATCACAGACCTATAAAAATGTCCACTGTGGAAAATGTAATGAAGGAGAAACATCAGCCTACTGATGTTATCTAAGATGTGATTGTGTTATGTGATATAGTGTGAGCATACGCCATATACATTTTTTGAAAAACAATAAGAAGTCAAAGTTACAGATACAAACTTTGGCATTTGAATCTTGACTCTATTCCAGTCTTTTCACTTTATAAAGATATGTAGTGCCAGACCCATTCTGAAGCTGTGTGTAAAATTCTACATGCTGCAGTGAGATTAATATTTTTTAAAGAGTGATTTTATAGAAAGTTGGCACCAGAAAATAAGGTTCTGTTTCATTATTTTGACATATAAAAGTTTATTGAGGTCACAACGTATTCTCTTTTGGAAAAAAATCATTAGCACATGGTGAAATACACAATTTATTGGCAAAGTCACAGTAGCACTTTTTCTGTGTAAATTTCTCACAGCCCATCCAAAATGTATTTGAGACGACTTCTAAATACAGCTAACTGATGAATAGATTAACATGAATAAAGTTCTTCATGCCAATCTTTAAGTTTCTAGTTCTCAAATAACATCACTAATCATTTAGCCACATAGGACCTGCTTTATTTTTTAAATTCCTCTATACATGCTTTGCAATCAACACTTCCCTTTCAAAGGTCTTGTTCTACTCTCTTTATTAAAACGCCCTCTATGTGATGGCTCACTGAGGGTTTTCCAACCTCCCAAGCCTTTTCTCTTTAGAAGAGGGTCCACTGTACTTTTTTTTCCATCAATACTAACAACATAATGGAGGTGTTGATGTTTTTCAAACACTAAAATTGAGCAAGTCTTGAAATAACTGATCTACAGTTGATTTTGGCCAACTAGGTAATTTACAGCTTACCTCTCTAGCTTGGTGTTAACTCGCTGTAAACTTCAAAGATCTTTTGGGTAGACAGGCAAACCTGGAAAAATATTTGCACTTATAGGTTAAGTCAAAATTTTTACTCCCAGAGCCCCTCCCTTTGAGGAAACCCAGAAATTTTACCAATGCAAACTTTATTGTATGTAAGGATTATGGTAAGTTATACCTGAAAAGGACTTTTACATCTAGTTCAAGGCCTATTGAAAAATGAGGAAACTGAAGCCCAAGGAGGTGATTCACTTGCCCAAGTTTACACAATTCATTCACACTTGAAATATGGTTGTCCCAAACTAGCTGCCTAGGACACCTTTAGAAGCCTTGGAGGCAATATTCCTCTGCTTTAATCATGCCAGACAAGTAGACATCACCCTTATAACCCAAAGCCTACTGAAATTATTCAAAGCAGCCAATTCCAAAGTGTTCACCCTGTCCTGTTTGCCTTTCTCAAGAAAACTCCAATATGGTCCATGGCCTTAGCTCTCCCCTTGCTCTTGTCTTCTGCCTCCTGATCACCCTGAGGTTTTTCCATGTGGCCCTGTGCAGTGTGCCATGCCTTCTATCTCTAGGACCTGAGAGCTACTCCTCTGTCTCTTCTTGTGGCCACATCCAAATGACCATCTCATAAAAGAATACAAAGTACAGTGTTTTTTAAAGATGGCATTTGCTGGAATCAGTGATTACAAGTCTTCCTTTCCTCATTCATTTCTTCTATCCCCAAGGGTCGAAAAAATAACCTGTTTGTGCTTTCTGGCTGTGGTACCTGGTCGTCACGATAGAATAGAAGTGAGAATGGAGTTTGTCTGTTGGTAGATGGTGAGACTGCTCAACAGCTGGACTGATGGCTTTATGATAACCTGAGTATGAACAAGGGAAGAGGCCCTAGTTACAAGAGAAATGGTGAAGTCCAGTAAGATAACTACAGGGCTATCATCCTTGGCAGTAAATTCCCTCACACCCCTGAAACTCCCTTACACACATGCAGTGCGATTTGTCACTTGGTGCCATTTGAAGGGAAGATGGTGTCTTACTCTTGCTTGTGGCAACTAGAAGAGAACACTGCCATTGAGACACCTCTCCACCAATTTCCATTTTCCCCAAGGCTGCTGATGGGTTTCCTTTAATAGGGAATTAGCTATTATATATAGCTCTTAGCAGGTCAGCAGAATTATTTTTCCGGGGATGGATGGATGGATGGATATCCTTTTGTAGTTTCTAGTAGGAAGAGCTTCTTGCCTGCAGCATAATATGTATGTAGAAGAACGAGTTTGGACCTTGCAGATAGCAGACTTGTTCACATCCAGTTGTGTGAGCTTCATCAATTATTTGATGAATTCCCTCTGAGCCTCTATTCCCTCATCTGCAAAATAGAGAAAACAGTAGTCTATTATGGAGAACTACTATATGGACGAAATTAAATGTTATATGGTTACATGAAATGTTATGTAGAATGTTAATTACGAACATAGCCTGGTACATAATAGGCCATTAATATTAGAATATTCTTTTCCCTCCCCACTGGTCATATAGAGCACAGAGTTCCCTCCCATCCATTGCGAGTGGGGGAGGAGTCAGGACAGAAGGGGGAGGAAGAGAGCAAGAGATTACTCCCTCTAAGGACAACTGGTTCCTATATCTTAAGGACATTGTCAGTCCCTTTTGTATAGCAACCTGTGTGTAAACCAAAAGTACTGAATCTCCTCTATCTTAATATGTACCAATAAGATAAACTTTGGGAAATTAAAAAGTGCAATAGATTATCATATAGGCAACCGTAGTTGTAGGAATTATGGTAAACTTACCACATAAACACTGGGTATAATTAAATCTCTTTCCATAAGTACACTAAAAACTACTCATTTCATATATTTGTGCCCCAGATGCCTCTTTAGATAGGTGTTTATTTTTCAGCATATTTCCCAGTTAGAGAAAAGCAAAGAATTTTCCCACATAGCTAGAGAAGTTGCTTCTTGAAAATCTTGAACTATTTTATTTTAAAAGTACTTACACATTAGTTAAGGTTTTAAATTTATCATCATTTTTAATTTAAAAAAGGCAAAAATAATAAAACAGTAACCAAAAAAATTCTTTCATTGCATAACTGTTTTTTAGATTGTATTCTGTATACTGTATCCTTATGTGTAATCTAAATTTTACACATCCCTAACTGCTATTTACATCCTATTTGTTCATATATGTCATATTAAAAAATTAATCCTTTTCATTGGTATATTTGGTTTTAAGAGTATTTTTCTCAATACTCTTGGAGGGTAAAAGTCTGATTTTTTTTCATAAAAACCATTCATTCCCCAGTTCAGAATTTCTCTGCTATTTTTTGCCTCTAAGTCCTTTCACGTCAGAATCTAAATTCATTTTTACCACAGGAAACCTGTCTAGCTCGTTGTCAGCCAGTGAGAGTGGAAAGGACAGGATTACGGTCTCCAAAACCCTGTGGCCAGCACCGAGACCATGAGCAGCCAGAGACAGTGGCCGGGAAGGAGCCGGCAGGCTGCAGTCACACGGAGGCGCAGAGAGCTCAGTTCGGCCTTGTCCTGGCCTATGACCCGAGAGGTGTCAGTCTCCCCTGGAAATGACATCCCACGACCTGCCATTGGCCATAGCACACTGAGTCAGTTGGATGATCAGAGCTGATGACTAAACCCGGCAGGACCGGGCTTAGCCCAGGCAGGCTTGCTCAAGCTGACGCTGGGGCCGGAGCCGATAAACAATGTGGTACCATAGACGCTTGCTCTGTGCCTTCCTTCTCTGCTAACGTGCCTCTGTCAGAAAAGTGGACCAGACAGGGCGTTGCCCACACTCTGAATCACAAAGACCATATTATAGAGGGTTTAAGAAGATCCCGTGAAGGTAAACTAATTTTTCAAAGCTTTGCAAAATTTAATAGAAGTGAAAGTTTGCTAATTGGTTTTTTGTTGTTGTGTTCTTGGTGGTGGTGGTTGTTTTTAATGCTGAAAATATGAGAATCCTGAAAAAAGAAGCATCTTTGTTTTGAACAAAACAGGTACAGGTTTTCTGAATCCCTTCATTGTCAGTGATTGGTTTTGTTTTCTGTATTCCAGCTGTGAATCGCACTAAAGTAGCAACAGGTCAGTAAAACTTGGTGGCAAACACTAAACATTATTTTGCTCTCATGGCAAAGAGAAAATAGACATGGAGCTACCACCAGACCCCATCACACAATTAATTTTGACCCAAAGCCATTTACCTGAACAATTTTTAAGTTCACTATATTTTATCCATTTTAATATGAGATTTTAAAAATTTGTGTGCTTTTACTCTTATTTATAGTTAAATGTTCTTTAAAAAAGGTTTATTTTATTTTATTTTATTTTATTTTATTATTTTTGAGAGAGAGGGAGAGAGCAAGAGTGGAAGGTGGGCAGAGGGAGAGAGAGAGGATCTGAAGTAGGCTCCATGCACAGTGCAGAGCCAGACATGGGGCTCAATCTCATGACCGTGAGGTCATGACCTGAGCTGAAATCAAGTCGGATGCTTAACCAATTGAGCCACCCAGACACCCCTTAAACAGTCTTTATTAGTAATCAATAAAATAGTCAAGAACAGTACAAGCTTTCACAGTTTTCCAGGTTCAATGAATGTACTTTGAAGCTGGGTCATAAAGGAGATAGATGTGTAAACTTCAGTTGGGCACTTAGTCTATGCAAAGTACCATCTGAACTTTCTGGGGAAATGAAGGTGTAAAATACTTGGTTCCTTCACTTCAGGGGGATACTATCAAGTGTTGAAACAAAGCAATACATAAATAATGCTAATTTAAAGTTGGTTATGGCAAAAGTCACAAAAGACACACCTTGCTGTTATATATGCAAAATGGTATTGGTTTCAAGGGAGACCAGGGAGCTAAGAGATTCTCCTGTGACACTCTGCCTCCACTAGTCTTAGAGTCTCCCAAGATATCAGAAAATACTCAGAATTAATGAGGGTGTCAGAGAGTACATTAATCCACTCCAAAGTGCTTGTCTAACTGGCAGATTCTTGTAAATCTCACTGAACACTAAATAATTGGACTATACATGTTTCCTGACCAATTTTATTGGCCTCTGATAGGCTGGCAAACATAATGGGGGAAAGCTGTTAAAGGGCAGAATGCTTGGAAAATACTGACATAATGACCTTTAAATACTAGAATCAAGCCTGGTATACATACACAATAAATAGAAAACCAAAGAAATTACCTATGTGATTCAGCCTAAAATGACAATTGTGTCTAAATTCTTGGAATACATTAGAGATTTGTGACTCGAATTACTTGGATGATTGGTAAAGTTGTATTAAGCCAGAGGATAATCCATATGTCTTTAATAATAGACTTTGTATTCATTCAACACATAGTTATAGAGTGCCTATTATGTGGTAGTGTGCTAACTTGCAGGGTGCAGGTGGAAAGGAGCCCTGATTTGTAGGCTTTGCTCATTTCTGTGGTGTAAATACTGCTACAGTGATTAATTTCAAGGTATCAACATGAAGTCCTCAAACACAGTTGAGATGAGACACTCAGTAGCACACTGTTATATAGCATTTCCCCCTCAAATACAATAGACTTATATTACCTCAAGAATATTGATAATAAAATGTAGCAAAATAATTAGGAAATAACTTTTCAGTATTTATTACCTTTGCTTTAATATAATTTCCTTCAGTTTTAATACTGGCTATCTAACGATTGGCTAGGAAGATTCCTGGTAATTTAATAACCATTTTCATGAACTAGCACGCCAAGTAGGCTCCACCGTACGTACCACTGCTGTTAGGTGCCAGACAATATGCTGCGTAATGGTGACATACTAGAGAGAGACATATTTCCTGTTCCCATATGGTGTTCACAGTCCAGTGAAGCAGACAGATGAAAGATGAATGGTAATTTACAATAGCAATGGATGTTATAGAAGGGAAATAGCAGGAAGCCTAGCCTTTCATTGAAGGATGAGAATGAGGAAAGGTTAGGAAAGACAATTTTGAGGGAGTGACATTTGAACTGAGGCTTGAAAGATGAGTGAGAGGCAAAGGGCAAGACTGAAAAAAAGGAAAAATGCATTGTAAAGGTAGGAAGAGCTTACCCAATGACCCCCATAGGGGCAGTCTTGACATGGCAACTAGTAGTGAGCAAAGGAGAGAGGGGCAAGATGGCTGAGGTGCTTCAGGGACAGATCATTCAGAACTTCATAGACCATCTTAAAGCTTTTGGTCTTTCTTAAGAAAATGGGCAAGTTTTGAAAGTTTAAATGGAGATAGGGGTTAACAAGTTTATATTTGTGTTTAAGATTATTTGGTCTGTTGCCAGGAGAATGGATTTCAGGGAGGAATAGTGGAAATAGAGACCTTTATTAGAAGGCTGTTGCAGTATTTCAGCCAGGAGGGGATAGTGATTTAGGTTGTTGGCAATGGAGAAAGAGACATGGATGGAAGATTCGTTTTGAGTAAAGAATTGACAAGATCATGATCACCATGATCCATGTTTTTCCTCCTTTTCTTGGGCATATGACTAAATTACACTTTCCAGCTTTCTTTGAAGTTAGCTGGGGACATGTGACTGAGTTCTGGCCAGTGGAGTATATGTTGTTATGCACAACACTTCCATACCAGTCCTATAAAAATCTCCCACAGGCAATCTTCCATTCTTTTACCCCTTCCGCAGTGACCTTGGAGACCACATGCTAAACATGGCAGGCCCACACTGTGGAGGGAACCTTCGATCCTGGAGCCATTGATTCATGGTGAATAGTCATATAAGCAATAAATCAATTTTTATTGTGGTAAGCCACAGAAATCTTCTAACAAGAGAAAATAGAGTGATAAAGAGTTCACGTGTAGAGCCTTAAAGCTCTCCAGTATTTAGAATTAGGGTCTAGTATGACGTGTCCCAAAATAGTCTGAGCAGATAGAGCCAGAAAGGTAGGAGAATGTGGTGTTATAACAGCTAACAGTTGAGAAGTCCAAGATCAAGCTCCCAGAAAAGTAAGTTTCATCCCAATTCTCTTCTCTTGGCCACTATTTCATCGTGTGTTCACATGACCTCTTCTTTGTACATGCTAATGGGGAGAGGGAAAGCTCTCTGGTGTCTGTTCCCATAAGACATTAATCTCATCATAAAGACCCTATCCCCATGATTGCGTGCAACCCTAATTACTTCCCAAAGACCCCATCTCCAGGTACATCACATTAGGGTTAGGGATTCAACTTATGAATTTGGTAGGGAACACAAACATTTAGTCCATAACAACAGCCAAGTACAAAAAGTTCTCCAAAAAAGAAGCCACTTATGCTAAAAGCTAAGAAGTAGACAAGAAAGATGAGGACTGAACTTATCCTTCAGATTGAACAACACAGGGGTTACTAGAAACCTTAGCAAAAGTAACTTTAGTGGAGTTGTGGGAATGGAAGTCAGCTTGGAGTTGACTAGGAAACAAATGTTGTATAAGGATGTGGAGAAGTTTGTGAGAAAAGAGAGAGAGGTAACTAGAGTGGTTGTGGAGGCCATGGAAAATTTTGGTTTTGATTGTTTTTACATGGTGTAGAATGTTGGAATATTCCCACAGTGAGGAGGAAAATATGGAAATGGAAAATATGGGATTCACCCAGGAAATATGCCTAAAATCCAGTGACTATGAGCATTATCTCTGACTGAGCTGAGTAGAATATCTAACCCTAGATAACGCCCAACACTGGAAAAATAAAGAAATTCTTCAAGCATTCTGACAGGGATTGGAAACCCTGGAAAATTGCTAGAGGACATTTTCAAAGAAAACATTTTAGTCATGTTGAACTTTACAAGAAAAGCTGTTGCTGGAAATCATAAGGTACTGGGCAATGGTAAACTTTGCTCTGCTCCCAATTCGCGTGTAATTACAGTACAGGCCACCATCCTGATGAGTCTTAATTAACTCCCTCTTGGATTTTTGGTTTGATTTGGTTTTGGTTTTGGTTTCTTTGGATCAACCTAAAATCCAAATCTTTATCTCTTCTCATCAAAATTGCGCGCTCTCTCTCTCTCTCTCTCTATATATATATATATATATGCCCAATAGTCCAATGAAAGCACTTAAAAAAATCACTTCTATGAGTATCTGTGCTTGTAGGCCATAGGAGTTTATGGGGGAAATTAACTCACAAGAGTTTTTATACCAATAAAAGATAATTTGCTGAAAGCCCACTAGTCTCTCCTCAAAAACAAAGTAACATGTTGTACTATATTCATTTTATATTAGTATATTAGAATCCCTTCTTGCTTATCTTTTTAAATCTGTCAACTACCATGGTATTAAGAGTTGGTAAACCTTGTGTCATTATAACTTCCTTTTGTCCCTCACTATCATAACCTCAATTCAGACTGCCACTAACTCTCACCTGACTAGACACCATGTCCTGAAATTTTTTCTAATGTTTAAAATGTTCTGAAGAGTGTTCACATAACTACAGTGCATAGTAATCTTCACTGTGAGGACCCTACTTTTCTGAATGACTGGAAATCTTTGCCAAACTCTTCCAACAAATCTGCCGGAGGGCATAATCTCTTCAGCCCAATTATTTCCACACTCGTGTTGGGATGTACAGTAGTGGTATATGTCTGCTGTCTATACATTTTAAAAACTGAGCTGAGGAAAGACAGACCTACTGGTGGAAGAGCTCCTGGCTGGAAATCTCAGAGTCACAAGGAATTGCAGCAGCAAAGGCTGGGAATATGACCAACACTGCAAGTCATGTTGAAAAGACCAACATAATTCAATCAAATAATGCTTCCTCTGGAAAATAAGTCTGGATTACTGATGCTTGCTATTGCTAGGGTTGCCACATTTAAGATTGTAAGTTATGAAGCTCTAATTTCAAGAATTGCTATCTTCCATTCTCTGATTCAGACAGTGAGATATATCCCAATGCTCTTTTGCTGTGTAACAAATCACACCAAGACTTAGTGTCTCAAAATGAACCAAAAAACAAACAAACATAGTTTCCTTTTCTGTGGATTGGCTGGGCTGAGCTAAGTGCTTTTTCAGCTCCATGTGTGTGGACTAGGCCACTCATGCAGCTACATGCACTTGGGAGCTCATCTGGGTTGGCATAGCCAATACGACTCAGTAATATGTCTGGGACTTTAGTGCTGGTTACCAAGGGGGATGCTTCGTTTCTCCTCTATATGACCGCTCTCTCTCTCTCTCTCTCTCTCTCTCTCTCTGTGGTTTCTCACTAGTCACTAAGAAACCTAAACTTCTTACAAGGATAATATGCTTCCAAGTAAGAAAAAGTAAAGGTCACTAGGCCTCTTAAGATCTAGGCCCAGAAGTAGCACAGAGTCACTTTCGCTGCATCCATTTGATCAAGACCAGCCCAGAGGCAAGGGGAGAGAAAGGAGTGGCATGCTTGAACAGGGATGAGAAGAAGTTGGTGGCCATCTTTGTAGATCATCTACCACACCTACTATTAGGCCTTATGCTGATAAAACCCCAGTTAATTTTTTTTTCCATGGGGCATGAGTATTTTAGTGCTTGAATAAAAAAAGAGTATGAGACAGAATTCTACCTAAAAATGGATTAGCCATCGTGACTCAATGATTTAACGAGAGATGCTCACCTATCATGAGATTGTCACTGAAGTTCTCTCAGTGCTCATCCATCTGTTAAGTGTATGAAACCTTTTGCTGTGGTGGACCACTGTGTTTTGTAAGCACTTTGAATCAAGTGGATATTTTTTTACAGTAAGTCATCACACCAACAAACATAAATAAGTGTTCCATTATCTTTAAAGAACAGTCAACTGAAAAATTTTGTGAGTCTGTTATTCTAAAGCATTGTGCAAACATGTACTTAGGATTGCTTTTCAGATTTAAGCTCAGATATTTTAGATAATGTCTTTTTTTTCTGCCTACTTTCTTTTTGACTTCAAACAATTGGAAATGTTTTAAAGACAGAGAGTTGTCTTATGTAAGGAAGAATGGACATTATGTCAATATTTCCTGTAGGAAGAAAAACAGATTAGATTAGTTGTCTATGTCATTTTCCCATCATTGGATTTTAAGTTTTGTCCTTTTCCCCCAGTATATCACAAGACTTAGCTGAATCTCTAATAACTGAAGGAAAATGTTTGGGCGTGAGAGCCTCTATCAGTGCTTGGCATTTCAAAACCATCTGAGAATTCTTAGGATGAGTTTTTAGAGATGTAAATAGTAAATACTTCCACAATTAACTTAAAAATATTTTGTGACTGAACAAAAATATTTTGTGTGGGAAGGAAACTAGGGGAGTTGATGAGGCCCCACCTCTTCCCTTCACCATTCAAGAAACATGTAACATTTCAGCTCCTACACATAACAGTGGTTAGTGGTTACAAATTGTTGAAAATCTACTCTGAACTAACAACTGGTCTACCAATGCCTTATGTACATCATCTCATGGTAATTAATGAGCTATTCCTCCACCTTATAGATGAAGAAATTAGGGTTCAGACAGGTTAACTGTCATGCCTAAGTACTGTCTTGCAGGAGTCAGAGCTCCCAGATTTGACTCACATGTCCCTGATTATAAATCCAGAGCTGTTTAAATTGTGGTATACTTTCTTTCAAGCCATAAATGAATTAAATTCATGCTAATAAAATTTCCCCCAAGTATCTCTTATTTCTATTCTCACTCCTCAGTTGTGAGGTAGGCACATAATGAGACCCTCAAACGGAGTCAGGTAGAGAAAACTGGATGATGTACAGGGAAAAACCTACTTCTATCAAGCTTCTGATTTCTGAGATGAATCTTGTGATTATTCCTCAAAATTTTTGTCTTTAGCACTGTGGTTTTGGAGCTGGGGAATGCCCAGGATTTCGGTATTCGATGTGTCATCTCAGCTCTTAACACATCTTTACACAAGAAACTCAGAATGACTGAAGGAATAACAGAAATGTGTAACCTTGAAGCCAAGCAAATAAATTCCTTGAACGTGGGGCTGGGGATTACTGATAAGGATTTTCAGACAATTTTCATATCAAAACACTAAGTCTGCAGAGTCTTCTACCCTCCGAGGCAGTTGCAATTGGTACCAAGGCTTAGTTGAAAGCAGCAAGAGGTTATTTCACTGATCACTAATCATACAGGGTTAGTTTCCTTCTTGTTGAGTTCTTGCAATGTGAAGTAAACTTCTGAGGACCCTGCCTGGGCCACAGATTTAGCTTTACTACAATCCCGCCTATTCAATATTTACAATAATTCCTCCTGCTTAGCCCTCACCATACATACCTAATAACTTTTTTCTCTTTGTGGGTGTTGTGTGTGCTTTGAGTTTTCAGAAAGTTACATAATAATATGGCAGAAGGCCTCTAACAATGTTGCTGACATTGGGACTTGATGATGGTCTTTCTGCCTCTGAGTGTAACTTTTGAAAGCCATTCTGAGGATGTTGCCTGGCAACTCAGTGTGGTAGTAATCATGGTGCTGTGATGACCAAGACCCAAGGCAGATTGGTACTGAGTCAGGTTCAAGGCCAGCCTTCTTTCTCTTTAGTGTCTATATCCCCCAATGGGAGGGAGGGACAGAATGAGAATAAAAAATAAAACATTGAGTACCATGATGACTTCAAGTACGGAGATTATTTACCAAAGAAAGAAAAAACCCATATCTGAAATGATACAAAATTGTTTCTTAAAAATCAAGTGAGACTTCTCTTTCAATCCTAGGATTTGCAAGCACAAATGGTTTGTATTTAATACACATCATATATTTCATATAACCATTGGTCTTGGTTTCATCTAATAACTCAAAGTGTATTTTCCCATGAAAATTTACTAGGTTTCTTTCTATATGCCCCACTGGGAGACTAGCTGACTACTGTAAAACAAGAAGGCGTTCCCAACCAAAAGTTTATATGATGTTGGCAAGAGTGCATTCCACCCTTCAAATTCAAGACCAGTGCTGCTATGAAATCAGGGCTGTCTCTTAAATCTAGATTTACATTACTGAGGGTGGAGGAAGAGACTGTATTTAGCATAACTGGACCAATGGAAATATTGGTTCTTGTCTTTAATCCACTTGGTCATGATGTGCTATTTGTAGCCTTGATCCTGCCCTGGAACCAGAGTCCCCTGATGCTATTACTCTTCCCAGAATTAAGTCTTCTTGCCTTATTAGCCCCAAATCCTGGTAATTTCTTGATGAGTCCTTCCAGTTGCCTTTGCTCCTGGGCCCCAGCGATGCCAGAGTGAGCCCTTCCTGGACAATATATTCAATAAACAAGAGTGTCTGACTTGAGAAGCCAGGGTCCTTATTGAATAAAAGCAAGCCACATTCATTGTTTAATATGTGATGTGCACTTTCCTCTGATGATGATGATGAGAATGTATTATTTTTATGATATGCATTCTAGTTTTTATATAATGTACATTTTCTTTTGATTTTAATCTTACAGAATGCTGTAATTAGTCTCATTTTACAGACGGGGAAGCTCAGAGACCTTACGTGGCATGTTCAGGGTCATACAACTAAATACAATACCTGAACTGAACCTAGCTCTGATGGCAATCCTTGTGTTTTTCTCCCTGAAAAAAGGAATGTAAAAACTGTACTATTTTGTTTTCAGCAGACAGAGATAAACATTTCGAGGAGTATCTCCATATTCACCAAGTGTCAATTTAACTGAAACCTGTAGAATTGCTGAGTACTGAATAGGAGTCTCTTACAGTGGTCATCTAGAATAATTCTCTTAACTGATAACGGAAATAAACTATGTAAGACTTCAGATGTATGGAGCAAGCTGTGTGAATAACTAATTTTAATGCTGGCATAAAAACACTTGCTTATGCTCTCATTCAATGTGTTGAATATCTATGTTTGATTCAATAGTGATCTTTGAAACATTTTTGTATTCTTAGGTAAAAGGTTTAGCTCCACATTATTATAATATATCAAGGTTGGTCACCAAGTGCATAAATACTGAGTGCAGCTGTAGATTTTAATAAAACCAAAAGTTTGAGCTAGCAAATGAAAAATTATATATTATTGGAAACTTGTGCTCAAAGTTGAAACTTGAAGGAAATATTTTAGCACTATCACAATATTACATTGCAATCATTATTTAATTTATCTCCTCGAAATGACTTGAGGGAAGTGCTCGCAAAGCCCTATTTACCTCAGCCAGGAAGTAAGGCAATGGTCAGCAAGTGAATGAAGTCATGGAAAGCCGACAATGCCACTATTGTAAAAGAGCCTCAGAGTATTGTTTGACGTTGACCGAGTGAGGAATAAGTGTTGGGAAGTTTTTATTTCATCTTAACAAAAGGGTAGGGCCGGAGCAATAATATAAAACTAGCCTTTCCTTGAATTCTGTTTTTTCCCCCTTTTAATTGAGCAGTACAACTTAAATGCACCTGGAAGAAAGGAATGTCTTTTAGTGAATTATGAAGATTATGGAAAACAGTTTTGGATTTTAAAAATGTATCTTAAGTAAATAGCATATTTTAAACCTTTCTATAAGTATATACTATATAAATATTCATAAATTCTATGTATCATATATATGTGCATATATATATATATATATATACACACACATATGTATATATAAAATTTATATATTCACCATTAACTTTTTCCAGGAGAAACTTCAAGCACTCCTAAGCAACCTGTGCATTTCAATTGTCACTTTGAACTTTGGAACAAAGGAGAGACTGTAAAACCAGTTTATAAAAAGTATTATGAGATACCACAACTGGCATTTTTACGACCTTATTAAACTACATTCAAGTGGCATAAATTATATGTAATGAAAGTGAAAAGGATCTCTGACCCGATTTTAATATTGGGTGCATGCTTATTAGTTTGAGTTTTTTTCTGAATAGAAACCTCTTTTCAAACTTTAGCAGTTGATATTATGTGGAAGTCATAAATGTCAGATTACATTAAACTATTTTGGTTCATAGAATAGCACAGCCATTAAGTTACTAGAGAGTAATGAGTAGGTCTTCTCACAGAGTAAAGCCAAAGGTGTTAATTTAGATTTGAAACATTCCACCTCATTATAAAAGCCAAATTAATTTGCCATGTGTAGAAGCAACAAAAACCAATATTTGAAATGTGAAAGACCTCCTTTTTGTAGGAGAGTGATAGAAAAGAGCATTACAAAGTTTCTATTTCGGAAGAGTAAGCATACTGGTCCCTCAGAGGTTAATTATTAAGTGTTATGGAGTCTCTTATTAGGAATTTTTATTCAAGAAGTTGAATTGATAGAATTAGTTAAATGTTAAAGATGAAAGGAAGTCTGGGCATTGGATAGTTTGAAATGTATAACTTAAATGTAAATGTAAAGTTGATTTAGTTTATCTCCTCTAGTTTTTATAATTTGTTATAAACAATGTATTTTCATCTGGTTTTAGAGATTTTGTCTAGCCGTTAGTTACAAATTCTGAAAAAGAAAAAAAGAATCACTCCGCTAATTTCAAGGACTATAGAGACAAAGTGTAGAGCTCCCTGCATTTCAAGTGTCCATTTATTAAAACCCAGGCCAAGTGAAGAATACCTGAAAACATAAAGAAACTGGGATACTTTATTTAAAGATGTCAAAACAATAGCCCTTACAAACCTAGACAACATTCTGAACAATGGCAAAGTAATAATAAGAAGAATTAGCTTATCATTTTTAAACGTGAGAAAAACGGAAATGCAAGAGCCAGTTAATGAAGGAAAAAGGCTAGTTTGCTGTAGCCCATCCCAGGGACAGATGAACGTACCGGTGTCTACAAGACCAAGCATACAGAGTGGTCACCTGAAGGGCCATTAAATGAAGTTGTTCTCGTCAGGATAGCAGGTTACTGAGTAAAGACCCCACAAATATTCCTAGCAACTCCTCTGTGTTTATCAATAAAGGCAGCAGGCAATGATATTAGATCCTAAAAGACCTTGGGGAAATGAGGTCATACAGAATCATTTAAATTTAGAGTAAAAAGCAACTTTACTCCCTTTTGTTTCTATTTTGCTCTCTAGCTCAAGAAGTGCTCTATATCCTCACAGCAACCACCCCAAATGACTGATAATTATATTTTATTTTCTAAATTAGGACACAGGTTCAGAGAGGGTTAATCAAAGCTGCCCAAGATCGCTCAGCTAGTTAATGCCCGAGACACGTACAGATGATCTGGCCAATGGCCATCTCAACTCTAGGTGCCTCCAGCAAGAGTATTTCATGATTTGTTAGAGAAACGTGCTTCACTAATGAAAAAGTTTTGTACAAAAAAGTTCTTGTGATTTTTTAAATATCTAGCTTTTGCAGTTTCTAATGGGGCATTCTGGATAAGTAATAGCCATAATTAACATTTATGTGTCATTTTACTGTTTGGCATCTATTTTAATACATATTACCTTAGTTATAACATGTGGGGTTGAGATTTCTCCTTCCACACAGCGACAGTTTTCCAAAAACATCCAGTCATCTCCCTTAACTTTCTCACATATCCTGACTCTTCACTCTTCTCAAAATGAGCTCCAATTTGCCCATCTTTTAAAATATGGTTTCAGCTACATGGATGATAGAAACATTCTGAGGAAAGTAGAAACAAAGGGAGAAGAGCAACAGAACTTATTGATCAGATACAGGAAAGGAGAAAAGGAGGTAGAGGAGTGTGTCAGTTTCCTGTGGTTGCCATGACAGATTACCACAAACAAGGTGGCTTACAACAACAGAAATTTATTCTGGAGACCAGAAATCTAAAATCAGATTGTCATTTTCTTCTAGGGTTTGGTTTCTTCTAGAGGTTCTAAAGGAGAAACAGTCCCATGCCTCTCTCCTAGCTTCTGATGGTTGTAGGTAATCCTTGGTGACCCTTATAGACACCTCACTCCAATCTCTGCCTCCATCTTGACATCACTCTTTCTCTGTGTCTCTCTGGGTCTTTTTTTTTTTGTCTCTTATAAGGACATTCACTGGATTTAAGGACCACCCTAATCTGGTATAATCTCATCTTGATTCTTAACTAATGACATCTGCAATAACCCTATTTCCAAATAAGTCACATTCTGAGGTTCCGGGTATACATGAATTGGGCAGGGGGGTGGGGTGGGGTAGAGAGGGGACACTATTGAAGGTGTTCTGAGCGTTTCTGCTTGTGATAGTTCTCAGGCGTTGGGTGATTTGAAAACATGGATTGCTGTCTTTGGTGGAAATGAACAAATTGACTAAATTAGTGTGTTGGTATCTTGAAGGCAGAAAAAGAGAGATAGGAGATATGTTTCTATGCAGTAAAGTGATTTTTATTAGTAGGGATGGTACAGTCTCAAACAAAGAGGAACTTACTGCATCACATGGCAATTTTCAATGAGGTGCCCGGCATTCCATTGGAAACTCACTAGATACTCAGTCGCAGGGCATGGAGAAGGGCCAAAGTGAAATGGAGGAAGTGTAATAACTGAACATATGGAAACAATGTAGTGATTCTATTAAGAAGTGACAGATAAAGGCCATGGGGACTGCAAATCCATCACCCAGTTTTCAATGATATATAAAGAACAGAGACCCTAAAATAGTCTTCATTTATAAGTGATGTTTTTCCCCTTGTCTAAATTCCCTGAAGACCTTGGCTAACAGTACAGAATGTCAGTGGAAATTGAATGTGTGATCTCAGAAAATTCAGTGAATTTAGGGAATGGAGAAAGGGAAAATTGGTCCTCAGGACACTAATTGAGGAAAGTGTGGGTGTCAAAGAGCTGAACATTTTCTGGACAGATCTTTCCAGGGAGATTGGTTATGAGTTTGGGATGTAGACAGTGAACGAAGGTGCATGTGTTTGGGTTTACTTGTGGATGAAAGAAGAGATGAATTCAGTATATGCCTCTGTCTCGTAAGAAGTAGGTGGTGGGTGGAGAGAAGTGCCAGGAGATACAATAGAAGTGCTAAGAATCATAGTCTAATGGAGGAATGACTTTTATTGCCCTCTGCACTTCCTCATTGTGGAGCTGTCTAGTCTCAAGTGTGGCCTGAACTTCTCTAGACAGGTGGCACTGCTATGAAATGCACAGCATTCAAGTATGAGCTGATGGTGTGAGGTGGAACACAGGCATCAAACTCATCCATTTCCTCTTTAATTTTACTTCATGTTGGTGTTATACAACTAGAGTTCAGTAAAAAGGACATGAAAAATTAGAAAAAAATGTCAAGCTCCTTCTTCATCCTCAAATGGAAAGTTACATACTCTCCTTGGACTCTACCAGAGCTCCCCCATCCTCAGTAGCTGCTGCTTCAGTGACCGTTGCTCAAGCAACGTGACGTGTACAAGAGCAGGCCAAGTATCATACAACAGTAATTGGAGGCTTCAAGATCACTCAAGGCAAAAGCTTTATTTTTTCCAAAGAAGGAAGACAGGGTTGCAACCTTATTATTTCTAGAAATGTGTTCACTCTGTTCTTATGTGCACTAAACACAACCAAGGCTTTGTGATGCTTTTCTTGAAAATATGGAAGTTTGTTTTCTGTGTTTAATAATTTATGTTAAATTGCCCTCCCAAGTCTGGCCCTATTAGAAGCAAGACAAATAGTCTTCTGATTCAGAGTATCTGCCATAGCATAAAAATGTGTTTAGAAATATATTAAAGATACAATTTACTCCCCTGAATGTTGGCAAGAATAAGAGGGTGAAAAATTGTGAACTCAAAGCAAATTGAGTGACTGACTCACAATAGGGAATGAGTCAAGAGCAGGACAGACTTGTGTGTTCCGTTAGTTGCCTGCAAATAGGAAAGTTGTTTCCTATTACATGCTATATGCTTGAAGTTGTCACTCATTGGTCTTGGAGTGGCTCTGCATCTCAAGTATATAAATAAGCACAATGACTATACCTGGTCATTCATTCATTCATTCATGCTGTAATAAAGAGCGAGCCTCTCATATTTGTAAGGATAATGTTAGTTGCCGTGACTGCAGCAAGGAGTAAAGAGAAATAGCACCTACCGTCACAGAGCTTATTCATTTATCCAGTCATTCAACACATTCACTGAGTACCCACAAAGCACCATTTTAGGTGCTTGCGATATGGCAATGAACAAAACAAAGATCCCTGCCATCCTGGACGCTATAGTCCATTGGAGAACAATAAACAGTAGATATGTAATAAGTATGTAAATTTTATAGTATCTTTGAATGTGATTAGAGTTATGAAGAAAGAAAAGTAAATCAGGGGAAAGGGGGTTCTGGAAGAGCGAGGGCCAAGGGAGGAGGCCAGACAGTGTGAATTGCAATTTGGAGTCAGGATAGTTGGGGTAGACTTCATTGGAAAGGCAGATTTGGGCGAACTCTTGGAAGAAATAAGTGAGTTCATCTCATGGGTTCCTGGGCCACAAGGATTCCAGGCACAGGAAGTAGTCAGTGCAAAGACCTGAAGGCAACATACCTGGCATGTTGGAGGAAGAGCAGAGTCCAGCTCGTTACCTTACATGTGACGGAAAAATATGTGCTCTACCTGGAGGCATTTTTGTAAACTTATACCTGTGTCACATTTTTCTTCTCAATTATTTTAGAACTATGCAAGATTAATTTATTTGAAAAGGTTGAACTATTTCTTTGGATAATGTTGAATTAATATGCTACTATAATCTAAAACCACTTTTTCCTGAGTTTTAACATGTGAATTTTCTAATGCATTAGAAGAAATATATTAGAAGAAATATAATGTATACAGGAGTAGATATCAAAACCGCACCTACATAGACTTTATTAATTAACAGATATAACTCTGGTCAGGCATTTTTATCACTCATACACAGCGAACATTTTAGAATTATAGTGATTTCACACAAAGCTGACTTGTGTTAGAATCCAGTCCTCCTTTGGCCACATGTAGAGTTTTAACAATATATCTGATTCTTCAGGGAAAAGAATTTCCTCGTTGGGCATGTTTCACTTCTATTTATAAAATACCCAATTAATGCTAAGGATAGACATTTAAACCTTGAAATTATAGCAAAACAAGCAAACCGTCCAGGAAAGATTAAGGTTTATACTTTCTTTCGAAGTAAGATTGCTTCCCTTTTACCACCAGGGCAACCCAGATCTTGGGCCGCTTTTGCTCTGTGAAGAAATTTCACAAGAATATGATTTCAAGTATCCTCTAAACTCGAGGACAATTTGGTCATTGAGATTTTGCCGTTTTCCTTTAGAATTAAAGGCAGTAGGAACTGAGACATTTGCTTTAATATCACGGCTCAGCAGATGTCTAAATCTTCAGGGAAAAATGAATTCCAAGTGTCTGTCAGCCAGTTTGTCACTCCAGAATGGGAGGTAGTAGAGACATGTCTTTAAAGCAAGGGCTGATGGTTTCCTTTGCACACCTGTGTAGAAGGAGGCTCTTGCATGGCGGTGGCACACTCCCAACATCTGCTCCTTTCGTTGAACTGAGCTGTAAATTGAAATTCCATTGCAATGTTTTTAGAACCAGTTGAAGTAAGGAGACTGTCAGAAATCCTCTTTAAACTCACCCTTATCCAAACAGGAAACTGACCCTTGGCCCCTGGACGTAACAGTACACCAGTGGAAATTTCATTATCCCCGTTTCAGCTGAACTAAGTGAAAATTAATTGTGTAATTATCTGGATGAGCGCATGTGTAAAATTTTACAATGTGCCAGTTAGATTAAGTAACGTGTTAGTGGCATGGTTTAGTGCAGAGTCAAAGCTGTCCTATAAAAATGGAATAAAAAAATCCAACAAAGTTGGAAGGAAAAAAAACATATGTCAGAACAAATGCTTAACATGAGAAAGTAAGTTTAGGCTTAATTCCATAACCTGATGAAAATCTTACCCTACAGACCATAGGTAAATCTGGCAAGGTTGGAAGAAGTGTGTGTATGTATGTGTGTGTGTGTGTGTGTGTGTGTGTGTACGCGTGCGTGTGTGTGTGTATGCGTGCATAGGCACATACAAGGACATTTGTATAAATGAAATCTCCATTTGTTGTCATTTGAAAACGAAGCTAGTATTAAAATGTTTAACCTGCCCACTGTTGTATTTTTTTAATGTAGTTTTTCTTTACCAACCACATTGGAAAATGCAGGCTATATTCAGTAGATGGGATTATTTATCTCAGATGTACTCTGTTCACCTGTTCAATGAACCTCTCTGACGTTCCTTCTGGATTTAATTTTTCGAATGAATCAAGAGATAAATGCAGCATACTGACTTAAGATCATTTCATTAAGATATAAGCAAAGAATGATGGGCTTTAACATTAAATGCCTGGGAAATTTCAATTTGGAGTTTCATTCACTTTGATAAAGATTTTTTAAGGGACGTTTTTTTCCCTGAGATTTTGGCCACCCCCCTAAAAAAATATTGCTTTATGGATACAATTTCCATTTCAAAGTCTCAGGAATATTTAGATAGTAGAATTTCTGGATGAAAGCTACAACTTGGGTAGACGCTCTTTGAAAGTGAGGACCATTTTAAACAACATTTGAGTGATGCATTGAGTTTTTAGCAATCCTGAATGTCAGATTTCACAATGTCAATGCCATCTTGGCACATCCAGATACTAATTTATGTATCTTTCCAATAAAATAGTTCTTCTGTTTTTCACATTTCTTGTACTACACATTGTCTCCATAAAGCTATATTTATGGTAAAAGTCTGCTGAGAGCTTTCTTCCACCACTCCCCTTAAAAATGAAAGTTCCAGTAGACAAAAATAGTAACATTTTCAAAAAAAAGTACTCAAAATGTATTTCAACTTTTTTTTAACTTGGCTTAATATAATGCCATTAGATGTTTGTACTTTGGGTTACTAGTGCTTTAAGAGATTGTTAGTACTTTAAGAAAGCTGTAACGAATATGTATACATTTAGTGGAAAACATTATAATATATATAAACATGATTAAAAGAAAGAAAGCACCAATGTGATTTATAGAACAGGGCAGTCAAAGGGCATTAAAAAATAATCAAGACCATTCAAAGGGAAAGCAAAACTTCATATCAGGGAACATTAGCCTTAAAATGAAAATGAGACTCTGGCACTAAACCTACATCTTACCATAGATTAATTATCAGGAAGGCTTTGGAACAGATCTCTTTACTTTGAATAAGACATAGTGCCCTCTTCACCAGTTTTAAAGCATCAGGAGTTGGTGGGGAGGTGTGGTTGTCTATCGAACTTTGGAGAACAAAATGGCAACCAGAGTTGGCCTTGCAGGTCCTGTGATCCCAGAACACAGAGTGGTACTTGTGTTTGGGAGTGTCCTGATCCAGTGACCTGTCAGGCACGCTGTGCCCCTTCACAGAAGTCACAGTGTTTGCAGCCTAACTTGGGATTACTTTGTGCCTTTCAGGAAACAGTAAAAATCAAGAACACCTAGTCAGACCGTATGGATATTATATTATATATATAATATTATATATGTGTATGCATATATATATATATATATATATATATAACATATATAATTTTGCAGTTGTAACTATCCTGACCTTTAGATGAATTAAATTTAAAAAAATATTTTAATCCAGATTTAAACTTATAACTATATTTGATATGAACATTTGATAAAATTTAATGTTTTAATAATTTCCTTCTCTTTGAATAATGGAGGAGCTTAGAATATAGGTCCTAGCACTGAACGGTTTATATTTAAAAACTGTATTTTATTCTTATTGATTCCAGTTAAGACCATTGTATTACCATAGAATTTCAGGATTGGGAAAAACATGAAAACCTTCCTTGTAAATTCTACAGGTAAAAAAAGCAAGCCCTAAAGAATACTTCCTCTCTTATTCCAGGGCTATTTTAACTAAACATGGGGAGTTGTCCCTGCCCCAAATAGGTTGATAAATAAATATGTGACCCTGTAGAAAGTCAGATGGTAGGTTTAACAGAGAAGGAGAGGAACATAGGATTTAAAGTCAAGACAACCTAGGTTTTAATCCTGCTTCCCAGTTTTGCTTTCTGTGTGACTTTGAGTTGTAACTTGACCTCTCAGTGGCATCTACTTCATGAGTTAGTTGTGAGCATCAGAATAAACAATGGATTAACTCAATGGATTAACTCAATGGAGCCGCCCACCACATGATGGAGAACCAACAAAATTCAAATCTTTGAGCAAATTTTCAAAGTCAAGAAAACAATTTATTGAATTTATGGTCAAAAGCATATGAAAAAATCTTTAAGAGCAATCAGGAAGGAAATCAGGTTAGCAGAAATTTCCTTTCTAATAAGATTTATAATATATATCTCCTATAGAAAACATTTATTTAGTGTGCAACTAAATTTTCATTTGGGCATTTGGAGAAAAGAGTTGAAGAGGAGAAGGGGATAACTCAGGAGGAAAAAACTCAGGAGGAAACTCAGGAGGAACTCAGGAGGAAAAACAATATATATATATATATATATATATATATGTTAACTTTATTATGATTTATTATTTGTACCTCCATTGCTTCCCAAATGCATTCAGTGTGACAGTTATTATATTTTTATTTCCCATTTTGGAAATATTTATAACATTTTTAATTTCACAAGTGGTAGAAAGTCTTGGATTCTGGTTTTGCCAAATGTTGACATACTTTGCAATACCAGATACCCCTGCAGAATTTCAGAGAAACAAAGCTAAGCACCTGGTGCCAGGATACTTTTTATATAGAACCAAGTCCATGCATGTGAGACACTGAACACTAGAGCTCCCTACTCTTGGAGGGTGGGGGGAGGGGCTCTACTTTCTCTCACTTCAGTAATAAAAGCAAGGTGACAGATTTTTTTCTTTTTTCTCATTGCTTATGGAATTTATGAAATATTTTATTGCAAAGTTGAGCCAGAATAACTCAAGGTAAGAGCTTAAGAGATGGAATAATAGAGTTTTTGAAACTGACTCAAGGTTTAAAGTCAGCATTCAGTTTTCTTTAATCCATAAATAAGGTACTACTCCCTACGCTAGGTCATGCATTCATGCATCATCAGTTCTAGAACGTCAGAAGTACAGCAGAGATAAAACCCAACCCTTTCATTTATGGAGATTCCATTCTAGTGGAGAGACACAGACAATAAATAAACAAATACAATTCTGGGTGTCGTGTACTATGAAGAAAAATTAAGCAGAGTGAAGGTGATAGAGGCAGGGAGAGTACAATGTTATAAAGAGTGGTCAGGCAAGCACTTTCTTATAAGCTACCAAATGGATAACTTCAACCTTATTCTCACAGTCCACACCTCAAAAACTTCTAGTATGAACTCTTCAGGGTGTACTAGAAAATGTACTTACTTTGTTAGTTTTTAATTGTGATTATAATTTCTACTGAGGAAATACCTTTGTCGTTTCTTTCTACATCAGTCGGTAAGCCTAAGAAATGTGAAAGATACTACCTATATTTTACTCAAAAGTGGAATCCTGTGAAACGATCCAAAACAGGAAGGAGCAGAGGGGGCAGATATTCCTTTGAAAAAAATAGGGACTGGGGGATGTAAAATAATACAGTTACCAAAGCTAAAAATAAACGACAGAGTATCTGATCTTAGAAAACATAACATATTTTCCTGGAGAACAGAAATCTAAGACAGCAAAGGGAATTCTTTCCCTTACTGTCCCACTTTTATCCCAAAGATCTGAGGGAGCCAAATGAAAATTTCCTGGCATCCTGGGGCAATAAAATAATCTTGGTCTTCTTGTGAAACCACATTAGTATGGAGAAGGAACAGAGGCCCTTTGAGCACTCCTAAGTGCTGTGTAAGCTGCATTTTTCCCCAGGAACTCAAAGCTTTGTTTATTTGCAGAGAGTTGTGCTACTAATGCATGGAGGCCTGAATGGCCCAGGTGACATGCTCACATTTAAACACTTATCAAAAAGAAGCTCTCGATTAAATGTGTGTTCAAGAGCCCAGAGAGATGTATCAATGCTTACTATTGGTGAGATCTTGGTGAGAAAGCAAATGGCGTTTCTTTAGGGAAGGTAAACTCAAGATAAAGTATCCTCTGGAAGATATAGCTTAATGGAGCCCCAAATGATCAAAGCCAATACTTCCTTTCACCTTTACCAGCTTCGAGCACTTAGGGCAAGTGACTTGCCCATTAAAAAGGATGCTAATTTTTTTTAAGTGACTGTACTTATGAGTGTGTGTGTGTGTGTGTGTGTGTGTGTGTGTGTATGAGAGAGAGAGAGAGAGAGAGAGAGAGAGAGGCAGGGAGGGAAGCAGGGAGGGAGATAGGGTTCTTTGACCAATAATAAAACTTTGTGGGAGGGAGAAGGGTTTCTTTTATTTTAAAGCTGCCGCAGAGAGACACACTATTTATATTCCAAATGGTATAACATCAAGTCCTCAGCTGCAGGAAGTATGTGGATTACTTACCTCCTCAGAAATATAGATATAAATACATACAGTCACTGGTGTTATTTAGAATCTGGTCTCTATTGCTTAGGCCCTGAGTTTCCCACCCCATTCCTTCTTAGCCATAGTGTTTGAATTGAAGGTTTAACTAATGTTGTGCTGATAAATTTAGTGCCTGTAAAAAAAGCTAAATTGAATCCCTATTTATAAAAAGAAGCTTGTGTTCTCTCCTTGCATCCTGCTACTCAAAATCATCTATAAAGATATTAGGACACCACATTATCTCATTGGGCCACTGGAGGTACTGGCTGTTGGAAGGGGGTGTAGATACAGTTCCCAAGTCAACTCACTTGTTTATGATTAAACTGAATTTAAATACTATCTCTTCCTGCCTATCACCTTTTTCTCTGATCACCCTGCTCACGACTTCCCTGTAACATCTTACACGTGGTGGCTTTCCTTTTTTTCAGAATATCTGAAGGTGCTGCATATTCCAAGAAGGAGGGCCATGGGAATGCCTACCAGATACCTTAGATTTTCTACCATAGTTGTGGTTTCAAACATTTCCCCTGTCTCAGACCTGTGTCCCAACCTTGGTTTAGAAAATCTAGCACCACAGTACTATGCTGCTAACCTTAATTTCCCCCACTGACTTCAGACTCTCCTAACTTTGTTGTGTTCTGACCTCACCACACAGCCAATAGACATCTTCAAGGGTGACTTTAGTTCCACATGAGTTCTTGGATCTTCACTGTCCAGAGCCAGCTTTCTCATTTATTAGCTGGTTTATCAGTAACGCTTCTTGAGCTCTACCTATCACTTTTACATTTTCATTTCCTTTATCTGCTAATTACTCTTACTGAAATCCTTCCAGTAATAACATTCGAGTTTGGAAACAATTCACTATTGAGATCCCCAACTCTTCTAGAAAGAAAAGAACATGTATAGTTAGAGGTTAGAAGCAGGCTTTCTTGCTCATTACGTATGGTGTCTGCCCACTTGCAACACATTCCCAAAGGATACTGAAAATTCTCAGAGGAATCTCTGTTCCATCCTTGGCCTACTCTCCTCATTCTCCAAGTGTTTCCTAGGGAATTTGATTCCACCCTCCTGCTTGGTTTTCTGTTTAACTTTTCTTTTTAATGGCAGTTAAAAAAAAAAACAAAAACAAGACATAACATTAAATTTGCCATCTTAACCATTTGTAACTGTATAATTCAGTACTATTATGTAAATTTACATTGTTGTGCAGCATATCTCTAGAACTGTTGCATCTTGCAACACTGAATCTCTATTTCCACTAAACACTAATTTCCCCTTCTCCTAGCCCTCAGTTACCATATTTCTACTTTCTGTTTGTTTGATTTTGACAACTTTAGGTACTTCATATGAATGGAATCATATAGTGTTTCTCCTTTTATGACTAGTTCATTGATGTTGTAGCATATAGCAAAATATTCTTCTTTCTTTTTTTTTACTTTCTTCTTTCTTAAGGCTTCACAATACTCTATTATGTGCGTATACCACATTTTCTTTATCCAGCCATCTGCAAATGGACATTTGGTTTGCTTCCTCCTTTTGCCACTGTGAGTAGTACTATAATGAATATAGTGTGCAAATATCTCTATGAGTTCCTGCTTTGTGTTCTTTTGGATACGCACCCAAAAGTAAAATTGCCTGATCATTTTTTTAATTAAAAAAAAATTAAAAATTTGAGGAATCTTAATACTGTTTTCCATAATAATTGCACCATTTTGTGTCCCTACCAACAGTGCACAAGTGTTCCAACTTCTCTGCATCTTCTCCAGTACTTGGTGTTTTCTGTTCTTTTGATGGTGGTCATTGTGATGGGTATGAGGTGATATCTGGTTCTGGTTTTGATTTGAATTTTCCTAATTATTAGTGATATTGAATACCTTTGGATGTAATTGTTGGTCATTTGTATATTTCCTTTGGAGACATGTCTATTCAAGTCTTGTTCCTATTTTTTACATTGGGTTATTTGTTTTTTTCATTGCTGAGTTGTAGAAGTCCCTTATATATTCTGGATATTAATTCCTTTACAAATATGGGATTTGCCAATATTTTCTCCCATTCCAGAGACTGCCTTTTTAGTATGTTCATTGTTTCCTTTGGCATGCGGAAATTTTTATGTTTGGTACAGTCCCGTTTGTCTATTTCTCATTTTGTTGCCTGTGCTTTTGGTGTCATATGCACGATGTCAGTGCCAACTCCAGTATTATGAAGATTTTTCTCTATGTTTTCTTCTGGGAGTTTAATAGTTGTAGGCATAAATTTAGATCTTTAATCCATTCGAGTTAATTCTTGTGTATGGTGTAAAACAGAAGTTCAGCTTCATTCTTTTAGTGCATGTGGATGTCCAGTTTTCCCAGCAACATTTATTGAAGAGACTGTCTATTCCCTTTTGTGTGGTCTTGGCACCCTTATCCAAAATCATTTGACTATATATGCTAACATTTATTTCTGGGCTCTATTCTGTTCCATTGGTCTGTAAATCTATCTTTATGCCAGTACCATACCGTCTTCATTACTATTGTTTTGCACTGTTTTGAAATCAGAGGGTGAGAGACTTCCAACACTGTTCTTTTTTGGTCAAGATTATTTTGGCTATTCAGGGACCTTTGAGATTCCATGTGAATTTAGGACTTTTTTTTTTCCATTTATGCAAAAAATGGTGTTAGGATTTTGCTAGGGTTTGCCCTGAATCGGTAGATCATTTTGGGTAGTATGGACATTTTAATAACATTAATGCTTTCAACCCACAAATATGGTATGCTTTTCCATTTATATATTCTTTTATTTCTTTTACCTAGCAATGTTTTATCATTTTCAGTGTATAAGTCTTTTCTGCTTTTTTAAGTTTATTCCTAAGTGTTTTATCATTTTTGATGCTATAGTGAATGGGATCATTTTCTTAATTTCCTTTTCACAATGGTTGTTGTTAGTGTATAAAAACATACTTTATTGTTGATTTTGTATCTTGCAACTTTGCTGAATTTTCCAATTATTTCTAACAGCTTTTTGGTGGAATCTTTACGGTTTTCTGTATGTAAGATAATGTCATCTGTGAACAGAGATCATTTCATTTCTCCTTTTTCAATTTATATGCTGTGTATTTCCTTTTCCTGTCTAATTGCTCTGGCTAGAACTTCCAGTACTATGTTGAATAGTAGTGGTAAAGGTGGGCATCCTTGCCTTATTTCTGGTCTTAGAGGAAAAGCTTTAAATATCTCCTCATTGAGTATGATTGTTGTGGGCTTTTCATGTGTGGCTTTTATTATGTTGAGGTAGTTTCCTTCTATTCTTAGTTTGTTGACTGTTTATCATGAAAGGGTGTTGAATTTTGTCAAATGTCTTTTCTGCATCGATTGAGATGATTATGTGGTTTTTGTCCTTCATTTTTTTAATGTGGTGTATTACATTGATTGATTTTCACGTTGAATTATCCTTGTATCCCAGGTATAAATTCCATTTGGTCATGCTATATGATGCTTTTAATGTGCCATTGAGTTTTGTTTAATACTATTTTGTTTAGGATTTTTTATCAGTATTCATTGGCGATATCGGTGTTTGTAGTTTTCTTGTTTTGTCTTCATCTGTTTTTGGCATCAGGGTAATGCTAGCCACATAGAAAGAGTTTAGGAGTGTTCCCTTCTTTTTGATTCTTTGGAAAAGACTGAGAAAGATTGGTATTAATTCTTTAAATGTTTGGTAGAATTCCCCAGTGAAGCCATCTGGTCCTGGACTTTTATTTGTTGGGAGGTTTTCTTTTATTGCTTCAGTATCCTCACTTGTTATAGGTCTGTTCAGATGTTTTATTTCTTCATGATTCAGTCTTAGTAGATTGTATGTTTCTAGGAATTTATTAACTCTAAGTTATCCAATTTGTCGCCATATAATTATTCTTAGCATTCTTTTATAATCCTCTTTATTCTGTGATATCAGTTGTAATATCTCCTCTTTTATTCCTAATTTTAGCTATCTGAGTCTTTCTTTTTTTCTCAGTCTATGTAAGAATTTATCAGGTTTTGCTGATCTCTCCAAAAAGCCAACTCTTGGTTTTATTGATTTTTTCTATTGTTTTTCCATCCTCTCATTTATCTCTGCCCTAATCTTCATTATTTCCTTCCTTCTGCTGACTTCATCTTCATGTTTTTAATATTTATATGCCAATATTTTAAAATATTTACACCTCCAGATGAGCCCTTTCTCTGGAACTCCAGATGAACATATCAGCCAATTACTGGATGTCTTCATATGAATTTCCAATACCAAAATACCTAAACCTGAACTCAGTCTCATTACCTTTAAAACTTGTTCCTTTCCTAAAACAAAAGTGGTAAGAACTTTTATTGTACTTTCTATGTACCAGCAACAATTCTAAGTACTTTACATCCATCTACTTATTTGAACCTCAAAACAATTTAAGAGGTAATATTCTTAATAAAATTCCCATTTTATAGATGAAGAAACTGAGGCACAGACAGATTAGGTCATCTGCTCAAGGGTTACATAGCAGTGGCAAAGCTGAGATTTAAACTCAGGCTACATGGCCCCAGAAGCAATGCTATCAACCACAGTGCTTTATCATTCTCACACCAGTTTCCCAGCCACCAAGGTTGTGCACCCAGAGACCAGCTTCATCACCTCTTTTCTTCATCTCTACATCTAAGCAATTTTGTATTCCACAAATCCATCCCCTCCTCTTAGATCCAGTATTCCATTTTTGCAAATATACTCAGAATTCTTCAATAACTCCCCAACATGGAGAGAATAAAGTCACACAATTTCTTCATATGATCTGACCCTGCCCTACTCCTCCAGCTTCACCTCTTTCTATTCCTCGCCTGGCAGGATGCTCTAGCAACACTCAACTGCTTTCCATTTTCTTTGGACACAACATTATACTTGTCTTGCAGATTTTCCCACGGTGTCTTCTTGGTTGAAATGCTCTCCCCATTTCCACCTGTCCACCTCCCAATTCCTGCTCATTCCATGTTTAGCTTAGTGTTCCCTTTCCAATAAGCCTTCCATAATATCTCTGCCACCATTGCTGTCCCCTCAAGTTGACTGGGTGGTTCAGCCGTCCTTCATGCTTTCATAACAACTGGAAAACAGCATGTTTCCATCATTGACTTCTTCTATTTCACTATTCATTCTGTTCATTTCTCTGACTCTCCCACCAGAACCGTTTGCTCCTTGAGGGCTGTCACAGCACTCAATCAATCATAGATTCTCTAGTGTTTAGTTTGGTGACTGAAAAAAAAGCAGTATAAATTTAATGAATTTTTCATATGTGAATAGACATGAAGAGAAACTGAAAATGAAGTGCCACATGGCATTTATGAATAGACCAAACATGCATATCCATAGGGAAAAGAATGGCTAAAGTCTTGCATGGATTATTTAGGCAGTATTTAATAAACACCTGCTTTGTACCCAGCCCTCGTCACATGACAGACAGTTGAAATATTTGAATGGAGAATGAGATCATTCCAAATTAAACCAAATATGTCAGTTCATCACAAGAGGGTTACTCTCCGGACATCAGCCATCCCCTTAGGAAGTGCCATAATTTCTCTTGAGTCTCTAGAGTTTCAGGTAATATCAGAAAGAAGAGCCACTGTGTCCTTGCCTCCACCTTCAAGGCAAATGTGAAACTCAGAGGGCTGCTCACCCTGGTTTTCTTCTGGAGTCTCTCCTTGGCAGGCATGCTCTGGACTGGATTTTCTTGAAGCTGAAGTGGGAGAATATCAGATACAAAGATGGCTTTGGGACAAAAATAAACAAAGGAGGCCAAAGCTGAATTAGATTATTTACCATGCTAATGACATATTCTAGATCATAGGGTAGTAGCTTAGCTCACCAGAGAGCCATTTTGAGGTGTGACTAATAGCATAACTCTTAGTACTTAGTACTTCTTAGAGCTATTTGTATGTAATAAAATAAGTCATCCATTTAGCATCTCTTGAGAATCCACATATGCCAGGTACTATGCAACTTTCTGGAGATAAAAAGATAAATAAGAAATAGGTTTGGCACTTAAGACACTTATAATTTAGTGAGTGAGACAGAGAAGAAAATACATAATTACAGTAAGTCATGATGAGGGTGGGTGAGTTACAAGAAACACAAGGTTTTGTGAGAGCACGTGTGGATTAAGGGAGTGGTGAGGAGAAGCAAATATTCTCCACCCCCCCCCCCACCTTCTGCCTCATAAGACTTATTCTCTGTAAGACAAGATTGGGAGTGATTAGATTGAGAACTGACAATGCCCCTTTCCACAAATTGGTCAGTCACAGAAGCAGAGTTTGTGTGAAGCTGGAGTATGGAGGATGCAGCATGAATGATCTTGGTGTTAGAAAGTGCCAGAGGAACACTATGAATTTCCACCATTTGTGAATAGCATAGAAAATTGCAGGGATTTAATTTGCTTTTTCAGAAGTCCCAAAAGGGCTACCTGCTGAGTCAAAGGGGACTCCAGAAGCCAGGTAGGTGGAATAGACCTCCCCCTGCTTCATGAAGGCTAATAAAATTAGAAGAAGCAGTCTCACGAAGGACATCCCAGAAGACAGAGGAGGCAAGGCTCCCTTTCTGTTCTCCAAAGGACAACAGATGTGCCCTACAAGAGACCGGCACTGGGTGTGCAACCCAGAGAGACTAAGAGAGTGGAAAGGCTAATGTCTGAGGTAAAAAAAAAATGTGGACAAGGCCTCAGAGTCTAGAGTTGAAGTCAAATCATAAACAGGCATGGCCAGAGCAGGCTTCTGAGTCAATAACTATAAAGACTATGCATATTATGTATCTGTCATGTGCCAGGAAATGATGGTGCAAAGGAGATCTTTAGTCCACTCCAACCTCACCCCAAACATATAGGTAAAAATAGTGGCATTGCTCTGCTAACACAACTTCACGGCAAATCCTTTAAAGCTATTGTCCCTCTTCCAATGAGATGGTGACTCAAGAGTCCCTCCTATATGTAGAGTAACCATATGTCCTTTAGCATGGGCAATCTTGGTTTACACCTGTCTTCCAGAAAAATTATTAATAGCACCCTCTTTAATTCTCAAAAGTTATTATTTGGACTATGTGAAGATTCTGGAACCCTAACTGTGTCAGAAATTGGGTTCAACACATTGCTTTCATCACATAATTTAATCCTTACTGTTATCATCTCATTTTTATAGACAAGGAATTGAGGCTTAGAAAGTTGAAGGAGGTTTCCCCAAGTCCCTCTATCATTAAATAGAAATAATGACAATTGAACTCAGCCTATCTGAAGCCAAAATGTGGCTACAGTTTACCTGTGTTCCTACAGTGAAACACTGTGCCCTGGGGAAGAACATGAAAAGCTATGTCCAGGGTGAAACTAATTGAAGAAGTACATGAGGATTTATGTAAAATCACTATGTATTTACCATGTTCCAAGTAACCATGCTCTAACTTACTTTAGTTGGGTTTCAAAGGATGACTAGTTTGACAGTAAAAGGAAGCTAGTGTGGGGAATTGTATTTCAAGAAGAGGAAACAGAGATGAGAAAGAACATGGCCTAATAAAGAACTTCTGGATGTTTAGTAAAATGAGAATAGAAGGTTCAGGTTTTCAGAATAAGCAGAGAACAACCATTAAACTGGAGGCACTAAACAGTTCATGACAGCCAAAACTTAAGCTGTAACAGTGGAGAATAAGAGGAGAGGTGTGGTTTGAGAGATGTTTAGTAGACACAATGGATAGACCCCAGTGCCTGAGTGGAGGGGTAAGAGTGAAGCAAATGGAGAGGGCAAGAATGATACTCAGTCCTATCTGTGCTTTCCAAACAACCCAGAACAGCCAACTGAATCAGCATTTCTAGTGAGAAACCTTGTAATCTGATTAGCAACTGGTGCAAGTGATATTTATCATCTGGAAAGTTGTGGGAACACTGGATAGTGGATAATGGTACCATTAATAATATATTTTGGAAATAATAAATTTGATCCATGGAAATGTTTAACACATAACTGGGTATCTGGAACTAAGGAGAGGGGCATGCTGGAAATTTAAATTTTTAATTTAGGAAATTATCCAAGAGTAAGTAAGAATGAGTAAAATCACTGGGACCCGATACTGTGATAAAAGGGAGAAATCAAGAACAAAACCTCAAATAATGGTGACATTTAAAGAGCAGATGTAGGAAAAGGAAACAATTAGAGAAAGAGATGTTTTGAACGTCATAAAAGAACCAAGAAGGGGTGATATTGGAAGCCAATGAAATATGTTTTTAATGAACAGTGAGTGGTCAGCAGTGTCAAATGCCACAAAGGAAAAGAATTTGAATTTTCCCTTGAAATTGGCAATTAGGAAACCTTTACCCAGGTATGTAGATTACAATGAGATGGAAGGTAAAGGGGAGTGAGAAGGTGCAGAAAACCTGCATTAGCTACACTTTCTAAAATATTGGTGGAGAAGGAAAGGACTGGAGAGAGAAAAGAAAATACCTTCACAGGGATTTGGGATTGAGGGAGAGCTTTTCTTTTTATTTTTTATTTATTTATTTTTTTTTAATTTTTTTTAACGTTTATTTATTTTTGAGACAGAGAGAGAGACAGAGCATGAACGGGGGAGGGGCAGAGAGAGAGGGAGACACAGAATCAGAAGCAGGCTCCAGGCTCTGAGCCATCAGCCCAGTCCCCGACGCGGGGCTCGAACTCACGGACTGCGAGATCATGACCTGAGCTGAAGTCGGACGCTCAACTGACTGAGCCACCCAGTCACTCCGAGAGCTTTTCTTTTTAAAAAGGCTGGTCAGCAATTGTCAAGGAAGCAAGAGATGAAGACACAGGCAGAAGAGAAAGAACAGAAGAAGACCTTGGCTTGACACCCACACACCCAGTAGATGTTATTTTATACTAAAGGATACATCATCATGTCTTTAGCCCAAAGGAAAGGAATCATGAGGAATGAGAAGATTAACATGTAAGAAAGAGAAGATAATAGGCAAATGGCTATGAGGAGGTAGATGGGATATACCAAGCTATAGATAGATTTTTAAGAATTAGAATGCATTGTTCTCTAAGAAAGGAATGAAGAAAGAAGAAAGAAGTTAAGATGATCTTTTTGATGGAGAAAGAATTCAAATGTAATATATGCCAGGTGGCCTGGTTTCCATTAAGAGAGAGGTAGGGATTGGATCATGAGCCTATGTTGGCAGCTCCAGTGAGGAACCTTCAGAAGACTATGGCAAATTGACACTTTTTTTTTTTTAACTTTCAGAGAGAGAGAAAGCAGGAACAGGGGAGGGGGCAGAGGCAGAAAGAGAGAGAATCTTAAGCAGACTCCGTGCTCAGCATGGAGCCCAGTGCAGGACTCAATCCCATAACCCTGGGATCATGTCCTGTGCTGAAATCAAGAGTCAGACACTCAACCTACTGAGCCACCCAGGTGCCCCCAAATTGACACTTTGAACCCCTTGGCTCAAAATCCTTGCCTTGCTGTGTCCACCCAACTTATATTACGATCCTTACCCAACCATAACCAAGTTCCACTTCCCATACTAAACCAGACTTCAAAATGTCTATAAAAATCTCAGCTTTGCCCTTATACTTCTGAGATGCTAGTGAGACTGTTGAGGTAGTGCTATCAGTAAGCTCAGCTTTCCTTTATCTACAGATTGTTCTGTCAATATTCTGGAAAGCCGGCATTCAGGAGTTATTCCTTTCAAAAAAAATGCAAATTGGTATAGCCACTCTGGAAAACAGTGTGGAGGTTCCTCAAAAAATTAAAAATAGAACTACCCAATGACCCCGCAATAGCACTACTAGGAATTTATCCAAGGGATACAGGAGTGCTGATTCATAGGGGCACATGTACCCTAATGTTTATAGCAGTACTTTCAACAATAGCCAAATTATGGAAAGAGCCTAAATGTCCATCAACTGATGAATGGATAAAGAAGATGTGGTTTATATATACAATGGAATACTACTTGACAATGAGAAAGAATGAAATCATGCCATTTGCAGCATTGTGGATGGAACTGGAAGGTATTATGCTGACTGAAATAAGTCAGTCAGAGAAGGACAGATATCATATGTTTTCACCCATATGTGGATCTTGAGAAACTTAACAAAAGACCGTGGGGAAGGAAGAGGGAAAAACAGTTACAAACAAAGAGGGAGGAGGCAAACCATAAGAGACTCTTAAATACAGAGAACAAACTGAGGGTGGATGGGGGTTGTGGGGGAGAGGGGAAAATGGGTGATGGGCACTGAGGCAAGCACTTGTTGGGATGAGCACTGGGTGTTGTATGTAAGCGATGAACCACAGGAATCTACCCCAAAAATCAAGAGCACACTTTACACACTGTATGTTAGCCAATTTGATGATAACT
The DNA here is from genome assembly GCF_018350195.1 of Panthera tigris. Classification (NCBI taxonomy): domain Eukaryota; kingdom Metazoa; phylum Chordata; class Mammalia; order Carnivora; family Felidae; genus Panthera; species Panthera tigris. Next base: position 75,459,161 of record NC_056664.1, on the reverse strand, counting down.
TATATTTAACAAAAAAAAGAAGGTAATTAGAACTTTTCTTGGTAAATAGGAGCCAACCATTCACGTGATAACAGAGTTCTAAAAACGGATTTTTCAGAAATGTAAACACTGAATAGTTTAGAGATTTCCTGATCAAATATATACATTTTACAAATGAGGAAATTGAGACTAATAAATACAAATGATATGGCACAAAAAAAGGTGAACAAATAGAAATCCATGAAAGGGTCCCACAGGGCTTCACTTATTAAGGAATCTCTCTAATCAAGGAAGCTGTTTTTCTTCCTCTTCATCCCTGGTTCTCTGATCTCCCTATAATAGTTCCATTAACAACTCCACAGGCTACTACTACTTCTATTCTACTGGGCATGTCCCCTCCCCTAAAAGACAGGCATAGGGGAAGCGGGGAGAGCCTTTGCCAGCAAGGGCAAGTGCTTACAGATGAGAGTGAACTTTGAAATATGTCAGAATTCTAAACTCAAGCCAAAGAAGTATGTCCAAACAGGCTTTCCACCTACAGAGCATTTCCTCCCCTCCCCGAATTCCTCTTTTGCATGTTGTTCTTCTATCTCTTGTTGCCTTTTCTCAAAATAGGTCACCTCTCATAGTACCAATTAGAGTGGTGCTTCTGTTCATATCATTAACTTGGATCAAAGTTATTATTTCCAAATATATTATTATTGGAACCATGATCAAACCATTACACAAAGAGAAAGAATATTTGATATATTCTCTTAATTGGGCAAGTTTAAAAGAAAGTAGAATTGCAAACATTATGACTAGTGGCAGAAACTTTTAGAGGTTAATATCTTTGCACTTGTAAGAAAAGAAGCACTCAACACAAGAAAGTTTGTGGGCTCCATTTCTCCCCTAACACTGGGGTGTGTTTTCTCTGCCCACATTCTATTTCAACCTGGGGAAGTAGGAAAATGTGGGCAAGTGACTGTGAAATTCCATTTTATTTTTCTTGAAATAAAAATGTGTCTTCTTTGTTCTTTAAGGCACTGCCTCTGTGCTTGTAATTCTTAACAATCCTTCCTTTACAGAGACTCTAAGTGGCATAGAAAATGGTTGCCAAGAATTCAAAACCATCACAAGTCGTAAGGGATTATATTTGAGTGAGAAGCTGCTAAAATTGTTTCAAATCACCCAATTTCACGTAGTTGAAATGTGAACAGGGGAACAGAGGTGAAACGTAAGCTTTTAAAGGAATGTTAACTGCTATCATCAGGGAAAGATATCAAAAAAAAGATCCTACTGTCAGTAAAAATATGGATATATTCACTAGGATATGGGGGGGGGGGGATCCAGATGGAGAAAACGATGGAACAGAGAACAAAAGGGCAGACAATGTGAAATCTCTGTTTAATAAACACAGCTGGGATGCAGCTGAAGTTGAGGAGACACTGGAAGCTACCTTTTTACTCACAAAGAAAGTCTGCTAATGGTGGAAGTGAAATTGAATATTTGGTGAATGAATGGACATTTTCATGCCAAGAAATAGGCATGATTATTTATTCCCAACAGCTTGTAGGACTTAACATTAAAGAGAAATTGCAAGAAGCAATGACTGCCAGGAGAGGATATCTGCCGGGTTGCATGGGAAGCACATTGACTGTAAAAAGAAGAAATGTGCAAATCTTTGCAGCCATTAATGCACTCAGAAAGGCAGCTATCCTGTTGTCCTTGGGCATTATAATGCACACATGCTATTCTTAATTAAAGAAGATAAGCATTTTTTAATTCCATAGGTAAGATTTATTTTAGGACCAGATGATTTTATCTATGAGACAAATCAGTTAGCCAAAAGTAATGCCTTATTGAAATATAGCTGTTAAAATATAGCCTCATAAATACAAAAGTTGTAGCTTTAGTAGATTTATAGATCTTGACTTAGGCTAATTTTACTTATTAAAATGTTGATGAGAATGTATAAGAACTCATTCTAACCCTAGCTATTCTAAGACATGAATGTGATTTTTACCTCTCTTGATAGTTTAATATAGTAGGTTTTGTTAGCAGCATGAATTCAAAGAATTCATTCATCAACAATTACAACGTATTATTTTTTTTTAGCAAGAGTACACATCCCCTTTGCCCAAATTACCAGGCTTTCCTCCCTTAGGCCAGGGGGGGAAACAATGTGATTAAACAATGCACATTTTCTCATTATTCAAGATGATAGCTGGATTTTGCATTAGCTTCAAAACTGGTTTAGTTTTCCATGAACCTCTACTAAAAATTCCTTTATTCATATAAGATAGGTCATGAACTATCTGAATAAAGAAATTGCCGTGCTAGCCCTTTAAACACTGCCTTATTATAAAGATGTCCACTCCAGATTTCTGTTCTCACAAACTGAAAGCAGAAAATAATGAAATTGTGAATTTTTTCTTAGATAATAAGCTCATATTTGTTTTATATAACAAACATTTATTGAGTATCTACTATATGTGAAACACTATTGTAAGGCCCTGGTGGAATTCAAAGATGAATAAGGCACAGTCTCTGTCTTCAAGGGACTTATAATTAGTAATGACACAAGGATTCAACAAAGTATTGGGAAAAGGTAAGTGTAGAGACCAGAGGCTAGAAAACTTTACTGTTAAATATAGCAGTTACCAGCCCCCAAATCTCAAATAGGTATTTTCCTGTGGCAGTGGTTGGTTTTGTTTTGGTGTGGGTCATTGAAAATTCCTGTTCCACCCTCAGTATTAAAAGCCATTTCCAGGGGCATCTGGGTGGCTCAGTCAGTTGAGTGTTCAACTTCCGCTCAGATCGTGATCTCAGGGTTCGTAGGTTCAAGTGCCGCATTGGGATCCGTGCTGACAGCTCAGAGCCTGGAGCCTCTTGGGATTCTGTCTCTCTCTCTCTCTCTCTCTCTCTCTCTCTCTCTGTCCCTCCTCTCTCTCTCTCTCTCTCTTTCAAAAATAAATAAACATTAAAAAAAATTTTAATAGTATAGGTGGAAATAAATGCCGCAGCCTGGAAATCTAGAGATTGGGAAGTCAGCAGTCTGCTTCTGACTTTCTATTTAATCCTGAACTATCAATTTCATCTCCTTGGACCACAATTTCTCCGCCTTTGAGATGGTGTTAATAATATCTACTAATAGGGGTGCCAGGAAGACAATTCTTTGCTTATTTAATGAATTCTGCTTGCTAAGTTTAAATTGTCTAAAATGCTCTACATGCATCATGTGACATTGTATTCTATGTGAATGGCATCTCCTGAGGTTATATGAGTTAGCATCTTGCATGAAATGCCTTTCCCAACGTAGTGAACTAAACATTGAACCAGCAGTTTGGCTTTGGGATCACAGTCTCACCCAGTAAGCAACACTGCTTCTGAGAGCTAACAAGATGATGTACGTAGAAATGTTAGAAGTGCTGAAGATACCAGAAGTGTTGAAATTAAAGCCCACTTACTTCCTAGTGTTTCACGGCAGAGAAAAGCCATCCCATGTGAAGATTTCCTTCAAGACTTCCAATATTTTTTTCAAGGTTTAGTCCCCTAAAGCAGTCCTTAGAGAAACCTCCTCACAAATAAAAGCATTGACAAGTTTCCACTGAATATTACTGTATGAAACCAGTGATACTAGGATATTATAGCTCAGGGAGTGGAGGATGAACATAATGGGTTTCTTGGGTAAGAGGACGTGGAAAGGAAAGACAGACTCTGGCCGGGCCATAAACCGAACTGTATGTACACTCATCTTTTAACATACTCCTCTATTCTTTGATGTGATGTAATAAACATATAAGGTCGTCCATTTTAATCATCTCAGAGTTAACTTCATGGGGTGCTTAGGGAAAAAAATGGATATTCATCCATCCACCCACCATTTACTCAAAAAACATTTGTATTCATTACATGCCAAGAACATTCTAGGTTCTAGGGTTCAGAGGTGACTGAGAAATGTCCTGGCCCTCAGGTAGCTATAATCTGATGAGAGGGGGAAAGAAAGCAAAAATTAATTAGCATTTTGTGGTGGGGGCCAATATTTAAAAAGGAATCATGTGAGATGAGAACACGGAGAGCCAAACAGCTGATGTAGTAGAGGCATAAAAGGCTTCCTCTAAATAGGGACCTCTGACCTGCGTCTTAAAGGATGTGCACAGTCTATTCAAATAGGCCAGTCTGTGCAGAATGAAGCTCCCTCGATCCCCACTCTGCCATCCAGCCACCCCAATATAGTAAATAAAGCAAAATGGCCTTATCTACCAGCTGTTTTTAAAGGATAGATGAAACCTATTTATTTTCTAAAATTATAAATGAAGAACTTAGATTAGTTATCATCTTGTTAAGATGACAATCAGCCCAAGTCAGAGTAAACACAACACTCTGAGATAATGAAGACAGAATTGGATGCGCGTGGGAGACCCCGTTTCAGATCTCGGTCCACACCAGCTTGTAGTGCAATCTTGTGTAATACTATATCTATGATATATGATATACAATATAATGAGAAGAAAAAGTGTTTTTTTTTTAATTGCAGTTTGAGCTGGAAGGTATATAAGAATGACCCTTCGGAAAGAATCAATCCTTCCTTTATTTTTTTTTTTAATTTTTTTAACGTTTATTTATTTTTGAGACAGAGAGAGACAGAGCATGAACGGGGGAGGGTCAGAGAGAGAGGGAGACACAGAATCTGAAACAGGCTCCAGGCTCTGAGCTGTCAGCACAGAGCCCGACGTGGGGCTCAAACCCACGGACCGTGAGATCATGACCTGAGCCGAAGTCAGACGCTTAACCGACTGAGCCACCCAGGCGCCCCTCAATCCTTCCTTTAAAAGGAAAGGGAGGGAACCATGGACCATATATGTTGTTGCTGTTTTGATTTTTGAAAGGAGGTTCCTTGGGTGGAGTCTGTCTGAAGGGAAAGCCATGAACAGAGAGAAAGGTAAATCATTCTTCAGTTGGAGGGTTGTCCCCTGGATACTCAGGAGATGGGAGGTGCTGGATGCGCAGAGGACTCCGGGGGGAGAGGGGCCACGTGGAGGGAGGATTGTAGAGGCAGCAGAGCATGGAAGGCCGGTGCAGGGCCAGAAATGAGATGCGTTCTATTCAACTTTAAATTGTTTACTGCGGTGTATATTCTGCTGTGTTGTGGTGCTTTTGGGGAATGGGGAGTGGTGGTGGTTATAGCGGTGTGGGGTGTGAGCCAGAGCTGTGGCCACACGAGAGCAGGAGAGCATGACTGCCCCCCAACCCCCGCACTGGGGTGGAGGACTTCAGTAAGCAAGAAGGAGCTACAGAAGGGTTTGTGGGGAGGGGCGCCTGGGTGGCTGAGTCGGTTAAGCGTCCGACTTGGGCTCAGGTCATGATGTCATGGTCTGTGAGTTCGAGCCCCGCGTCAGGCTCTGTGCTGGCAGCTGAGAACCTGGAGCCTGTTTCAGATTCTGTGTCTCCCTCTCTCTCTGACCCTCCCCCATTCATGCTCTGTCTCTCCGTGTCTCAAAAATAAATAAACGTTAAAAAAAAAAAAAGGGTTTGTGGGAAAGCAGCGCATCTGGTAGTATTGGGTAGTATAGCACTGTGAAAATTAATTTGGTAGTATCTATTAAAGTAAAACCACATATACCCTACGATATGTGCAAAGTCACTTTTCGAAAACTATCGGCCAGAAATAAAATTACCACTATGAAAGAATTTTGTACAGAGATGATAATAGCATTGTTGGGTGGTGGCCATTGAAGTAAGAAAAACTTGAGTATCTATCACAAGGAGAGCAATTATGTGGTACTGTGCTGTTGAATATTATGTGGCTGATACGGGGATCAGGCACAGCTGATCCACAGCTTTCAAAGCAACCCTCTTAATAGAGGAAAGGAAGGAAGAGAAGAAGAGAAGGAGTAGCAGAAGGAATGCTGGAGAAGCCGGAGAAAGGCAGAACTCCACCTCTCAAACTAGCCTGCTTGTATTTGAACCCTAGTGCTCCCACTTACAATGTGATTTGTACAAATTATTTAGACTGTCTGCGACTCAGTTTACTCATCTGTATATTGATAATGATAGTATCTACCTCATACATTTGATTTAAGTAGCAAATGATATAAATTCGCGAAGAGCACTTAGAACAGTGCCTTGCACTTGATGAACATTATCATCGTTATTATTATTTGCTCATAGGAACACAGATAAAAGTGCAAAAATATATTCACCAAACTGTAAGCCTTGTTTTCACAGGAGAGTGTGTCTAGAAGAGGGAGGGGGAAATGATTAACTTTATGTATACACCATGCTCTGCAGTTTTTGTTGTAAGGAGCATGTGTTAATGTAGTGATTTAAAAATCAATAAAGTACTTTAAAAGGCTAAAAACAAAAAGAAAAAAGTTTGAAGTCAACCAGTACTACAATACATTAATAAGTGCTACTGAAACAGAGTGGCTCTAGTGATTAAATATATCCCAATGGATAGAATAGAAAGGTCTGGAATGGATCCCAGCAGATACAAATTTTTATTATGGACTAAGATCAGTATTTCTAATTATTCTATAAAGATGGGATTATTTTTTTTTTACGTTTATTTATTTTTGAGACAGAGAGAGACAGAGCATGAATGGGGGAGGATCAGAGAGACAGGGAGACACAGAATCTGAAACAGGCTGCAGGCTTTGAGCACAGAGCCCGATGCGGGGCTCGAACTCACGGACCGCAAGATCATGACCTGAGCCAAAGTCGGATGCCCAACCAACTGAGCCACCCAGGCGCCCCAAGATGGGATTATTTTTAAATGGTACAGAAACAGTTGATTAGCTCTTTGGAAAAAATAATGTTGAATTTCTCCTGATACCATACCCTGAAATAAATACCAGAGATAGCAAAGAGTTAATTATGTAAACAAACGAATAAACAAACAAAAACAATGAAAGACAATGTAGAGGAATATTTTTCTGATCTTGAGGTAAAGAGAGCCTTTGTAAGCATAACAACAAACTAATCATAAGGTATAAAGAAGAAATGGCTATATAAACATTTAAAACTTGTATACATCTCTCCTTTGTCCAATTAAAAGAAAACTATAGAGCAAAAAGCAAATGAAAATCTGGAATCATATTTTTAAATGACATTGAAGATGAACACTGCAGTAGAAAAAGAGTGAGCAAAAGTGACAATTTACAAAAGAAATAGACATGAAAATATGAAAACTGTTCAGTTTTCATAGTAACCAAGGAAATCTAAACAAGAACGTAACACTTTTATTTATAAAATTGATAACAAGTTTTACAGATTAACTTCTGAAAGACTGCTTTAAGTTAATACATTCCTAGATGCAAGTGACACCATCCAAGTGGCAGTCACCGCCATCTGTTGGTGGCAAGCAGGGGTGACCCACTTTTGCTCTGAGGCATGGCTTTGTTCCTCTCCACCTTATAAATCAGAAGTTTGGAAGTACAGGAATGCTTGTACTTGTGGGGTTTGGTGTGTGGGGAAATGGCTTTCTCATTTTATGCTGTGAGAGGGATAGAGTGATATAATCTAGGGAGGGGACTTAGCAATAGGTATAAAAATAGTTTAAAAATATATGTGCATGTACATTTATGTATATGCACAGACTTTGATTTAATGTTAGTTTGTATGAAATTATAATGAATTATCTCAAATGGGGAAAATATTAATCTGAAAGCATGTCCATTGAAGCATTGTATAGGATAGCAAAAAATGAAAAGAATCTCATCAATGGCAGATCTGTTAAATAAATTAACATGATGCATTCACTAAAATGTGACGTATAAAGACATGAAACGTATTTACTATACCAAGCTAAGCTATGGTGAGGGAGAAAAAATTGCAAGGCCCTATGTACATTATCAGTCCATTTTCTAATTAAAGTTTGGCATTATACATGCTATATGCTGAAAGTGGTCATCTCCGGGAAGCAGGATTAGAAATATTTCCATTGTCTGTTTTCCTTTGTGTGTGTGTGTGTGTGTGTGTGTGTGTGCTTTACGTGTTTCATATTTCCTACAATAAATACATACCTACTTTTGTAATCAGAAAGGAAAAGTCTTGAGAAATGGCCACAGCTGGGGTCAAGAAAAGAAAGCAGTCTACGGATTTGTTCTTTGAGCCAGTGTGATAGGTGAAAGTGACAAAATCAAGTTGCTGGACGCTAGAGGCTCCAGTGGGCTGCTCGTCACTGCTGACAGCTGCCCCTCCCAACCCCCAAGTCCCTGGCCGGCTCTGGGCTCTGTTTCTCCCATCTCTCCTCTGCTCCGGCCCGGGCCCCTGCTTCTCCCCAGTGCCGGTTTACAGAAGTCTCCAGCATCTGTGCTCCTTGTCCATCTGCCTCCGCAGAACAACCAGCCCTCCCTACTCTCCCGCTTGCCTTGTATTCCCATTTCAAAGCCCGTTTCCTCTAACGGGGTGTTCCCTCTTCTGTGCTAATGCACTAGAACAGTCTGTGATCCTGTGCAAATTAATTCGCCTCTCTGTGAATCAGCTTTCATACAAAATGGTAATAATGAGAGTACCTATGTCATGGAGTTGTTTTGGTGACTAAATGAGTTAACTCATGTAAAATGCTTCGAATAATGCCTGGGAAATGGGGAAGCCACAAGAAATGCAGGTTATTCTGATTATTTAGTAGTCGCTCTTATTTTACTATTTCCCCAGAGTTTGTCCCATAGCACCTTGGTTCTACAAAGTATTGACAGGTGTAAGACTACAAAAATAAATCCCAATAAGTGAGGGAAGCACCTGCTAGACAAAATTTATAGGGTTCTTTCCTGCAAAATTAACAGGATCTGTACTAACTCTGAATGAGGGAGAGAATGTGGAGGGTTTTCCAAACTTCTATTTTAACCTATTCCCTGGGTCCCCTTTTCTTAAAGCATCTTAATAAATTGCTCTTGTCTTTCTTTTTCTATTGACTTCTGTTCAGTAAACTGAGGACAAAGTCCGGGTTGCCTTTATTTTCGAAATTTTATGTCAATCCATTAGATCTTTTTAAAGCACTTTCTTATAAGAACTAATTGTGAGGTGATGGCTCCTTTAAACGGTTTGCATTTCTGAGACATGAAACCTTGCTTGCCTGGCTCACATGAGTTTGAAATGGAAAAATCAGCAGATGATTGCAAAGAAAACAATTCCAGAGTCTGAAATAATGAATTAATTAATTGTTTTGGAGAGCTGACTAAAGCAGTGGTTCTGGGAAGGGAGGCTGTGTTCTAATATGAAATGTGTGTATTACATATATAATTTACACTATATTCCTGCTTACTGTATGTTTTTGGAAGCTTAACTCAAGAAAGGCTTGTAAGAAAGCAGAAATACAGCAGCACATTTGTGTCATAAAGAGTCCCCCCAAAGTCCGTGTAAGTGCAGACACAAGAGCTGATGTGGTCAGTCAGTGATCTTGGCTGTCTGCTCTGTTTAGATTCTTGGCATATTGTGATCGATGAAATGGACTCTTCCACTGATTTGCAGTGGTTCAAGTAAGATACATGCAGGTGGTCTGGGCTTGTAAGCTGGCAGGCTCACCCAGGCCTCAGTTCACAGTTCACACTCTTGTTCCACCCATAGGTAGGCTTTTTGGTCCACTGACCCTTGGTCACCCAAACAATTGTGTTTACACCCAGGATAGCAGTTTTATCTAAATTACAGGATGCTTGGGACTGCCCGCCCTTTGCAGATGATGGATGTAGATTAGCTGATCCAAACAATTAGTTAAGGAACTATCTGATCCCTAGTGACAGTTAGGATGTTTAAGGCATCTTGCTGACAGTTGTGGTGACAGCGGACAGACAGTAAAACTACCCCTCACTGAAATCAAGAAACTGGGTCTTTCTAATTTACAGGCAGGTTTGGGGGTTTGGGGTTTGGGGTTTTTTGTTGTTGCTTTTGTTTCCCTTTATATAGGCTTTTAAAGAACTTAAAAATGACTGAAGGGATTGCCACACAGTGAAAATGTAGAAATGGCAACCTGTAATTCTAGCTGAGTCATTTCTCAGATGCAGCACTTCAGAGGATTAAACTGACAGGAGAAAACTGACACCTTACACTGTCCCTGAAAGAAGCCAATTCGAAGACGTACGTCAAGGTATTTTCAGAGACGGCACATGTGAGGTACTCCTGTCTTTTACTTCCACTAAGTATGAAAGCGTTCTGCAGCTTACGGAGTGATATGCTTTTAACCTTTGCTAAAGGCTAGAACAGCAGAATTTACAGAAAATACTTCACTTAAGGAATCTGGAAATGCTAAGATGCCAACAGAGTACTGCTGTTTTGCTACCACTCTCAAAAAGGAAATATTATAATTATAAATGCTCTGAAGAAATTAGTTTTTAAAATGTATAGACACTTTCGTATGTTTACATGAGGATCTTTTCCCAACTCTTCCCTCAGTTGAATAAGCCTGTGAATGTGCCCCAACCTGGCTCCTTCCCTACAGAAAAGAACACATTTCTTCAGAAAGGATTTTAAGGAATGTGTCCAAATCCTAAATCCCTTTGTCCCCATGAGAAAAAATGGGGAGGGAATCGGGACATGGATTTCTATTTCAACTCTTCTTTCTTAGATCTTTGAATTACAGGATATTAAAAATAAACCTATAAGACATTGCAATGAATTTTTGGAGCAGCTGGAAAAGAAGCCATAAAACGAGTGATTACAATCAGCAAAGTGTGATAACAGCTGAACGCATTAGACCCATCCTTAAAGAGCTGGACCCCACCTCCTTCCCCTCTCCGGCCTTTTCGACAGAGAAGGGGATGTCACACAATACAATCCAAACACGTTCTCTGTCTGTATTGGGTTAAGAAAATAGAGTGCTGGTCATTGTCCCCAAATGACAGACATCCACAGATGGAGAGCAGGAGGATTCAACTTCCACTGGGCTGCTCATTCCACCAGGCAAATTCTATTAGGAAAACACCCACCTGCACCAGGCTCTGGCCTGAGTTCTGTAAAAACCAAATTCATCATCATCATGGTCATTGCCCTCTAGAAGCTTAGATAATTTCTCTCTGTGTGTCTTCCTTTGACTATGATAGTAAAAGGAAAGCCATAAGAGTATGTAACATTTCTTGCCTTCATGAGAGTTCTCAATTTAAAGAGTCCTGTTCTCTTTAATTTGGAATGCTTAAAACTTGCCCTTTTGAAGAAATGCCTTTTTTGATGTGTGAATATAATATTTCAATTTCCAAGTTGTTATCTGACTGCAGTTAAAAGTTATTTAAGTAGCAGTGGGGGGAGAAAAGTTAAAGATGAAATGTGGTTCAATGAAAACAGTGGTAGGATTTTGAAATTATCTGCTTGAACTATATTAACTAGTTTTAACAGCCTAGGTGTAAAAATGTAGTTATGCATCGTGGTAGTTCTCTTTCACTGTCTCATTGGCAAAGTTTAAAAAGAGGAAAAGTTTTCCTTCACTAAGAGATTACAACTATGATGTGTATAAACAGAAAGTCAAAGAAAAAGAGACTATGCTCAAATACCTCTGAAAAAGTTTATGCCCAAATATAGAAAGAAAATTTCAAAGCAGACACCATATGTTTAGCTGTATATTCAAGTATAACCCTTTATATCTTCAGATTTTCAACCATTATTTTGAGATCATAGACAAATGTCTTCTGTATTTAGCAACATTTACGTGGGAATTCATTTGCAATGCACAAAATTAAATACACAATCCTCTCAAAAAGAAGGGCATTTTCTGAGGCTCAGGGGCATCAGAGTTTTTCCCGGCAGAGCTCTTGATCTCCTTTTCAAATTCATTTCTGTAGAAAATAAGATAAACATCAACATTTAAATATTAAATTAAATTTAATATTTCAGATCGGTTGAGTAGCCTGACATTAACTTATACATTAACAAATAGTTCCAGAAGTAGCTTTTATATTTCTAGAAATAGAAATGTAGCATCTTAAAGTTGATCCAAGTTGATCTGGTGTCAGTTCACTCTTCTTAGGGACTTTAACATCCAGACTAAAAAAAACCCACGTCTATATTCAATTAATTTTATATCATACAGGCTGATATTGAATTAATTCTGCAAAGAATGATTTCTTTTTAAAAATAAATTTTTTTAACATCAAGATCAGATATATTTTTTTATATTAAGTGAAAACTTTAAAATGTAAAGACAGTTGTTTCATAAGAATTTATATATATAAATGTAAATTTTATTGATATGAAATTGAGAATTTATTAAACTTTATTAATAATTATTAAAGTGTTATTTAAAAAAATAGAAAATAGTCCTGCACAATAATTAATAAGCAAATTTTTAAGACAATTATGATGCAGATATCAGCAGATTTTCTAAGAGCCTTTAATAATTTGGGAAAATGCCTGTGATATGATATTAAGTAAAATGAGCAAGATGAAAAATGGTGGATATGGCATGACTCAAGTTGTGCATATAGAAGACTATTTTCTTCTTGGCAGTGGAAGATGCTGATGGTTGAGCAGACCACTGTCTTTAAGACGGCTTCACTTTAAAATGAATCATATGTATTTTTGTAGCTGTGAACCTTATCCTCTATGCTTCTTTCCCTTTGAAAATGAAGTGCTTTCTTTTTTCCCTGTGCACAGAGCAATATATCTGCCTAGTTAAACAATAAAAATGATTGAGATTATTAGTGGAACAGAGTTTAATTTGTGGTTTATTCCAAGACTTTGCATATTTCATTAATGATTCTCATAAGGGTGGAGTCCAAGGTGCTAAACTAAAACAAGATGCTGGCTCGAAGTCTTCATTATTTAAAATGTAGTCACCTTTCTTCTTTTATCATGAAAAAATATATATACATACTATCCCCGACTTCAATAATAACTTCCAATCACTTTGAATCATTGGATTTAAAAACTGTATTTTATGGCACAATTTACTGAAAAGTTAAGAGTGGATTCCTGGGAGTTTAGATGCGAGGGTTGTTTTACTTTTGATCTACTAAAGTATTTTCAGGAAAATATTTAATTCAAAGTTTGAAATTATACTGATACTATTCCTTTTATCCCAAACCTTCATTTCCATCCCCTGTATAAACATAGTTGGGATAGCTAATAACAAGTGTCCAACTGATTTCTAATTACTTTGTTATTTTCATCAGTTCTGGACGGTCAATGAGTTTTTACGGTATATATTTCACATAGACAGTGAGAGGAGCTACCAGAGAGAGACAACTTGATTCAGGTTTGTTCTCTGCTGCCTACAATGGCGCAAGGACGGCGAGGGCGGGCGAATCTGGGCCTTAGAGCGCCACCCCATGGTAAAGTGAACGAAGGGCACCGCCCGGGCGTGCTCTTTTCACTCCATGTTCTCTTCTTAGTCACAGTACTTACACGAACGTTTGTTCACCCGATGTATTCAAAACGTTAGCAATTCTAAATAACTTACTTTATCTGCACTGGTGGCTGAGCAACTGCCGAATTTAGGATTTTGATTACTTTTAGGATCGATGAATATTTTGTCGTCTGACTTAAAGAACAGCTTTTTGCCTTCCGGATCTGAGTAAATAAATACTGCCACAACAAAGAAAGCCTTGTGAGCCTTTGTTACCAAATTCACTCTTACAAAAACTCTAGTTTAATTACCAGTTTCAGTACCTTAATCAGTATTCATAATGTTTCTGTACTGTTACCTCGCAAAGGAATCCTAAGGTTTGCTAAAATTGCCCAAACCGATACACAAGAATACGTGCAATTAAATCTTCTGGGAGTATTAAAACAGAATTTGAATATGTGAGTCGTTAGATTTATGGATAAGAAAATTAGGAACAAAAGCAAGCTATTTGCGAAATTACAAGTTTTTGCATGAATTAAAACCATTTTTTAATAGCTGCACATCCCCTCCTTTTTCACCTTAGTGATTTCTTTTATATAAAGTTAAAGGAACGTTACCTTTCCTATGTTCTTTACAAAACTACTCTTTTTAGACTAAAAGGAAAGAATATAATTGAAATTCTACTTTACACTTTTGTATCCACATTAGCAGAAAAAAAATATTTTAATAACGCTAGCTTGAAGGCTATTTGTGTTAACTGTTAAATTTTTTACTGTTGTTGCATTTTTCAAGATTAATACGTCCTCAAGACTCCCACACACAATGGAAAAAATCCATTTACAAATGTAACAAGCCCTGGCAGTGACATTTCTTCAGGCGATTCCCAAGGAACAGAATTGGGACAAGGGGCCAGATTCAGGAGTCCAATCCAGCATTTCTGGATCCACACAACCCCTTTTTTCCAAAAAATCTTCCAGTCGACTTCACAGATGGCTTTTGCAGTCATAATTGGAGTGAAAACCAACAATAGTTGTGGGAGGGGGATACAAACTCTGTAAAGAAAAGAAAATGTTAAATAATGGGAAATGTCCCAGGAAAAGCACTTGGAAAACTGGATAGGAAGACAAGCTTCATGGCATTTTTCTGCCTGTGCCCCAACCCTCGCTCTTCCAATGACTTCTTTTGTGTCAACAGAACTGCCACTTTACTTACCTCTCAGGATTTCTCTTTTTCAGAAATGGTGATGATATGATGAAGTATTTTTAAAATGCAGAGTCATTGTTTGCCTTGCTCTGTCCTAATCCCTGAAGAGAACTTCCCTTGTGATTTAAAGCTAGAGTATGAAAAATTTTCAACTTAAAGACATTACATGTCAATGGGACTGTTGTCTAATATTTGTGCAAATATTTGTGTCTAATGTAACTGTGCAAATCAAGGCTACTGCTTGATATATTTTAAATAAAAGATGAAATAAATGGGAGAAAAGTATTTTTTACACTTCATAGTCCAGGTTAATCCTGCTATCTTTTTTTTTTTTTTTTTTTTTTTAGTCGTGGAAGAGAACTTACATGGAGAAGAATATATAAAGCATTCATTATGTAAAGAATAATAAATTACACACGTATGTAACTATCTGTTGATTAAGAAATAGAACATTGCTCTACTTTAGAAGTCCTCTACTGACTATTCTTGTTATATTAACTCCCTTCCCACAGGGGGAACTTTTATTCTGACTTCTGTGATACTCTCTTGTTTTTTGAAATATAATTTTACTATCTATGTAAGTATAAAGGGAATGATTTTGCATGTTTATATCAATCTCCCTTAAGGTAGAAATTTTGGGGAGTTCATATACTCACACCTCTTTCTCTTGGCCTAAAGATTCACATTCCCCAGGACTCATGTCCCCTTCCCAAGCCGACTTCAGTCTCCTGAATTCCAGTTTACTCTATCAGATGCTTAGGCTGTAGATAACAGGGTACAGTAGATAGCTAATAACCAGTGCATTCTATGAATGCTCCAAAGTTACCAGTCCTGGGTATAGGCTAATGAAGAGTAGGTGAACAGTTGTGTTGTGTGATTTTATGACATCAGACCTCTCATTGTGTTATCTCAAAATATGTCTCAAAATCTGGTTAATGCCTAAATGCTACAATGCAGGGCATTATTGCTTTGACCTTAAGCTGTGTTTTAAAAGTAGATAACCCTGGAATAGGTACCCTAGTCTGCTTTATCAACTGTGTATTCTTTCTAGTAAAAGAAGGTCTTAGACTGTTTTCTGGGATGATGTTTTTAGAGAGGAAAAAATGAAGACATCAGGACAAAAAGGATCACTAATGGGATCTCTTAAAAATCTGCCATTTGATGACTGAACAGGCAGGACAGGTAGGAAAAAAACAACAACAACAGTGCACTGGGTAGAAACTGTGTGTCAGCAAGGGCCCATTGTGTTTAAGCTTTGGATGTTGGCAGTCTTGGATTGTGGTACAGGCTGGCTTCCTGAGTCAGGTGGAACTATACCAAATTTCCCTCCCAAGTTTCTTCTGGAGCTTTGCTGTGAGAGAAAATCTGTAATCCATGGAGAAGGGCAGCGTGTAAAATAGTGTTGAAAGAAGAGTTTACTAATACTTTGGACAGTCCAACCCAGCAAACGTCACCCACACTGATTAGCACCTCAAGAGTTCTTACAAAAAATAGTATGGTATCTTTAATAATGAGATGTGCTTAGAAAATTTAGAAAAGGATTCTTCCAGCAATACGGTGTCCCCAACACCACCCAAAGCTCTGGCTTAATTTAGATTTGGAAACAAAGGTTATGTCTAGCTCTAGCCCTTTTACAAAGAGTACTCTTGAATTAACAAAGGCACGAGGTTGGAGCTTGATTTTCTTGTAAGTTTCCATCAAATCTTGCTTTAAACCTTTCTATTAAACTCTACCCCCTACAGATAAGGGTTGGCACAAAGCACAGGCAGAAATATGTAGGAATCAAGTACCATGATTTCCATGGGTGAGCTGATGGGACAACAAATTCCTCTAATGTTTCTATATTCTAGAATACTAGATTTGTTAAACAGACAAATACCAAAGATTCTGTTTTAATCTAGAAAATCCGAGGCTTCTATGACCAGACTCTAATTGCATACTTGTTCAGCAGTTCCTGACTTTGTGCATCAGAATCACCTGGGGAGCTTTAAAAGGACAGATGCTCATGCTCCACCCCCTGAGATAAAAGATGTCCCAGGTGATTCTAATGGGCTGTCAGGACTGGAAACCACTAGGTTATTCACTCTAGAATTGACCACATTTTATAGTCCAAATTGAGGATAATAGAAATAGGTGGCACAGGGGTTTGTTCCAGGCACTATGTGTAATGGACTGAATAGTGACCACCCAAAAAGATACAACTATGTCTTAATCTCCAGAACCTGTGATTGTGACCTTATTTTGAAAAGGGTCTATGCAGATGTAATTAGACTACAGAACTCAAGATAACATCATCTGTGTGGGCTCTGAATTCAATGACAAGTGCCCTTATAAGTGAAAGGCAGAGGTACATTTGAGATGGGGACAGAGGAGAAAGCCATTTAAACAAAAAGGTAGAGATTATAGTTATGTAGTCACAAGCCAAGGAACACTTGGGGCCACCAGAAGCTGGGAGAAGCAAAGTCCTTAGAGTCTTGTGAAGGAGTACTGATGATACTTCAATTTCAGACTACCAGCCTCCAGAACTGTAGGAGAGTAAATACTGTTTTAAGTCATTCACATTGAGATATCGTGGTATGGCAGCCTTGAGGAAGTTAATACACCATCCGACTGCTTCATTCACATGATCCTCATGGAAATTCCTACAAGGGAGGTATTATTATCCCATTTTAGAGATTAGGAAACCATGGCTGAGCAGCTTGCCCAGATACAGAACTAGCAGTGGTACAATTAGCATTTAAACTTGGCCAGAGCATGGGGCACCTGGATGGCTCAGTCAGTTAAGTGTCCGACTCTGGCTCAGGTCATGATCTCATGGTTCATGAGTTTGAGCACTGCGTCAGGCTCTGTGCTGATGGCTCAGAGCCTAGAGCCTGCTTCGGATTCTGTGTCTCCCTCTCTCTCTCTGCGCCAACCCCACTTGTACTCTTTTGCAAAAATAAATAAATATTAAAAAAAAAAAATTAAACTTGACCAGAGCCATGCTGGGTGGAATCAAACTCAGAATATGGGACTTCCAGAAACTTGATGGCAACTTTGACTTGGATCCAGTAAGTCCAAAGACATCCTGGTTCCAGCCCCACATCTTACCCCCAAGGTCAATATGCTCCATCATTAAAAGTTTTTAGACACAGTTGTGTAAATGATACTTCTCTATTCATACACATTAAAAAATATGCAGTTGAGAGCAGGTACCAGGGAAGAAGAATGTTAAAATTAACTTACACTGTTGCTTGCTAGGAAGGTTTTCCAGGCCTTGGGCTGCTGGCACATCTATGAATGTTTTGTGGTCTTCAAAATCACTAAATATAGGTTAGGTGTGTTAAAACTTGAATTGCATTTCCAATTCACTTACTAAGATCTAGAATCTAGTGGAGACCACTCAACTCTTCTGTGTCTCAGTGTATTCATCTGTACAGTGACATGGGAACAGCCTGCCTTTCAAGGTTTTATGTGTGAAAAAGCTTTGAAAATGATAAAGCTCTTTACAGATTTATGTTGTGCCTGTGTTTGCCACAAGTTATTACTGAAAGCCATAGAGGCTCCATGATTTAAGTAACTATGGAAGTTGGAGAAATCGAATGTCTTTTTTTAAATTAAGAACTGCGCGTTAAAATGGTAAAAAATACTTGGCAATCTGCAAAGTCAGTGAGTCTTTATAAGACTTCAATCCCTAGACAGTCTCATACAATTAATTTCCTCTATAAGATTAACAATAAAACCAAACCTGTTTGAAAAGGAATTGTCACGATTCTGGAGGTGTGTGTAAGAAATTTATTTTTTATTAGTGATTTTTCTTCTGATACCCCCAAGTCATTCTTCACTCTCATATATTTTCAGTTGAAAACAAATAGATATGTTGAATTTTAGATAAATTAAATGGAATGGAATGGTTTTTCCTTATATACCAAGAGCAGTGTGATTTTTCTACACACAAACACACACACACAAACACACACAAGGGTTTTTTAAATAATCTTCAAATTAGAAGACAATGATGAAAGAACAGATTTTCTTTGATGAATGGTACCTATTGTAATTGTAACTAGCACCATAAATAGATGGCCCATAATTTTATAGGAAACTAAATAGTTGATTACAATGTTGGCAAAATTTTCCCAGAATTTGGTTGACAAGAGATGGTAGTACCTAATTTTATTTATAAAGTTACTCATTTCAAATGAGATTTGTTTAATGTACTATTGCTTTAAATTAAGATAGTTTTAAGTAGAGATAATGTTCCTGTATATCTAAATAACAGAGATCTAACTTCCCACTACAGTCATGTAATATCCTACTAAATGGCATGAGAGAAGAAGGGATGGGAATAAAATCAATGAACATATGTAATAGTTCACATTTGTTTATGACACTTTGGCAGCATTTCTTTTTCAGATACAGCCCACATGATATAATTTGACTACATTTTATCATAATAATATCATAAGAAAAAAATTATTTTTCTTGTCATGTGAGAACAAATGCAACTTTTTTGGCTTCATTTGATGTCACAAAATAGAAAACTCTAGTCACTTTCTCAAGAAACATAGTATTTTTTCCTCTGTGCATTCACTTTACTTTTACTCATGCAACAGCAGACCCCGATTCTTTCTCTAGAGTCATCCTTCTTTGGAAAATATCCAAATATTTGGCATCCTGAAATCCTTGGAGTATAGTACCTTTAACCATCATTACATACAGGGACTTTTTTCAGAAAGTTATCACAATGCAGTAGAGAATACATAAAAAAGAGTAAGTTCAAAAATAAACACTGATCACATTATGAAATAAATATGCTCTGATTTTTGTATCTAGTTTTAGCCAATAAAAACATGGCAGAACAGGATAATGAATGTGGATCGGAACCTATTCTTTTCTTAGATAACACTAGGATTGCTCAACAGAAATCTCCCAGGTCCCTAAAATGATCCAGGTTTTATTACTCCCTGATTTCCATCCAGAGAGTTACAAAACTATTCCTTGTTGTTTTATGAAATGCACCACTTGGAAGTCTGCAAAGGTTATGTTATTTAGCAATCAGTGTTTTAGTTAGCTGTGAAATTGCCTGTTTGCCTTTTCAGGGTCTGGTCTTGACGGTGGATGAATTGCAGTGTGAAAAAATTTCATGGTCATATTTAAGCCTCCTTTATGTTGCACTGCATTAATTTATAAAACCACGTTTTACTTAAAATCAAGGGGGAGAAATCTACTTTTTATGACAAAATAAATTTGCTTTTGGATAACACTCTCCTTCCTGTGATCTGTGTAGGATGTGCTCTCCAGCGCCTTCTCTTTTAGCTGGTTTAAAATTTCAAAGCCCTGCAGCCGGTTCTGAGGAATCCCTGGGTTCCCCACAGCAGAGCCCGCACACCTCCACCACCTCTAAGGCCTTCTCTGCTGCTGAACACAAGTCCACGTGCCCCCAGGCATCTTTCAACAATAGTATCAGATTTGCTTGTAGTTCTGAAGTCAATGTTTTCATGGTCTGTCACCTTGATTTTATTAAAGGTGTTGGAACTAAAGCATTAACCAAGGTTGAGAAAACTCATATAAAGGTTCTGAAATGTTTGGAATTTATAATCACCCATCTTTTTCAGCCTTCTATCAATTGTTTTCACATGGGCCGTATCTACAATTAATCAGAAGTTAAATAAGACACAACAGATGTTTTCAAGCATGGAGCATTTCATTTCTGTGCCTATAATGCTTAGATTTTAGGCAAGGCAGCCAGATTTGGGGTTTCCTTGGTCATTTGAGGTGGAGCTTTGCCTCACTTGCTCTGGTTAGGATCAAGAGTTTTCAGGTTATATGATTTGAATATAAAGTCTCCCCCAGCCCCATTGATTCCAACCCCAGTGATTTCACAATCTCTTTAAAAGATTCCCTTTCCAGAAAGCAGCCGACTAGAAACTTATTTTATTAAATTTGTATTGATTTTCCAGGCTTTTGCAATACAGGAGTCTTACTTTAGTCTTATTTTAGTGCTTTGTTATCTTAAATGATATTCACACAATTTTTTAAAAAAACTGCTCTAAAATAAAAAATTTGAGAGATGTACATGAAATTTATCCATAGGTGATATATACACCAGTGTGCAAACTCAGAACATAAACTTAGCTCTTTTTGCACACTGCCCCTACTCCCCTCTCCCCCATTTCTTCTCAAAGGAAACATCCCTTGGAAACTGAGCTACTTGGAAGAAATATATACTTTTTAACAACACAGATTCTGAGTCGCTGAGCTAAGTGCAAAATTTAATTAAGTGGCGGGAGCCATCTAGTCCCCACGTGAAGCGCTCCCGGGCTGCTGATAGGTGGTGAAGCAAAACAAGTGTATTGTGGAGCCCTGGTGCAACGCAGCTGAATTGTGTGTGGTCTTGGGTGGACGTTTTCTGTCATCCTGTTTGGGAACCAATTCAGGATCTGTTTCTGTTGGCACTTTCCTCCTGTTGTGAATATATTAGTACATTTCTCAAAGTCTCTGCAGACCTGAAAAGCTGGTAATTTAAGCCCCATAGCTATGACAGACAGTTCCCCTCCATCAGTTCAAGCTTGGGTGATGGGATTTCTCAGAAAGGAAGAGACAATGCCTCAAAGCAGAAGAAATAGCACTGGCCCAGAGTTAGCCATGGGTTCTTATCTGCCTTTTAGTTTTGACCATAAATGTTCAAGAATGCTTTATCTTTGGTTTGGAAAGTTATGAGAAAACCATGCCTGTGCTCCAGTCCTTCAGCTGATTTCTGAGCCACGCTTGAAAAATGAGATGAGAAACGTGGAGTTTTCCATAGGCCATAAAACTTCACATCATTGTAAAAGTCATATTTATGCCTACTTTCATGAACTGAGTTTTGCTCTCTCTCTTCTACATTCTTTGGTAGAGCCATTTGAAGATTTCATTTCCATCCTATCGTACTGAGCTCACTAATAATGCAGTTATGTGAAAGATTCCCTTTTATGAAATGAGCTCGTATTTGTACTTAAGATAGCTGTTGTCCTCAGCAGTAAGGAAAAGGAAAAGAAAAATTATACAGATATTCAGCTGTTTACAAACATATTTCTAACACGTTTAATATAAAATCAAATTTTATTTTAAATTCCTTAAAGTTTCCTTTTACATTCTATAGTTAATGATCTCATTAGCCCCCAAAATCCTGGAATCAAATGAATGCCAATTACTCCCCGTGATATTCTTGTAGATATTTATGTTATTTTGTGCACAATGATCTCTATATGTGACATTATTGTGACATTATTCTTTGTGTTTTCAAGAGTTAATGGCAGCAGTGAAAGGTATCACATAGGCAAATCTTTTATTTTTCCAAAATACCTAAATGAAAGCAGCACAGAACTTTCAGGTATCAGTCCTGATAGTTTTCTGTATGTTCATTTATGTGACATTTCACACTCATTGAAATTAACTATCCACCTGATACCATGAGACAGTACAACCACGACATAAGCCATTCACACTGGCCACATCTGCAAATATTTTTTCCTCTAAATTTTAGTTCCATTAATGAAGATGTGGTTGTTTCTCTGTGACCTTTTAGCACACTCCAAATCCTAGGAGAAGAACTGCTTCTCTTCCCAACCCTACTGCACCACAGATGTTCCTATTCACACTGAGTATCTCTTATCTCACAATGCTCCCGCCTCACCATTTAAGGGAAGGCTGCCCCCTCCCCCAGATTCAGGACTGAAAATGAAGCGTAAATCTTACGGGCTAATAAGCGCGGCAGTTACTTCAATAAAATGTTACTTAAAAGTCAATAGGCTGCACATGTTAAAGACATTAGAGCTGTTAACAGACCGTTGTAAAGTAAGCAGAATCTTTAATAACCTGCATGCAACATTGAACCATTCCATTTTCTGTTCAGGGAGGGCTTAGCTCTGGCAATGAGGCACCGTATTCGTGGTACGAGCCACTCTTGCATTCTCAGAGTTAACAGTCTAACAAGAACTGGATCAAGGACTAACATCCCAAGCCTCTGGGAAAGCTTAAAACCCAGAGAGATTTTGCCTTCCTCCACCTTGAGCATCAGGACAAACAGCTTGATGCTCAGCATCAGACCTGGCGCGTCTCTCATGCCTGAGTCCCTAAGCCTTCAGCCTGAGAGACAGGAGACACAGCACTGGAGGAAGTGAGACCTGAGAATTAGGTTCAGCAGTGGTCTTCTGGGGGCACTGGACCAAACTCAAGGGGCACCTCTGCAGCGCACGTCCAGACACCAAACTGCAGAGTCAGAGACAGCAAATGGTGGGAAATAGAGGACAACAGCCAAAGAGCAATTAGACAAAATTAATTTTAAAGCATTTCATGCCACTTTTCTCCAGAAGGAAGGGAGGCAGCAGTTCTTTTGTCCAAGAAAATTTCTTTCATGCTGACCTGAATGGCAGTATTTGTTTTTTAAACGGCTACTTTGAAAGACACAGATTTGAACAAATATGACATAAGGGCAGAACATCTCATTCCTTAGCGTTACTGCTTGTCTTTCTGCTGTTTCTGGGCTCTATGTCATTTTCTAGATGGAGAAAAAAGGAAAGGAAAAGAAATGGCTTTTTTTTTTCCTAGTTAGGTTACTTTTAAATTCAACGACTGAACTAAAAATGTTAAAGTCTGAATTATTAAAAGAGTGAAAACTGATTAGAGGTCCTATTTATAAATTTAATCTCACTGGTAACCTTTTCCTTGTGGCAATTCAGTATGTATCCTAATCACCTTTTTCATTCACAGATGGGATTTTACACAACTTCCAAATTGTGAACTGAAAGAAAGTGATCTCGATCTGAAGTTGAGAAAACCATGTCAGTAAAGGTACTAATAATTTGGGTAGGGAAAAAAAAAGACTGGGTCAAAACTAAGGATTATTGTCAAAAAAAGTAGGACAAGGTTACAGAAATTTTTACATTTGAAATTTCAGATAATCTCACTACCTAGATCATCTCTATTCATGTTTCACATATTCCGTTTCTGTCTTTGTCCATAAGGATATGAATTAAATGAATCATAATAAACATAACATTTCACACTGAATTTTTTCAATTAATATTTTTATTTTTCATATCTCTCTATTATTTTTATTATGAGCACTTAAAATACCTCCCTGAGGGGCGCCTAGGTGGCTCAGTCGGTTGGGCGGCCGACTACAACTCAGGTCACAATCTCAGGTCTGTGGGTTCAAGCCCTGGGTCAGGCTCTGTCCTGAGAGCTCAGAGCCTGGAGCCTGCTTCGAATTCTGTGTCTCGCTCTCTCTTTGCCCCTTCCCTGCTTGCTCTCTGTCTCTCTTTCTCTCCCAAAAATAATAAACAATAAAAAAAAATTTTAAATACTTCTGAGTTGAGGCATCCTAAATTTAGTTATTTTTTAATTGTACATTTAGATTTTCAACTTTTGTGATAATTTGAAGTACCTATTTTTTTTTAACGTTTATGCATTTTTGAGAGATCTCAAGCCGGGGAGGGGCAGAAAGGCGGGGGTTGGAGGGACAGAGGATCCAAAGCTGGCTCCACACTGTCAGCACAGGGCCCCATGTGGGGATTGAACTATGAACCGCGAGATAATGACCTGAGCCGAAGTCGGATGAACAACCAACTGAGCCACCCTGGTGCCCCAAAGTGCTTATTTTAAGATCAGTTTTTCAGATGGTTGACGATAAGAGGCTGAGAAAAAAATGGATGCACAAGATGATGTCTGCACTATCCTCCAGAGCGTTCCTCCAAAACCACTGGAGAGTTCCAGGGAGAGCGGTAAGGGAGCCAGAAGATTTTCGGATATGATAATTAAAAAGGGACATAGTAATAAGTGGTGAAGCAGTATGGCAAAAAGGGTACACAGAGGGTAAGACCTGAGGAGATTACCAGTCACCCAAAGGGAGGATCAGGGAGGGAAGGAACAGAAACCAGCAACAACAAGAAAAGTAGGATAAGCAGAGAATCTTGACATCCATTTGGGGAACAGAGCCAGATACAGCAGTAAGAGATGAAGTGTTCCCTGGCAATTTCACAGAGGGACCAAGTCTATGTGGTGACTGGGAGAGGCTCCAACCAAGCATTCAGGGAAGAAGCTGGAGGAGAGAAGAAACCGGGGGCTAGCTCTCTCTGCCAACATTTACATATGTATTTACAATGTATTCATTTACATATGTATTCAATATTTACATATGTATTCTCTCTGCCAATATTTACGTATGTATTCAGACCAAGCCTTTGGTCTTAGTTCAGGAGTAGGTACATGAGTAGTTAGTTCTGCTTCTACCTTTGACATAGAGTGTGGCCAAGGGCAACCTCTTTCCTGTTTAGTTTCTCCTCAGCTATCACATGAGGGTAAGAGCTTGGAGTGTTCCCTTGGTCTACTGTGTGGGCTAATGAGCAGCTGTAAAGCATGATATATGTATAATGTGTAGTGTAAAATATTTAACACCTCTCTTGAGAAAGAAAATCCTAACTGTCCACCTGCAACTGTCACCCACACTAATTAATTCCAGTTTAGGATATAGACACAAAGGGTCCCACCAAATCAAGCACATGCCTATGAAGGGATCGAACAGGTGAAAGAGTGAGACTACCACCCACCGTCAACAAAATCACAATGCCTTTGGAGGAATTATGCTTACAACAGACCAGCCAACCCGGCCCTGTGCTTTGCAGGTAATATTTTCATAAAAGAGGTTTCTTTTTGCTCGGTTCGCCTGGTAAGAACATTTAGAAAGTAACGAGTAGCTACTGAAGCTAACCAGGGACATTTTTCCACCCAGGGAATTTTCATTATGTTCAACATTTGGAAATTTCAGCTGAAGATAATTGCGGGTAGGAATTCACCAACAGATGTATTCATTCTCCATTGTAGTTTCTTAAAGGGGTACTTGTACACAAAAGACCTCCTTCCTGTATACTTCAGCTCTCCAGGGTACAATTGCATGAAATTATTCAGCAGCCAAGTTTGCTTTGTATCACTTGACTGTGTAGGGACACGGAGAAAGCTGCTCCCTATGGCACTGAGAGCTGCAAATCTTTTTGCCTAAATGTTTAACAGCCACATTCATCACAGTCTAATAACAAGGCCTCCCACAGACAACACAGTTCACTTGTTTTCACCCTCCTGTTAAGAGTTTACCAGAAAGACCAACTCGGGTCTTTATGTTGATTTGATATTCCTACTAACTGTACATTGGTTGAAATGGTCCTGCATGTTCAACATATCGCACTGAGCTAACACAAATTGATTTTTGTTCCCATTTATAACTCCCCAATGCCATCTACAGTTTAGATGTTCTTGCATAATATTTACATTTTTAAGTAGCAAAGTCTTAAGTAAATTACAACAAATTTAATAACTGTAATGTATCTTACACTTGAAAAACATTTCACATTATAAATCACACTGATATTTTGTGCATTATTTGTTCCTTAGAATAATTCATTAGAGTAGGCATTATTCTTAAATGATAAGATCAAAAGTATTTTATTTGATTCTGTTCTCTTTGATGATAGTGTAGCAAAGCTGGGCAAAAGTTTATTTCTTTAACCTTCAAACCCTTGCTGGTGGTTCTTATTTACTTATTTATATTTTCTTTTTTAGTTTAACATTACAAGACACTATGTGCCAGGAAATAGTAAATGTGGATTTCTGCCTGGGAGATACATGAGGGTGATAGTGATGCCCTACACCCATAAGGATCTTGGCTATAAAGGAAGGAGGTAAAGTTGCCGTCTGGGAGTTAAACTGTGAAAGAAAAAATTATGGAAGAGGGCAGAGGTATTAAAAAAAAAAAAAAGACTTTAAGGAAGACAGTCTCCTAGACTAGATCCAGGGCAAAACCTCACTGCAGGGATTTATATGCATAATTTTTTAAAATGAGTGTCAACAAAGCATCAGTCAGTCATAGAGGCCCAGAAGAGGTGCATGTTCAAGAGGGGAGAGCTGCTGGCTCCAGGCTGTGACTTGGCCAGTCTCAAGACTAGGTTTACTCCTTTGGGGTAATCATGGTTCTTTGCTACCAAACACATGAGCTACAAGACAAACCCTCTGCCTTCTGATTCCATGGACCCATGACCTATTCTGATGAAGACATGGCTTCTGACCCAGTTTCCAGGAAAGAACATATAACAAAGCTGCAATAGGTGCCTTTAGGTGCCTATAGATCTCATAAAATAACACTGATGCACTGTTTATACAACTATCTCTGTAAATTCTGTGCATTGGAGTTTGCCCCTAAAAGTATACCCACTATCAGTGTTCTAGGTCTGCAAACTTGATGGCTGCAATCTGAACTGTGACAGTCATTAACGGAAATGCCAACACTGTGCCTCTTTGGGGTTTGTTTGGTTTTTTTTTGAAATTTCAACAAAATAAACATGTTTTCTGTCCATAAGAACCTTGCCTGCTTCCATAAAAAAACAAAACCTTATCTTATTTAAAGATGAGGAAAAGGAATCCCAGAGAGATTAAATGATTTACTCAATGCCATTCAATCAATTAGTATCAGGCTCAGAAGAAGATTTCAAATCTTCTCCCTGTACAAAGCATTCGTATTCTCCAAGGAAATACTAGTTGCTTTACGTATTTTTTAATATGGGGGATTTCATTTGGCTATTGGTATTTCTCTTGCATTTGCCTGTCATTTCAAACACAATCATTATCTACCCACTCTTCCACATCCCTTCTCACATCTCCATTTTTCTTAAGTCCCTTTATCTTTCTTCTGGAATCTTAACTTTAAGTGAAAAGACATCTATGCTATAGAAATACACGGAGACTTTATTTGGTTTACATTTTCATTAAAAAATGTTGAGATATTTTACAATATTTTTCTCATGCTAGGTCTTTGAAATCAGGTGCTTGTTTCAAACTTACAGCACAGCTCAATTCAGATTAGTTGCACTTCAAGTGCTCAGTAGTCACTTGAAGCTAGCTGCTACATTGGATGGCACAGGTGTGGACAATGGGCTGTGGGGACCAAGGTGAGGCAAGGAGACCAGTGGAAGGCCACTCTCCAGGGGAGAGTTGTGGCAGGCTCTGGGATCCCCACTCAGACACCAGCCCAGGTAGGCACACAGGAGAGACTCAGGATGACGAGTCCCAGCTTGCACAGAAGACAGTACCAGGTCTACACTGTCCGGTGGGTGGGTTTCAGAGCAGCAGAAACACTCACAGACTTTAATATGGTAATGTTTGTCATGCATCTCCAAGGAGGATATGGGATGCAGTGTCCCCAACTTTGAGAAACTTTTACGCAGAGCATCTCATTATACTGTGAATACACATTTCAGAAGTGCTGCATCCGAATGTCATAGTGCATGTGCTTTTTTCTTTTGACATTAAATACTCTTAGCCTCAGGAAGCACGTGAGTTAGGGGCAATGGAGAGAGTTGAAAGATAACAAGAGTGGTGAGTGGAAAAAGTTAGCAGAGTCATTTAACACGCCTGCCTGTAAAACCAACCAACTAAAGTGCTATAGTATTTCTTCACACTGGTCCAGAGAGGATTCATTAATTAGTGTTTGAAAAACAGATCATTGGGGAAGGTACCATGTGAATGTGGTAATCATCAGCTCCATTTACAATCACGTCAATAACATGTGGTGATGGCATGTTGACTCTGATTGTGAACAGTTGTTGCTGTTGATAAAGCTGTGAACTTTGAATTGTTAAATGTGCTTGCTTTGTGGTTTTGAAACCCCATAGCAGATGTTATGTAGTAGAGTTAAGTTATATCTTGAATATGTTCCTGGAGTCCAGAGCTAAGAAAGAAAACCATCAAAGAGCCCAGAGCGCATGACAAACAGGTTTTGACAAAGCCTCTCCCATGAGAGCCGCCATCGAGAAGTGATATGATAGGTTAGTTCCATTGTCCCGTTTCTCTTTCCTGTTAAAGAGTATTTTGCCAGCTCAGCTTACAGTACATTGAAGTTCATAGTGGACTGTCAACCTTAATAAATTTTCCATTAACTTTTATTCATTCTAAACACAAAGCACCAGAAAAAAATTTTGATGATCAAATACATTCCCAAATGACTCTTCACTCCTTAAAATGGATAGAGCAATTTGAGAATAATTTATGAAAATGGATAATCTTCTGAAAAAGTCCCCATGAGATGTTGTCTGCCCACTCCCACTTGCCAACTATATCATCTCATAGAAGACTTACTTTTCACGCCAAAAAAAGGGGGAGGAAATGGGGGAAAGAACTGAAGCACAGAAATGTATATGTCAGCCATTGAAATGAGGTATTTGGCTGGTTGAAAGAGAAAGACCTGCTATATTGCTTTGACCTCTAACTTCTGTTTGTCCTTTAGCTATTAACCTAATTTTGATCTTACTCCTTGGTTTTTCCAACTAGTACCTGAATTGCCCTCAAATTACGTTCCTCATCTGTTTCCAGACCCCAAAAACTCGCATGTTCAATTTCTGGACCACTTGCCTACCTTCTGATATTGGATTCCGTTGTAACTCCCTGCTACCAGATACTTACACAGGACAAGCATATTCCAGTAGGACATGCCTAAACTGAGGGCACCCACCTTTGCCTTGGCCTTCTTTGGGAGGGCTGCTTGCCCTGTTTTAGCAAACCACTGCTGATCACAGTCCAAACATCAAAAACCAATTTTGAGCTTTCCTCCATGCATTTGAAAAAACAGTGGCTAAACATATGGGTGAGAATATAGGAAGTAATGTTCTAACTATATTTGTATGGAAAAGGGAGTTATAATAACATTGTGACGGTAACTCAATTTGTTTTGCACTTTCACATGATCCTAGAAGGTGCATTCTAGTAGTAAGAGAGGTGAGCACCTATGTCCTCAGCAGTCTTTGCAGAACTGTCTCTTTTGGAGTCCCAGGATAAGGGGCACTTAACAAATGGCACTGCCTGTAAATTATGGGGCTGACCATTTAGTAGATAATGGTGGCAAATTCCTGAGGACAGAATGGCTATTTCTGATTGCTATGCTCCTGTTTTAGCCCCCATTCCCTTATCACCCCTTCCAAAAATGGTCTGGTGGAAATGAAGTTGGGTGAGGTTACGGTAGAAGTGGAGTATGAAATGGAAACATTGATAATTGACTTCAGTGGTTTCCAAACCAAAGAACTTCCCACAATATGCAAAATGTCTTCCTATTAAAACAGTTTTACTGAAGGTGTTATAAGAGATCTTTCCATTCTTCCACATTTTTCATTGTTGCTAGGCATACTTTGGCACATACATAGCAATGTCTGCAAAATCCCAACCAAATTATGGAAGGTATTTTCAATGTCTCTTTTGATATTGATATGAAAGCTTCATATATTCAGAACTCAATGTGGCATGATCTGTGTATAGATAGAAGAGTTTTCTCCTTACTGATTAATGCACTCATTTGCCTGTCTATTGAAGGAAAGAATTTTGACGACACTTTCTTTTTTTTTTAAGGATATAGACTTAGTCATTTGGATATCAGTTAATGTACTTTAGAGTAAGACAGTATTCCATTCAAGGTATGTGGAAGTGTTTGCATGGTTGTGCTTTCGGAATGCCTGTTTTTGCTTTTTAGTGAGTTTTTTTGTTTGTTTTTTTGTTTTGTTTTTGGTCAACTTTTGCTGTTATTGGTGTTTTCTAATGCAATTTAGACTGTAATGCCCTCCACTCCAACCCCATTCTTTTTTTTTTTTTTTTTGAAGGTTTTATTTATTTATTTTGAGAGAGGGAGCGAGTGAGCTTGCATGAGAGCAGGCGAAGAGCAGAGAGAGAGAGAATCTCAAGCAGGCTCTGCACTGACACTGACAGCACAGAGCCAGATGCACGGCTCAGTCTCTTGAACCATGAGAACATGACCTGAGCCGAAATCAAGGGTTGAACGCTAACCGGCTGAGCCACTCAGGCAGCCCCCAACTTCATTCTTAAAGATTCTACCTACTATGTTGTGGGTTGAGAAACCTCTTTGTTTTGTTAGAGTTTTCTGGAAGATAAAGTCAATGGACTCTCATGAATAACCATGATATTCATACTTATTTAAATATATGGACTCCAGGGTTCCTATCACTGCTTTTCAACAGCTTTTGGGTAGGGAACCGAGTTACTACTTCTCAACTGAATTCTGTAGAGGGGAATTTATCATGTAGCTGTGTTCTAGTAAAGCGTTCATCCACTGCAATCCTAATATGTTGTGTAAAACTTCGTGACTCTACTGTTTCTCTCTTCCATAGCCCTATGGTATAAAATGCTCACTGGGGGAGAATTTAAACTGTTTATAGTTTAGTTTATGCCCCCTTCCTTCTTGTTGCTCTCAGTTTCCATTTTCTCTCCTTTCATGTTTTGGCCTGCCATTTCCCACTGTATTTTTTTGTAGTATCAGGAGACGTAATTAGGGAAATATAAAAATAATGGGGCTCAGTGGAAGTAGGTATGTTTTTAGAATCTTCTTCTTTGTTTTCTACTGATTTCAGTTTATACCTCATCATGCTTTGTCTTCTTATCTGTTTAATTTTTTTTTCCTGGCACTTGCATCCTGATATGTTATATATGTGTGTATGTGTTTTGTTTACAGCTAGCTATAGGGTCAAAACCTAGAAAAACATATAGTAAATAGCTCACTTTTTCTCTCTCTTATAGTGAGACCCTCAGATTCCTGAAGCCACTTCTAAGATAAGTTGTCATACTTTGCTTTAGAGAAATCCAGATCAAGTATTTAATATCCATCCTTTTACTGCCATTTGAGTTACTTATAAGCTCTATAGGAATTAGATAGCCAACACATATATAGTGCTTCCTATATACAAGCTATTTATAATTATTTACCCATTTAATCCTCATAACAGCTCTCTAAATAGAAAATTTATTATCCCCCATTTATAGGTGATGAGGCAGAGAGAGGTTAGATATCTTGCCCAAGATCACACTGCTCTCACATGGCATGGGCAGAAATTGAATGAAAAATCTGGACTTTGTGTCCTTGCACTTGATCCCTAAGCAACACTGTCTAAAAGGTCATGCTGGACCACATAATAATTGATTATATATTATCTTCCATTGAGCCAAGTTATTATGTTTCTGATGATCTCTCTTGTTTTGGTGGACCTATTAGAATTATCACCACTCAGAACATTTATAACAGAGGCAAAAGCTTTGCCAATTAATCTCAACATTCATAATTTATTGAATGGAAGCAAATGATTTCCTATTTTAGTCTCCTGATAAAAGTAATGAAACCAAAAGGTAAAAAGGTGACTTTATAATCTTAAAAATATTTTTCCTAATAAATCAGTGTCATATCTTCATTTTTATATACCAGGAATATTCTACCAACATTTTCCCAATAATCCCAGAACCAATACTGAACAGAATTCCACCACATTCTCAGCAAATTCTAGGAAGGGTTCAGCAGCAAGTATATACATAACCACATACATATGTATGTAGAAATTTACAAGCTACAATATCCAGACATCATGAGGCTCAGCTCATAATTTTCTCAACCTTGCCAGACTGTAGCAACATTTATGATCTGGAGATTTATTGATTTTAGTTTTTATCCTCTCATAATAGGAAACCACCCTTTAGACCATTGACCTTCTCTTGTTATAATGAGAGTAGAATAAAGAAATATATTTATAATACCATTCTTGGAAACAGGCAAGCTTTTTAAGGTGTTATAAAGAAGTGCTGGTTATATAATGATGGTGGTTGTAACAAAGGTTATAAAATGGTCATTTAACACTTGAAAATAGGAGAGCTTATACTGATTGGATTTTTCCCTTGTCTTATTACTTGAGTAACTTGACCACATTTCATTTTGTAACAGGTTATTTAAATAATTGAGTGAGTATATTTCAAAATACTGTACAGTAGAAAAAAAATGCTCTCTAAAGAAAATCAGATGCCAAAGCAGGTCACTGTCTAGTCTTGAATATGGATTATTCTAGAAGGAATTTTATTAAATAAAGAGACAGAGATAAAGAAGAAGGAGAAAATATTCACCTCCAGATAATGAAGGTATAAAAACAACATCCTTTAAAACTTTTGTAGTGACCTTGAGAAGAAGATGAGGAAAACAAATATACAATAACTTGAATTGTAATGTTCTTGAATGTAATGTTCTAGTTTATAGCTTTGGAGATCTGGGCATACGCAAGTCGCTGAATCTCCATGGGTAAATTCCCCTGTAAAACAAAGTAGTCAAAACAGTTTCCTATCTTGCAGAAACAACTCAATTAAAATTCATTATAAATATGAGCTACTCTCTTTGTTAAGAATGATATTAAGATATTAAATACTGTTGCTCATATTTGACTGAAAATTTGAAATACTTTGTCTACCTTCAGACCTCAAACCTAATCCAAAAACAACTTGTTTTTATCAAATCAATATGTGTAAAGTAAAAGGCAAATCAAAGGAGCAGTGAGGTGGGTCTGACAGAGGATGGAAACCTCATATATCCACAGGAAGGTGAGGGTGCTGAGTGTCTCAGTTCTCCTCAGCTGGTTTCTCCTAACTCATAAACCCATTCCAGCCGCAGACTCAGGGACCTCCCCTACCCTGGGGAGGCCGGTGCCTGACCTCCACATTAGCCTGCACCTGGTGGAAAAGGTGAAGGCCAGGCAGATCAAGCACACAAGTGTTCCGCTAGCTGGGACTGCTACCCAGCATTCTCTCAGATCATAGTGACAACACAGAAGCGATTCAAATGTATTCGGAATAGCTAGCATTGAGTCAAAGTACTGCAGACCGCAGAAAAGATACTCAGAGAACTCTACTGGCTTTCTGCAAACCTTATAGTTCAGTAAAACCAAATGACCTTTTATTGTTATGATTATTGATTATTCCTTTTGGCAAACCCAAGTGACTTGCTAGAATTACATCATGATAGCTAAGTTTGTGGTGCTAATATACAGTGAAAGAGAGCTCCTATTTTATATCATTTATAAATCAAATCATAAAGAAACATTTGAACATGTGATATCCTCTTAAGAAGATTTATACTACAGCCTCTGTCGAAGTCCTAGCATAATTCAGAACTCATTGAGTAATGGTAATAGCTGTTGTCTATTGAGAGTTCGTTTTCTTCCAGGGACTGGACTAAGTATTTTACACGTATCATTTTCCTTCATCCCTACAACAATCCACTGCGATAGGTATCGATTTTATCTCCATTTTTTAATGGGAAGAACAGGTCAAAGAAGTTAAGTAATTTACCCTCGGTGCTAAGAGAAGTGAGTGGTGGAGATGGAGTTCTGATCTGAAGTAAGTTGGCTGCAGAGCCAGTGCAACTACCAGTAATGCATCATTGCTGTAAGCTAATGATTGACGTATTTAATGAGACTTGGATTTCGAATATCATTGAATTATAACTGGAAGGCCATGTCTCAAATCTGCAAATTCAATGCTTGTAGAGGCCCGGCATTTAAACTGGGGAGGAAGCGGCATTTTGCCGTTTTCAATCTTGTTCCACTGTCAGGTCTGTCTGTCGTTCCTTTGCACTACACTTCCGAGTCCTCTCCGTGCTCTTTTAACTCTCCGACAACACGCTGTTACTTTCTACTTGATATTTGTTAGCCCAGTGGTGGGGATCCTTCTCTGTTGATCTGATGAAACTCCAGTCTTAGGCACTGTGTCCGTGTATCTCAGGGGTGTGGCTGCTCAGCCCCTCTCCCAGTTGTAGTTAAGAGCCCAGCATTTTATTCCTGCCCTTCCCTAGGGCAATCGGTTGGTTTTTTTGTTTGTTTATGTTGTGCTCACTTTGAACTGCAAGGGATTTTCAGTAGCATCCTAAGGACAGCAGTGTTTGCTTCACTTACACTTTCATGCACATACGCACATAGTTCAAGGATTTTTATTCTGTTGGAAGAAGGATCTGGGTGAGGTTTTATGCCTTTCCTGCAGTGTTTGCTATTCCCTGCCCCTGGCCTGTGCTATGAGGGCACTTTCTCAGGACTCTTACCAATCTTTTCTGAGACAACCTGTGAGCTCTGTAGTCAACAGCCTGCAAGGGAATGAAAACTCCCTTTGTTTTGTTGTTGTTTTAATGTTTATTTATTTATTGTGAGGGAGGGGAGGGGCGGAGAGAGAGGGAGAGAGAGAATCCCAAACAGGCTCCATGCTCAGTGCAGAGCCTGGCGCAGGGCCCAGTGCCATGACCGTGAGATCATGATGAGCCAAAATAAGAGTCCGACACTTAACCGACTGAGCCACCCAGGCACCCTGAAAATTACCTTTGTGTCTACCTCTCCCAAGGTTTCTGTATTTAACCCTTATCTTTACCCTTACTAATTTAATAACTTTGGATAATTTCTTCTTATCAGTGTCCAGCTGTGTCTGCCCCAGATAAATAAGTGTTTATATTTTTTCCTTCCTTGAGGTCTCTATGAACTCAGTTTTTAGATTGATCAATAAAAGTTGTGAATTTGTGGTTTGTCTGGCTTATTTATTGTTTGTTGTTGTTGTTGTTGCTGTTGTTGTTATGTGAGTGGGACCTATGTTCTCTCCAGCTTTCTACATCCCAAGCAGAAATTCAGGAAGTCCTAAACAAATATTTTAGGTTATAAAAGCAATACAAATTTGTTATAGGAACCTGGGATAACACACAATAATATAAAGAGAAAATAGGGGCACCTGGGTGGCTTATTTGATTAAGCACCTGACTTTAGCTCAGGTCATGATCTCACGGTTCGTGGGTTTGAGCCCCACATTGGGCTCTGTGCTGACGGCTCAGAGCCTGGAGCCCGCTTCAGATTCTGGGTCTCCCTCTCTCTCTGCCCCTCCCCTGCTCGCTCACACTCTCTCTCTCTCTCTCTCTTAAAAATAAATTACCCATAGCTTCCCTATGAGGAGATGAATATTTTGATGTGTTTCTCATATGGAATATGTAAAGTTTTGGTCAGACTGCATGATTGCCTTGAAACCTTTTCTGCTTGCATGTCCTTGACTCTATGAACAACAGTTGACATGAGCTCAGGATAGATCCCTAGATCTATAATGCTTTGATAGCGGATACATTTTAATACTGTTATCAAAGCTTAAACTCTGGATTGCCACAATTCAGCATAAACCCTTAGGACAAGAGCCGGGATTAAGCTTTCCTTTTTTTTTTTTTTCTTCCTCTCAGGATTGACACCTCCTCTTTATTTTGAGGCTGTGCCCATTCCTTTCTTTCATAACAGCCAAGTGATATATTTTCCAGGATGCTTTTTAATACTTTAGCCATAATTTTTTGTTTCTTTGAATATGATCCTTCAATATAGCTCTTTTGCAAGACTATTGGGAAAAGAAGTCAAAGTCATTTACTCTTCCTGTTCCTCTCCAATCCATCCCATTTGGCCTTACTAAATAAATAATACCTGATTATATTGTTAGCCTTCAGTTATGGATGGATTATTTTCCACCACTTGATTACAAGTTGTTTGGAAGAAGGAAGAGTTCATGTTTTAGATTTTTGTAGTCTCTGAAATATCTAGCAGAAGATACTGCATGCAAAAGGTGATTAATAAATAGTTTTTAATGCATCACTGATGCAGGCATCGTATTCTCTCTAGGTTGGTATGGGGACCACCAATATGAACAATGTGAACATTCGAAACATGAGTAACTCATGACAATGAATTCACTATTTAATTTGAGTAGAAAAATAGGTTACTTTCTTGTTGAATATGAAACTAATTTCTTTGTAATATAGCCCTTCAAAATGTATGTTAAGGTTATCAAATACAATATAATTTAATGAAAAATCCACAATGCTGAAGTTTGACCAACTAAGGTTTTGAATCCCAACATTTCATTTATATAAAAACATATAAATTAAATGTTTCATATAAATTAAAACAAAAATGAATTATATATATGTAAATATATATAATTCATACATGTATTCATA
This sequence comes from Panthera tigris, assembly GCF_018350195.1. Lineage (NCBI taxonomy): Eukaryota > Metazoa > Chordata > Mammalia > Carnivora > Felidae > Panthera > Panthera tigris. The sequence goes on along the minus strand of NC_056664.1, from coordinate 75,422,889 downwards.
TATGTATATATATTTACATATATATATAATTCATTTTTGTTTTCATTTATTTCATTCTCTTCTCTCTTTTTCAAATAAGATCCTTTCCATCAACATTGTAAAAAGTGTAAATGAATACCTTTTAATGCCTCCCACTGGTCAAACAGAGAAGATGTGTGAGCCTGGAAAGGTGGCTGGCGAGGATCAGTCCTCTGTAATTTCCAACCTAATCAGTCCCCATTCGGAACAAAGGATGAGAACTGGAGATGAGTAAAAAGTCCAGGAACTGGCACAGGTCCACTATTCTTATAGTCACAATGTGTCATCAACTTTCCCTGACTAATTGCATCTACAGTTACATATCTGAAAATAATAGAGTGTTAGTTACAATTATTGGGTATTATTTCACCAGAAGAACTGAGAAGACAGCGAGTCTTTTCCTTTACTTCACAAGGCTTCACAAGAGTCTTTCCGATTCACAGATTGGAACCCAGATTTGTCTGGCTTCAAAACATAGCATCTAATGTTCTTGATGACCTCTTAAAAAGCTTCCTAAGCAAGAGTTTTAAGAACAGTGATATTCTAAAACAATAAGAACAAGTATTATTCCATGTGTACTTTTTAGGTAATGAGCACTTCACCAAATCCCACTTTTAAAGTCTGGTAGTATTATTTCTGTAGATCTAGGCTCTGGGGATTTATTGAAATGCTATTGAAAACATTTATTAGACTGGAAAAGAAGACACTTAATAATTTCATCAATGTTTGAGGTTTGCTTATATTGTTTGGGGGAGAAATCCTTTGTTCAAAACATTTTCAATGACTTGAGTATATTAATTTATGTGATTCAATGACTCAGACTTTTCAAAATAGTGATAGATTTCCATTCAGCAAACATTCTGTATATTAGTTTAACAACCCTAGTGGGATGTGTATTAATTTAACAGCCATTGGTTTCTATGATGAATTGTTAGAGTTCCATTTTCTTCCAAGCTTGAAATAGAACTTTTAAATAGAATGATGACTTTTTTCCAAACTAAAAATTTTATTTTGGAATCCGTAAAGTATAGACTGCTGCCAACATCCAGGTGGATCGTTAAAGGATCAGGTACTGTCACACAAACAAATTCAATCACAATGGACTTACTGTACAACTGGAAACTCTTCTTATCTTGTAAATCATGGAAAAAGAGGACTGGCCATTACCATGAAGGAGTACACTAAGGAAACCCATGGACTTCCAAGGTCAGACATATTCGCCAAGCAGTTTCCCAACTCCAGGTCTGTTTGGGGAGTAAATTCTTTTGACTGATCTTGAAAAAGAATGGTACTTGCTTCATGGTGAAGCCTGCAAAGCCACAGTAACTGATAGTGGTGAAGCTCATTCTGCCTTGTTTATTCTTTGATTCAGATCTCCCTCAGAAGTGTATACGTATACACAAAATCGTAGTATCTAGTCCAGTCTAAGAAAAGTGTACAACCCTTAGAATATAATGGAGATAACATTTATGCTAAATCTTACATGTATGCATGATATCATTTAACCATTCCAATAACCCTCTAAAGTGAATACTACAATTGTCTGCATTAATTCATAGATAAAGGTATCAAACTGCCAAAAAGGTAGGTTACTTGTCCAAAGTCTTATAGCTATAAATATGCAGAACCAGATTTGAATCCACTGTATAACTGAAGAGGATGAAGCTTAATGTGCTATGCTGTTGTGCCTTTCATATACCCACCATTTCAAGCACTTACAAATATTTGTTGTATTGGTCATTGTATCTATTACTCAATTCCAAACTTCAGTACAAAATGTGCATCATCTAGAGCACCACTATAACATCAGGGGCAATTTTGATATTACTGTATACTATTTGACCAGAGGACCCAGGAATCCCCGCATCTTACCCAGAAAATCATCCCCCTCTTCCAAAAGGTTCTCAAAGAAGTTATACACCCAAGGAAAGAAGAATCAAAGCATCTCTTTCTTATTTCATGTGCCCATGTCCTAAATCCTATAGTGCTGAATTCTGATAAAGTTGGGTTGGAACATGAAACTTAACTTTAATTCTAAGCAAAGCCTCTGTCTTCTTTATGACAGAAGCTCAATCTTAGGTTCTGAGACCCTCTGGTCAGCCACATCATGTAAAATCCAAAGCAAAAATCTATCCTGCATGGGAAGGGAGAAAGATGCATGGCCTGTCCCAAGCCGAAATCTACTTAATTATCGTTCAAGGAGAGAAAAGCAATCAAAAAATACTAAAACATGACAACACGTGACCACTTAATACACTATAACTCTCATCTGTGACAAATAAGGTCTAATCAGTTCTCTGTGATCTGAAAATTATAATTCCTGCTTGGGTAGAAGAAAGAGGAAGAAAGAAGGAGAGATGTCCCTTGTTAGAAGAAGATTGTTGAAAACTCTCCTCTTACTAAGAAGCCTGTGAATAATATTATCAAAAGGTGATGCCTTCTCAGTCATCACTGACAAGAAAAGAATCCTGGGGTAACAAAAACCCAATGAGAAGCAGTATGGCAAATGAAAACTAATAGCATGGAATCCAGTTTCCTATCCCTCAGGGACAAATTAGTTCTAGGAACTGAGTAAGTTATTTAACTTTTGGGCTTTAGAATTTCATTTGTGAAATTAAAGGATTTTGTAAACCATTAATTATGCTCTAAGAGTGTATAATTTTCCAACCATAGCTAGAATAATATCTTGACAATCTATGAAATATAGAGACCCTGAGGTAACCCAATAAGCAGGAGCCTAGTCCCTCTTTTTAGGAAGTTGCTACTGGAGTCAAACTAAGAAGAATGGAAACAATCTCCTAAGATTTACAAACAGACTAAATTGATGCAACTAAATGTAAATAGACAGTCTCAAAGACATCACCATTCTTCATGTTAATAACAAACTTGATAACTACCAAAGTATATTGTTATTCTATGCTGCTAGAGAGATCCTTTGCACAAGGCTTTAGATTTCAATGAACACATTCTCTAATCCCAGGGCCTAGTTCAAAATTTCCTTTCCCATGAGTTCTATCCCCAAGAAGGAGAAGCACTGATACATGTCAAGAATATTCCTTTGTAAGGGCTAGTATCCAAAATCTATAAAGAACTCACCAAACTCCACACCCGAAAAACAAATAACACAGTGAAGAAATGGGCAGAAAACATGAATAGACACTTCTCTAAAGAAGACATCCAGATGGCCAACAGGCACATGAAAAGATGATCAACGTCACTCCTCATCAGGGAAATACACATCAAAACCACACTGAGATATCACCTCACACCAGTCAGAGTGGCTAAAATGAACAAATCAGGAGACTATAGATGCTGGCGAGGATGTGGAGAAACGGTAACCCTCTTGCACCTTTGGTGGGAATGAAAACTGGTGCAGCCACTCTGGAAAACAGTGTGGAGCTTCCTCAAAAAATTAAAAATAGATCTACCCTATGACCCAGCAATAGCACTGCTAGGAATTTACCCAAGGGATACAGGAGTGCTGATGCATAGGGGCACTTGTACCCCAGTGTTATAGCAGCACTTTCAACAATAGCCAAATTATGGAAAGAGCCTAAATGTCCATCAACTGACGAATGGATAAAGATGTGGGTTTTTTTTATACAATAAATTTCATATTAAAAAAAGATGTGGTTTATATATACAATGGAATACTACTTGGCAATGAGAAAGAATGAAATATGGCCTTTTGTAGCAACGTGGATGGAACTGGACAGTGTTATGCTAAGTGAAATAAGTCATACAGAGAAAGACAGATACCATATGTTTTCGCTCTTATGTGGATCCTGAGAAACTTAACAGAGGTCCATGGGGGAGGGGAAGAAAAAAAAAAGAGGTTAGAGAGGGAGAGAGCCAAAGCATAAGAGACTCTTAAAAACTGAGAACAAACTGAGAGTTGATGGGGGGTGGGAGGGGAGGGTGGGTGATGGGTATTAAGGAGGGCACCTTTAGGGATGAGCACTGGGTGTTGTATGGAAACCAATTTGACAATAAATTTCATATTTAAAAAAAAAGAATATTCCTTTGTAGAAAGTGGAGCTTCGAGTATTATAGTAACTTTGATATTTCTTGCCTCTCTCTCTTCCCACCTATTGTGGGTGCTCTTGGTTCTCTGCCAAGATCACCTTGATGCTGGTACACCCATACCCTAGGCTGCTTTGAGTATTGACTGCAAAGGGTTCATAGCTGCCTGCTTCTTCAGAGAATTTCCCTTGGCCAGATAGGACTGGGAGATTACCATACACCTCATTAAACATTGCCAGTGCCCAATGACTGACTGATGCGGGAGCACAAAAGACCAGACTGGCCTTCGTGCCTCACGTTGAAAATAACTCTGTAGTGCACTCCTTCTCCCAGGGCTTCCTCATGGAATCAAGTGGAAGCTAGTTTTCAGGCTAAACAATTTCCTTGCTTACCTTTCTTTACTGATGTACCCTGTTTCCCCAACTCCTCTTCTGAGAGTATTCCATCAATAAATCACTAGAAAAGAGCTTTTATCTTAGGCTCTATGTGTAGGGAACCCAACCTAAGACACACCTATGAGTCTAGTCGATGTCAGATAGCCTTGGAACCATATCTAAGTTGAGAGTGGAGGCCTCCTCAGAGATGTCACTGAACCAGTGATGTCAAGGAAAGGATGACTAAACCTCTGTCCCTCTGTGGGAAGGGATTTGTTTCTATTAATTTCTCAACCTTCTCATAATCATAGTAAAAAGATCCAGAAGGCTGAGATTAGGATATGAATCCAAAGAATGGAGCCAGAAAAACCCACTTGATCTATCTTTCAATCTTATAGGGAAAAGAGGGGCTTATAATTATGTGGTCCACCTTAGTTCAATATAATAGAGAGACTTGGAGTTTCAATTCTGGCTGATAGGAAGTAATGTGAATTGACCCAGAAGAGCTCTGAGTACTAACTCCCTGTAATAACTGAATGGAAAGAAGGGCTGGTCAAAGAGTCTGTTATTCAGTGTTCTAGCCAGATCTCCCTCTTGCCATCGAGAGATCATCTAATATCAAATACTGCCCAGCATCTGGCAGTATATGGTATAGCATGACTTTACACACAGGATGGGTGGACTAAGTCAGAATAGTTTCTTCTGTTTCACATCGAAGCTAGTGATAGGAAATTGAGAGAGGAAAATCTCATGATGAGGATCCATAAAGAAGCCTAGACCAGGAACAGATAGAGTTAATCTGTATCCATCTGTTTTTATTTTTCTCCAACCCACTCTGTCAGCCACTACAAAATATTCCCATGTGTTCCTGGGTACTGTTGAACAAGACATCTGGAAACAAGCTTCCTTGTTTTTAAACCATGATAACAATAGAGGAATTAGAAAAATTATGTTAAATGCTTCATTATTCTGATGGGAAAAATCTCTAGCCAGGAAAACTCTGTTAAGACCCATATTGGAAAGTGTTGTTAGCCTACATGTCTTGTCCCAACTTACAGTCTGATTGGCAAGCTTATGAAAGAGGTGGGAGACCCAGTGCAAAGAGGCGGGACTGGTCAGGTGGCTGTTGGAATCAAAACAGCCAAGCAGTGTTCTGAGTTAGAAAAAAGAATCAAGTCAGGGGTTAAGGACCTCCAGGCTGCTTCCAATAAATAGAAAACACCAAAGGAATAAAAATACCAAAAAGAGAACATTTAAACAAATAAAAAGGCTCTATTAGAGCACACATGCATGTACTTAGTTCTGTTAGTTCAGAGATACAATTATTCCCTAATCTCAGTTTAAACATGGGAGTCAGAATCATGCGGTCACAGAATGGAAACCTGGGTAGGACTTTTGTGCTCATCAAGGATAACTTGTTCATTTTACACTGGACTCAGAACGGGTCAGGAAGAGCAGCTGGGATGAGACCCCATGGCTCTGCCACGCAAGTTAGTACACGTGCCCCGCACTGTGGCATATGATCACTGCCCCCAAAATGTGACCATTCCCCAGAATTAGCTGCAGACACTAATGCTACCTTTAAAAATGTAATTAAGATACATTAACATAATTCTGTTAACAATATGCTTTCTCAGTAAAAAATAATGTATTTAGCCCAGAAAGTTTAGCCCTGCATATAACTATCGTTTCTTCCTTGCAAGTGGAACTATCATCTCTCTCCATCGCAACAAAAATTCACTGAAACAAAAAAAAAATGCAATGATATTTATTATCAAAAACTGTTTTTTATTACATCAGAACAAATACCACTATATTGTTAACACCTTGGCGTAAATTATCTTCAGATCAAAGCCAGGACATTATGAGACTGCTATGGCCTGTGTAGCCAGGGCACAATTAAAGGGAACCATAAACAAAGTTACCAACCTGACAATTCTGCCTTCCTTCTGGCCAACCTCAGAAGGGTAACCTAACACTGAAATCCCTAATCTTCACAAGCTTCAAGCTGGGAAGCAGAAATCAGCTGGCCCACTTCACTAACATTTTGTAAGAATTCGGAGTCAGAATAACTGCTCCAAATAAAAGCCCACTGTGGAGCCAACGCAGTGTAATTATGTGCCGGTGGCGGTTAGGGTGGGGGGGGGTGGTGATTGCCAAGTATAGAGATGAGGGTGAAATTAAAATTAAACCAAATCCCAAAACTCTGTTAGAGCATCATCAACCTTAATTCTGTCCCAACAAAGTAGAAGAGTAGGGCCGCCCTGCCGACATCAAATAAAAATGGATTAATTTGCACTTACTCAGGGTTGCCAGGTAACCATCCCCTTTTTCCCCATTCATTAAAAGCCCTCCAGATGTGTAAATTCCACCTTACATCTATATTCTTTCTGCGGCACATTATAAGTCCCCTTTGTGGATTTTAATGGGGATGAAAGACGAGGCTGCACCTGGGCACAGCTAATGTTCAAAGTACAGGCTTTGGGATTTTCTAGACGGCCAGACACTCATAAGAAGAAAAACGGCAGATTCCATTTTCTTCTGCTTCAGAGTCTTGTTTTTGACAACTCCCAGTGAAAAGGGTGCATTTCCCTCCAGCTTAAATCGGCTTGCCAACCTTTGTGAGCAGCATTGCCAAGGTCAAACAAAGGCCAGGAAGAACCTTTGGGAAACCAACGGTGATATCCCTACTTCTGCACCCTCACTCTCCACCTCTCAGCAAGCCACCTTAAGAAGGTGTTACATTTAAAGCCTTGTTGGGACTATTCCTTACCCATGCCAGGCAGTGTGTGCACAGCAAGGAACTCCCACCCTGCTGGCCCTGGAATGCACCTTTCATTCATTCCATAAACATTTACAGGGTGCTTATGATATGCCAGGCTGTGCTAGGTGCCAGGGATTAAGAGAAGAATCAGAAAGTCCGTGCCCACCCGGAGCTCAGCCTGCTGCAAGTATAATAGAGTTCATTTACCATTCTGGGTTTTATTTGTTCATTAATTTTAGTTTGGGGCCTTGGAATAAGAACTTGCCTTCTTTTTGTCAGTATATGCCTATATTTAGAAATTCGTGTCCCTTTTCTGAGGCTTCATTGAATCCAGATAACTCTATCTTTATGACTAAAAATCTTGTTAATGCTGAGCACTATCCACATTAGTAGACAAAGCAGGATTTTATCTCTGAATGGTGGTCAGGCTGGGGGCAGCAATGAACAGTGGTGAGGGAGCAGGGCAGCTGGGCCCCCTGTAATGCCCAGGTGCTAGTCCTTCCTCTCAGGAATCTACTGGATGTCGGAAGCCACTTCATTGGATTAATACATGGAGGATGGTAATAAAATGCAATCGCAAAAGGTTACATTTGAAGAAGGCCTAGATTTGATCTAGCACACATCTTTTTCTATAGAGATGAAAGAACTGAACACGCATGGAGACCCAAGAGAGTTTTATGAGGTCATACTGACTGCAGCAAAACCTTGGGATACTGGGTAGTGTTTGTGATCTAATAACATGTTCGGGGCTCTAGCCCAAAGGAGAGATAACTGGAGGACTCCAGAAGCCTGTCAGGCTGGCAGAAGAGATTTTTTTGCAGAGGAGGGTATTTGGAAGTTTCTCAGATTGCACCAAGTAAATGTTACTCATTCCAGAAAACCCTGCCTCAGCGGGTGCCCTCGCTGAAACAACTTCTGTGGCTGTATTAGTCAGGATTCACCAGGGAAATAGAACCAAGACGATTGACTTATTGATTATTATTAGCTCACACAATTATGGAGGCTAAGGCAGCCCATGATCTGCAAACTAGAGACCCAGGAATGCTGCTGGTGCCATTTGAAGCCTGAATATTGGAAAGCTAATGGTGTCCATTTCAGTCTGGTTCTGAAGGCCTGGGAACCGGAGCACCGAAGCACTGAGGGCAGAGGGAGATGGATGTCACAGTTTAAGCAGTCCTCCCAGAGCCAGTGATTCCTTCCTTCCTCTACCGTCTGTTCCAGTTAGGCCTCAATGGCTTGGATGAGGCTCACCCACACTGGGGAGGATAATCTGCTTTACTCCTTCTACCCATTCAAATGCTAATCCCTTCCAGAAATACCCTGACAGATATACCCAGAAATGATATTTAAGTACATATCTGGGCATCCGGTAATCCAGTCAAGATGACATGTAAAATTAGCTATCACACGGGCATAACTCACACCCTCTTGCTACAGAAAAAAATGGAACAAATGGATGGATGGTGGTCTGTGCTCTGCTTTTGATGTGCTGTTTTCTTTTGAGTTTTCTGGAAGACTCTTAAAAAGAAGGCATTCCTTTATTCTAAGAGAGTTTAAAGAAATATACTTCTATAATGTATGGAAGTGCAGATTAGTGGAAATTTATTGGTATCTTTAACTGCTGCCATGTTTAAATTGATTTCCCTTTCTTCCAAGCCATATTTTTTAAATGCTTCCAGGGGAAAGAAGTATAGGTGAGGATAGGATGAGGCCACGAAAAAGTGAAGACTATAGAATCCTGAAAGAAATCCAGCTTAGGTTTAAAAAAAAATCAGGCAGCTGTAATAACAGAAATATTGGAGTGCCTGGATGGCTCAGTTGGTTGAGTGGCCGACTCTTGGTTTTAGCTCAGGTCATAATCTCACAGCTTCATGGGTTCGAGCCCCACATCAGGCTCTGCACTGGCAGCAAGGAGTCTGCTTGTGATTCTCTCTCTCATCTCTTTCTGACCCTCCCCCACTCATGCTGTTTCTGTCTCTTTCAAAAGAAATAAAAAAAACTCAAAAAAATATATAGGGGCACTGGGTGGCTCTGTCATTTAAGTGTCCAACTTTGGCTCAGGCCATGATCTCATAGTTTGTGAGTTCAAGACCCACGTTAGGCTCTGTGCTGACAGCTCAGAACCTGGAGCCTGCTTTGGATTCTGTGTCTCCCTTTCTCTCTGCCCCTCCACCACTCTCTCTTTCTCTCTCTCTCAAAAATAAATCAATATTAAAAAATTTTTAAATATAAAGTCTTCTCTTTTATTACATTTTTAAATCAACCCACAAATCTAGTTTGTTCAAGCCAGATGGGGGATAAAAGGTGCAATCACCACCCCTGTCTTCAAAGAAGGAAGGTGGCAGTGAGGAAGAATAACAAAGCAAGTTTACACTTCAGAGCAATATTCCATAAGTGCCAAATGAGTGCTAGTGATAATCAGTTACATCTGAAACATGCCATGTCTTTATCTCCATTGCCACCTTCCTATCAACAGCCGCTGTCATCTCTTGCCTTGACTGGTATAGACACTTCCTACCTGGACTTCCTTCATCTTCCCTTGCCTTCTGCGATCTATTGTCCTCACAGGGGTCAAAGAGATCTTTTACAAAATTCAAAAATGACTCTGTCACACACAGTTGCTTGAAGTGCATTGAAGGCCTCCTGTTCCTTTCAAGATAAAATTTGGCTCTGAATAATCTGGCCCTACTCTTTCTTTTAACCTTATCGCTCACATCTCTCTCCCTCTCTCACCCTGCTCCCAAGCTCCAATGCACTTTGCTCTATTCCTGGAATGTTCTAAATTCTTGCAAGTTTCAGGAGCTTGAATGGACCCCACTGCTCCTCCTACCCTCCCGTGCCACCCTATCTATCAACCTGGACATAAATTCAGTATAACTGCCTGGAGCAGGTCTTCCATGATCTTCCGTTCTCAAGTGTCCCCTGTCATCCTTTCTCATCATACCTTCTACTTTTCTGTCATAACTTACGTTAGTTGACTACATGCTCCAAAAAAGCAAGAATGATCTGTTTTCGTTACTGCTTTATAACAAACATATTAGTAACTATTTGCTCTAGAAATATTTTTGAAAGAATGGTTGAACTGGGAGATTAGCGGAGACACCAGAGCACGAGCATTTGAGGTAGTGAGGGAAGACTTAAAGAAACTGAGCTTAGAGTCAAGCCTTAGTGATTAAGTAGGGCGGTAATGGCTGAAGAGAGAAGGGAGGAATTCTAAGATTCATGTTTATAGTGTGGCTTTGGTCATGGTTATAAGGCTTAACAAAATCCAGTGCCATTTTTCAGGTGGGTTCCATTTGGATCTGATGTTTGGCAGAAACAATTGCTGAGTAGCAAATCAAGTTTTGAAAAAACTCAATCCAGTTGCTTTCCTAACAATAATTCAAATAGACTCCATGACATTACTGTCATCACTTTACATGTCTACATTAACATTTAAACAGAAAAGCAATATAGATTTAAAGTGGTTTTAGCACAGACTCCTAAATAGTTGATTTGGTGTTGAGATCACACTCACAGTGGCTGTGGTAAGTGGGAGGGAGAGAATACATAAAAGGGAAGTGAAGATGGTGTTGGCTTATGTGGGCAGAGACTGTGCAGCGGGTGAGGTCAAAACCTGTGGAAAAACTTAAACATAATTTGAACTTATCTGCTAGGATTTGTCTGCTAATGCAACTGGAATTTTAAAAATACTTAGCTGATTTAGGTGAGTCGTTAAAAGCTATTATATATGAGGCTACCTCATAAGTAGTTGAGAAAAAAGTGCCTCTATCACAAAGAGAGGGATAAAACTGAGTCTTCTCAAAAGGTAGTTCTAGTTTCAAGGCCTAGGGGTGGGAACAGAAGAAACGAATTTGGGGACAAGGTAATTCTTATCAATCTTTCTATTTTCTGCAGTAGAGCAGGATCCCCTGCTCTTTTTCTTGAATCCTTGGAATGTGCCAAGCTCCCTTTGATTTCAGCCGACTCACAACTTCCTCCCTCTTTCTGAGAACTCTTTGCTGGCATCATCACCTGGCTGATTGCTATGCATCCCTCAGGTTTTCTCTTACATCAGTTTACAGAGTCCTCACCACTCCTTTTATACCTTCCACAACTGTCCTTCTTTGTAGCACTGTCAGGATCCAAAAAGCTTTTGAATGTGAACCCCAAGACCAAACTAAGGGCTAACCTCAATGATGTCTGAGGTTCTTTTATTTGCAATTTTGGGAAGATTTGATAGAAGCTTGGTGGTATTGTGCTTATCTGTTTTGGCTTCTTAACTGAGGCAAAGGAACACAGAAACTAGTTTTTTAGCTCTATAAGAATAATGATTGGCTCCATTTAAACCAAAGGAAATGCATGAATTCTGTTCTGTCCCACTGGGTTCTAAATGATACAGATACGTACTTGGCATTTTCTACTTTTCCAGTTTCCTCTTACAGGCTTTAAGTCCTTGCCTATAGATAGCATATTCCTGGGCCCCACTTGGAGAGAACGGATTGGAAATGACTAGAGAGATGGTATATAAATAATTTAGATATGGAAATCTAGCTAGCTAGCTATTTTACCATACACACATATTTTTATTATAGACATGTAAGATAAATATCTATTTAAGCACAACTCCTGACCTAAATATGGCGTGTATAATTCTCAGGCCACAGACTCAGAAAAAATATTTTTCTTTGTTTTACCATAATTAAGTTTACTTTCTATTCTCAACTCACAGATGGAAGAAACTCAATCTCAGCTGATTCCATTTTACTTCAGTTCTGTGTTTCTCAGTTGATCAGAACCCCTAGGTCTTCATAGAAGTTCCAGGTGCCTAGAGAGAGCCAGGTGTCAGGAAAGTGGTGCAAAGAACCTCACATCTGATTGTCATCCCTTCGAGTGGGCACCTGCAGAGTCTTCTAGATGGTGATGAGTGTCCTCCGTCACCTTGCAGATCACTGTTGCATTTACCTCACACTGTTTGGGAGGCCCTGACCGGCCCAACAGCTTCCTCTGCCTGTCTGCACCCCTCTCAAACACTCCGCTCCTCTACCTCCTTCCTTACACCACCACCACCTGGCAGGGTGTTCTTTGAGGTTGTCTCTCAGGCTATTCTGCCTCCAGAGGCAGCCCTTTCTCTCCATTTTCCTCATGCCAGCTGAGTTAGATGTAGGTTGGCTACTTCTGTCACATGGCTTGGTCTAAGAGCTGAAGAACGGTGGGAATAGTCATGGAAATGTCCTCACATATTCTTAAAGGACAGGAAAGACATTTCTAGCATATGACATGGTTTGAGAGAAGGTTCTGAGGTTGACATGAGATAAACCAATAAAAGAGATACTGAACAAGGAAAGAGACTAAGGTGGGCCATTGAAGAAATGAAAGGAAATAGGTTCTGCTGAAGGATTTTCAAAGAGATGCTAATGATCTTGAACATGATCCCTGACTGAAGATGCTGCCAGTGATCTTAAATAGAAAATATAGTGCATGTTATTATATCTAGAAATGTTGAAACATACACGGACTTGAATATCACTCAATTACCTGTTAGTCTCAAACACAAAAAAGTATCCTACAACTCTGGATGCTTGCCTCATTTGCTACACATAATGTGGACTTGTCCTCAGTACCTTGGTTTAGAGATGTGACACCATTCTAACTCCCCCAGTTTTTAGGTCTGTATTTGTTGGGGAATAGAAGGTAAGCACCACTTCTTAAGTGAAATATTTTTGCTCATTTTCTAAAATGCTATTTTTTTCTGGCTATTTAATAAAGAAACTTCATTACAGAATATTTGGAAAAATACAGAAAAGGCTTAAAGAAGAAAATAAAATACCTATAAATCCGTCACTCAGAGATAACCACCGTTACCATTTTGATGTATGTACTTACAGTCTTTTTCTCTACATAAAGATGTAAATTTTTTATTACAAAAACGTAATGATACTTCACATACTATTTTCTACCCCATTCTTTCCCTTGAATTTATTGTGACCATTTTCCAAATCATTAACTGCATTCCTAAAATAATTCTTACTGGTTGCTCAGGCTTCAATTATGTGTATACACCATAATCCATTAATTCTATTCCCTGTGGTTCAACATTTAAGTTGTTTTCAATCTTTCACTATTACCAAGAGCACAGCTTCACTTAAAAAATAGTAAAACAATTGCTATTGCCATTACCACTGCATTTTCTTTCTTCAGAACAGTACGCAAATTGAAATCACACATACAGTTCAGGGACTGAACAGACAAGAAAGAGAAGATTACTTTGGTAGCAGTGTTTATAATTTTTAGAGGCTGTTTAAATTGAGGGTCGAAAGTTCCAGTGGGAGAGATAACTAGCATTTGGCAAAGACTTTACACAAAGGAAGTATCACAAACAGAAACGGTGTGAAGGACTGTAAGGAGGATTGAGGAACAACACCATGTAAGAAGCAAAGCAGAGAGGGTGCCTGGGTGGCTCAGTTGGTTAAGTTGGCTCGGGTCATGATCTCGTGGTTGGTGGGTTCAAGCCCCATGTCTGGCTCTGTGCTGACAGCTCGGAGCCTGGAACCTGCATTGGATTCTATGTCTCCCCCTCTCTCTGTTCCTCTCCCACTCGTACTCTATCTCTCTCAAAAATAAATAAATATTTTGTAAAAATTAATAAGCAAAACAGAGAGCTTACAACGATATTTTAAGAAGCAATTTTTTTGACTTTAATGACAAACATGTCAAGTGCTGAAGTCCATTGGGAGGGTCACAAGACAGTGTGATGCAGACAGCTTCCAGACAAGCACTCTGGCCTCCATGCTCACGGCTGTGCACTGGGTCTTAGGATCAAGCCAGTTTAGTTAACATGCTGACTTGTGGTATTTATGGACATGAAACTGTACCTACAGATAAGATAAGTAGGACAAAAAGAGTGTGAGTCTACAAAATTTTATTCACATCTGAAGTGTCTCTGAGAAGTCCAGTCCCTTGTGACTCACTCATTCGTCCTACTCCATAAGTAACATTATTTTGGAATAACTTATAGCTCAGAGAAGATACTCTCTCCATCTGGAAACGGGAACATGCAAGGAGGCAAAGTAAAACAAAAACAAACAAACAAAACAATTGAGCCCAGGAAGTTCAAGACATTCAGAATTGCTTAGAGAGACTACGGATACCTTCAAAGAAAAGGAACTGGATTCAATTTCCTAGCACTCTTCCCCCTGTCTGCATATAGCCTAAGTAACAGCCATTAAGAGAGTTCTGCCTCTGACTTTCAGTTTGTGTCATGATGTTGGGGAACGGCAGTGCCAAGAATTTTTCACTCTTTAGATCTTTGTGGAGAGATGCTTGCAGTTGGGCGAATGAAAATGTTTGTGACATTAAAAGGCAGCAACCTGTCCTGGCCTCAGTTTGTATCACAAGTGACGTGTGTGAATTGCCTTCTACTCAGGCAAGTAAAAGAGAAAGTTGAAAAAGAAGTTCAAGGATTAAGTTTCCATGTGGGTCTCCATTCACAACAGATGGCCTCCACACGGACAAGCTTTACGCATTCGGTGATCTCCAGATGGGCAAATAAAATGCCATTTTTGATCTTATTGTAAATTAGGGAGGGGGGTTGTTACAATCTTTCAATCAAACAAAAAGGAGAATGGATTTTCTCCAGGCAGGGACCCAAGGCTAAAAGAGTAAACATTAAGGCCATATAAGGATTCTGGAGGTAAATTTATTTGTCTTCACAGAAGCTGAAGTTTTAATTTGTTGCAAGCCTTGGAGATAAAAATATACAAATAACTGTAGAATACTTTTGATAGGTTATACATATGGCACACTCAAAGAAAATTAGTGTACAACTTTTGGGCAATCTTATGCAATTCAATATGTATTGTGAAAAGAAACCGATTTTAATAGTTTCGTTGAATATTTGATTTTATAACTATCTTCCCATTTAAAATACACTCTTAAAATTATCTTTCTCTTCCTTACTCTACTAAGCAATCAACTTTCCCCTTTATTCCTGAAAGGGCTCCTTTCCTCTTCATTTTCACAACGACAGCCTCAGCCATATCATCAGGCGCCTCTTTGATTTATACAATACAGCACACAATTGGCATCTTGCCTTTGATTTGGTGTTTCATTCTGCTTCCCCACCTGAGCCAGTCTCTTCAATATTCTCCTCAATTATGTGACTCCCCCATCACTGACACACACACACACACACACACACCCCTAAAACATCTGATTTGAGTAGCCACCTCATGATTGAAGTCCAAGATCCTGATTACAGCAAAGAAGGTTAAGTATCAATTTAAGCAAAATAAAGTTCTGTGTAAACTTCAATTCTAAAAACCCATTGCTCTGCTTTAAAAATAGGACAATGATAGGGGCGCTTGGGTGGCTCAGTCGGTTGAGCATCTGACTTTGGCTCAGGTCATGATCTCACGGTTCGTGGGTTTGAGCCCCACGTCGGGCTCTGTGCTGACAGCTCAGAGCCTGGAGCCTGCTTCAGATTCTGTGTCTCCCTCTCTCTGCCCCTCTCCCACCCATGCTCTGTCTCTCTCTCTCTCTCTCTCTCTTTCTCTGTGAAAAATAAACTTTAAAAATTTTTTTAAAAATAGGACAATGATAACGCACACATGTTCTTGATTATATTAATATATTTAAATATCATAGACTTTGCATTTTACCCTAGGACACCAAACAACCAACACACGCATATGTGTGGAAACATTTGATTAGTGTCTACACCTTTAATTAAGCCAAACAACCTAGCCCAGTGCCAAACCTATGGTCAATTTTCAGTGAATAATTGATTTAAAAAATTTTAATTATCTATTCAAGTCTTAATTTTTAAAAAATGTAGTAGCTTCTGAGATTTACAGTATAGCATATTGAGGTGAGGCCCAAATACATCCACCCAGAGAAAAGCTAAGTGAGAAGCAGCACCACCTATTGGTGATAACCATAGTCTCTGGAGTCCAGTAGATCTGGGTTCCAATTCTGACTTAAATATTGGTTTGTACTCTAGGATGTTACCTGCCTCTACAAGCCTGGGTTTTAACATATATCAAATAAAGAAAATAGTAGTACATACCACATATCAAGTTGTGTAAGGATAAATAAGATTGTACACATAAAGCTCTTTGTGCATTTTAGCAATACCCTGCCCTGCCCTTACATACACACAAATTCACACACAGCTATGATTATGTTCAGTATCAATGAACCTTTCTTTATAAGCTACTAGAAGAGAGGGGCTTTGTTTCTGTCGTGTGGAACAATGTTGAGCAGTACATCTGTTGGATGCTTCATTATGCCTTTCGTTTATTGTGGTGATAAAAATTCTGTTGCTGTATTCCCTAATTAACCGTCTATTTCAGCTACATCAAAAGTCTTATCTTTCCAATAAATCCTATGTTCTTTTAAAATCCCCTGACTTCACCCCCGATCTCTCACCTATCCCCAAAGTTCTGGGAACTAGCAAGTGACACAACGGTTTTCTAGTAAGCACCCATGTGTGTAAAGGTCACCTGTATTTGACATCTGTTACCTTGTCCATAATCAGGACTGAGGTGACTGCTTTTGGTTGTCTGCACCTATGTCTCCTTACTTTACCACCTGGTGGTCTCCTTTCCAGAATTCACACCTTCAGCCCAAAAGACCAAGAGTTCCTGGGAGACAAGAATCATCCTTCATTCGAGGGTGTGGGAAGGAGCACAGACATATGGTCTATGACCACAGGTAGGAAAATAGCTTGGAATTTTCGCAGGTGAGATCCTATCACCGCAGCTACGTTGCAGGTCGTGTCCTTGGCACATAATTGGATCTGTCAGCCCTGACAAACACAGGATTTCTGCTCCAATCCACTGAGAACCCACTGTTCTAACTGCTTGTGGGATTTGTATTACTACCTGCCTTGCTTCTCCCACATGATTCTTGTTCATTTGAGTCTTTTCACGTGGTCTTGCTCTATGATATGCTGGCCAGTCTATACAGCATTCCACTTGATCATCTGCTGGAAAAGGGACTTTCTGTTGACTTTTAAAACCTGTATTAGTTGAACATTCAACTAATATAGTAAGTTTCAAGGTAATGTTCTTTTGAATATTTGAAAAGAAAAATCCCATGGGAACTCATGACAGAATGGAATAGCGGAAAAAGCACAAACTTGGAGTCTCATAAGCCCTGTGAGATCTGTGTCTGTTTCCTCACTGCATACTTACAGTGCAGAGTTGTGATGTGCATGGAGTGAGATAAACAAGTATATAAAGTACCTGGTGCAGCATGTGAGACATTAGTTAGAACCCAATTCATTTTCCGTACCCTCCTCCCTACGTGTTCTACATCTCTTCTCTGAGTTAGAGTCTAGCAAGTAAGAAGGCAGTTGCATGTGCCGGGCATCTCCCTGGAACCTATATTCTTGGTCCAGAGATGTTTACATGCAGTATGCAGGGGTGAGGAGGCTGTCAGCATTGAGAGTAAAATAATAATGAGTTTATTCTCCCGAAAACAAGGTCCAGCTACGCTGATATATTATGCCATGACTGTCTTATAGAGAAAGATGGTCTCTTCTGTGTACTTCTGAGCATTTTTGAAAGGTGCATTGAAAAAGACTGAGGAATTCCAAGAAATTTCAAGTACACCATTAGAGTATCAGAAGAGAATAACCAATGGGTACCCTTTATCCCAAGAGTCATAGACATGGATTTTTCAGGAGGAGGCTGTGTCTCAGTGCCCGCTGCCATGACAAAGTACTATAGACAAAGTACTATTCACGTCAGAAATCTATTTCTCACAGTTCTGGAGGCTGGAAGTCCAAAATCAGGTGCCAGATTGCCAACTTCTTCTTGTACCTTCACATGGCAGAAAGGAAGCAAGCTAGTTCTCAGTCTTCTTCTTACAAGGACACTAATCCCACTCATAAGGTGCCCACTCTCATGACCTAATCACCTTCCCAAGACCCCACCTCCCAATACCATCACATTGGGATTAGGGTTTCAACATATGAATTTGGGGGAGGCACAAACATTCAGTCTACTCAGGCTGGGTTTCCTTCTGTTTTCTCATTTGCTTTCATCTTTCTCCTTCCATGCTGCTTCCACATGGCCCTCGCTTCATGAAAGCACACGACTGGTTTGTCTTTTGATTTTATGTCATAGAGCCTCCCTCACACCTTAGTCTTCATCTAAAAGTGGCTTCTTATTATGTATTTAATTTCCTTTCCCTCTGTTACTGTCTCAGTGCCCCCAGTTATGGATGTCCATGGTGACTGACAGTTCTTCAAATTCTTGCTTTGAGCAAAACTTCCTCCTGATTCTGTAGAAGTTTCAGATGGATAAGCAATGAACCTCTCATACATTATATGAACATTTTGCCCCGTGGCCTAGAATCTCTGTATTTAAATAGGAGTGATTTTTTTTAATGAAAGAGGATTAGATTAAAAGCTCAAAATATTGTTCTCTAATTGTGTCCTGTACTACTTCCTGAGATCCACAGATAAGACTTAAGTAGGTTTCCCTGTGAGTTAAATTTCTTGTGTTTAATATACCAGAATATATGGGGTAGACTGTTAGCTTTTGGAAGAAAAAAATTATGGTTCTTGGCATTGTTCTTTTTTTCTTTTTCTGCAAATAACGACTGTGGAACCATCTCTGGATTCCCTAGTCTTAGAGACATACACCAGGTCGTTTATAATTTTGTGATTTCTCCATATAGCACACACATTATTCTAGAACCTTAGCTCTGAATAAATGCCTCTGTGAATTCAAATACCAATCTGTTAATCAGTTTTCATGATCAAGAGAAAACAAATAGATTATTTTGACATTTTTAGCAATATATTTAAAGTGAAAGATGATCTTGTGGACTCTGTGGTCTGGTCTCGGCTGATGCAATTATGCCAGGAGTCCCCTGTAAAAGTAATTAGGGAAGTTGAAAAAGTGAGCAGTCCCCAGATGTGATCTTACCAGTGGCCTTAATATATGACATCAATGAGTTAAATGAGGAAACTACCAGAGGCCAAACATCTAGGTTTTAGGTTTCAGATGAAGTTTTTGCTTGTGCTCACCTCAGGAAATGAATATTGCATTCATAAATTGTTGTTCTTATCCAGGAGATGAACCATAGCAGTTTCATTTAGCCCTAGAGTATTAAATTTCTTTAACACTTTGCCACATTAGAATATGTTTTCCATCCGAATGTGATGATGCAATATTTGAAGGGAAAAATCGTTAGCCAAGTGACATTCCATAACAAGCCATAAAAGTTTATGATGCACGTAGTAGGATAATTGGCACAACAGGAATTGAATACTTCCTTATGGATAATATTTGATAAGCTATGGCATGTATAACAATCATAACATTCCAATTGACCAATGATGGCTACTTTAGAATGCATTTATTTTATTGTTTCCATAATGGATTTTACAGTGCCAGAATTGGTTCTACTCTACTGGAAAGATGGAAAAAGGACCATATTATTTTTCCTCCTGCATTTATTTTCCATTGTAATCTTTTGCTTGTGCATTTTATTTCCCCCCACCAGACTTTTTCACCACAAGCTGTTGACAAAGGATTTGTTGAAAGGCAAAACTAGTGGACAGCAATGTTTTAGTTTTCTCCTCAAGGTGGCATTCTTTTGCATAAAGTCCTTTTATAATATTAATTAACTCACTCCTGGACAGTGTCCTTTCTCCCAGGCTCTAGATTTTCTAAACCTCACACCTGTTTTTCCTTGGGTGTTGTGCTCTATAAGCTTATACATTTCCCGATATTTCCCAGTGTAGCTTCTTATGAAATAACACATTTCCCCCAAACCCCTGCAAAACTTCTACCCAACTGTTTTCAATAGTGGCAGTCAAGCCTGAACTTGTCAGTCAAAGCACAGCTTATCAGTCTGAGCTTTTTCTTTTTAAGCTTTTACTCGGTGACTTTTGAGACCTGTCAACACCCAGTTGATTTTAGCCCTAACAATAAAGTCACACTCTATCTCCCACATAGAAGCTTTAAGATTAAATTCTGATGTCATATACGTCATATTTACATAGTTAAAACTCATAACAAGCAACCCACAGGCAATAGGATGTAATAACCATGCAACAGAGCCATTTCCTGTCCCCCTTTTTTCTCTCACACTGTGTTTCGTGCGGTTTATTGGATGTGAATGTTTATGAAAATGAAAATCGTCTGGGAGAAACCTGCTGGCCAGGTCTGAGGTTTAGAAGAATTCAACTGGAGGGGAATATAGAGCTGTAAATGCTTGGCCACCTCTTACATTATAAAGTAGACGCACTTTCAACATTCCCTTCCTTTCCAGAAAAGAGAGAGATGGGAGGCCACCATTACATGCTCTAACAGCAGATTTTTGAGATCTTTAATTCTTCTGCTCTTAAAGGAAAACAACTAACTTAGGGTCAAAAAAAACACAAAACACCAAAAGTTTTATAGTTTTCACTTTTAAACACAAAGCACCTACTTCAAATGCACTGCAAGGTGAAATTTAACCACGGATGCGATTTAAGAGTCAAATCTACCGTGGCACTTTAAACAGCCAATTTGAGAGGAGTTAAGCATTTTCTTGGCAACCACTTTAGAGCTAGAAATATGTGTGTCATGTTAAAGCAAGAAAATGAAAGCCACTGCCTCTGATTTAATTTGAAACCTCTGTCGCATCAAAAGATTAGGGCTTAGGTAAAAATATTGACAAGAAAATAAGGCTTAATGGAAGCACATTAAATACCACAATGTGGACACTTTCTTGTAGTTTCATTATTTAAAGTGAGGCAGAATGAAATCATTCTCTTAAGAGTATTACTTTGGAAAACCTTCCGTATAAATAAAGCCTAAGATACCGTTTTTAAATAAGGTCTCATTCCTTCTGGGATAATCACACATATTAATTCATGTTAAAAGATACACATGGCAATTTAACAACTAGATGCTAACATGCTAGCAAACATCTGCATTTCCTTTCTATAGTATGTAAAAGGTGCAGTCCTATTCGTTATGTGAAATAATATTAAGAAAAACTCAATGGAATTAATCATTTCTCATGGTTATGATTTTGAGAAGTAAAACAAAAAGAAAAAAAAGACAGTAATAACATTCTTCACAAAGGCTCATCTTCCATTGTTTCCATACAAAAATCAGGCTATCTCAACATTTTTTTTTCTTATTCAACTATATAGGATGCTGATTTTTGTACTCAATTTTGTTTCAACAAATAGAGTTCCTAGAAGTACATAGGCTTTTTTAAGACCCCAGAAATATAAATGCTTTTTTTTGCCAGCAAAAGATATATTTACACACCTCTCTCTCTCTCCCTATCTCTGTCTTTGTCTCATGCGCATGCTCATGCCTACATATACTCCACGTGTTCATGGAATAACTGAGAGAATTCAGGAAAGGACTCCTCCAGCTAGACCTATATGCTTTCTCCTCACTGGCCTGAGGTTCTGCTAACTGAATCCATGCCTCCTTGTCAGGCACTCTGTCTTGAACAATTGTCAGTTCAAATGAAAATGCTCCTAAAATAAGAGTTTGTGGAGTCCATGAACTACCCCACATCAAGCTAATGAGCTAATATTGTTCATTAGCATCATATTGAGAAATAGTTTAAATTTACTTGGAGGAATAATTATTATCGTTTTGAGGGCACCCACAAGTTTTGAGGGCACTGTCTAGGCACTGTGAGGAGTATCAGGACGACTCAGTCTCCTACCCAATGGGACGTGAAAGAGACAGGTCAGGGACAAGAAGACAGAGAAAATAAGGTTATAATAGAAGAGATAGAGGAAGAGATGACAACAGGTGGAAAAGGAAATTAAAACAGAAAACCAGAAAATGTCAAAGGCAAATTTCCTCTCTTACAGTTTTGCATGGCATAGCCAAAGAACCAAAATATAGCAACAATTTGTCAAATCTGCTTTCCTTCACCTGCCCTTTTGCAGACCAGAGAGCCTTGCAAGAATAAGAAAAATCAGTCATGCCCATGAATATGTTTTTAATTGCAGAAATATCTGACATATTTACCCAAACATTTGTCTCTATGAATAAAGGGATGCTATTAAGGATTGCATAGAATTGCAAGGCTTTTGCATAAGGTTTTATGAAATTTTAGTTATTAATATAATTGCTGTTGAAACATGAAACTGAGACACATCTCTGCATGACAAAAACATAACCACTTCATCTCTGCCTGATTCTTTCACTTGTGTGCTAAAATAAACTAGAGGTGGCTGAAGTTTAGAACAGTTTTTCAGAACTGTAAATCCTGTGGAGTGTAAGCCACTTAGAGAAGGGTGATTGGTTGAAGATTATTGGTCTCTTTCAGATGGTATCAAATTAAGGGCTGGATTCAGCTCCTGGAGTCTGTGATAGCAATTACAGATGGAGCGAACTTCAAACGCTTTGGAGCTTGTGTCTAATTCAGAGTAACACATGACATCTTGGACAGATCCCGACATGCTTATGAAAGTATAAATGGAGTTGGAAATCTCACGAAATAAGTTAAAGATATCATCCTTTATGAGGTATGACTATAAAGTAATAGAACTGCTTTTGAAACCAACATTGCAGAACTTACACGTGCAAGTTGAATGTTGTCCCTTTAAAAACAGTCATGTGAGAGGTTCTACATTCACCCAAATGTTGCTGCCAGAAACGGCCATGGTCTTTCCTTGCCAATGGAAATGCCTCTGCTTTGGAGTGTAAATTGGAAATTTAAAATGGATGAAGATGTGCAGCCCAAGGTCTGATGAATAAAGTTAGTAGTTCAACTGAGGGATGGAATTCAATGGAGCAACAAGTAAATGAACCTTGTTAAGAAATTTTGCATTGTAACGTGTAACAAAAATAGCTAACACTTGCATTCTTACCACGTGCCAGATGCTGTCCCGAGCATTTGACACACGTGATTTCATGCAATGTCCACACTAACTCTGTGATGCAAGCTGTATCAACACCATTCTAAAAGGAGGGAAACTGAGGCACAGAGGAAAACAAAGCACCAGACCAGGCAGCTAGTGAGTGGCAGAACCAAGGATTCAAGCCTGGGGAGTCAGTCTCCAAAGCCCTTGCCTTTAAGTACTGTGCAATATTACCTCCAAGAGTCGCCCTAAAGGAAGACCTAATCAAGTTCCGATTTAGTGGAACAGGCTGTTGGATGTAACATTTGCTCATTATCAACTCTGAACATTCATAATATATTAATGTGCGAGTATTCAAAGGCTTGGATTTGAAGTTTATGGGCTAGCTTGCAGGAGCCTATCCTGTAACGAGTGATCGAGCCTGTTTCAGTCAGCTGTGTGGCAACTGTGGGGGAAAGTTTATGCCACTACTATTCCCTCTGAATTTGGGGTTTTGAAAATTCTCTAAATATAGTGTTTGTGAGTGTCAGACTCTCTTATAGGTTCACAAACTTTCAGGGACAGCATTTATTCGGATGCTGTGCATTGAGAGTATTTGGAAATATTCAAAACAGCGAGGGATCCAGCCGAGGACAAGTGGGCTTGTGAGTGCCTCAGGACTCATGCCGGCCAAGGAGAGCCAACAGCAAGATATTCTGGCGCGAGTGCAGGCTTCATAATCAATCAGACCTGATAACATTGAGTAACTTTGTTGACTTCTCTGAGCCTCAGTTTCCTCACCTGCAAAGCAGGGGTCCCAATGCTCACAGGCTGTGTAAGGATTAAGTAACATATAATTTAATCTAATTTTGCATGGTACGATCTGTAACAACACATCTTTTATAAATAGGAGTTTTCTTCCTTTTTCAGAAATATCCTTGGATTCTCCAGCTGAAAATAAATTACCTTCCAAATCATTGACTCAGCTTTCTCAGTGTTAGGAGTGTAATTGTGATACGGTAATTTAGACGCACAGAGGAAGGTTATTTTTACTGGTCTTGTTCATGATTCACCCCTGCTATTTTATTTGCCTAAAGTTTAGTGCCTGCAGCAGGCACCAATTGGGTTCCAACTGATAGAGACAGCACATGGGAGGAGGTGTGGGGTCTGACAAAGGGCTTGCAGCTGTTGAGAGAGCAAATGGATTAGGCAGCCAAGACCAGAAGCATCTGGTAAAACCGACATTTTTTTTCCACAAAATTGACGTTTCTGTCATAAACAATAATTCCTAGCTTTCTTTTCACTACATTTGGAAACTTTTTTTTTTTAGTGTGGGGATGAGAAGATAGAGGTAGTTCTCTGATTACCATTTTCTTCAGAGGAAAAGAGGAAGACAACTGAAATACAAAATAAAGGCCAAGGAAAGTGTGTATATTTGTGCGAATGCTTGTGTGTGTTGGGGAGGGGGGGTGCGGTGCGTTTGTCTGCAGCACAGAATAGGCATAAGGGGAAGCGTGGGCCCAGAGAGGCTGGGAAAGTTCACTGAAGTAAATCTTGGGAAAAACAGTGCAAATGTTAAGGTATGCATCAAGATTACCAATCAGATAGCATTGATCATCAAACTGATGTCCCAGGATATCTCCGAATTTGCACTGTCACATGTTGTCCAGTTCTCCTTTCCTCATACAGACCAAGTACCACCTGAGCCTTGAGGAGTGACTCCAGGTGGAGAGACAGGGAAGGAAGCAGTATCTAGAACAACGCTGAGTCATTCCCCCAAATATCCCTCAGGAGGCTGAGGTGCTCACAGCGACAATGTGGTAATTTTGTCCACTTTAAAGAATACTCAGGTCCAAAACCCAGTACAATCTGAAAGCAAAGCCAGACCCAGGCCGGCCCAGGACTTCCCTGGCCTTGTGATGCACCCCTCCCCAGGAACAGCCCAAGGCGGACCTACCATTCCTCACAATAACTCATTCAATAAACACTTCAGACTGAATACCTACCCTCTGGCAGGCCCTGTTAGTGTGGATAGAGATCAGGAAGTAATCACAAAACCAAGGCACGAAAGCCTCTGCCCTCCCAGAACTTATATTCTTATGGTAAGAGAAAAACAATAAACGAGCTAAATAAATAATAAATAGATATAGTGTAGTAGATGGTGATAAGTGCGGGAAAGGGGAATAGAGTGTGAAAGGAGCAGTGTCAGCCTCAAGTAAAAGTGAGGGAAGAAGCCTGATGTAGCTGCAGGAAGCAGTCGCCAGGTAGAGGCAGGCAGGGTGCAGAAGCTGGGGCCAGAGTATGCGAGAAGGGCTTGAGGGACAGCAGAGAGGCCAATGTCAAGTGAGCAAGGAGGAGAATATTAGATGAGGTCAGAGTCATGGAAGCAGGACACAGACTATTGCTAAAAACAAGACAACATGGGGGCACCTGGGTGGCTCAATCGGTTAAGTGTCTGACTTCAGCTCAGGTCATGATCTCATGGTTCGTGAGTTCAAGCCCCGCGTCAGGCTCTGTGCTGACAGCTCAGAACCTGGAACCTGCTTCAGATTCTTGTCTCATTCTCTCTCTGCCCCTACCCCACTTGTGCTGTCTCTCAAAAATAAATAAATGTAAAAAAAAAAATAAAAAAACAAAAACAAAAACAAGACAACATGTCCCAAATGGAGTCACTTATGCTAAGCCTCACATCACCAAACCAAGACCTGACTTAATTACAGTTTTTGGCTCTTTCAGAATTGGAGTCTTAAACCAGCCAATCAGAAATTCCCTGGTCAGCAGTTGATCTAATAGTCTCCTGCCATTCCCTATAGGAAAGTAACTTTGTAATAACTAGTCTGTTCTGTTGCTGGTGGTGTTATTGTCATTGTTGCCTAGTGTGGCTTCCTTGTTCTTGATTCCTTGCACCTATAAAAGCCTTTCATTTTGTACAGCTTCTCAGAGCTCCTTTCTATCTACTAGATTGGAATGCTACCCGATTTGTGAGTCACTGAATAAAGCCAATAGCATCTTTAAAATTACTAAGTTGAATTTTTTTAACACTGGGGAGGGCTTTTTGGCTTCTACTGTGAGTAAGATGGGACAGAGCACCTACTGTGTGCTAGGCATTGAATGGGGTTCTGTCTTATGAGTATCCTCTGGAGTGCTACCAAACGGATAAAACTAGCTCCTTTATCAGACAAGGCAAGTAGAGCTGAGAATTCACGATTAGCCCAAGATAACACTGCTGCAAGATGGAGGAACAAAGGGTGCAAACCAGAGCCCTTGCAGAGCAGAGCCTGAATCCCCACAACCTGTAGGGCAGGTAAAAATCAGAAACCCTGGACAGGGTGTGACCTGCCAAATTGCAGGGTTGCCTAAAAGCAATCCTGTTGTGAAAAAGTTGTCATAAAGTGTTGCCATAAAGTATTTACATCTGTCTTAGTGCCATCCTCTCTGGAGGACTCTAAATGACTCATGGTTTCCAAGACTGGTTTGTACGGGAATCACTGCGGGAATTATTTGAAAACACTGGTTTCAGAACCCAACTGGAGACGACTGAACCAGGAGATTGTGGTCTGTAAAACTTTCTGATGATGGACCTATATTTTACTGAAGCACTTCATAGATAAAAGTATTAGGAAGAAGGCATTTTGGAAATGAAGCCACAAGTACAAATCTCGTGGTGTACAGTCTTCGATCCCAACTAATTAAAGGACAAAACTCAAAGCCTTTACTGCCTTGTTAGTTGTTCACTTAGTTGATTTGTTGCTTTATCTACTGAGTTGCTTTTACATTTTGGAATCATAGCTATTAAGTGTTCAGTAAATGTGCTTAGCTGACAAGTTTTGCAATAACCTTTTTTTATGGTCTACTTACTACTTTAAATTTTTTTAAATGTTTATTTACTTTTGAAAGAGGGAGAGAGAGACAGAGAGAGAGAGACAGAGACAGGGAGAGTGTGAGTAGGGGAGGGGCAGAGACAGAGGGAGATACAGTATCTGAAACAGGCTCCAGGCTTTGAGGTGTCAGCACAGAGCCCAATGCGGGGCTTGAACCCGGGAACCATGAGATCACGACCTGAGCCAAAGTCAGAGGATGCTTAACCGACTGAGCCACCCAGGTGCCCCTACTTACTACATTTAATAAATGCACCATTTTAACCTGTTAAAAACAAAAACCCAAAAGCCACGCAAAACAAGTGGTTTAAACCACTAGTAAGTTTCACCACCTTCCTCTGTGCCTGTAATCTCACCACACCTATAACAAAGAAGTAAATTCTGCTTTCTTAAGAACTAATAAAATAATCTCCGAAGGACCACCATAATCAACAGTTATTTTAAAAATCCAAATTGACGTACACCGTTCTGCTTCTTTACCAAAAAATGTTTCACTTTTTATAGTGACCATGAGATAGCTTTGCCTTTTACATTACCGAAATGTGAATTGCTTCATGTGGTATTATTTGCTAATGCTGCCACACAAGCCATAGGTAATCTGCAATACTGTTCAGATAGGGGGGAGGTGGAGAGCTTTGATGGTTCACACCGTGGAAGAACCAAAGCAAGGGCGTGTGCCCTGGAGCTGTCCCAACCTTCGCGTCTCTCTCACCACCCATTCTGCCACCAGTGGCCCGATCTCTAAAATCAACTGAGTCCCACCAGTTTACTGTGGCAGGGTGAAAACCAGTTCCTTTGCTTTTTGTTTTGTTGTTTTACAGATTTGTTCCTGTATGATCCCATTCCAGTGCTTGAAAAAGCAGAGCAAACATTACATAATCCCTGCTGATTGAAGGATAATGAATATTCAGTTTTCAAAATCACTTCCAGATAACATCGGCCACTTAAAATTAGTTTAAGTACTTTAATGTGTTTTAATCGGAAATGGTTGAAATCGAAGTGGCACTTTTCTACTAAATGAAGGTGTTTGGTTTATAGGAATTATTTCAGTAAGATAGTCCTAAATGTTACCATCTGAGAATAAACAGCAGCCTATCAACACTTCTTACGTATGTACACGACAGACCAGTGGCACTCAGAATGCAGGCCTCCTTCCAGTGCTGCCAGGCAGGCCCTGTACCCACTTCTGGTTGATGGACTGGGAAGACTTGGCAGAATGTAATCATCCAGGAAAGGCCTCCTTTGTTCTCTTCCCCTGCTGAAGCAGTCATAGGACAGGTGAGATGACAGAGCCCTGACATCAAAACAAATGGGCTCCTGGGTGACCACATGGAGGACAATTGCACAATTGGTCTGACAAGGCAATCAGACTTCCAGTAGACTTTGCACAAAAGAAAAATAACGCTTCTTTTGTATTAAGTTGCTGTGATTTAGGTGCTATTTGTCACTGCACCATAACCTATCCTAGTCTGATGAATACAGTATGGACTGAAGAAACATGTTTAACAATGCCAGAATGCTAACAACACAGTAACCTCATTTAAAAAAATTTTTTTTAACATTTATCTTTGAGAGACAGTGAGAGACAGTGCGCAAGCAGGGAAGGGGCAGAGAGAGAGGGAGACACAGAATCTGAAGCAGGGTCCAGGCTCTGAGCTGTCAGTACAGAGTCCGACGTGAGGTTCAAACTCATGGACGGTGAGATTGTGACCTGAGCCAAAGTTGGACGCTTAACCAACTGAGCCACCCAGCACCCTTCACAGTAACCTCATTTTAGAGGATTCTCCAACATTCTGTCCATTTGGACCTTACTTACTCCTTTTTGGTTTGTTTGGTTTTTGATAAGTTTTTCTTTTCTGTATCCATGTATTATAACTGAACATTTATAATATATTTTTTCATTGTCATCTCCAAACAGAGTTCAATATACATGTAAGAGAATTACAAAAATGCAAAATCCTTCTGGTCCCTTACTCGGTCATCCCCTACGTCATTACTACCTCTTCCGTATGGTCATAGGTCAGTCTCTTTCCACGGCATACACAGTGGCTAAGAGTACAGGCTGTAGGGTCAAGCAGATCCAGATTAAAGCCACCACAGTAGGTGTTTCCATGCTTCGCTTTCCTCAGTGCTGAAGTCCGATGATTGGAGAAATGATCTCATGAGTTCCTGTTTTGGGTTTTGTTTTGCTTTAAGATACACAAGACAAATAGGTATAAAGCATTTAGCACAGTGCCAGAACAGATGTTTCATCACGTGATTTAAAGAGAAGGGAAACGAATGTTTGCTGAACGGATCTTGCTGTTTTACATGAATTATCTCACTTAAAACTCAAAACAGCCCTGCCATTAGGTACCATCCCCACTTTATAAGTAAGAAAATGATGGGGCGCCTGGGTGGCTCAGTCGATTAAGCATCCGACTTCGGCCCAGGTCATGATCTCACAGTTCGCGAGTTCAAGCCCTGCATCGGGCTCTGTGCTGACAGCTCAGAGCCTGGAGCCTGCTTCAGATTCTTTGTCTCCCTCTCTCTCTGTCCCTCCCCAGCTCATGCTCACACTCTGTCTCTGTCAAAAATAAACTTAAAAAAGAAAACGAAGATTCCGAAGGGGTTAAAGAACTCGCCCAATCTCACAAAAGCTGTCAGTGCTAGAGCTGTGAGTGGAGCCACATCTGTCAGAAGCCCAGCCGACTGCTCCTTTCACTGCACCAGCCTTGTCCTTACTCACCGTTAGGGATAAAAATTTTCTGGGCACATGTTTTTATTTACTTATTTATTTATTTTTATTTTGAGAGAAAGAGAGAGGGAGCATGTGAACATGGGAGGGGCAGAGGGAGGGAGAGAGAGAGACAGACAGAGACAGAGAGAGGGAGAGAGAATCTTAAGCAGGCTGCAAGCTCAGCACGGAGCCTGACACAGGGCTTGATCCCACGACCCTGGGATGACGACCTGAGTCAAAATCAAGAGTCGGATGCTCAGCTGACTGAACCACCCAGGCACCCCAGGCACATGTTTCTAGAAAACATTAAAAGGCAACAGCTCAAAATTGTAAAAATCCAACCACAATGACTAGATATTAGTTTAAAACATAATTTATATTATATATTAAAAATATTTTTAAATCATGTTAAAAATAAATTAAGCTTATATAATCAAGTTCACTGATGTTTCTTCTTCAACTCCTTAGCTCCTCAGTCTAGTCTCCTGTCAACAAAGATTGTACCTTTTTATTCATAAAAATGGTTTGTTATGTTGGAGCCATTTGAAGGAATTATTTCAATCAGCACAACTAACATTTTTCTCTTTAGGTATTTCCCTTATTAAATACAGTGTTTACAAAAATTTTCTAGTCAAAGTCTTTCACAGGAAACATGAGGCAGTTACAAAGTAGTAACCACTTTACTTGTATCCCTTCCTTCTGTAGGCGTTTTATTTTTCTATGTTTCTTTTGGGGCCTTTCCCATCATCTAAAGAACCCATTTAATCACGAATTAATAACTTTCAAAGACTTCACCCAGTAGATACCAGAAACCAAAGTGCAAGAAAAATCAACCAACTAAAGGAAGGATGTTACTTTGAATTTCGAATGTGTTTGGATTTAAAGTACATCGACCTCTGCCCGTGCCCTCATTTTTAGAATACACCTCATCCTGGCGAATTATTCCTGAAATAGCAACACAAACGGCACCTCCGTGTATGTATTAAAACCTCAAATAAAGAGCTGCTAATTGTGATTTGAGGTGATTTTTTTAATGGCCGGTCCTGGCAATTTTTTATGACTCCCAAATGAATTTTAGTCTGAAAGGGTTTGGAAATCAAGGTGATAAACAATATGTCTAATTACTGGGGTAATGTTCTACACACCCTGAAAATTTGGGTTTTGTGTAATTAAAATTTTATTTTTAAATAAACAAATAATTGATGCCGGGGCAATTGCCAATGCCAGTGGCATCCCTGCTGGAAGAAAGGCACAGTCCCCCGCAGCTGGGGCGGTGCCTGCAGGCGTCTCCACTTCTTGAGGAGACCTGCTTCAGTCCTTGACCCAGAGAAACATACAAGTACCTTAGGCAACAAAGCTTTACTTTGTTTCTTTCCATAAGTGGTACATATATTTTAGCTTTCAAAATAATCTCCTTTCTGGAACCAAAACAATCTTCCTTTTAAATTTATGACCTGCTTTAAAGGGTTTGATTGTCAAACTAAAGGTTAGTTAATGTCTTGGCTTCAATAAAACTTGATTAAAGCTGAAAGATATAATAGTTACAAAATCATAAGAAATAGAAAAAATGCCTTTGGATTTTTAACCTAAAACTCAGCAAAGTATCTGGAAGGTAGACTTTTCTAGAAAGAAACAAATGGTAGTTATTCTTTATGCAGTACATTTAAATTGTTTTGTAATGCCCTGCCCCA
This sequence comes from Panthera tigris, assembly GCF_018350195.1. Lineage (NCBI taxonomy): Eukaryota > Metazoa > Chordata > Mammalia > Carnivora > Felidae > Panthera > Panthera tigris. The sequence goes on along the minus strand of NC_056664.1, from coordinate 75,391,623 downwards.
GCAGAAATTTTATTTTTAAGTTAAAAACAAAAAGCAAAAGGATATAGTACGTGTGCATTGTTGATAACAGAAAACGCAAGAGATCATGTTTTGTAAAAAGTATCTGTTATGTAAACCATTTTGATCTTACCTTTAAAAATGTATTATAAATGCCTATACTTTACAAGTAAGTGCTATATTATCTTGGAAGTTAAAACTCAAAATTTAATTGGGAGGTAAATGAAGAGCTGGAACTTTTTTTTTTTTTTTTTTTGGTTTAATGAACCTACTTAAAGTTTAGAAAAATGCATCAAATTAAAAACAATCCTCAATTTAGGCTGCAACACAAAACACCCACAGACCTCAGGAAATCACCAGGCTCATTCACCTTGACCTTTGGCCTCTCACACATTCTAACATTTAGTTTTCTTCCTTCTGTCCATCTGCTTGAACCATTAGTAAAGTTCTTTTGCAACAGCTCGCACAAGTAAGCCAGCTGTCATCGGAGCATATTTAAACTCTGCCTCTTAGTTTCCACTGAATCATGTGTTTGCCCACAGGTCTCATTAAATACAAGGAAGGGCAGTAGTGCAGTCTCAAAACGCTCTGGGGGAACAGACCGTGTACATAAAAGGGTGGTCCAAAGGCCCTTAAACTAATTTGCTTGCTTAGCTTTTTTTTTTTTTTTTTCTTTTTTCTTTTCAATCTTCAGAGGAGTTTTCTGTGGAGAAACAAGATAAATGAGAAATGTATGCAAGGTGATCTATAGAATAAAAAAAAGGATGATAGGTACATTACCAGAAAAAGAGAGAATGAGAGAGAGAGAGAGAGAGAGAGAGAGAGCCTTTTTTAAAAATAAGCTTTGAAAAATACAACTCTTGCACAAACTCCCTTTGATTTGACTTAGGAAATAAATGAATCGTTCATGGTAAGTTCCTGATTTTACCAGAGAGTACAGTGGAGAAGCGGATTTAAGAAAATGGCCAGATGCCACATCAGAGTTGTCAAACTTACTGCTCAAAGGTTAATTGAACTGTCTTTAGTAAAACCCAAAAAAGAAAATGAAAACGTGTCCACTTCCGTACTGTGGAAAGGGTTAAAATGCTGGACTTCCAAGTGAACAGGATATGAAATTTCAAGGCCCATTCTAAGGAGGAAGGCCAGGAAGCAATTAACACCAGGTAAAGCAGGCAAATTAGAGTGGATATCAGGGCATTTGGGGTTCCATTTTTCATAGGGGCAGTATAGATATTTTGGCTGGTCTCCTAAATACTTTTCATTTTCACTGCCATCAGTCTGCTGAGGCTGAGGTCAGACTGTAAAATCAATCACAATGAATATTAACCAGGGCACACTCTGCTAAAGCCAGCCCATCAACAGAATGATCAGAAACACAAATCAAAAGTAGCAAGGCTGAGATTTCACTTGTGCGTCACAGGAAGGGCCAACATATTTGCATCTCTACTAATAGAGTCTATTTCAGAAGTAAAATTAACAGTGGCATTTCCCAAGTCTCTCCAAACTATATGGAGCTCTGATGGATCAAGTCACATCTCTTGGACCCTGTTTTCGATCTCGCCCTCCCCGTCCTTGTCAGGCAGACTCATATGCATACCATACCTTACCACCCAGTCCCCAGGTACTACAAAATAATGTGTCATTAGTGATTTTACAAGGAACATTATTTCATACAGAAACCCTCTCTGTCCTAGACACATATTTGAACTCAAATTCAGTTTGTGATTCTGTTTCTGTACACTATTTTTCTTGATTACTTTGGGAACAAATCCTCAATGGGAATTTTCAAGACTGTTCAAGATTGGTGGGCACGTGGGACCTACTTATGCTTCCTTCCTCACATTTAAGTTTCTGCCCTTAAAACTGCATCTTCTCTGGGAGTGTAAGATAACAATAGAGAAGGGGCATATCCTTCCCTCTTTCTGGCCTTCCCCTACTTCTGAGAGACTGAATACCAACAGTCCCCAGATCACATATAACAATGGAAATATGATCCACAACCTGCAGCAAGCTTTTCAGGAAAACAACCCCTTTATCTGTAATAAGCAGCCAGGAAGCCAACCTGCCAGAAGTCAGACTTGTAAGAAGTCCGAGTGTTACCTCTAGTAATAATCCAGGAAGCCAAACAATAACCCCTCTAACAATGGGTCCCAAATGACCAGTACTTGATTAATAACTGACAGCTCCCCTACTTTTTGTTTCCACTTCCGCCTCAGGACCAACCAGAGAAAGCCAAGTACACACTCTTAACCAATCAACTTAACACAACTCTTAACTAGAATGTCCCACTTCTAGTTAGCACACCGACAACTTCCCCACACCAACAGCCTCTAATCAGGGCACACGCGAAGCCTTCCCTTTTCTCTACCATAAAGCTTTCCCACGCCTCTGCCAACCTTTGAGTCTCTGCCACATGAAAATGATAGTGCTGACTCTCTTGTTAAGCAAGCTCTGAATAAATAGCTTTTGCTTGTTCTCATTTGATCGGTCATTGTTTATTTCCACACTTCCAAGAAAGAGAAGCAATTCATGAGTATCCAATTCATGTCTTGGCTAAAGTACATTTTTCCAGTCTTTTTGGCAGTAACTGAATTCACACAAAAAATAATGAGATCTGTACTAATTTCTCTTTTTTTCCTGCATGTATCCTCCTTCTGCCAAAACTCCAGAAGAGAGGAGGTTATCGGCACTTCCAATCTCAGTTCATTGTCTTGCCACATGGAGTCCAGTGGTTATAAGTTCAGGCACTAGCATTTTGGGGACCAGAATATCCAATGAGGAGATCAAAGCTCTTTCCTCTGACATAGACAATTGCAGCACAATCGGCCTACCTGGCTTTAGAATGTGGCTGAGGCAGCTGGTGGCTCCTGTGGGCTAAGATGATTCATATTGTGGCTGTAACTGTGTTGCAGGATGGCGCTAGATTACCCGAATTTGAATGCCAGAAGGGGCAGGAGGATACTTAAATTCTGCAAGAATTTCAGGGCACCAGTGTTTGAGATTTGGAACATTTAAATGGCTACTCTCGAGCATTTCATATGCTTAATGGCATTTAGTGGTTCTTGGATTCATTATGTAGTCTACAGGCTCCTGGGGTACTCAATACCCCGGCCCCACCGTGTGTTCTCAAACTACCATAAAATTATTCACTACATAAATGCTAATACAGATTGTGGGTTTAGCCGGGTAAGAAGATGGACTTCATCAATGAATCATTTAAGAGAATGGGATCATTATGATAAAACATGTGCATTATATTTTAGGTATATTAAGGTAGAGAAAAAAAATCTGTGTAATTATTACAAACTTGAGGACTAAGAAGAAAAATTTAAATGTATATGTCATAAAACTCTATCTCTAGGAACCAGGGAATCAAGAAAAAAGAGGATCCTTTTTTAAATCAGGATTTTTAGTCTTTCTTTCACAAACTGGATGGCATGGATTAGAAAGAAAGAAAGAAAAGATAGAAAGAGAAGGAAGGAAGGAAAGAAGGAAGGAAGGAGAGAAAGAAAGAAAGAAAGAAAGAGAAGGAAGGGAAGGAGGAAGGAAGGGAGGGAAGGGGGAAGGAAGGGTAATAGAGAGGAAGGGAGATGGATAGAAGAGAAAGAGGGAAAGAGAAATAAAGACACACTGACTTACTCTGAGAAAGAATTTTACTCAAGAAAAAAAATTTCAATGCCTAGAGGTCAAGTTAAATGGATATGAAAAATAGAAAGGAAATACACTCTCTATGTAAATGATTTTGGGGGACTCATCAGGCAGTATTGGATTTAGATCAGGAAAGGTAATTGGAGACTTTCAGGCAAGAATCTAACTGACAAAAATCTGGGGACCCTGTGGAACATTCTTTAAAGAGTAGGATCTTGGATCAAAGGTATTCCAGAACACACAGCAGTGGAAGCAACCAACCGGGACACAGAAAGAAGAAGCCTTGGGACCCTGCAGAGAACGGAGAATGCAGAGAAAAGATCAGACCATGTATTTGGAGAAGCCAGCCCTTTGAATAATGCTCAGGGACATGCTGATACACAATGGCCACAGAATTAGAGCCTGTGGTCACTAAACAGAAAGTCTACTCTTGTCAACACTGGATTTCCCAGGAACACAATAGGAAAAGGAAAATTAAGTAGTTTAAAACATATATGTAATTACTAAGGGAAGAAGAGAATTCCGGACTTAATATGGAGACTGCCACCATTTTGTAGGAAGACAAGGTTGCCTTCTTTTTGATGTAAAATGCCATTTAAACAGGGGGTTTGTGTTCCTGCATATGAAATGCATAGAGCTGCATTTAAGTTAATGATAGGGATTTCTCCCAAGTTCAAATGAATTTGTATTTTTAGGTCACAGGTTCAGGAAACTAGGACAAACTGATCGATTCCAGTAAGGCTGAAAAATACGTCTACACTTTTTTCTTTTACTTTGTTTGGAAAAGGCTTTTGCTACAAAAATTACCTTGGTCACGTTGGTTGTGGGTTTCCTCCTGTAATATGTTCTATCGGTCCTTTGTAACTTTGGAAAACAGGAGAATGACAGAGTAGGGTTAATTAACCGATGGGACACTGAAGGAGTGGCATCTATTACTCAGCTGCCATCTATTCTAGTCCATGCTGTAGGTGCCACAGGTACCAGGAGTCTGAATGGGACAATCTCCATTCATGCACACATCCAGCAAATACTTACTGAACACATGCCTACAGTGTGCTGGCAACTGTTCTAAATTCTGGAGATATAATGGCGAGCAAAAACACAGACATTCACTAAATAATCACTCAATGAATGTATTCTGTCCAGTGGAAATAAATGTTCTAGAGGGAGGAAGCATCTGTGGTGTGAGAGGTTTAAACAAAAGAATCTACGTCAGGGAAAGCTCTCCTACAGAAATGCCATGAACTGCGATCTGCAGAAGAGTAGAATTTAACTAGGGTGAACGACAGAAGAGCTTTCCAGACAGAGAGAAACTGCCACAAAGAGGGCCTGATTCCAAGGATATGAAATAAGCCAGAGTAGGTGGAATACAAAGACTGAGAGAGGCAGTGAGAGAAAGAGACAAAGGCTCAGTGAGACCATGTAGGGCCTCAGGGCTATGTTATAGATCTGAGTCTTTATCTTAAGAGCATTATAAAACTATTGACAGGTTGTAAGCAATGAGGATCCAATTTGTTTCTGAAGTTTACTTCAAAACCCAACAGGCTGGGCAATACAAGAAGAGAGAATGTAGGAGGATTACATTTAGTAAGAATTGAAATAGTACAGATAAGAAATGAAAGCAGCTTGGGCTAAGGTGTTAAATGCAAATCAGTTGATGAATTTTTAAAACTTTAAAGAAGTAATAGTTGACAAGCCTTGAGTGTAGACTAGAGGTGAGAGTGTGGAAGGTACCCAAGATTACTCCTTAGTTGCTCACTTATGTACGTGAAGGACCAGATACTGGTGCCTTCACTGAGACCAGAACACTGGGAGGAGAGGGAACTTGGAGGCAGTTGTAATCTCAATCTTGAATTTGAGGAATCTTTGTGACATCTAGGCAGATATGCCGAGGAGTCATGATGTGTGAGTCAGGAGTTCAGATAAGAGGTCTCTGCTTGAGAAATAGATTTGTAACTTACAGTCGTATTATTTATGAGGCAAAAGTCAAGCCATGGGCATTGAAGGAGATTGTCTAAGGAGAAAGTAGATAGTGGGAAAAGAAACCGTAGAGCTGAGACTGATGAACTTCTGAAATTTAGTGTCCACATGAGGAGGGATGAGCCTCAAGGTGACTGAGGAGGCAGGTCCAGAGAGGGAAGAGGAAAACCAAAGGAATATTCCACCACCCTGATACTTGCTCCTCCCCAGAAGAGGTAGGGTGTCTAACTGTTATACCTCTTAAAGCTTCATCTTCATGGCGTGAGGGTGTTTCAAGTAAAGAAAACTCTTCAAGTGGAAAGTTGACTATTTTCAAATGTTTCTGCTAGATTGTATGAGATGAAGATTGAGAACTACCCTTTGGGTTTAGTGGTAAGGAGGCCAGTGGTGACCAGGGGGAGAGGTTTCAATCAATGAAAGAATGAGGAGGAAGCCAGACAGGAGTCTTTTGAGAGGTGGGAGGTGACCAAATTAGATCTATAACTGTGCAGTCAATTGATTGGAGTTCCAGTTTTCTAAGGGGCCTGGCAGTGTTCAGCTGCTGAAAAAGATATCGGTTAATGGAGAATTTGATAAGTTACAAATGCATGCTAAAATGATAGGAATAACCAATCTGAATGCCAATATCACATTTAATCTCCCAACAAATAGAAGGCATGGAATAAGAGAAAATACTCCATCAGTCCAAAGGAAAGCAAGAAAAAGTTACAAAAGAAACACAGAAAAAGTGTAAGAAAAGAAAGTACAAAATAATAGTACTAATCCAAGTTTATCTGTAGTGGTAAGTACAAAAATACTAATTGTTCCAAATGATGGATTTAAAAAAAAAAAAAAAAGATTCAGAGGGCTCCTGAGTGGCTCAGTCGGTTAAGCATCCAACTTTGGCTCAGGTCATGATCTCATGGTTCACGAGTTCGAGCCCCATGTCAGGCTCTGTGCTGACAGCTCAGAGCCTGGAGCCTGCTTTGGATTCTGTGTCTCTCTCTCTCTCTCTGCTCCTCCCCTGCTCATGCTCCATCTCTCTCTGTCTCTCGAAAATAAATAAATAAACATAAAAAAAATTTTTTTAAAGATTCAATATGTAACAGCAACAAAAATATAAATTTCCTAGGAATAAATCTGGCAAAATATGTATAAGAGCTTTATAGAGAGATTCATAAAATTTTATTGAAATACATTAAATAAGGCTCTATATATGGAGAGATATGTGCTGTTCATGCACACTTAATTTATGTGTGTATCTATCTATATAAATATTTTTATGTATATACATATATAATGGAAGAAATAAGTATATTACACAACAGGTAAAAGCAACAATTTTTAATTCCATACAACACTATAGGTAAATCTCAGGACAGAGATTGAATGAAAGATATGATTAATAGATATGTGATATGTTGTTTATGCAAACAAAAATACATTGAAATATAGAAAGGTGATTACCCTCTGAGAGGGGATGAATAGAGATAGATGGGGAGTGCATGGAGACCCCAAAGGAAATAGTAATATTTTATGCTTTAATCTGGGTGGGGGGCATACAAGGGTTCAATGTATCATCCCCCTTCATCCCCCACATATATTTTATTAATATTATTTTAATATTCTCTTTGCTTTTCACTTGTTTTATTCAACAATAAAACAGTCTCTAAAACACACACACACACAAACACACACACTCCCATCCTGCTAAAGATCAGTCACCCCATTGCAAAAATACCTCATCTGACTCCTAAGGTATAGTATGACCAGAGTTTATCACCAAAGTCTGGATTAGCGTGAGGATTTGGGAAAATTGATTAAAGGTACTACAGGGGCGCCTGGGTGGCGCAGTCGGTTAAGCGTCCGACTTCAGCCTGGTCACGATCTCGTGGTCCGTGAGTTCGAGCCCCGCGTCAGGCTCTGGGCTGATGGCTCGGAGCCTGGAGCCTGTTTCTGATTCTGTGTCTCCCTCTCTCTCTGCCCCTCCCCCGTTCATGCTCTGTCTCTCTCTGTGTCAAAAATAAATGAAAAACGTTGAAAAAAAAAAAAAAGAAATAAAATAAAAAAAAAATTAAAAAAAAAAAGGTACTACAGACCACCGGCTTTCGTAATCCACTGTTTCTATTACATTTGCTGTTTCTTACAATAATTTTTTGTCAAAATTATTTTTTCTAATTACTCTGGAAATGGTGTTGTTAATTAGCAGTCTCATACAGAGGCCTAGTTCAGTAATGTGCATTGTATTCTTTGTGCTTCCATTACCATAATTTAAAATACATTTTAATATCTGGTAGAGTGGGGGTATCCTTATCAGCCTTACATATGTGTATATATATAAATGTTTATTTATTTTTGAGAGAGTGAGAGAGAGAGGGAGAGACAATGAGTGGGGGAGGGGCAGAGAGAGGGAGACACAGAATTTGAAGCAGACTCCAGGCTTTGAGCTGTCAGCACAGAGCCTGACACGGGGCTCGAACTCACTAGCTGTGAGATCTGACCTGAACTGACATCAGACACTTTACTGACTCAGGCACCTAGGTGCCCCAAAGGCATCTTTATCAGTCTTAACTTTTCTTGCCTATTAATACTTCCAGATGATCTTCAAAATCATAACAAGTGTAATCAATATTATTTTCATTAAGATTGCATTAAACTTATAAAATAATTTAGAATTTATAAATAACATATTTATAATGTTTCCAACATAATCTAGAAATATCTCTCCATGTATTAAGATTTCCTGTTACTCTGTAAAGTTTGCTAACTTTAGATAGTTCTCATAATCCCTTTGGAAATTACTTCAGTATATTTTCTCTTCTTTTTTTTTTTTTTTTTTTTTGCTATTTACAATGTCATATTTTTAATACCTACTAATTGTTTTTGCAATATAAAAATTCTATTTGCTTTTATTTTGTGTTTGATAATTTTACTTAATATTCTTATTATTTCTCAAGTTTTTTCATTCATTTTTTGGTTTGTTTGCCAGGTATATAATCATATGGTCTGAAATGATGATATAATCACCTTTCCAGTTGTAATATTTTATTTATTTTTTTATATCTGATTTCATTGGTTAAACATTTAGGAAAAAATTAAATAATAATGATCATGAACATGCTGAGAGGAATGTCTGCTATTTCACGATTAAACATGGTGGTGTTACCTGATGGATTAAGGTAGATGTGCTATAACAAGGAAATAACCTAGTTTTCTAACTTTTAAAAAATATTTAAACAGGAATAGCTATTAAGTGGTATCAAATGCTTTCTCAAAAAATCTATTGAAATTATTTCATGGATGTTCTTATCAGACCTATTGATGAATGTATTGATTTTTTTAATACAAACCGTCTGTTCATTCCTGGGGAAACACAATGGCTTGGGGTGACTGATTCTTTAATTTATAAATTCTAACATTTGTCACTCTTTTTAGGTAACTGAAAGATAAACTCATATAATTTACTTATTGAAGGTATATTTGCTAGATTTTGTTATCAAAATTTTGTTAGCATCATAAAATTAAAAAGATAACTCTATCTTTTAATTTCATTATAACAGTTAAACATTATGAATATTATTTTCTTCAATAGTTTAAAATAATAATGCACTATCAGGTAAAAAAACGTATTGTGCCTGCTATTTTTTTGAGGTAGCTCTCTATTAGTTAGAATTATTTTTCATAGCTGATGGTCTATTCAAATATTCTACTTCTATACTCATCGAGTGTTCTAAAACCAGAATACTTGTTTTTATCAAGCTTTTCAAATTCCTAAATATATCAAAGAAGTGGGTGTGGTCTTCTCTTATTTTGTAAATATCTGTTTCCTATTCCTTGATTATATTTGTCATATATATTTTTCCATGTTATTTCTGGCTTGTTTGGCTCTATTAAAAAAAATTAATCCTGAGCTTTTGAAACAGTTAGCCAATGTAGAAATCAGTTCCCCTAAGTTTTCCTACCCTGATATATTTTTTAGTGTCTGGATAGTTAACAGTTCAGAATGGTAAATTAGAAGGCATGCTTTAAGTACTCAACTGGTATAACTTGTTATCCTCAGTTTACAAGCAGCTATTAACAGTCTGGACTAGCTATAATCTCTAGGACAATTAACCCACTGGTGTTTATAAACAACACATTCATTAAGTTTATAAAAACCTAGACATCAGCTAAACTGTCAGAGCTCAGGTATCAACAATTTGAATTGATGAAGAGAAAAGCAATGGCTGGAAACACTGATAGTAAAACAGGCACTGAGAATTTAGGTATAATTAAAAAAGGTTTTTTAATGTTTATATATTTTTGAGAGAGAGAGAGAGGCAGAGTGCGAGCAGGGAAGGGGCAGAGAGAGAGGGAGACACAGAATCTGAAGCATGCTCCAGACTCTGAGCCATCAGCACAGCGCCTGAAGCTGGGCTCAAACTCATGAACCACATGATCATGACCTGAGCCAAGTCGGATGCTTAACCCACTGAGCTGCCCAGGTGCCCCTAGGTATAATTTTAAAACAAGATTCTTCACCAAGTAAACCAAGTATACAACATGTCACGTTTAAAATTATTGTCCTGTCACAAATTTTTCTGAAAGAAGCCACAAGTGGCACAGAGCTAGCTAGCAGCCACAAACAGCGAACACTTTACAAGTTGTTACCATGTGCCAGGCATTTTGCTAAGCATTAATCAACGGCAACAGAATCACTATGAGAAAGATGCTATTATTATGGGTGAAGAAGCTGAGGCTTAGATTAATTAATTTACCCAAGGTCAGAAAACTCTGAAAGAATTAGGATTTGAACCCAAATTTCTTTTTCTTTTCTAACGTTTATTTTGAGAGAGAGAGTGCACAAGATCCAGAGAGGGGCAGAGGGAGAGAATACCAAGCAGACTCCGCACTGCCATCACAGAGTCCTACACAGGACTCAATCTCACGAACCGTGAGACCATGACCTGAGCCGAAATCAAGAGTTGGACACTTAACCGAGTGAACCGCCCAGGCACTCCCCAAATTTATCTTTCAGTATATTCATATAGTGCCTACTATGTGCCAAGACTTGTGTTAGGTGTGGAGGATAAGGAGGGCAACAGGACAGACAATGCTCCTTTTATTTTTTCATTAAAGTAACATAGTTTATTCAGATTTCACCGGTGTTTCCACTAATGTCCTTTTACTGATCCAGGATCCAATCCAGGATGCCACGGTACATGTAGTATCTCACCTCCTCCGATCTGTTAACAGGTTTTTTGGTCGTTTCTAGTGTTTCGTAATGTTCAGATGGTTGAAAAATAGTGCTCAGATATTGTGAAGGATGTCTCTGAATTTACGTTTGTCTGATGTTTTCTCCCGATTGGACTGAAGTTATAAATTTTGGGGAAGAATACCACTGAGAGGATGTGCCCTACCTATATATCAGGTGACACACGATGTCACCATGATTTGTCATATTCACCTTAATTGCTTGACTAAGGTAGTGTCTGACAGGTTTCTCCACTATATAGTTAGGATTTTGCCTTTCCAGTCTACACTTAAAAGTGGGTTGCTAAATCCTGTGCACACTCAGGGGCAGAGGAAATAAATTTTATCTTGAATTTGTGGTCATATTTAAAAACCACTACCTTAGTAAATTTGGAGAGACCCTCGGAGGCTACACAAATATACTGTTTCTACTTAGAGTTTTGGCCACTAATTTTAGCTCTCACTGCTAGACAAAGCTCCTATTTTTATGAAGCTTTTGTTCTAGCAAAGGGAAACAGATATTAAGGAACAAGTAAATACTATGAATATTTATACACGCACATGTAATTATTTCAGAAAATGAAAGCACTATGAATCTCTCCCTCAGACATAGTCATTTCAAATGTAGGGAATGAAGGAGAATGCAAATTCACTGATAATGGTAACCCTTCTGAAGAGTCAAATGGACAGATCTCCTGAGAACAGTTTTATTGCTTAAAAAAAGAAACCGAACATATATTAAGGTAACAATATTAGGTTAAATCATCTCCTAGAAAATGTTAACATCACTATCAAAGAAAAAAGAAAAAGATACTGGGATGGCTTCCTGAAATTCTTTAAACCCAAGGCCTGAAGTGACTTAGCAAAACTTTAGAGTCTTTTCTGCACATTTGGGGCCACTTTCTTCTCCCCCTCCCCCTCCCCCTCCTCCTCCCTGTCTCTGTACCTCCATTCATGACTTCACAGTAGTTCATCCAAGAGGTGATGACCATGAAGATGGTTTTGGGCAGGCTTTCCCGGCAAGGTGAGGAGGGGCAAAATAATTTAGCCATTGATGTCAAAGGAAGACAGGAGTTAGGAATGACTCCGGTAAAAATTGAAGGAATTTAAGATTTTCATCTCAGTCTCGTAATTTGGGGGTAAACTTCCTCAACCCACAATGAAGTCCTATTTCTTGCCAGTTATTAAAGTTTTTTGCCCTGTCAATCAACGTCACTTTGGTTGAATGTAAGCCATGTGGATTTCATCAGGACCTCTATTTTAAACAGGATCTCAAGGAAACTTCTGTTTGGGTTTTGTACGCTCTCACAAAGAGTAAGCCTAAGATAGAGGCTTGTTTTATAAGGAGGAAAATTTGTGTTATGATCTCTAGATCTTCCAAATTGTTAAAATAAAATGGTGTGACCGCAGTGACAAGCTTACGCTTAATTAAAAGTGATTTCTGATTGCGATGTTCCTTTCACACCACAGAGACAGAGGCCACAATGGGCACAGTCCAGAAGAAGAAGAGTATGTTATGTTTCCCCTTGAAGTAGATTTGTTTCTAGTGAGAAGTTAATGAATTTTACTCTATTTAGTTTTGAGATTCTTTCCTTGATGGACGAAGGGCCAGGATGCCTTCCCTCCACCCTTCAGCAGCGTGAAACCCCCGTGAACATCTCCTAAGAGAGGGCACTAATTCAGCCTTCAGCGAGTCTTCACATAATTCTGAGGTGAAAAACACTAATTTTTAAAAATTTTTTTAATGTTCATTCATTTTTTGAGATAGAGCGTGCGCAGGTTAGGGGCAGACAGACAGGGAGACACAGAATCCGAAGCAGATTCCAGGCTCTGAGCTGTCAGCAGAGAGCCCCGCATGGGACTCATGAGATCATGACCTGAGCCGAACTCGGACACTTAATGGACTGAGCCCCCCAGGTGCCCCAAACACTTCCTAATTGAAAGGAATTATTTGCATGTCTAGATAAATTGAGATTAACCAGCAGTTTGTTAGCATAAACATACACATTTATTTGTTTGTCTTCTATTTCCAGAACTGATTTAAGGCAGCTTAAAATAAAAAGAACAGAAAACATTGTGACATTGGCCTTGGTATTCCTCTGGTGCACTTTTTTTTCTTTAATTTTCTGAAACTTTTTTTGAAGTAAACTTCACACCCAGTGCAGGGCTTGAACGCACAACCCTGAGATCAAGAGTCTCATGGTGTACCATCTGAGCCAGTCAAATGCCCCTCAGGTGTACTTTTATTCCATCCATGGTACTTGACTTCATAGAATGAACAGTTTCCTTTTTTCTAGGTGATGTTATTTTTTTCTCTCAAATTCAATTTATATACTTAATTTATTAAATGTGTATTACCCTAACATCTTCCAGAAATCAAGTGAACAATAAGAAGTCACGCAAGGAAAATCTATCTCTTACCCACCCCTGTCCTGTAATCACCTAGTTCCCTCCTGCCATTCTCAAGCCATCCTAACCAGAAACACTCGTAAGAATTTTCTTAGGTATCCTTTGTGAGTTTTTTAATGCATATTCAATATGCATGTATATGTACACATGTGTATGTGTACACACATGTACACACATATACATACATACATAAAATATTCTTTATACCATGCACCTGGTTTCATGCCTTGCGTTTTTTTCACATAAGGATCTTGGAGGTCTTCCTTCAGAACATAAGAGTGACGTCATTCTTTTTTAAGTTGGGTAGTGTCCCACTATATACATATACTCTAACACGGGTATACCCTAATATGGGTATAGTCTCTTTTAAATGAACATTGGGTCACCATGTCAAAGTCCATAACTTTATATTTTTCATGTATTTTATATAATTGATGCATGTATAATTTTGGCAACTTTTGCTGAGTTGTTTTCCATAAATGGTTGTCAGTCTACACTCCAACCAATAGGAGTGAGCCTGCCTGTTTCCTCACAGCCTCACCAAAAACTTCGTGTCAATCTTCTATTGGATTGTTAGTCTAGGGCTTTTTATTGATAATTTCTAGGAACTCTTGGTATGATCTTCCATTGTTAAAATCCATTGTTAAAAAAGTGAAATGGTTGAACTGCAGTGGTGAACTTTATATAAGGAGATCAGCTTTTTATTCCGTGATTATAATTGTGTGGGTTTTCCCCCTATTTTGTTATATTTTACTTTGCAGAAGGGATTATTTTTACTTGTTTTTTTTTCTTTCCGCCATGCAGAAATCTTTTTTTTTTAATTTTTGAATATGGTCTGATTACTTATCAATCTTTTTTTTATGGCTTATAGATCCTAACAGAGTTACAAAGATCACAAGATCACAAATGAATGTTGCTATTTTTTTCTATTACATTTATGGTTCCAGTTCTACACTTAAATTTCCTATATCCATTTTGTAGTGTATACTGATGTACATGACATGAGGTACAGTTTCAACTTTATTTTTTTCCAGATGGTTACTCAGATGCTCCAACATCATTTAATGAAAAATTCATTGTTTATCATTAATTTGTGATGCAACTTCAGCTTTTTCCTCTATCCCATTGTTCTGTCTACCTGTTCCTGTGCCAGCACCAGAATTTAATTATTAACGTTTTCATGATACATTACCTGGGAGGTATAATCTTCCTTATTGCTGTTTTAAAATTTTCCTGGCCCTTCTTTTTTTGTATTGCTTTCATTCAAACATTAGAAGTTTCAAGTTTAAAAAAAGATCTATTGGCATAGGGGTGCCTGGGTGACTCAGTCAATAAAACATTCGACTTTGGCTCAGGTCATGATTTCATGGCTCGTGAGTTCGAGCCCCACGTCAGGTTCTGTGCTGACAGCTCAGTGCCTGGACCCCACTTCGGATTCTCTTCTCTCTGCCCCTCCTCTGCTCATTCTCTGTCTCTCTCTTCTTCAAAATAAACATTAAGAAAAATCCATTGGTACAGTTTGGAGAACATAATCATCATGTAAGTTAATTCAGTGTGTGTCAACCTCTTTGTGGAAATTGAGGTTTCCTATCTAAGAACATGGTATGACTTTGCACTTATTTATATTTTCTTTGTACCCTTCAGAAGTATTTTAAAGTTTTCTTTATGTGTTTTGCATATTTATTGTCATATTTATACCTCTGGATGTTTCTTTGTATTGTTTCTATAGAAAATGGGATCTTCTATAGTAGCTTCTAAATTTGCTGATCACTTATTGTTTGTCAGGTATAGTAATAAGCACTGGAGTAGAGCACCAAACAAGACCAACAAGATCCCTGCCCTTGTGAAGCCTTACGGTAAATGAATAATCACACCAGTAGTCATATGATTATCATCATAGTGATAAAGCCCACAAGAGGGAACTACTGTGGCTGAGTTTAAATAGGAATATAATCTAGACTAGAAATTCAGATAAGATTTCCCTGAAGACACGTTACTTTAATGGTCAAAGAGAGGCGGTCCAACCTGTGTAATTAGGAAATCTTGAATAACTTCTTGTGATCCATTTGTGCTCCATTTGTGTATACCTTTTATATTTGCGACTTAGTCCTTGAAATACTGAGATATTCAGAGAAGAAAAATCCTTGTACTGTCAGCATTCGTCAGTTTGCCAGGTTCCAGAAACGGTTGTGTCAAGGCAAAGCACCTCAACTCCTACTAGAGTTGCCAGATAAAATACATACTTACGCAGAAATAAGTTGTACCTGGCGATCATTCTCATGCGCTATTAGAGATATTTATAAAGAAGATTTCAGGGGCACCTGGGTGGCTCAGTCGGTTAAGTAGCCGACTTCAGCTTACGTCATGATCACCTGGTCGGTGGGTTTGAGTCCTGCATTGGGCTCTGTACTGACAGCTGGAAGCCAGGATACTGTGTCTCCCTCTCTCTATGCCCCTCCCCAGCTCACACTCTGTCTCTGTCTCTCTCTCTCTCTCTCAAAAATAAATAAACATTTAAAAAAAATTATGAGGATTTCACTAGGAGCATCTGGGTGGCTCAGTCAGTTGAGTGTTCGACTCCTGATTTTGGCTCAGGTCATGATCCCTGGATCCTGGGATAGAGCTCCATGTTGAACTCAGTGCTAAGCCTGGAGCCTGCTTGAGGTTCTCTCCCTCTCTCTCTGCCCCTCTCCCCCACTCACTCTCTCTCTTTCTCTCTCTAAAAAAAATTAAAAAAGGAAAAAACAGTATTTATTTAAAAAAAAGAAAAGAAAATTCACTAATAGCTAACAACTTTAAAAGAAGATCCCTAAGGTTGTTTTGTTGTTGTTGTTGTTGTTGTTGTTGTTGGTTGGTCAGTGAAATTACCAAGACTGGGGAGAAATATACCATGAGGAAAGTGAGAAGAAATTTCAGAATAAACAAATAAAAACATGCCTAAGTGATAAATCTGTTTGAAATGTTCTATATTGAAACCTCATATTGAGTTCAGGCTCGTAAACAAGACTGGGCTGCCCTTGTGGGAGAAAACACTGAGGGAAAGACATGAAAATGAGGTATTTCAGGCTGTATGAATTAAGGGCACAGTTTCTCCTTGATGCCACTACAGGTATCCTAGGAAACGAAGCCAAGGGCCAGGAGCTTGAAGGAAGTCAATGTTCTGTTTGCAAAAGAGAGGACATGGAAGAGGTGAGACAAAGATTCTGATAAGTGTAGAAGATGAAGAGGGGAGCAGAAGGGAACTAAGTACCAGCTGTATGAGGAAGGGGGTCAGTAATCAGGCCAGTCAACATGAGAGTCTATGGGGTAGGAGGTTACCTATTTTCTGCTAAGTCCAGAGTGAGCCCTTTAGATCTCTCCTAGGAAAAACAAATTCAGAACACTTGGGGGAAGACTAGCCCTGGTTATGGAAAAGTCTACATTAGAGAACATTTTATTTTTTTTTTGAAACGTTTGTTTATTTTTGAGAGAGAGAAAGTGTGTATGAGCAGAGGAGGAGCAGGGAGAGGAGACACAGAATCTGAAGTAGGACCGGGCTCTGAGCTGTCAGCACAGAGCCCGAAGCCAGACTGAAACTCACAAACCTCGAGATCATGACCTGAGTCCAAGTCAGTCACTTAACTGACTGAGCCATCCAGTTGTCCCAGAGAACATTTTAAATAAAACACAGTTTTTATATTCTCAAGTTTATTCAACAGCATGTGTTTTTCTAAATGTGTAAAACAATCTGTTCTCTTATACAACATAATCTGATTTACCCTCCTAATTTACCCTACATTCTTCATAGATAGGACAAAAATTAACTGTAGTCCCTGGCTTGTTTAAATGAGCAAAAGTACTTTATTGATGAAGTGCAGTTCATGAGGTTTTCCATGCTGTCTAGCTGCCTCAATCTCCCTCTTTTCATTCTGACAGACAGCTATAGTCTGTTTTGCTAATTCTAAGCCTACCATTGTCTTCCATAAACTCAGGTTTTGTAGTAGGGGCATCCTGGGTTATATCTGAGTCCTTTAAAGAATGGAGATAAATGATGCTCAGTTAAACAAGAAATCATAGCAGGCTGTAAGACCAGTATTTATGAGACTCTCTTGCTGGTTGTCTCCTCCCAGCTTCTTGGAATTGAAATTCCCTATGGCTGGAAATGACTTCCCAGATGTTATTCTTCCAGAATCCCTAAAGCCAGGTGCTTCTTTGATTCAGGGAGCTCTGGAAATAAATAGTTTTGAAGCACCTTCCAGCAAGGGGATTCCTGTTTCTCTCCTTCCACCCAGGAGAGCTAGAGTAGGCAGCTGGGCTGAGGCTGACCAGAAACACTGGGGCCAAGGGCTGGCAAAGAAGAGTGCTTTTTTTTTTTTTAATGTTTATTTATTTATTTTTGAGAGAAAGAGAAAGCGCACAAGCAGGGAAGAGCTGAGAGAGAGGGAGAGAGCAAATCCGAAGTTGGCTCCAGGCTCTGAGCTGTCAGCGCAGAGCCCAACATGGGGCCAGAACCCACAAACCGTGAGATCCTGACCTGAGCCAAAGTCAGACATTTAACCGACTGAGCCACCCAGAGGCCCCAAGAAGAGTCCTTTTGTATACCAGCTCTGATTGGTCATAGTGGTCTGGAGCACGCCACTGGAAGAAGATTGTGAAGCACACTCAAAATCTGTGGGGAGGTATGCCACAGTGGATAAGTAACATCTGCCATGGACATTGAGGAGAAGTGGCAGAATATGGGCTAGTAACGTGCCATTACAAGTCAAAATTGCCCCACAGATTACCTTCTGAAAAGTTCTTCATGAGCATCTGGGACTCTCCTGGATAGAATTCACACAGAAACAGGAAATAATAAGGAGCTACATCCTATGGGGAAGATATCTTCCCACTTGAGAAGATTTTGACGGCCCTGATTTTGAGGGAAAACACTTTGTGAATTGTAACAAACCTAGAGAGGAACGTTTGATTAAAGAGGGGAAAAAGCGGCACCTGGGTGGCTCAGTAGTTAAGTATCTGACTTTGGCTCAGGTCATGATCTCTCAGCTCTAAGTTCGAGCCTCGCATTGGGCTCTGTGCTGATGGCTCAGAGCCTGGAGCCTGCTTCAGATTCTGTGTCTCCCTCTCTCTCTCTGCCCCTCCCCCACTCATGCTTGCACAGGCTCTCTCTCTCTGTCTCAAAAGTAAATACATAAATACTAAAAAAAAAATTTTAATAAAATTTTTTAAAAATGAGAGAGGGGAAAAAAAGGGGCACTGGATGATGGCTCAGTGGGTGGAGTGTGTGACTCTTGACCTGTGGGTTGTAAATTCCAGACCCAGGTTGGGTATAGAAATCAGTTAAAAATAAAATCTTAAAAAAAAAAAGGTAGAGAGGAAAATCTTGTTTATAACTTTTGGTGCAAAGAGGAAGAAAATAAAATAAAGGCAAGTGTGATGTTTTTTATTTGCTAAAATCAGGGAAGCTTGCGGCACACCAAAACATTTAATCCTACAGCAGTTTATGCTAATTTATGTGGAAAAGTCCCCAGAGAAAAAAACAAGGAATTGCTTCCTGTCATTCCGTGCCTCCCTCCCCCCTTTGCCGCCATTTGAGGAACGGCACAAACGTTTACTGATTGGTTTGTTCATTTCTGCAGTGTTTCCATTTTCTCCGGGTGCTGCTCCTGCTTAACACAATCCATATTACTTAATAAAAGAATGAATAAAAATACTGAGATTTTTTTGAAAACTGGAAAACCTAGACAAAGAGTTGTACTTCATCAATGAGGGCTGCAAAGCTTTTAAGTTAGGAAGTAGACTTCCAGGTTGTGAATGCGCAGTACTTAAGTACTGCACCACTCCTCTGACACCAAGCTGCCGCACAGTCCCAGTTGGTGTGGACGGCGTGCCAGCAACAGCCCCGGACTACTGGCCACTTGGCCCAAATGTTCCTCCACATGGCATCAGTAGCAAGCAGCAGTTCTCTTGGCCGGTTGGGGTGTCTGACACATCACTGGATGTTTTTTCCACACACAGCGCCAAACAGTGTGCTCAGCTACTCAGAATACATGTGTGTTTCAACACACGGTATTACGAAAGAAAAACAAAGTATTATCAAGTGTCTTTTTTCATTTTAAGTTCTCATTTGTTCTTCTGCATTCTTTTAGCATTTCAACATGTTTTGGAGGGTGCAGCAGGACAGGGAAAGAAGCGAGACGAAGGAGGTAGAGATTTCCCCTGCAGGCTGGAATCCATTATTGCTGAGTCATCTGCCTGATGCCAAAGTGGGTCAAACCTATCACAGTGTGGGACATGAGCGCCAGGACTGAGCGTGAAGACCCAGAAGGTGGTAATACAAGACTCACGGCAAAGTGGAGGGCTCTCCTTTGACATTCAGAGAGCGTGTTTGAGATGAGAGGAAACCTTACAAGGTAAAAAGGAAGGATAAATGGGAGGTATGGTCACAGATCCTGAAACGTGTGTTTTACTGAGATGTTCCAGGTGTGTTGAGTGATTCCAGGTGTTTGGGTTTTGCTAATTATATCTAAATTTTTGCCTGTATCTGGCAAGTTGAAAGCACAACCTTTCAAGTTTACAGGGGAAAAAAATGCTTCAATACTTGATATCCTTGTGAACTCTACATTTCTGTAGGCTCCTAAACTAAATGTCTAATAGTGTCAAATGCTGCTTCTCTATCAAAAAGCATGGGGGAGCTACGCTAACATCTATTACCCTCTTCACAGCCAAACCCCTATGTGTGTGCTGTCGTATTTGATTCATCAACTACTGCCCAGACCTTCAAGCCAGATACATAATCCTGAACTTGATTGACCTCACAGAACATGAAACTTGTTGGCAGGTTCCAAGATTTACCAGATTTTACTCAACCCCTTGTTTCAGATTTCACTTGCAAATTTAGAGAGTATATTGTATATCTCCATTCCAGAGTAAGAAGGTACGTATCATAGCATCTGCCCATAAGGGTTGCTAAATACATCTGTTATAGTATTAATTACCATAATGCTGAGTATTTTGTGAAAATGCTGGTCTAGCTTGACAAGTAACCAATATGTCAGTTCTTAATTTGAGACTGGAGGGTTTTTATTTCTTTATTTTTTTGGTTTTGTCTTTTATTTTAAGCAGTCTGTCATTCTCAAAAGACCTGGCCCAAAACCAAATATCAGCCTACATGGCAGGCTGACCCATTCAATGCTATTCAGCCTCAGCAATCTAAATACACACCACATCGTAGCCGTTGGCTGATCCCACTGAACCAGAGTCAGGGTTTGAAAATGGCAGTGATAAGGACCACACCAGCCCCACCCCCAGTGGCTCTCTTCCCTAACTAACTATAACAGAATGAGGTACCTCCTGGGATAAAACACAAAATAAATAGAACAGTGTCAGTGACTGCATCCATGCAGACATGTCAGCTGAATTTGGAAGACCAAATGAGAGCCAAATAAAACCAGAGGTGGGATAGTCGGGATACCTAAGAGTTGTCTCCTTACAGTGGAAGGAAACTGGCACACGAACTACCCTGCTGTGGAGCCCAGAGAAGACAGGCAGAGGGTTCCCAGGTGTAGAACCTGGCTTAGGTTCTCCAAAGACAGGTGAATGTGGCCACTGAAAGGGTGGTTTCCACTCTATTTAGTCACAGCTTGGGGCTCAAGGAGCCTTGCTTTGAAACTTCTAAATGAAAACACAGATTGGAGTATGTTCTCTCTTCATGTTCAGCAACCTCACAGAGCAATCAGACCACTTCGCACAGACAATGGCTCCCCTGCCAACAGATTTCAGGCTTAACTCACAGTGAGACTAGCAGAGCCTCCCTGAGCCACTGCCAATATCGCAACAAAGAGGGACAACCCAGACCAGCTCTAGAGGCACTTAAGGATCCCTCTTGGGGCTCCTAAAAATACTCTGGGGAAAACTCTTTAAGAGGGCATTACATTATTCTCATTTAATAAGATCTTTGGGATTGCAAGTGATGGAAAAACAACTCAAATTGGTTTAAACAAAAGATTTATTAGCTTACATTATGAGTAATCAAAGGGGATGGTGCTGGCTTCAAATATTGCTGGTTGCAGCCTCTCTGTCTCTGCCTCTTTATCTCTGTCTCTATCTCTCTGGCTCTGTCTCTGTATCTCTCTGGCTCTGTCTCCCTATCTCTGTCTCTTTACCTCTATCTCTCTGTCTCTCTCTTTCTCCCCTCTCAGTTTTGCTTTCCATCAATAAGTCCTTCCATATCAGCAAAACATCCACCAGGCTTACATCATCTTTGTAGCCAGTGTTCCTAAAAAGGAGTGCAACCTGCCAGTGTTCACATCAGTTTTCAGAAGGGCTTGAAAATGCCTGGATTGTGTAACTTGCTCATCCCAGAATCAATTATTAAGGCCAAGGTTTTGAAGTCCTGCAATGCTCCAGCCTGATTCAGATGTCTACTCCAGGGTTAGAAGTAGTCAATGCCTGTTGATTGACAATGCCTGAAATGGGAAAGACATCCTAAAAAGGAAGAAGCAAAAAAAGGAGGCCCAAAAAGTTACAAAGAACCTAATACTGTATAAGCAGACTGGGGCTTAGAGCAAAAATATTATGAGATTAACTACTAACATAGAATCAATAACACAAATACCATTTCCCCCCTAAAGTGTGTGGATTTACCAAAGCACACTTGGGGTGAATGCACATATCTATTTTCTTTTTCTGATTATGAGAAATGAAACAGTAAGCGGACCTCTTTGCTGATCTTTAACATGAAAAGCAGCTTCTGCCTCAGGGCCTTTGCATCAGCTGCTCCCTCTTATGGGATCACTCTTCCCCCAAATATCCATATGGTTAACTCCCCCATCTCCTCAAGTCTTTGCTCATCCTGACCATTCTGTATAAAATTATAAGCTACTATCTTCACCCCCACCTCCTCCCATGCTTTTGCTCTACTCTTCCTTTTTTTCTATGGCACTTATTATTTTATAAATCATTATTTATTTATTTATTTTTAAATGTTTATTTATGTATTTTGAAAGAGAGAACAAGCAAGCAGGGGAGGTGCAGAGAGAGGAAGAGAGAGAGAACCTAGGCATCTTTGCACTGTCAGCATGGAGCCTGATGCGGGGCTTAAACCCAAGAACAGTGAGATCATGACCTGAACCGAAACCAAGAGTGGGACACTTAACCACTTAACCAGGTGCCCCTATAAAACATAATTTAAATAACATATTTATTATTTTTCTCTTATAGTCTTTGATCCTTATTCAAATGCATGCTCCAAAGAGCAGGGATCTCTGTTGTATCCCAAGCACTCGGAATGGTACCTGGCACAAAGTAGATGCCCAGTAAATATCCATTAAATGAATACACTTCCCCAAAGTATCAAAGGCATAAGAAGACTGTTAAGATTTGGGGAATTTTAGCACAATACAAATAACAATGTCTAATTAAATATTATATATATGTTCTAAGAACTCATTAAACAATTCTTGGCTGCAAGGAATTTCTCTCCTATACCCCAGTTTATTGCCCTCATCATAGACTTCTTTTTTCTAAGCCTTTTTTTCTCTCTCCTTCTTCTCCGCTTTAGGACAACCCCTGGAGAACTACACATTTTCCTCTTTATTAGGTAGAACAATTCAGTTATTTCTTTTCTCACTTATTCAAATATGATACACGCAAGAAGCCTCATCAAGAAACATGATGGTGTTAATAAAAGTATTCCCTATCTCTGAAATGTCACTGCCCCTCCCCACACTGTGGACTGAGTAGTAAGGTTTTTGCTCTAAAGCTCTTTTCTGCTACTTAAGTCAGTATGTCAGAAAATGCCAATGTCAAGACACTAACCTCAATATAGAAGACTTAATGGTGATTTTTGCTTTCTTCTTTTTGCTTATTTTCTACTTTTTCTGAAATAAATATGTAGTACTTGTGTAGTAAGGAAACCATTAAAAAATTATTCTGCTATTATGAGTATGTACATCTAGTAAGTAAGCAAGCAGCTTTCAAGACATCTGAGTCACAGATAAAGTAAGTAGAGCATATGTGTGCTGAGCATAGGTAGGAAAGGGTGAAAGGAGCAAATAGCCACCCAAGATTAATGAGGCAACTACCACTTCTGGTTTAAAGGAAGGAACAGAGACTTCTCTCTTTAAACAATTAAAAAACTGAACAAAACACATGAATTAATGGTTTTCAGACACTGGAAAACAGGCAGCACAGGACAGTGATCCCTGGGGAAAAGAAAACAAATGTGGTGAGCCTTACATGGATGGGAATAACAGGAGACTGGAAGGGAATCTATAGAGAGAGTTTTGAGGCCACAGAGTAGGGAGGGAAGATGCAGAGAGAGCCCATCGGCTTCCCTGAGTTGAAGATAAAGACTTAAGAATTCAGGGAGACCATGGCAGCTGGAATTTGGAGGGTAGAGAACTAGAGAGGAATTAGCTTCATGAGGAGGAGTGAGTTTTGTGGAAAGGAGAGAGCTTCACAGGAGACAGCCAGAGAATTTCACAAAGTCCCCCTGGGTATTCAGCTGAATTCTGGTCAGCACATGTGAGAAAACTGCCTCATTCTGGGGAATGAACTGTAGGGAAGAAGCAGGCAAAATACTAGAGCTCATATAAGGTTGAGAAGAGTTTGTATTCCCATCAACCAGTAAAAAAAAACCAAAAACTCCACAATAGACAAGAAATCAGATACAGTGCTCAGAAAGGTACTGATTGCCTCAGTGGGTCAAAATTAGCTCGAGACAAAAATGGTTTTCTTTTCCTGCCTAATAAAGCATAAAAACATGCCTTGAAAGATAAAACTATGTCCAAGTATTTAACTGTATGCTGGAACAAAGCTCAACAATATTTAAATAAGTAGAAAAATATCTAGAACCTAACAAGTAACATTACAATATCTGACATGCAATTTAACAATTACCCAACAGGCAAAGAAAAAAAAGAATATAATTCATAACCCAAAGAACAATTGGTCTATAGAAATAGACTTAGAAATTATATGGAAGACAGAATTAGTAGGCAAAGAAATTTAAATAGTTATTATAAACATATTCCATATGTTACAGAAGACAGAGAAAAACATGAGCATGATAGAGAGACATGGAAGACCAAAAAAAAAAAAAAGACCAAATTGATCTTCCAGGTTGAAAATGACTGGATAAAATTAACAGCAGATTAGATAGTGTAGAAGAAAAGGTTAGTAAACTTGAAGACAGAGCAATAGAATCTATTCAGAATGAAACACACCAAGAAGAGTGACAAAAATGAATAGAGGATCTGGAAATGGTGGGAAAGCAACTTCAAGCAGCTTAATATACCTGTAATTGCAGGCCCCAAAGAAAAGGAGAGACAGGAAGAGATGGAAATATTTGCAATAATAATGCCTGAAATATTTCCAAATTTGGCAAAATCTGCAAATCCACAGATCCAGAAAGCTTAATGAACCCCAAGCATAAGAATAGTGAATAGGAGCACCTGGGTGCCTCAGTCGGTTAAGCATCCAACTTTGGCTCAAGTCATTATCTCATGGTTTGTGAGTTTGAGCCCCATGCCAGGCTCTGTGCAGACAACTTGGAGCCTGGAGCCTGCTTCGGATTCTGTGTCTTCCTCTCTCTGCCCCTCTCCTGCTCATGCTCCGTCTCTCTCTGTCTCAAAAATAAATAAACACTAAATTTTTTTTAAATAGGCGAATAAAACTATACTAAGGCAAATAATAATCTCATTGTTTAACTAGTAATAAAGAGAATATCTTAAAAGTATCAGAGGAAGAGATAGATATATTATTACAGAGGAAAAAGGATGATAGCCAAATTTCTCGAAGCAATGCAAGCCAAAAAACAGTGAATCAATCTTCCAAGTACTGAAAATAAAAAGTCAACCTAGAATTCTAAGTATATCAAGTATCTTTAAAAAATAAAGGTAAAATAAAGATTTTTTTCAGATATGCAAGAGCTTATAGAATTCATCAGAAGAATTTAAACACACACACACACACACACACACACACAAATATGGAAGAGGAAACTGAAATCAAGTAGAAACCTGGGTCTACACAGAAGAAGGAAGAACATTGGTGGTAGTAAACATGGCAGGAAAAAAAACCTTATGAGATAGCAAATATTTATGACAGTTTAGACTCCTTTCATCAGCCATTGATGACCTCGTTTGGCCATGGATTCAAAGGTAAAGGTTGTGTCTGGTCATCAGTTATTAATGAGCTTCTGAACTCAGTGAACTCTGAACTTTCTGGCCTTGTGTGCTTTCTCCTGCATCTTTGCAATAGAGCAAGGGTACATTGGTTCTGGGCATCTTCTGTCTTTGGAGCCCCCTGTTCACTCTCAGCTCTGATCCTTGTAACCACTCAGTCAGCAGGGAAGGTTGATGTGGCAAAAAGGATTCAGATAATGATATCCTTCCACCCCCCTGGATTCTATCCTAAGTGTGTTAATCTACCCCATCTTTCCCCCTTGTTTCTGGCTAGAGGTTTTAAATTGACTCAACATATCATGTGATTCATGCATCTTAACTTGGCTGGTGAGTCTGTGTGTGTCTGGTCAATGAGGCTACTGTAACACCACAGTATTTTCCACTGCAGTATACTAAGAAGTTTATTTGAGGGGGAACATTTCCCCCTGTATTAATTCATATTGCCTGTGACCCACTGAGCATTATTTTTTTTTTGTCAAAGTAGTCAGCTTCTTTCCAAAGATATTCTATGTGCTTTGTCAGATGAACTCCTTAACTAGGAAATTTTTTTCTGTAATGAACTGCATTTTCATGGGCTATACGTAGATCATTGGTCTTAAGAACAGAATTCTGGGTTCAAATCTTACCCTGTTCTCTTGCTTCAATTACAAGGGTTCTCCAAAACTCATTATCTGGAAATCTATTAGAAATCTAGATTTCTCAGATATGGTGATGTATGGAGTGGGAATCAAAATTCCCTTTCTTGTCAAGTTGTTGTAATGATTAAATGGCTTAACACTTTTCTAGTGCCTGGTATGAAGCTTAACACATAATAAGTAACCAACAAATACGTTCACTCTATTTTTCTTCTTTCCTTTCCCCCTGCCTTTGCAACATAGCTATCCTCACCCTTTCATTTCAGCTCCAGAAATGGGGCATAGCAATCCCTGCCTGCATGCTATCTGCATCACCTTCTGTCTCCAGTTAGCTTCCTCCTCCACTCTGAGACACTTCCATTTGGGGGCTCCACCCTCTACAGCCTCTTCCCAGGCTGGAAGCTGTTTTTGTGGTCCACACACTTGTTTATAAAGAGCGCTGAGAAAATGCCAGGGCCCACACTTTCTGTTCTTCAGGGCTTCAATATCATTGTCTTCTCCCTCTACTACTGAACCAGTTACATCTTTCCTAAGGCAGGAATCAAAGGTCTGCCACAGGCCTAAGCCAGAGGAACAACTGTAGAAAAATACATAATAGTTCAAGACCCTGCAGTCAGCTATTTTAGCATCGCTGGGAGATGATTTTCTCAGAGACTCTCTAAAACTTTGGGTGCCTTGGCCACTCCCACTCAATTTCCATGCTGAGAAAATTACTACCTTGTTTCTACTGAGAAGAAAACTTTATCAGAGATAGTGTTGTAATCCTATCCAAAGAGAAGAAATGGCTTTCAGAAGGTAAGGGCCGTCTTGTGATTCGGTGAACCCAGACTCAATTTCAAGAAAGCTCCCCCATTTCCTAGTTGGGTTTGTCACTGCTAGTATGTCCTTTCTCTCCCCTGGATCTAGACCCAGTCTTGCTCTACCAGACAGATAACTGCCTCCTGTTTTTGAACTTGTTACTCTAGTTCAATGAGGGAAAGAACTCACTTGAATTGATATTTATGTTGAAGTCCTTCACCTCTATCATTGTACTCACATACTGTTTGTATTTTATGGGATATTCATCCTTTCTAAGGCAAGCAGACTTATAGTGTGTGACTGTAAAAATGAGAGATAAATACACTGGAGAAGAAGAAGAAAGGAGAAGAGGAGGAGAAGACAAAATAGAAAATACATATGGAGGGAAACAATTTCCTTGGCCAATAAGAAAAGCATATTATCAAATTCCTTGGGCATTTTTGTAAATTCCCAGGTTCCTTCTGGAAATTTAACCCCCCTAAGGCAGTAATTACACACACAACTAGAAAGCCATTTCCTTACTGTTCATTTTCATACATTCACTGGACTAGTCACCAGAGCTTCTCAACTCAAAGCAAAAGGTACCAGATCCTCCAGACTTGGCCAATCCATGTTTGTGTATTAGAGCCCCTTGTCCAATTCATTTCAGTTAGAGCCCCTTGGACACAAACACACACATGCATGTGCACACACACATACACACACACACACACACACACATTTTTCTACATGGAAAATGACATGTTCTCCAAATTACCCGGTTTCAGATTAAAAATTTGAATACAACTTGAAGCATAAAAATTGACATAGCCTCAACTCTCTAAATGCGCTCCTGACTATATTAATTTATACTGAGGCCAGGAAAATCAAAGAATAAATTATAAAAGAAGTCTGTAAAACCTGAGCTTCATACTTGTAACTTGTTGGGAATAAAGTGGTCTTACTTTTTTTTAACCTGAGTCTTCCTTCCAGGTTAACTGTGCAATACCTTTGACAATCAGTTCTCAGATTAGGGAACATATAAACTGAATAACTGAATTTTTCACTCTTTTAATCTTTTTCTTTCTTTTCAAAGTGTTTCTTTTCAAAAACCGCATTTGTAAGCCACATTTCTAGATGGACTAAGTTGCCTCTAGAGTAGGAGTTAGATGAGCAAGGAATCCATTCAGATGTAAAGAGGTCTTCAGGAGATCTTCAATTTAGTATACTGATGATACAGTGAGGTGGACAATGGGCCTAAATAGAAAGGAAGTTATAGGAACTACATCCTCCCCACAGTTCTTATACACCTATCCTGCTCTCTCTGTCCTTCCTTTCCTGAGCAGAGAGGAGCCAGGATCATTGTATGGAAACAAAGATGAGGCAAGCAGGGGACCTCCCACAATTGTCTCTACCTACTCTGATGGAGACATAGGATCTTGGGATTTGAAAGCCAGAATGCATAAACTGGTTGTAGAATCAGTTCATTGTTTTGGCAACTAAATCACTTGAACTCTCACCACCCATTTCAGGGAACCAACTCCAGACCATCCTGGCAATAGTGACATGGTTATCAATCTCATCCCATTAGAATTGGTATCTGTATTTATTTTTTCAGTAGGCAGTTTTAGTAGGAAGTTTTAAAACTGTTAAAAATTGGTACTCATGATTTTTTTAAGGTGAGGACACAACATCATTGGAAAGATGGGATTAAAGGGTGAAACTTGTTCTGTGAGAGCCTCGTTTGTTTGAGAGCCATGCTAGAAGCCAACTGCATCTAGTTGCCTTTCCTTTCTTTTCCTTGAGGAAAGTGCAGGGAAAGAATAAAGGTTGATAAAGGGAGGTCAATAAAGGGATGCCTGAGAATCACAAGAATTCATTGTTCTAGTTTGTATTATAAGAAGAAAAATGCTAAGAGAGAGAGAACGTCTTATACTTGTAAAGCTAAAATAGGACGGAGATTCTTTCTTAATCTCTGAATAAACTCCATTTCCCCACTTTGTACACCCAGAGAAGCTTTCTCTCAGCTTCCAGCAAGTGGAGGACAAGTGGAGAGAGAGGACTATAGACTGGCAACTACGATGAAGGACAATGAAGGGTTTTAAGAGGAAACCATTGTAAGACAAATGAAAAACTGCAATAAAACTGCAAAAAGTACTTATTTGAATAAGATAATTCAAATATAAAAACATGCATGGCTCAGGGATTTCCTTTTTTTTTTCTTTAAAGAAAGTTCATTTTAAAAAATGTTCTTGATATTTGAATAGAATCCTCAAAGCAAAAACAGGCTCCATGGCAGAATCTGGAGAATCGCGTGAAACAAGAGCCTTCTGGCTACTGGGAGGTATTTGATGGAAAGATTAAAAATGTAAGTCTTTATAAGGTACTGATTTTTTCAGAGTGGCTAAAATTAACAACTCAGGAAACAATAGGTCTTGGCAAGGATGTGGAGAAAAGGGAACCCTCTTGCACCATTGGTGGGAATGCAAACTGGTGCAGCCACTCTGGAAAACAGTGTGGAGGTTCCACAAAAAATTAAAAATAGAGCTACCCTATGACCCAGCAATTGCACTACTAGGTATTTATCCAAAGGATATAGGAGTGCTGATTCAAAGGAGCACATGGCCCCCAATGTTTATAGCAACACTGTCAACAATAGCCAAATTGTGGAAAGAGCCCAAATATACATCAACTGATGAATGGATAAAGAAGATGTGGTACATACACAATGGAATACTACTCGGTTATGAAAAAGAATGAAATCTTATCATTTGCAACAACGTGGACAGAACTGGAGGATATTATGTTAAGTGAGTAAATCAGTCAGAAAAGGACAGATATATGTTTTCACTCATACATAGAATTTGATCATAGGCAAAGGGAAGGAAAAATAAGATAAAAACAGAGAGGGAAGCAACCCATAAAGGCTCTTAAATACAGAGAAACTGAGGTTTGATGGGGGTGGGGGTGGGGAGAATGGGCAACAGGCATTAAGGAGGGCACTTGTTAGGATGCGCACTGAGTGTTATATGTCACTGTATTCTACTCCTGACGCCAAGAATACACTGTATGTTAGCTACCTTGTGAATTAATTTTTTTTTAAAAAGTACTGATTTTTTTATTTAGTATGTTTCTATCTTACTTTTTAACACAAATTAAAGTACTATTATGCTTTTTCTTTTCTTTGAGATAACTGACAATTTTTAACACTTTTAGCTTGCATTTAAGCATATTTTATTTTAAAGTTTTCTTTATACGAGCATTAGAAGTTTTTAAGAGTTTAAACCTTTTAAAGGCGTTCATTCTTACAAACAATATTGATGAGAAAAGTAATGCTCCTAAAATACAGTTAATCTCGGACTTCCTTTGAGGGCTTGGAAGAGAAACATAGTTTTGTAAAACACTTAACAAATTTTATTATTTCTAGCCACATTTTGGGCCTTATACAGCTGGTAGTGTCTATTCCATTTCATTTCAAAATAGTTTTGATTTGGAATCCAAGACCCATTTCCAGAGGAAAAGGTATCATTTTGAGTGACTTTTCTGTACCACACCACACATCTCTTCCCATGACTTTCATCTTCTACTTTCCTGGGTGACTTCTGTCTATGGAGAACCACGTCCTGGTAATTCTGATTACTCAGAGTCTCAAATGGCCTTCTTCTAAGAAAATATAACCTTCTTCAAATTGAAAAGAAAGCCAAATTCAAGCTTCCAAATTCTATTATGATAATTTATTTTAAAAATAAAACATTTTATTCTTTTTCTTCTAATGAGAAAAAAAATTTTTGAAGCACATAACTAGAAGCAAGACAATTAATTATAGCCATTTAAAAACAATAAACTGGTTATCTATAACCAACAGATATGTCAGCTACGCTTGTGTGTGTGTGTGGGGGGGGTAGATTTTCATTTTTTAACCTAATTTTGATTTCCAAATTGTTTTTAACATGTTTGTATTATTTTTATAATAAAAACACCCATAAATATTTCAAATAAACATTAACTGAATGAGTTAACTGTTAAGTTTCCTCAAGTGTTTGCTATAATTTTTTATTCATAATTCGGATGCAGTAAAGCATGCCAATTTGTATTCACAGGAGTGAAATTCCCTAAATGTCTTTCAGGTATCCTATTCTTCAACTTAGCTAAGACTTTTAAGAGTTAAAAATGGCATTTTACAGAAACAGGAACATTAGCTTCTTAACATCGTTGATGAAAAGGAGATCTGTGCTCAGAAGACAATACCCAGTGGCACCAGAAAAGCAAGCAGGTGTGGATACCAGAATTGACTGTAGTTTCCATAGGAAACTTGTCCTCCCAAGGACGCAGGCTGGATGGGTTGTTATAAGTCATCCTAGTTGCCACCTGACTTTCTATCATTGTTGAAAATATCCGAAGCAGGTCAAGCATTTTTTCCATTCCCCCCAGTGGTCTCCTCTATGGGGAGGAATACAACCCGTTATTCATGAAGTTACATGATCCATGGCTACTGTCTTCTCTAGAGACCAGGAGAGAGCCTGCCATTAGTAGATACTCTATAAATACATGTTGAATGAATATGATATTGACGAAATGTAGTATTTCATTTACCGGTTTTGTGTGTGTGTGTGTGTGTGTGTGTGTGTGTGCGCGTGTGTGTGTTCTGTCATGTTTATGTGTTTTGTTTTGTTATCTATTTGTGCTCATTACAAAAATCAACTTTCTTAGGGGCAAGAACATGATCTTTTTGGCATCTAGTAGAGTATTGGTACCCAATTAATTTTAAGGAAGATCCAAAGTTTTAAGTTCCAGGATAACACTATGGAAATAAGCAGGTTAGTATAATGGTTAGATGTTTAGTATAATGGTTAGGGACCCAGACTGTCTGGTTTCAAATCCCAGCTCCATCCTTAGGAGCTGTGTGACCTTTGGGCAGGTAACTTAAATTCTCTTTTAAAGTAGAGATGGTAACAGCACCTACCTCATGTGGTAGTTGCAAGAATTAAATGAGTGAAAACACCAAAAATGCTTAGAAGAAATCAAGCAATAGTAAGTATAACATTCAGCCTACATTTGAAGTCTTCTAATACTAACCTTTAGGTTTTTTTAGTTAGTTTACTCTTAGAAAAACACGACTTCCTGTTTCTAAGGAGGGAAAAAGCCTTTTAAAAGTTATAAAAAGACTCAAAGTCTCCTTAGACATCAAATAGCTCTTACAAAACAACATTTTGATGAGTTAAGTGTAAAGGAATCAAAAACATACGGATTAAATTTCCTTTATAATACACATGGGCTTAAAATGAAGAGAAAAGTGCTTAGCAAAACACACTTTGGGTTTGCCAAACCCAAAACATTGAAAAACACTTCAAGACATTCTGCAGGCCCACGACAGAACCAGGTCTTTCCCATCCACAATTAAAATCCTCACTCATCTGGATTCTGAGCTTCAAACTGGGCCACAGCTTGTCATCTTTTGATCCCTCTCCTCAAAGGGTAACCTTCCCCGGATTTATGAGGAAGTATACTGCACCTTGGAGCAGTACATAAGCAGTTTATAAATTAGAAGGCAACAAATAGATTGTCATCTGCATATGATTTTCAGCTTAATATTTTATTGAAGATCTACACTATGCACGTGAATGCAGTAATATGTGTTGCAGATACTGAAACTAAGATGTAAACAAACATAATAAGTTGCCATTATATTGTTCTGTTTGCAACATAACCATGAGAAAGAGGCAACTTGGACATTTGAAAGTATTATTCAAGATTGAATAATATTCTAAAAATTGTTTTCTGTATAAAAATATGCTTTTCTAAAATGATTTTGAATTTGAGAGTCTTGATACTATTCTGTCTACATGTTACAAGTATTGGAAAACATCTAGTTGCCTGACCTGGACACTCTTTCTCCCATGTATTAAGCCTATGAAGTGTTCTATAGCTGTAATTTATAAAAACAAAGAAGCTTCAGGTTTTAGATTTCTTATGAAATAGATAATTTTCTACACTGAACTGTTTACAGGCTTTCATAGAGGAGCAAAGAAAAGCAACCTGCAAAACTAACAGATACTCCAGAAAAGCAGACAGGAATCAAAAACCAATGTTAATGTTAATGACCGGTTCACATCTAAAGAAGCAGTTTTTTGATAACACAGGCAGATAAAATGAACTATTATTTTTTCCTGCTAAGCCCTGCTATGTTTGATTACTTCCTATAGCAACCTGGATCCAATATCATAAAACTTAATGCATCAGTTAGTAAGTTTCTCTGTAAATAAAATACTAGGGTAAAACAGAAAAGAATATGTTTCTGAATATATCTTAAATTGAGACTGACAGTGGCAAAACTAACTTAAAACATTTTTTTCTCTATTTTGAAGTGTATTACTTTTAAATTGTTTCTATTTTTTTTCTTAAAACGATATTAGCCTTCCATGTATTTTTCCCTGTTTAAGAGCAGTGGGATGACCCCTTCCTTTCAGGACTGTCAGATTCCCTTTGAGTAGGAAGTTCACCACTAAAGAACAATCTTAAGAACAAAATGTTGATCTGATATGCACTTGTGTCATCTCATTTTTAGAACAGATTAAAATTTTGATGAATATAGACAGTAGTTTACATTTCATTAATTTTGTAGAAATGTCACAGAAGAACTCAGTGCAGGACCTTTTATAATCGCCACCAGTCCCCTACCCACAGGTGGAGTTTGCCTAGGAACCTTCCTTTTGATGAATTCTTAGTCAGATTTTCTGCAGACAGGTTATCTTGGCTTACAAAGAGACTGATAGGTTCTTGATCAGTCATGGAAAGTGTTTCAGTTATAAGATAAAAATTACCACTTTGAAAGTAAATTTTTTTAACTTTTTTTGTTTTTCTTTTCTGCACTTTCTTTTCATTTTGATTTCTCATGATAAAAGGGATAGATAACCTATCTCTGATTTTTGCCAAAGTAAAGTTTGTCACAATTTTCAAACATTTCAGTGTTCAGATAGGAAGAGCAGTCAACATTAGTGAAAACCCTGCATTATAGATTATTTTCAAGAAAATGCACTTGAATGAATTTAAATTTTTTAAATGATTCAAAATAACCTTCTAAAGTTACCTATACTTTTCAATTGGTTTGACTGTGTTTATGATTATTCATACATAAGTGAGATTTTCTGGAATAATTAATAACAAATAATGCATAATAAATAATAATGCAACTGTTCTTTAATGCTAGAAACATTTCCCAGAAATCTTTTTTTAAGTTTGTTTATTTATTTTGAGAGAGACAGACAGTGCAAGTAGGGGGATGGCAGAGAGAGAGGGACAGAAAGAATCCCAAGCAGGCTCTGTGCTGCCAGCACAGAGCCTGAAGCGGGGCTCAAACTCATAAAACCGTGAGATCATGACCTGAGCCAAAACAAAGAGTCGGTCCCTCAACCGACTGAGCCACCAGGCTCCCCTCCCAGAAATCTTGATTATGACACTTAAGAAAGAGTTAATTAAGGAAGAAATACAGCCCAGCCACTATGTAAACCATCAAAAGTATCAAATAAATGAAAATCAAATGAATGAAGCTTTAATACAATTAACATACATTATATAAAGGAAATGACTACAAGTGCTCACTACTTGACCTGTTTCATATTTCATGAACTGAGTTGACTTAAAATCAATAGCTGTAAGAATATCTGTAGTCTCTGATTACTTATTGTCACTTAGGTAGGCAAGTATAATGGCTATTTGATCATGTAGAGATATTTGAAAAACATAATAGCACTCATCAAAATAAAATCTATAGGTTTACTATGTCTGTGGACAAAGACTCTAATTAACCTCCCTTTTCTTGTAGAAGCTGGTGAAAAGGACTCTAAGTTCATCAAGCATGTACTAAAGATCCCATTGCTGCTGGCCACTGAGGAATCTAAGACAAATAAGATGTCACAGTTTAATTATAGGTTATTTGTTTATTTATTTTTAAATTAAGACTTAAAGCCTGAAAAATTAGAGACCTAAGAGATCAATCTAATCCAACACTCCAGTTTTAAGTTCCAAAACAGCCAAAAGATTTGCCCCAATTCAGGGTCATTTGGTATGTTTAAAAACTTAGAAAAGAATGATACATAATTTATGCTCGTTTGACATGTATGTAAAATCTAGTGAATTAGTTTATGTAGCCAATATTTATTGTTTTATTGCCTCATAGTTGTCTGTGCCATTGTTTGGTTCAAAATAGGTTTGTTTGCGCTTTCCTTTGGGCCAAATCTCTAAACATCGCATTTGGAACAGTGTTAATTAAATCAAGGCTATGTGCTAAATCTTGTTTGAATCAGTTAATTCGGTTATGTGCCAAGGTCTTAAGTCTGACCAAGCATCTCATAAATATGCTTGAGGTAATTTGGGCAAGCTATTACAGCTAAATCAAACAAAATCCATTAGCTTTGCCAGAAAAACTACTGAGCCTAAATATCCTATTGAAAATGAATCTGTAGGCAGAACAGGCCTTGCTGATAGCTAGGTGAAATTACTCACTGACCTTTCAAGAATCATTCAATTTTCTCTCTCTTTCTCTAATTATCTCCATATCAGCTTGCCTTACAGGAGCAGCTGAAGTGACATCCATTCTCTGCTCATGTTCAGCTGAGTGTAACTATTTTGAAAAAGACATTGGTCATAGTGACTAGGAGACCCCATTGGTTGGCCTCTCCCTTCTTCTGCGGAATCCCAGTTTTACTCAGATATTCATTATTCAGGGTCCAGTGTAAGCAATCTTGGGTTTCTAGGGACTATCTGAGTTGGAGAGGCCCAGGAAAAGGACTGGATTTCTTGCTAGTCTGGGTAGATGGGGGCTAAACAGTCATTCTAATTTTATCTAAAAATAAATATGATCTTATTTTATAAACCACATTGGTGAAGCAAAACATGTCAAGTATATTACTGTAATCATTTTTTGAAATTTGGAATACTGGGCATTTTTTCCCGAGAACAAAAAGTTATTTGGGCACAAAATATCTTCTTTTTAAATCAGGTGTAGTTGCATAGGTGGAATAAATCTGGATGCATTATATACCTATTATAAAAAGATTTGGTTAGTGATAAAGAACAAATTAAACTGGGCACTGCCAAATAAATAGCAACCATCTGTAAGAATATTAAAGACTTCTAGAATTTTAATGACTATCTTAAAAAACTAACCGTACCTAGGTGCTCTCAGATAAAATCAAATTAAAGTAAGTCTAATTTACCCACGGTTATTGTTCTGTCAGTTCTATAGTTGTATGCACACAATATTCTTTATCACATACAGAAACATATAAATATTTGGTCAACTTTCAAGAGATTTAAATTTTAAATCACTTCAATTAGCTTTTAGCAACCATATCCTGCAACATGAAGATTAATAGTGACCTTAGATAAGAGTAGTTTCATAGAATGGGAGTATAAGCCTGGTTGGAATGTGTTCAAAATAAATGAAAGATGAAGAAGGCATGATCCTGAGCTGATGAGTGTGAAAGCTTGGTAAAGTATCTTCAACCACAACCTTGGTACTCTTGCCCCTTTCTAATGTTTGGATAAAAGAATATATTTGAATAGAATAGATGTATATGGATTGGATGTATGTATACATACATATACACACATGCACTTCCCCCCACACATCTTAAATGATCATGCATTGCTGTATCTCCTATGATTCACCAAGGGAGATAGTAACTTAAGTTTCTAAGTGATTCCCTCATAGACAGGTTCTAAAGACTTCAGTTAATGAACATATTTAAATGCTTCAAAATACAATTATATTAGTAAGATTGACTACATAAAGAATTAGATAAAATGAGTTTTATTGACTGAAATCTACCCCTAAGTACTTTAATATTTCCTCTAAAATTTGCCATGCATTCATTAATTTAGAAGACTGTGTTTTCAGATATTTTACTAAACTTACGCCCAACCTTTGTAAACACCTTTTGAAACACTTTTTTTTTTTAAGTTTACTTATTTTTGATAGAGGGAGGGGGAGAGAGACAGAACATGAGTGGGGGAGGGACAGAGAGAGAGGGAGACACTTTCAATATCCTCATGATCCTATCTTTTAATCCAGCCACTGCTACACCAGCTGGTTCCACACAGGTTTTGACCAGATCCACAGTATGTTGGAATCAATGCATCGCATTGTCAACAGCAGATCTCTCTTCCTGTCCAAGGTTTCTCTGAACCTGGCTTATGGTGCCCAGGAGAATCCACTGTGTATTGACACATGCACAGCTCTGAAGTGGGGGGACCTGTCCTGAGAGACCACCCCTGCCCGGTAGGAAATGGGGAAGATATATAAAAAATACTTTGTTCTTCTATCACCCAGGTAGACAGTTCTGAGATGCGTTTCATAAAGCTCTGTGAAAGGGCTCAGCGTCAGTTAGTTGCCTTCAATGTAGCTATCTCCATAACACACTCTTATGTTGGTTTTCCCTCTTCCACTTTCCTATCCTTATCTTGCACCCTTACTCCCTGGGATCACTTTCAAATAAACTACCTGCATAGCCAGACTCTGCTTGACGTTCCTTCTTCAGATCACCATTTTTATTAATTGGACTATATTTAAATTTTTTTTTTCAGTTTTTATTTAATCTCAATCGAAGCTGTAGTAATAATCAAATTGTAAGGGAATACATGAGGATGTTGGGAAACTGGTGCCAGTGTGGCCACAGAGGTTTTGGATCTTCTCAAATAACCAGATAAAACAGAGAATGCAAATAGATAGCAAAACCAAAAATCTCATAAACAACATTTCCCCAAAAACCCAGGCAAGGTATCTCCACACACCCCAAAAGGCATGCAGGGGAAGACAAACCACGAGTAGGCACAGAATATGAGTGCTACCACCATCTTTGTGGGAGAAACCAAAGGGAGGAAACAAAGCATTTGAAAAACCAGAGAAAAGGAGCAGCAGGTATTCACTGGAAAATAAAAATGTTTTCCATATACCAAAAAATAAAGCAGGCCAAGATGAGAAGACCAAAGTGGAAGGGATTTTGCCTACCCTATTAGTATTGAATGCAATCTACTCCAATCTTATGAACTCTTAAGAGTGACCAGGCAGATCCTTCTCAGCACTGGGCTTCACAGTGAACAGAAAGTGCTAGGCATGGAACAAAATTGAGCAGAAGAGGAACAATAGACACAAAGGAAAGAAGATTTAGATACAGTGTGAGAGAGCAAGAGAGCAAGCCACTGTATTTTTTAATACTACATGAAAACAATAAAAGAGGGTGCCCTTTATTGAGTTTTGTTTGTTTATTTATTTATTTTGAGAGAGAGAGAGAGAGAGATCATGGGAGTGTGAGCGGGGGAGGGGCAGAGAGAGACTCCCCAGCAGGCTCTGTGCTGTCAGAACCCAAGGCGATTTGAGGCTTGATCTCACAAACCATGAGATTATGACCTGAGCATCAAGACCCAGGTGTTTAACCGAGGCCTTCTGAGGGTGCCCTTTAAATCTAGAAAATTTTATCTGAGGGGTGCATAGGTGCTCAGTCGGTTAAGCATCTGACTTCGGCTCAGGTCATGATATCTCAGCTCGTGAGTTCGAGCCCCATGTAGGGCTCTCTGCTGACAGCTCAGAGTCTGGAGCCTGCTTCAGATTCTGTGTCTCCTTTCCTTTCTGCCTTCCCCTGCTCACGCTCTGTCTGTCTGTCTGTCTCTCTCAAAAAATAAACACGAAAGAAAGAAAGAAAGAAAGAAAGAAAGAAAGAAAGAAAGAAAAAGAAAATCTATCTGAACCAAGCCTCCTCCAGAGGTTTTGGAAAACTGAATTCACATTAAAAAAAAAAAAAAAAAAAAAAAGCAACAGGAAACTATGGTCAAATCCCTTAGAAACCATGAAGGTTACTATAAGAAAAAAGAGAAAAAGAGGTAGAATCACAGTCCCATAAATAATTACAGTATTCTATAAACATGCTTGAAAAACAGGTCAGTATATAATGTAGCATTTCCAAATAAGCAAAAAGGCATTAAGGAAATGATGACACAAGATGTGCAAAACCAACATATATCAGATTAAGAAAAATTCAGAAATGAGGTGACAGATTTAAAAAAAAAATTGAAAATAAAAGAAACATATCATTTTAGAAATGAAGACAAGAGCCAAAGGATCACAAATATAAATAAACACAACAAAAAAGTGCCTAAAGAGATATAAGTGAAGAGAATGAAACTTTTGAAAATCAGAAGTAAATGGAAAGGGAAAGGGGAAGAATGGGTAGAGAGTTTCAGTTTGGGACCATGCAAGCGTTCGAGAGATGGTGGTGACGGTTGCACAACACTGTGAATGTAGTTAATGCTACTGAATTGCACACCTTAGACTGGTTAGATAGTATATTTAATGCAATGTGTATTTTACCCCAATTTTAAAAAGCAGATTAAGAATGAGGTTAAAAAGGGAAAGGGAAAAAAGATATGAATAAATATTGTCGGTAGTCAAAAAGTTTCTGCTAAAGAGAAAAACAAAACAAGAAAATGAATAAACACAAACAGTATAATTCAGGAAAACTTACCTAAAATTAAAACAAAATGAAATTACATATTGGAACACAGGTACTTGAGAATATTGACTCAGAACAACCAATATCTGCACATAATTTAGTGAAACTAATGGACTTTAGAAAACAGGAAAAAATACTTTTTTGCATCTATGTAAAAATAGCAGAGGATTTATAAGGAAAAAATAGATTATCGTTGGAATTTTTGACAGCAGCACATTATACCAGAAAAAAAAAAAAATGAAGTAACACTCGAGGGGAGAGAATGAGAGTATATAAAGGCCAGAGACAAACTGTTGTCAACATGTAGGAACTCAAGGAATATTATTCCCATGGATCTTTCTTTGGAATTTATGAGAGAATGAGCTTCAGACATCTAAAACGACGAGGACATTGACATATGTCAGAGGGGGGTATGAGCATTTAATACACCGTTACCTATAGAACTAAGATTTAATAAGAAAGGTATCCTAGAATATAAAGAACATATGACCTGATAATATAGATACAACATAATTACCTTTAAAAAAAAAAAGGTAGGGGAAGAATAGAGACTGCATATGGCAATAAATCTAAATGGCTTTACATTATCATAATAGGGACCTTAATATAAATTTTGTTATTCTGAAACTATCCCCTGTGTAACATGGGATAAAGGAAC
The DNA here is from genome assembly GCF_018350195.1 of Panthera tigris. Classification (NCBI taxonomy): domain Eukaryota; kingdom Metazoa; phylum Chordata; class Mammalia; order Carnivora; family Felidae; genus Panthera; species Panthera tigris. The sequence goes on along the minus strand of NC_056664.1, from coordinate 75,351,638 downwards.
TGAGTACTATCGAATTCTATCATCTCCTCAATCTTTGATAACCAAGATTTTCAGTGTAGACAGAAGAAAATACAGATATAATACAGGAAAGGTAAAGCACAAACCCTGTAGCCCTATATTTGAATTGGAAATATTAGAATGAATTCTCTGAAAGAGCCTAGAAATGATGATAAGCCAGTGAGTGATCCTAGAGCTAAGATTGTGGTTTTTATGTATCATTTCCTATTAAAAGACATTGGGGCTTCTTAGAGAAATGGCCAATTCCAGGTCAGAAGCATATATAAGATGACCTAAAATATCTTGACATACCAAAGAGCAAAAGAAGACCATTCTATAATATCAGAAGACTCTAGAGCCAACTGGAAAGAAGCTCCCACCGGCCAAATACAGGACAATGAATATCAAGAAGGGTAAAAATGATAATCAGTTAAAACCCATCAAACATATTTATATTTTGTAACAATATTTACAATAAACTAATTGGTCATCTCCTGAGAATAACAGATAACTTCTCCATTATCTAAAAATTGAGTAAATAAAAGAAAACAATCAAACATTTATACTGCCACTCCTTTATGAACTGTATGTACCATTGGGTAGCCAAATAGTAGATGAAGAAAGCATTTTCTTACAAAATTATGCCAACCAGTAAATGAAAAAGAAGTAATAGAATTAAATATTACCTTTTTGTAACCCCAATAAAATAATATATCTACGCTTTGAACATCCACTGCTATAAAGATTAAAAAAGAGCAAATAGCAGACGTTATGTGTCTCCTGATGAAAACCATCATATTGCCAAAGGAATTGAACCTGAGTCTCAATAAGTATTTGGATCCAGCTGCCAGTCTGCAAGAGTACAAAAGGACAGAGAAACACGTTGAACAGCACCATGAATATGCATTCAGCAAAATTCAGATTGTTGACTCTGGAAAGGTGAGATGCTCTGGGTTCTTCACAGATATATTGTAAGAAATGGCTGAGAATCCTGTAGACTACTGTAGATTAAAAGAGGTGTAGAAGATGTATCAATTGTTTTAAATGGGAAAGACTGTGCCATAGTGTTCAAAGTTGCTCACTTGAGTGTTAAAACCAAAGGAAAACGCAAGGGGGTCTTTACCACACATATCAGGATCTTCCTTACTTTTAGAGGGAGGGGGGTGTTATGATTGGGATAGCTCCATGAAAGTTGTTCTGGAGAGGCTGCTGTTATTAGTCAGGGTTCTCTAGAGAAACAGAACAGGTAGGACATATAGATTATGGATATAGGCATAGGTGGTATAGATACACATGTACATATACATATGCATATGCATACACAGGCTCATGTGATGATGGAGACTGAGAAGCTTCGCCCATCTGCCTCCTGCAAGCTAGAGTACCCAGGAAAGCTGGTGGTATAATTCAGTCCAGTCGGAAGGATTGAAAACCAGAGGAGCAAATGGTGTAAATCCCAGTCTATGAGTTGGTGAAGATGAGATGTCTCAGCTCCTGTCTCAGCAGGAGAAAAGGGGGAATACTTCCTTCCTCCAGTTTTTCTTTTATTCAGGCCTTCAGTGGATTGGGTGATGCTCACCTACATAGAAGAGGGCGATCTACTTTACTGAGTCCATAGATTCAAATGTAACTATGTCTGGAAACATCCTCACAGATACACCTCTTAGCAATGTTTAATCTGGGCATCCTGTGGCTTGTCAAGTTAACACATAAAATTAATCATCACAGCTAGTAATATTCTATTTCTTAACATGAGTGGAGATTTCAAGCTGTTTGTCTTATAATAATTTTCCAAGCTTTACATTTTGTGTGTGTTTTTCTGTACCTGTTTTATTTTACAATAAAAGGAATAAGATAAATAAAATACAAGCATATCAATTATAATTTATATATCTACATGAAAGGTACATTTTGTAGGTAGGAATATTTTTTATATTGATCATGTGTAATGTTTCAACCTACTACACAGAGCCCAGGTTCCTAATATAATAGAAAGAAATATTATTAATATTATAATCTCTTCAAAAATATAGGCAGTGTCTTAAACATCTTTTATGTTAGCCCATGGACCTAGCATAATGGTAAGACTAGCTACCGTTATTTTTTATTTTTAGAATAGCTACCATTTACTGAGAGTTCACCATGTGGTAAGCACTATACTAATTGATTTACATGAATTATTTCATTTAATCCTCCTGCCTCCTTAAACGCAGTGATTGTAATTATCTTAAAGAATATTCCAGATAAGGTGATTGAGGCTTATAGAGGTTAAGTCCCATATGTGAGGTACCCCAACTCTACATGAAACAGTTAGAATGAACCCTAGCAGTCTGACTATAGAGCAAGTTGTACCTCCAGAGCAGATGTTCCAAAAATACTTGCAGCATTGAAATTTTTTTTATTGAAGTATAATTAACATACAGTGTGATATTAGTTTCAGGTGCAAAATATAATTATTCAACAATTCTACACATTACTCAGTGCCCACCACAATAAGTATACTCTCGATCCCCTTTATCTATTTCACCCCTCTCACCACCCCCTCCTCTCTGGCAAATAACAGTTCTATTTTTTGAGTTCCACATATTAGTGAAATCATCTGATATTGGTCTTTCTCTGGTTAACTTATTCCACTTAGCATTTTACCCTCGAGATCTATCCATGTTATTGCAAATGACAAGATCCCATTTTTTATGGCTGAGTAATATTCCATTATATATATATATATATACATACATATACACACACATATATATATATATATATATATATATATATATATAACTTTTTTATCTGAAACTAGATTACTTTTTAACACCATACACAAAAGTAAACTCAAAATGGATTAAAGACTGAATGGAACGTGAGATCTGAAACCATAAAACTCCTAGAAGAAAACATAGGCAGTAATTTCTTTGACATGGGCTATAGAAACATTTTTCTAGATATGTCTCCTGAGGCAAGAGAACCAAAAGCAATACTAAACTATTGGGGCTACACCAAAATAAAAGCTTTTACACAGCAAAGGAAACCAATAAAACAAAAGAGCAATCTACTGAACAGGAGAAGATATTTGCAAGTGATAAATCCAGTAAAGGGTTAATATCCAAAATATATAAAGAAATTATGCAAGGCAACTTCCAAGGGAAAAAAAAATCTGATTCAATGAAATTTTTCTAAAAAGTGAAATTCACTTTGCCTTCCTAATTTCCGTTCATTGCATCATTATAGATATCTAAAAAGTCAATTATAGCTGTGTTTGAGTTGAATATATTATACCAAATAACATAGATAATAAATAATAATGTAAATAGTACATTACATAAAATTAATGAGATACCATATATCAAGAACATATGACAATTTTCACAAAGTATATATAATCCCATGTAAAGTGAGCATTTGGGCCGGTAGTTTAAAAACAAAAAGAAGAAAAGGGACCTATCTTCAGATTTATAATCCTTAGGAAAATCACTTAATCTCCCAGAGCTTGCTTCCTCATTAGCTTCCTTTAATTTCCCAGTGATTTTCTTAATCAACACTAAATGAACAAAGTGAGATGGACCCAAAGGGTACTTAGGAGAATCAATGATCATGTTGATCATACTCTCCACTTTTTAAAGTACTTACCATGTTAAAAATAAAATACTGTGGGTTATGGCTACAGTGCATATGTTACGTTAGTGTCAGTATGAACCTTTGGTCCAAGTGATTTTCATAGTTTTAACTGTCTATTCAAGCAAATATATGCAATCAACAGAATACAGAAAAAATGATGCAATTATTTTTATCAAATTATTAAACATAAAGCTTTTATGTGGGAGCACCTTAAAAGTCGTTCTACTCAAAACAGCATTTATATCACTCAGTTTAACTTTAGGTTTTCTAAGAAAAATTCATATAGACTAGATAATTGGATAATGAGCCTATCCAGAAGAATGATGACTCTAGAAATACCCTCATTTGCGGTTGTTTGAAGATAAGAAAAGTTAGTAGTATTATTGAAAAAGGTAACCCAAGGACCCATGAATGTAAATACCTGAACTAACCTCCTCAACGAATAGATAGCTGATGCATTATTGAGAGGGAGAGAGAGAAGGTAGTGGAAAAAAAATCTATTCAAGCAAGAGTCACAACCGGAATTATGAGTTAACATTGTGATATCTGAATTTCAGTAGGATATATGATTTTAATAAAATTGTACATGAAACTCTACATTCCCGAACCTTGCTATTATAAGAACACTTTTACATTATGCAATTAAACTTTGGAATCTACATAAATACCAAAGGGTCTCTTCACTTTACAATGAGGTTTATGGTTATGTTACATGTTTGCTATTGCAAATATTATTACTAACCTCATTAGAAACAAATTGCTTTCTGGGGCACCTGGGTGGCTCAGTCCGTTGAGCGTCTGACTTCAGCTCGGGTCATCATCTCATGGTTTGTGAGCCTGAGCCCCATGTCGGGCTCTCTGCTGTCAGCATGGAGCCCACTTTGGACCCTCTGTCCCCCTCTCTCCCTGCCCTTGGCCCACTTGCATTCTCTCTCTCTCTCTCTCTCTCTCTCTCTCAAAATAAACAAATAAACTTTAAAAATATATTTTAAAAAAGAACCAAATTGCTTTTTGTTGCTATCATTTGTATTGGATTATACCCAGCAATGTTCTGTGTGAATTTTTTTACTGTTGTTATTACCAGATTCTGTATCAGTTTAAAAATTCACTTACCCTCTAATTTTTTTTTAATATTCATTTATTTTGGGGAGAGTGCAAGTGGGGGAGGGGCAGAGAGGGGGGACAGAGGATATGAAGCAGGATCTGTGCTGACAGGATGACAGCAGAGAGCCCACGTGGGGCTTGAACTCACGAACCGCGAGATCATGACCTGGACTGACATTGGACACTCAACCAACTGAGCCACCCAGGTGCCCCACCCTCTAATATTAATTTACTACTCCATGACACCTTTTTTTTCCTTTTTTTCTACTTGCCCTCCTTTCCTTCTATCATCCATTGAACGAATAATTATTGACTGTCTACAGTATACCAAACACTATGCTAGACAACATAGTGTGATCCTGCCTTCATGTTGCTTGACAAGGGGACATAAACAAACACACAGGTAAATATCACCAAATGTGATATTTGCAAAACAGAAATAAACTCTGAATGGTTTGGGAACACAAGGAAGAAGCATTGGGCTCATTGGTAGGGGAAGTGGAGAGTGACACACTTGTTTCAACATCACCACCATCAACAGTGAGGGGAACTGTTCCAAAGCTAGTAGATAGAATCAAAAATTTTCCCATAGGATTGTCTGCAACCAGACCCATTTCCTTCCATAGCTCCAGCTCATTGCTCTCCTGAGCTGGTCTCCCCTATTTAAAGCACCACTTAAAAAATGTTGCCCTTAAAGGACTAAGATCAGGAAACTGACAGCTCACAAAGCAGTCTGCTGGCACCAGGGCTCCAAAGAACAGCCTCTAAAAGCAGAGGCTCCACTCGTTAGCCCAAACACAAGTTGTTATAATCCCTTTCTGCCTTCTGTGCTTATATAATACAGGCCTTCTTCGATTACAAGACACTTTGAAGATCTCACCTTCTCCCATTACTTGTCTTCTACATAAAATGCCCACAGATGTGAGTCTGTTAGAATGTGTGAGAACTGCACTTGATAATTTATAAACCAATACTTCCTAAGGTTTGAAATTCGTTAGGATTCAGTGGCATTGAAACAGGGCATGTTGCTGCAGGAGCACCCCCTACTGACCACAAGGAGAGATGTTGTAAAACTGGAGGTAGAAGCTGACAGGTCTGGAAATAATACTTAACTCTTCCCATCTAGTCACAACTAGTTATTGAGTAGTATTCTGTGATACAAAAGGACTGAGATTATACACTCAAGTGGCCAAAGCAATCATCTTATTTTTAAAAAATTTTAAAAACTAATACATTTAATAAGTTGACCTCTCCTAGAAAAAGTCACAAAAGGGACATGTGGTTTGGCCAATTTCAAGCATTGTGGAGGTGTTTTATTTTTTTGTTTTTCCTCTAAATGTAGTCTACACCTAAGTAGACTATGTTCTTACACGGGAAGATTCAATAACATGAAATTTCCAATTGGTCCAGATACATCTATAAATTCAACATAATCTTAACCAGAACCTAAATGGGATTCCTTAACAGATAAGATAAGTTGATTCTAAAGCTCATCTCTAAAAGAATAGACAAGAGGTTTTTTATTTGATATACAAAATATGAAAACACAATAGAAAGCTACGATAATTAAAACATTATGGTATTGGCAAAGTCAATGCACCAGAAACAAATCCAGTTATTTAGGGGGGAATTAGAATGTGGTAAAAGTATCTTTTAAATTAACTACAAGAGGATTCAATGAATGATGTTGAGACAATTGGATATGATGCCTATCTTAAGAGATGCCCAAGAATATGTTACAGCTGGGTTAACAAACAAAGCAAAAGAAATAAAAACAATAGAAGAAAATGTAGGACGACATTTTTATCAAAACTAAGAGAACATAGGCTTTCCTAAACCAAACATAAAGTGATCCATAGTTTCTAGCTCTAAGAAATATGTATTATTTTGCACCTTACATAATATCTAACACGTACAGAGTGTATTTCCTCTGTTCTGATCTCTTTAGCCTCACTCTTAACACCTATTTTGTTATTGTTATTGGTCAGGAGCTTTTTTTTTGAGATGAGAAAATGAGGCAAATGGAAACGAATTAGGCTGGCTAATAAATGTGGGGCCGTGGACATAGTTTCAGGAATTCAGAGACATTACTTATCCTTTCAAACCCTTGGATTTCCTCAAACTAGTTCAAAACTCACATGCGAGCTGGAGTATCTAGGTATCTGGCACGTGCTTTGAATATTCTATTTTTCCCTGAATACTTATATCTCAGTCCAGAAAAACAACCACCAAAAAAGCAAGGAGCAGAGACAACATCCTCTCCATTTCTAGGGAAAGAACAGGTGAGAGGTAAAGAGCTTCAGCTGCCAGAAAACTCACTTTTAGAGCTAATGTGAAGAGGCACGTTAATGACCATACTAATCTGTGGAAGAAGGCCACTTAAAACGCCACTGTCTGAACCGGGTTAGGAATGTGTTGAAGAAGCCACTACCCGCAATTTAACATTCCAGTAATTGCTCTGTAAAAAGACCCTTGAGCCACTGTGTGAAGGAAATGGTCTAGACAGCCCAGCACCAGGAATGTGCCATTGTGTGTGTAGCAGATTGAGTTTACACTCTAGTCCTGATTCACAAAGGGGGCGAGTGTGCCAGTGGGCCGCGGGCCAGGATGTGGGTGGTTAAATAAGTGTTCTCGGAGGAAGCAATGTTCTTTTGGGATCTGCATCAGCACACCAGCTGATCAACAAATGCAACAGTTTTGAATGAAGTTAGACAAAAAGATAAATTGGACATGCTCTTTTCCAATGTGTATTGGATTCATGGGTATCCATGAAGTTTCAAAATTTTTACAGACGGTTAAATTTCCAGGTGATTCTGAGTAAGTACCAATGTTTCTCTGCAAGATTCTATGCGGAGGACTTGTCTCTGCCAATTATACATGGGAGTTCTGTGACTATACCTACACTACTATATTTTCGAAACTACCTACGTGATTTGATTGCACTTGCATAACTGCATTCACTTTCTACTCACATTCAGACGAGCAGATAAAATGGGGACAGGAAAAAAATCTAGCTGTTCCTAGTGGATTGGCAATACATTAGAGAAAAAGAGCTTGCTGCCAGAAACAATTTTTTGTCTTCATTCATTGAGAAGAATCTTAAATCGTTTTTAATGTTTATTTATTTTTTAAAGACAGAGACAGAGCATGAGTGGGGGAGGGGCAGAGAGAGAGACACACACAGAATCCAAAGCAGGCTCCGAGCTGTCAGCACAGAGCCCGATGCAGGGCTTGAACCCACAAACCATGAAATCACGAAATGAGCTGAAGTTGGACATTTAACAGACTGAGCTACCCAGGCACCCCTCATTACAAAAGAATCTCAAACCCTACCTCTTTCATGAAGAATGTCGTTGTTTAATGAAAAAGAGTAACTACTCCCAGACCCCAACTTGTTCGAATTGATTTCCCAGGATTATCTATTTACTATTTTGCCTATTATTATTATAATATAATAATATGATATAATATATAATATAATATAATATAATATAATATACTAATTTGCCTATTATTAACATAAATGCTTTTATATTCCAGGTGTTTAATCTCATAATATTGCAATATTCTCATATTGCATCCTGGGTTTTAAAGAAAAAAATAATGGGAAAAAAAGATTTACTTAAAAATTTCCCCACCATTTACTTTTTCCCAGCTTTGGCAGAAACAATACTACCATCATGAAATTCAATTATGCAAACTTCTTTTCCCTATCAGAACAAACACAGGATTTTTAAAAAGATCTTTATTCCAGTGAGATGCAGGGTCAGACATCTAACGTATAGAACTGCAAGAAATTATTTTACGTGACTATGCTTGTGGTAACATGTTACAGTCAACAGTAAACGGATCCAAGGTCCTACAGAAGCCCCTCAGTCACAGAGCTAAACACACAGGCCAGGCTCAGGAGACAGAGAAGCTGATGGAAGACCGAGGGAGGCAGAGCAGTTACAGACCCAGCTACTGCTTCATGTCAAGGTGAGTCAGCAGATCAACAATCACGTGTGTGTGCGCTACAAAATAGCTTCCTTTCCACTTCCAAATCTCTCAAGCATCTCCCCTGCGGCCTATGTCATACAAAGAAGAAGATCTCGGGAAATTTAGTTCAGCCTGGCCAAAATGACATTTTAATTAAAAGCCATTTTATAGGTTTTCCGTGCCATCAACTTCACCGCTGATTTTTTTCTCCTTCCTTCCCCTTGAGAAAACGAGTATCAAACTGACTGATTTTAAGATTTTAATCTGAAAATGTTTAAATGTACCAGGATGTTTTCTTTAGAAATAACAAAGGAGCAAAATAAAATATTCCCCATGACCCTAGGGTACCAGGCATAAAGATTATGTTTCATATCCACATTTATTTGTTTCATGACTTGCAAGAGGCAAATTAGGTTCCTAATTGAGATCTGCACGGTTTCATGATGAATATTTTATGAAAATGCACGCAAATTGTCACTATCATAAAAAAAATCTATTCAAAGATGCAATGCATCTGTATTTTGGTGTGGGAAAATGAGTAAAGTTATAAAAGGCAGAAGGTGTATTTACGTTCTAGGCCCCCCTCCACTCTGGATTGGGTGGGCTTATAAAAAATCATCTTATTTATTTGATATTTAATTACCTCATCTGTAAAACAGGAATGAGCTCTTTAGCAACCTTCAATTCCAGGAAACTTGTAACTTTGAATTATCTATGATTTTCTAAAGTCCAGAAATGTAATAGGAACAATGGTTCCTATGAGGTGGTTGTCCTGAACAGATTTCCTGTTTGATATAATCAGACTCTACTCAGGCAGAAAACACCAGAAGAGTAACTGGATAGATAGCAGCCATCAAGACCTGTTTTTGTTTTTTGTTTTTTGTTTTTTGTTTTAAGAACTTAACTGAGAAGAACAGTAGAATGCCTGGACATGCTAGGGTTATCATCTATTTGGGGAAATCCTAAGCCTTTGAAACACATGGCAAGGAAAAACTGACCTTACCTGAAAAATACCTTACCCTGAAAAATAATGTAGCTGTGTTAAAAGAACCACAGACATGGAGTAAGTGAATGCTTTGAATCTCTATTGTTTTACAATGAGCCTTAGTGACCTCAATCAGGCTTGTGCTTTTCTGATCCACAACTCTGAAAAAGCAAATTTTGACTGTAAAATGTATTAAGATTTTAACTTATTTGCCATATGTGTTATCTGAAAGAGGGGGAAAAAAAAACCCTGCTGTGAAAACCTTTAAAAAAAGTTTGACCACATTAAAAGAGTAAGGCACAAAAGGACAAAAGGATAATGATTTTTTTCCCCCTAAACGCCTGGCCTGAACATAAGTCCTCCAAAAGTCCCCCTTACCAGATGGCTAACCCAGCAAGGGAAGACAGCCAACTTGATTTCAAATGTGAGAGTGATTTTTTATTTAAATGAAAGATAGAAACTGTCTCAATTTTATTATATCTAAGAGGGGAGCTCAAGTGTTCAGCATGTGGGTCTGGTTTGAGTAAAAGTTTGTCTTTTTTTGAATAGAAATCATATGTAATCCCAGGCAGTGGCCTGAACCATTTGCTAATACTAATTGTTGTTGGTTGAAAGTGGAGTAGGAGATTGTTAAAGTCTTCCCTGGCAGAAACCTGATCTGTGGAAATGTACTTCACAGGAACTGTGATGAGGTTTGCAGCTGGCAGGGGAGTATGACAGTGCGGCCACATGCGTCTCCATCTTTCCTTTGGCAACCAAATCGAGACTCACATGAAACAACTCTGGGAGTTAGCTGATGGCCCGAAATGCAGATCTGGCATTCTTTTCCTCCCTACCCCCTTCTCAGCCGGTGATTTGACAACAAAAACTGAAGCGGGTGTATGTCCCATTTCTAAAAACATATATTTTCAAAAAATTATTATTTAATGATGTGGCTATTTTGAACTATGATTAATATAAGTACATTTAAGATATAACATTGGCAAGTTAGAAAACCACCAAGTAAGGCCAGATGTGTAAACTGACTTGATGTTTAAATTTAAAACACCAGCATCAGACTGAAAGGTCTGTTATTCTATGAGTCAAATCACAGAGAATTCATACACAAATTATGCTTACCTGTTATTCCCAGAACCTAGAAAGAATTGCCTTTTAAAGTTATCATTAACTAATCTATACATCATCAAGATAAGTGGATTTTGTTAAAAATATTGAATTATAGAATGAACTTTTGATTTCATGGTAGTCTTGACAACACTTGAAAATCCAGTTATGTTCTAGAAACTGTACTACAAATTGTGTTATGCTTTAAATTATTGTGAGATATGTAAAATTGTTGCTAAATTACTGTTATATTCTTTCCTGATTTAGCTTCGTTCACTAATACCTAGATATCCCACCCCCATCAATACTGTAGGAACTCTGTAGAATTCTGTCATTTCAGTTTTATTGGACATTACCACGACTACTTCCAGATCATGGAGAAAGGAATGAGCAAAGTTCATTAAGGGGAACTAGCACATAATATCAAGTAGATATTCTAAATGCACTTCAGAGAAGAAACACGTTCCCACTACCCATGCACCTACTAGCATTCACTTAATGAGTATAAAAACCTGTGTATGGTCCTTTCACATTTGTTAGAGTTAATAATACTCTATTAATAATAATTAATAATAATACTCTAGCTTTTCAACCATTTACTATCACCATTTCACAGACAAGAAAACACAGTCCCAGGGATCCTGAGCAGACCTGGGGCTCAATACCCACCCCTTTCCAGACACCTACTCATCTAATAACAAGAACAAGTGCAATTACAGATCCTACCTGGGGAAAGGTGTAGAGTAGCCCACCCCATGAAATAAACATAAAATGAAAACATAAAAATAAAAAGAACCCATGGCTTATCATTTATCAGGTATCTTATTATCTTTGGAATATTATAGAATAAAACCCTATCAGAATGCTGCCATTGGCCTATACAATAAAATTTTGTCCTGCTGCCTGGCAAAAGCTCTTCAATTCTAACCATTTAAGAGAAAACTATGTCTTCTACAAGTTAGTGTTCTTTTTTACAGTGTATTTTAAACAAATTATATTATGTAAATTTTATCTAGAAGTGTATTATTCTTTTTAAGCAATTTTATAAAAAGGCTTCTTGATTTGGTTTTGGGTTTTTGTTTTGTTTTGTTTTGTTTGTTTATTTGTTTTTAAATCCTTAGGAGAGCCTGGAGTAGATAAGCAAAAGTAATGGTGTGCTATCCACAAGAATGGTGTCCTAGCTTCTAATCCCCTCCTAAGATAAAATTTTCCTCTAATGAGTCCTTCTAAATGTATGTCCCAGTTTCTTCAGCTACAAAGCATGACTATTATCAGATATTTGCTATGATCTTCTCTTCCTTTCACTGATGCACATTTGAACCAATTTTACCCCCAGTCTATAGCCCTTCACCACCGCCCCCTACCCCCCCATCCTCCAGCCCTGCTAAGCTTAGCCTCTCTCCCAGAACAATGACACAGTTGAAGCCAGAACCCATGTCTTAGCCCCCAAGACCAAGCACGGTGTCTGGCATGTGATTTAAATGATTAAATCTGAGCTGATTAACTAGAACTTGCTGTTTTCATATAGCAGGTAATCCTATCTAATAGACCAGCGCTTCCCAAACTGTGCTGTGAATTGGAGTCACCCAGGGAGCTTTAAAACATGCTGGTGCCTGGGTCCTACTTCCTGAGATTAATTGGTCTAGGGTATGACCTGAGCATCAGAATGTTTCAAAGTTCCCCAGGTGATTCTACCAAGAAGCCAAGAGTGAGAGTCACTCCAATAGCCAAATGCTTCCCAAGTTGAGAAATGCCCCAAGTGATCCCATGTTTGCAGGGTAACTGCAATGTCTTAGGTTATAACATAGAGCTATTTTCCCTCCCTCAACGGCCTCATTCCCTGTTCTTTGGGAATAAGCAAAGTTACTGCTCTTTAGTCATTGGCTTTCAAACCAGTATTTAGATCAATGCAACAAAAGAAATGCTTCCGAACTTTTAATGAGATGCATTTAGATGGAATTTTAAGTTGGTTTTTGAGCAACTTTTATTCTAGAAAAGAATATCATTTTACAAACCCAGGCAAAAAGGGACAAAGGAACATAATTTGCAACTCTCACTGCCTGTGATACACTGAATTCCATGCCAAGAAAAGTGACTATTTGTGTCTTCACACAGAGCCAATACATTAAAATACCTGACCTTAAATTATATTACTGAGTGTGGCATTATTTTAAACAGTTTCTTGGTAGAGGCATTTTAAACGATCATTATCTTTATGTTTTAATTTACTTTGAAAACTGTTTAATATTGATCTGTTTAATCTCTTTTATTTTTGCCAAAGATGGAAAACTAGAGCACATGTCAAGGTTTACCCCAAAGTGCTGAGGCCATTATCTTACTGGAAATCCTCTAGTGCTCATTCAGCTTGACTCATTTGTTTATCTTGAGTTGCAGTCCTGTGGTTCTTGTTTGTTTACTTATAATTAGTCACTTGCAAACAATTTGTACCAACAAGTAGCTACTTAGCACCCTTACCCCCATCTGCTGCAAAGACTGCTAGCTGACCGCTAAAGCTACTTCCTCTTCTTCCCGGACAAGTAACAAGCTACACTTTCCACTCCCTTGCAGTCCCATATGGTCACATGACGTGAGCCAATGCTCTATGAGCAGAAGTGATGGGAGCCCCCTTCCAGGCCTGACCCAATCTCCAATGCACATCCTCCGGTAGCACTTTTGTTTCCCTCTTCCACCAGTGCTAAACTTCTACAGTGTTAAGTGACTGAAGATTCGGGGGTATATCAGTGACAGGGATACTACCCAGCTCAGAGCTGGGTCCCCTTCCTTTTTTTTTTTTTCCTTTTCAAGTTTATTTATTTTGAGAGAGAAAGAGAGTGCAAGTGGGGGAGGGACAGAGAGAGAAAGGGAGTGAGAATCCCAAGCAAGCTAACTCCACACTGTTAGCACAGAGCCCAATGCAGGGCTCAAACCCACAAATCTTGAGATTATGACCTGAGCCTATGTCCGATGCTTAATCGACTGAGTCACCCAGGTGTCCCGAGCTGGTTCCCCTTCTAAAAGAGCTCCACACAATATTGATGCAGAAATGGCTGTCACAGCTGCCACTAGTGTCTGGGACAATTACCACCCTTGAGTCCTCACTGCTCCCCTTTCGGGAACTGGTTACTCATCAGGGCAACACCCCACAAGAGCCTCTTAGCTCCTAACCCTTGCTCTATAGACCCAGAAAGAGACCCTTTTTACCCATTTTTCTTCAGAGTTTGGTGGTGGTGGGCATGTGGGGAGGGGGGTCCAGAGAACATTTTTGAGTGTCTGCTGTGTGCTCCTTCATTCATTATCACATTTTAGTCATCACAAAGCCCCATGAGGTAGGCATCACTATCCCCACTCTATATAAGGAGAAACTGAACACTCACACAAGGTTACCAGCTGGTGAGTGGAACGTTCCAGCTACAGACTGGTTCTTCTGACTAGAAAGCCAGGGATGGCGATGCTCATCATGGGCCCTCTTGTGCTGACATATACCCTCTCTACCTCCCTGTCTCAGGGTCTCCCCTGGAGCGGGCGCCTCTGGGAAGGACAGTGTGGGAGCCTGTCTGTGGAAGCCAAGTCATTTCATGGAGACCAGAGTGGGTGGAGGATGTGTTCCTGGCCTCCTCATTTAAAACTTGGAACACATTTTTCCATGGAAAAAATATTAGGCAGAGAGAATCCATTTTTGTAACGTATGCAAAAGCACTTTGCAAACCATCAAGGAGTATGTAATATGCCTAAAAGGAGTTACTACTCTGCAGTGCATTTGCACTGTAATTCCGACACTTTGTGGATTAAATAGCCTGTTGTGAAGCAGAATTTAACCGCTAACTGTTATGCTGACTGTCTCAAAGGAAAAATACATTCCAACGGCCAAACAACTGACTTACAACAGACATTTGGAACCCAACCCATTCATAAACTGAGAACTGCCTGGATTAACATGAAGAGGACACATCATCACCATCTTCATCAAGTATTATTTATTAAGGGCAGTGCATGGGGTGAAGGCTTCAGCGTAAAGGAAAAAAAGAAGGGAAGTGTTAATCTAATTTTTAATGGCTGCAATTCCACGTCCTGGTTGTGAATGAACTCAAGCTGTTCCAAAACATCCCACTCGTCTTTCTTTTTACTTCCTTCCCCTCAATTTAGCACTTATCTTTTACTCTCCTTTCTTTTTATTTTCCCCTTGCCATTCCATTTTTTTTTTTTTTGTCTCTCTTCCACATCTATTCAACATTTGTTCCTGCACTAAACAAACTCTTTGCAAGGGCTAACTATATTCTCAGACTCTGTGGTAGAGTCTAGAAATAACCAAGATGAGAAAAATGCAGTTCTCAGCACACTCCCGACCTGACAGTCAGAGAGGGGAACCTGAAAACAAACCAGATTCTGTCCTGAAAAATACAGAGAGACACAGAGTGAGTAGAAAGGGTGTTTTCTAGGCAGGAGTTAAAGGAGCAATGCCATTTCCTTTTTCGCTCATCTCACACCTGCATGCCCTTTTCCTCCCTTTCTTGGTCCACACCGGTGTCCACCTTCATCACTTCTCTTCATTACTTCTCTTTGCTACTACTCTGCAATTGTCCTAACCAGTCTCCTTGCCTCTGTCCCTCCCCACTGTAATCCAACGAATATATTGCTGCCAGATGAATGTTCCTTTGGAATGGCTCCAATTATACAGTGCCCCCTAATTATCTCATTGATACTTCTTGCTCTCAGAATTTTATGATAATTCCTAGCATTGCATTTGGAGGCCTTCCTTGGCCTCATCCCTACACAGAGCTCCCTCATTAGTTAGTCAAGTGGAAATGCATACTATTCCCCAAATCACTTCCTTCCTTAACACTATTCCGTCTTCCTTCCTCTACAGTGCTTCTCATACCACGTAGACTGAAATTCTATGCATCCTATAATACTCCTCTCCAAGGCCATCGGCAGAGTTTTCCTTATACCCCCAGCTGTGGATCTTTTATTGCTTATTTGGAGGAAGGAACCAGTGTTTGCTGAGCATCTTTCATATATCAGGCCCAGTGCTGGGCACTTTTCATGTATTAACCTGTTTACTGTTCATAACATCTCTGTGAAGCCTGTTGGTTTCCCACTTTCAGATAAGGAAATCTAGGTTCTGAGACGTAGAGTGTGCTCTAGGTAAGGAAATGGCAGAGCCAGAACTTGAAGCCATACACCCGTGGACCTTGAAGGCCATGTTTATCTCTTTCCATCAAGCCTCATTGGTTCCTTCATTATTTCTCTTGCAGCAACAGACTTGAAAAGTGGTACGTGCATTCCTCAATACCTCCATAATATTGTGGATATTTTTCTCTCGAAAACATCTTTGTCTATTAGACTGCCTCCCACCATGACTGGAATTGTAGAAACTTTCAAGTAATGTGACATTCATGTGAAAGTGCCGCACTGGCATGACATTGCAGGATTCAGTCGACAAGACATATGCAACTTAACTCATCAGCAAGCAACCAGTAGAATCCCATGTCCACAGATATATGAATACAAAGAATCAGACATGGAGTTCTCACTGGTGCAATTTTCTAAAGAGATTCCGAATAGAACAAAACCTAGAGATACTGGCCTTTGGTGTTTGCATCTGGCAAAGTTTGAGGATAGGATAATGAGTGTCAGCAAATACTGAAAATGCTTTGTTTATTTGCTTAGATATTCAAAGTGAGCCATTTGCCAAATTTGTGGACCCAAGGACAAGACTGAGACACAAACAAATGTTTCTTCTCAGCCAGTCATAGCTTCTAATACCATCTGGAAACCTACACCAGTTAAGAAAGAAACAAATATGCCTTTTTTTGCTTTCCTTCTAAGACCTCAAAGCTTGTAAATTTGGGGTCTGTTGGGGAGGGAAAAGAAGAGAGTTCCAAAAATGGAGGCCCTCCAGAAACTCAAGCCCCCTGGCAACCAAGACTTCAGATTGCAGAAGCAATCAGAGAGCATGTTTACGCTGATCTCAGTGGCTCAGGAACAAAATAGAGATTGCTGCTATCTCTGTTCACACTGAAGGAGCTTCCCTGTGACCCAGTTTAGAGTTTAGTCCAACTCCGTAAATTACTAAGATATTTTTATTGATACCATGAAAGTACACCCTCATTTCTCTATTGTCACAAAAGCATGTTGTTGAAACACTTAAAATATCTTGGCACACTTTAAAAGTGCTTTTTACAAAAGAGACATGAAATTAATGGTGCATTTCAGTCAACACGTCCTTTGCAGTGCTTTCTTTCCCCTTCCTCAAAGCCACGGAATAAAACAAAGTGGGTCCAAACAAGACCTCTGAACATTTCTGTGATGGGAATAACATCTGGGTAGTCAGGAATGGGAATCAATGTTGCAATCTCCTCTCCTACCCTAATGTACACGTGAACAGCATTAAGCTGGTTTTATCATTAGATTTCACTTTTCAGTGAAGTTTTAATTACCAACCCTTATAATGTCATTTCTGGGAGGGGGTCTTGCAGTTTACCTCCTATTTTCTTGCTTCCCAAATCTTTCTCTTGCTGTGTTCCAGCCTACTCTGTTTCCTGCCCCCATTCAGAAAGCTTCAGATCCAATGTGATTGCTCACCATTCCATCACCATCATTTTTTTTTTTTTTTTGAACAGTGTATTATCCTAACCACACAACAGTTTCCAGCCATCAGGCACATAATCTTAGCTGCACATTAGCCTGGAAATGGGCTTTTCCCCCCTTTGGTTATCTTATCCATAACATGTGCAACTATTACCTCATTCACCCTTGTGCTGGTTCCAGAGATTAACCCCAAAACTGTCATGATAAATGCACAATTTAAAAAATAGTCAGTTTCCTCAAACTTCTTGTCAGTCTTGTTTTATATTTCATCCCCTGTTATGACATGGCTACTAGAACTTGCCATCTTTTATACTGTCTGGTTTCCAAACATTAGAGCCAAGTATGATGTCATATGGTCTAGTAGCATAACACTTATCTAAAGGAAAAAGCACATCCAGAGCTTTTCCCAATGTTTTTATTTGTTATAATAACACACAGAGCCCAAGTTAGAAAACATATTTTTAAAGGAAACCAATGAGACAAGCTTTAACCTTTAACCATGAAAAAGATTCCTTAAAATTTCAAAGGAAAGACAAATTCTATCCCTTAGACACATTAGGCTTTGACTGGCAGAGGCTTTTTCACCCGCATTCAATATCACCAAGATCACTCCGCTAGTCAGGCTGCAATTTTGTCATAAGCACTGTGCAGGCATTATGGAAAATGTTAAGAAGTGTTCATGTCCAAACCAATTTAATATTTATTCTTTTTTAAAAAGGAAAATAAAACAACAACCTAGGTTCTCCCATTTTCTAATTAGCACCAGTGGCGTCACATTTAAATGCCATAAAGGGAAGATGGTGTCATGGGAAACAGAAGGCGTGGACCTAGGAACAAGAGATGGGGCAAGTCTCTTATGTTTCTTCATTTATTAGAGATAATCTGTTCTATCTCTAAGTGCTTGAGGAAGAGCAAACAAATAATGCATGCAAACACACTTTAAAACTATAAAGTACTATACAAACATATGGTGTCATCTCGGTCAATTTTCAGTCCCCACTCTTAATTTTTAAAACTATTGGAGTTGGCGCCCTGCATGCCATTTGCACTATGTACACCCTTCTCTCCGAGCATTGACCACACAGCAGTATGATCATATCTACGTGATTGTTCCCCCTACACGCTTGCAAGCTCCCTCAATTCATCTTTATAGCTCTGCTGCCAAGGGCAACCTTGGGTCATGTCTGTTGATTGATTTACTTGCTAAGTGAGTACCTATATAAGGCCCCCAATTTTTATTAATTCATTTCTCATTTTCTCTCTTTTCATTAAAGCCTGAAGCTCTTGTCTTTGCCTCATTTTTTTACTGACTACACAGAATGTTCATTTTTGTTCCACCTCCACAAACTGTCTCTAGTGTTACTTTTCTGTGGAGGAAGCACGGGGGGGGAAGTAAACCTAAGAACCTGGGGATGAAGAACAAACATCTTCTAGTAGCAAAATTCCAAAATAGGAATCCAAAGTTGCAGACTACAAATACCTAACTTAGAGAGAAGGGAGTGGCTCTGGGGTGCAGACTTCACCGTAGCTGATTACGAGTGTTGATATGGCTGGAGAAAGGATATGTCAGTCAGAAGAAGACAGTTATCACCAATGGATACATGGAAAAGAGAACCAGAAAGATGGATATTGACAGAATGACTACAACATTGTTGGAGAGAGAGGAAAGATACCCTCCAGTGGAGGGGGCCGCATCACACTTGGGTGAGGCAGTGAGAAGCACAAGAGTGTGAGATCCAAAATCACCTCAGGCTAAATCCCAACTGTATCATTTACCAGCTGTGTGATCTTTAAAAATTTTTTTTTCAAAATGTTTTCCAGTTTTACTGGGCATATTTACATGCACGATGTATTTAAACAATGGGTTTTACAATACATAGTTATATCACTTGGTTTACAACCAAATATGCTGTGAGTGTTCTCTCTTTTACAACCGTTAAAATACTTGCAAGGTATGGAGAAAACATAATTTATTAAGCTCCCTTGTTGGGGAAATTTAGATAGAATTTTTTTTTTCCAAAGACACTTCAATCTCTTTGCCACGCATTGAGAAGAAAGGGGTGTCCTTGTCTTCTATAGCTTTCTATAGATGATAGAAACCTGCCTTCCAACTTAGCTTTTTAATTTGCTTCTCAGACCCATCTAATCGTCAACCAGGTAATCCATTTTTGTTTGCCCAATTTCTTTCCCATTTGCTTCCTCTTTTCTAGCATCCCTGGTACACATGCGCACTTCCAATACTTCAGTGTCCTGTCCCCCACCTCTAATATCTGCCCCCTGACCTCTCATCTGCTCACTTTACAGAGGCTTCCTTTCCTTTCCTTTTAAAGATGAGTTCTTGATTGATTTTGATCAACTCTCTACCCAAAGCTTTAGCCTCAATTCCATGTTAGGAGCAGCCTTTAATGATCTGAAGATAGAGTTCAATTGTTTAAAGGAAAATAAGAAGAAAAAACCCTTGGTAGAGATACATGTACTAAGAAACATAGAACTTGGTCACAATGTAGATATGGCTGGCTTTTTTTAAAAAAAGTTTTTTGGAGAGGGCAGGGCAGAGGAAAGTAGTTTGTACTTTAAGAAATGTTAGGGAAATGTTAGGGACCATGATGAAAATCTTTCCACTATTTCGAGGCAACTAACAAATGATTATCTCCCAGTTAGGGAATTGGAGTGACAGCCTTTACAGGTTATGGAATTGTATGACAAATATTGCATATGCAAGTGTCCTTTAACAGTAACTTTGAATTTAAAAAAAAATTTTATGTTTATTTTTGAGAGAGAGACAGAGCACAAGCAGGGGTGGGGCAGAGATAGAGGGAGACACAGAATCTGAAGCAGGCTCCAAGCTCTGAGCTGTCAGCACAGAGCCTGACTCAGGGCTCAAACTTATAAAATGCAAGATCACAACCTGAGCTGAAGTCGGACACTTAACCGACTGAGCCACCCAGGCACCCCAACAGTAACTTTGTATAGCAAGGCAGATGCCAGCTAACAAAAAAGTGGTGCCCAAAGATGCTTATTAATTCTGGAGTCCTGGAAACCAGGAAGTGCTCATCCATCTCATGGGCCTCACATCCCGATAGAAATGTCTGAGGAAAGCAGTGAAGTTGGCTGCACCAACATTTACACATGGAATGTCTCTTGGAGAGCCAGGTGTCATGGGGGCACAGACTCACAGTTGTCTTTGTGTGAATCATGCTCACAGTTCCAGCCATAGAAGGAGGGGGGCAGGCAAAGAAAGACCCCAGCATGTAGGTTCCCCCATTCAGACAGCAGGTTTTATTTAGCTCTTTACTGTCCTGGATTCCTATGGACAGCACAAATTGGAAGGACCAATGATGAATTGAAGGCTCCTCCTGGGACCAATTGCAATCATCTCTTAAGGCTGGGGTCTCCCTGGAGGGACATGCAAGTTCACGGTGGCTCAATGCAGCAACTAATTCCAGTTCAAATGCTTTGGAAATGGCCATGATGAAAATCACACTGCAAGAGAAATGCTCTATCTTTCTGTGGTCCATGGCTGGCTTTCCCCAGAAGGTCTTAAAGGAAGCAGGAGCCAGGATGTCCAGAGACAGGGGCTTATCACCAAGTTTTGTCCTAAGGAATGCTTTGAACGCAGCCAGGGACTCAGCCTTGCCTGGGACTCTCCTTCTCAACAACCACTACCTGTGTGATCTTATGTAAGTCACCTAACTCCTCTGATCTTTGTATTTTCATATGTAAAATATGAAAAACAGAATGTTTATATGGGCACAGAGTCTAAGTGTGTTGGTTGTTTGCCCTTGGTGGGAAATGCACCTCACTGCCCCTACTCAGCCTCACGAGAGGATCGTACCACATATCGCCAGCTCAGGAAAAGATCCAAATTCAAAATTCGAAGTAGTTGTCTACTATATATCATCAGTAGCTACTTATTTATGTCTTTCTTTCTTTCTTTCTTTCTTTCTTTCTTTCTTTCTTTCTTTCTTTAAGTGTATTTATTTTTAGAGAGATAAAGAGTGCAGGAGCAGGGGAGGGGCAGAAAGAGAATCCCATGCAGGCTCCGTACTGTCAATGCAGAGCCCCACGCAGGGCTCCAACTTATGAAACTCTGAGATCATGACCTAAGCCGAAATCAAGAGTTGGACGTTCAACTGACTGAGTCACCCAGGCACCCTTCAGTAGCTATTTATAAATGATGTCTGAATCATTCAAAATATGTTGTATAGAAACATCAATGAATATGTTTCATTTCCAGCTAAGAAATAGCTGAAGGGTTCTATGCCAGTGATAGACTTACTTTATGTATTATTTGCAGAATTTTTATGTTATGTTTTTCACATGAAAAAGAAGTAGACATCCCCATATTGACACCCAAAACCTTCTGCATACAAAAAGAATAATAACATTATCTGTGAGGAAATATTTATTTATTTATTTATTTATTTATTTATTTATATTTGAGAGACAGAGAGCAGGGGAAAGGGGCAGAGGGAGAAAGAAAAGGAATACCAAGCAGGCTTCACACTCAGCGTGGCACCCAATGCAGGGCTGGATCCCACAACCAGGTTCAGAATCTGACACAAAATCAAGAGTCGGACAGTCAACCTACTGTGCTACCTGGGCAAGCCAGAGGAAACATTTTTTAAAAAGAAATTATTTATATGTGTTTCTTATTGTTATGTTGTTGCTTTCGTCACCTTGGAATCTGACTGACAGAAAGAAAGGAATGTTAGCGGGATTTTCATGTATCTGTCTCCCACTTTGTGGGCTCTATGCCTTGTGCAGACTCTGGTGAATGCTACGGCCCTTTCTCCCACAATTAACAGACACAAAATTTTGCTATCAGTTTCATCAGCTTATGGACCTACACACCCAGGGTCAAGAACTCTGGGTCAATCTATAAGATTTCTGGTCATGGTGGGCTCATGATCTCAACTGCAAGGGAGCCAGAGTCACATGACTTGGCTTATTTGCGTTTGCCAGATTTAACTTATAGATAACTACATTAATCTCCACCTTGTAAAAGAGGGAAAACTAGGCACTCAATCCATGAGCTGATTCCTCCTAAGAAAGACAGTTGGGAGCACAAAACTTATGGTGCTCACAAATTTGGAAAATTATGTAAACTAGCAAGAGCCATATCAACAGTGTGCACATTTGTATTCACAAAAGAATATAAAGAATACCGCTAATGTATGTTTTATTATATTTTGTCATTTTAATCCTCCAAATTGATAGAAAGCCCCGTAATATAAAAATAATACTCCTACACGGGCAATTATTGAAATTGTATGTCTATATGACTTGAACATGAAGAGCCTGGGGTATGCAGGTTTTTCTCTTCAACCCACTGCCATAGGAACAGTGTGATGCTTTCCACGCTGGTCTCTGCTTGTAGTCTCTTATCTTACAAGCAGCTGAGTCTAAAGAGATAGAGTCAGAACTAGAAAGAAGAATATTTCTGAGAGTATGGATTTTTACTTCCTGCCAAGCATTCTATTCTCATACACCCTTGTGACCCTATGGAAATGGGAACCATAAAAATATTTTCTGGCTTGGAGGTTAATCTATAGTTCACTTTCTCCAATGTGCTCCACCAAAGACCAGATGGGATACTAAAATGAGCTAGGTTCTGACTACAAAGCACCCTTGTAGCCTGAGGCAGGGGAAGGCATTACAAATATGTATGTTATGTGGAAGTCCCAGCGGGATTTCCACAAAGAGCCTGTCTGAAGGCGCATGTCCACTCTGGGAAGCAAACCACTCTGAAATTCCCAATTCATTCTGAGCACTGACCCTGCAGCATGGGTACGGAGGCCAATTGGAACCATGTGTATGGGCTACCGCTCTGGACAGACCGCAGTGCCCTTGCCACACTGACTTCAGATTGTGGCCCCAGAGTCTTCCCAGTCACACAATCGTAGGCAAGCTCTCTAAAGGTGTTGACTTAGGCTTCCAGAAAAAGCGTAGCTCTTGTGACGGAGAAGCACAAGCTTTGGCATTGTTCAGTCCTGGGCTGAATTCTGGCTCTACCAGCTATAGAGTGCTATATTCTGGGGGAAGCAACTCAGTTGCTGAACTTCCTCTGTCCTCATGTGTATGCAAAAAGAATAATTATGCCCATCTTGCAGGATATTATAGATATTGAGTAAGAGAATAGAGTAGTATAGGCAAGCAAGCTAGAAACTGCTTAAGAGCTCTAAATTCTGTCTGCTTCAGTTTCTTCCTCTGCAAAGTGAAATAACAAAATACTTACCTAATCAGATTCCTGGTAAGGATTCAGGGAGTTAATATACTTAAAGGGCTTTAGCTAGAGTTTGACACATATTAAATGCCCAATAAATGCTCACATTATTGGATAATGTACATAGAATACTTAGAAGTATGCTATGGTTAGGTGGGAGATCAAAAATGACAATATTATTATCTTTTTATTTTTCTCCCTAAACATAGTATGAAGGGAAACTAATGTTTATTTCTCTTGTCCTACAGACAAATTCAGTATGTTAAGTGTCCTCAAAACCACCTCTTTTAAAATGCCTAAAACTTTGTATACCATATCCAGATTGTCTCTACCAAACTCCGTCTGTGTCAACTCCCCAAATTTTCTGAGAACATTAAGCATAGGCTAAATTAAATGTATTTGGTGAAAGTTAAAGAAAAATGCACAAGGAGAGAAGGTTGGCCTTGGATTAAAGATGTGTGACAGAAGAATTTGGTAACCTCTACCAAAAATACTATGGTACTTCTTGTAAATCTCAGGAAAAAAAAAATGTTTTCCAAAAAAAAAAAAATCCTTTTTCAAGTGGCCAAACGAAAGATTTGTATAGTACTTACTCAAAACAGCAATTTTCATTCTGCAGCCAGGATACTTTAAAGAGGAGAAAGACCAATTGTATGTACTGCCATGAAAATGATTCCAGGTGCAACGAGCCCTCAAGATTTATATAACTCAGCTCTTAATTTATTTCCTTTAATCCACACAATATTTCCCAGCTTCTCAATTGTCAGCCACATGTTTCTCAATAAAGACCATGGTGGCACCAAACTTCCAAGTTAGATGCTATGATTGTGTTTCCTGAGTGCCCAATATAAAATGTAGTTAGTGTTTTTAATAATCATTTCTCTTGCAGTATTTCCAGCAAAAGTCTGTGTGTAATGCCAAACCTTGGTCTTCTGCATGGAACCGGTCAGTCTGCGTGTAGTTTACTAGAAAGCCGGGTTTTCAAACTCTGGTGTTAATTTCAGTCACCATGTTTTAGACCGCAGTAAGGAGCAGGGCTAGAATTGATAAACAGCTATCTCATGGGTATGATGCATGAGGAGAAAGTAGCTAATTAGAATAGAAATCCATTGTAATCTCAAAATAGAGGCTTGCTTTGAAAAAAAATTGCAATATAGGCATATTATCCAATAAGCAATGAACTCCTATTGTCTATCTAAGAAGGAAAAGCAATATAAATCTGTGTAGATAACACAAAAGGTCTATAATATAAGTTTCAGTGAACAGAAATTCAAACTCATTTAGCAAAAATTAATTTTTGAGAGAAATAAACTTTTACCTATCAGAAGTTCTATTTTTACATTTGCCCTGTTTGTCCTTGTTTACATGCAAGAACAATTTCTTGCAGCCAATTAAGTAGAGATGATTATGCAAACAGATAGAAAAATTACTGTTACATTTGTTTTACATTAGATTCATACAAAATAAACTATGTGAAATTGAAAGTTCAACCTTTCCTCTAAGGGGTCTAAATAAGAATTCATTAGATTGGGAAGGTAATTTTTGAAAGTTTTATGTGAACAACAACGACATAAATTCTTTCTTTTAATATTCAACATGAATTTGTAACATCCTTCCTTCCACTAACAAAACCTATTGTACACCATCAGTTACCATTGCAAATTCCAGAAGAAGCCTTTGTTACCTTCTTTGTGGTATTTTAGAGCCTCCGGAAAGATAAGCAGTAGTCATTTCTCATCCTGTGACTTGTGATAATTGATGGAACGTTCAAATGAACAACTTTTCATACGCAATGTATACAGTGTTCATGTCAACATCAGGCAGAACAAACATGGCTTATGAACAGAGGTTAAATGACAGATAAATCATTTCATGAGTAACATACATAAAACTCTTGACTCTTCATGTCTATTAGTGCTTTGGTGCTGTCTTTATCTTCACTACAGCCAGCATCCTTCTTTTTCTTTTTAATATGATTCCCAGCGTTTTGATGTCATATGTTTCGTCTTATTCAACCATTTGGAGTACAGGTGTGCCACTGTGTTTTTGATGGAGTGTTGCTATTCCAGAAAGCCCCATCCAAAACACAACCCCACACATGTAATCCAAACCCGAAGATGAGTCAGCCATTGAGACTTTGCTCGAGTTCTTGAGAGAACTCCTCACATAGTTGGACAGAATGTAGAATTAGTAACACACACAATAGTTAGGGAATAATCCTGAGCTTTAAAAGACCTCAATATTCCTCTATGAATTTTCAAGGAAAAAAAAATTTGTTTTTCAGTTCTGTGTCCATGCTACTAGAATTACAGTCAATGTTTTTAGACTGTAGAAGTCTTTCCTTAGCGAGAAAAACCCCATATGCATGCATTCCTTATACCACCTCAAAAATTCCTTATACCACCACAATACTGATTAAATGATTTTCCGAATCAGAATGAGGAACTTGAGCTCCACTTGCAGTACAAATATTTCCTAAAGTGCTGGCCATCAGTCTATTGATCCTGACCAAATTCTGATTTCTTTGAAAATGTTTCAGCTTCTTATCACATTAAGGAAATGAACATTTTCAAAAAGCTTGCAACAACAAAGAGAACAGCCTGGTCTTTAGGCTTAATCTGGGTATTATTTTCAAGACACATTTTGGAGAGAGTCTTTGAGTGTTCTGCCGGAGGCTGGTCTCTGCCAGTGTTTATTTCTTGTACTGATGCAGTTCAGAGGTGATTAGTGAAAAAGATGCTGAAAGAAAGGGAATAAACGAGAGGACAGGTGTCATATTCTTTGTGTTCTCTTTCAGAGCTTGCACAGACGATTCCATGGTGGCAAATTTGGCACTATGTGGGTGGCTGCGTGACTTCAAATGCTCAGCTGCTCTGGCTCCCAGGGCACTGACAGACTGTCTCCTCCACTTTGGAACCCCCAGATGATGAGTCTCTGACCCTTTAAACAAAAAGCCTGAACACCATATGGTGATTTTTTTAAAGTGCTATCTAAAGATACAAGGACTTTATGAACAGCGTTTGGACATCACTCCACTGCATGGTGTCGGTTCATTCTACTGTTTCTGTTGTTAGAAACCACCTTCCAGTCTTTATCCTATAATAGAAGTATCGCCAGAGACTAATAGAAGTTTAAAGTTGGAACTTATAAACCATCTAGCCTAAGCTTCTAGAGGATTAAAGAAAGAACATGTGGAAAACACTTTGCAAACTGAAAAATTCCCCCTAAATGTATTTTGTTTTGAAGATGGGAAAACAAAGGACTAGAAAGTTATGACTTACCTATTATTCCTAAGGCTGAGAGGTAACTGCATAATCAATTTTAACATTGTCATGCACACTTTTAATACGAAGTTCATATAAAGTTTAAAATTAGGCCATGGGTCCCATGACTTCTTTTTTGAATGTATATTTTAAATGAGGAATTCAGGATTTTTTAGTGCAAATCTTATAAGCAATACACGAAACTTCAAACAAAGTAGTTGTCAACTGCAGCCAGAACTCTTCTGTATAGGTGAGCATACAATTTGGCCTAAGGAAAGTGCAAATCAGGGACCAATGTTATATGTTTCACAGGACAGACAGACACGCTTGGTCAAAGTGTTTCCTTTGGGTAAAAATAAGAGTATGATATAAAGAGTTGTATCATATTTTAATACCAGAAGTCTCCCAATGCCTTAGTGTAGGAGTACCTGCAATCCAAAAAGCAGAAAGGTATAGGCGGCCATCTAGAGGGGTCATCAGATCTCCGAGTCTGATGCCAAGGACGCCTAAACTAACAGAGCCACAGTGGGACTGAGAAGCAAGTTCGTACATGGCATCACATAGCGGGGGCACAAGAAAGAGACAGAACTGAGCTCAGACAAAACAGTTGATCTCAGGCCTGGTGACAGGGAAACCAGGAGGATCTTTACCTCTGTGCTTAGGGGCCATCAGTGGGGCTCTCAGGTTTGAAAGAATGGAGTTGAAGTAACGGTTTGTTGACTTCAGGATCCCCCATAGCATCCATTCTGAGGTCAT
This sequence comes from Panthera tigris, assembly GCF_018350195.1. Lineage (NCBI taxonomy): Eukaryota > Metazoa > Chordata > Mammalia > Carnivora > Felidae > Panthera > Panthera tigris. The sequence goes on along the minus strand of NC_056664.1, from coordinate 75,324,019 downwards.
ACACAAAAGACCTGTGTGTCCACAGAGAACAGCTTCACAGAGACTTGGCTAAGAGGCAGAATCTGGTGGAATGATGGTCCCTGCTGGGATCTTGGCTGAGCCTACCATCCTGTTTCCTCATCCTCTCATATAACCCGAATGCCTCCCAGCTCTCTGCACAGACTGTAGGATTCCCTGGCCCAAGCGTGCTCCAGTTCCTCCACTAAAACCCCCTCCCACATTTGCCACGCTTCCTCGCAGCTGCCCACACGGTGGCAAAGAAGACTCAGGGTATTGCTGAAGAGAGAGGTTGAGAAATTCAAAGAGGAAAAGGAAGGAAATGTAGCAGGGTTAACTTTACTCATGGCTAAGATTCAAATTAAATGCCTTGTTATAATCTGACCTTCCTTTAGCTTCTTCAGTTTTAACAGGGACGTCAGCAATAGGAAGAAATGGGCAAGAACTGGAGTGATTTTCAAGTTATCAAATGAATGTGACATGCAAGACAATCCCTCCATCTTAAACAGTGAGATTGAAGTACAGGGCACGTTCGTGATTTCCCAAGCCTGAAAGATGCCAGATGTCCACTATCTTGTATTTCAGTACTCAGCCCCTTTTATTTGTTTTCTTTCATGAAGTGGTGACGCCGGGGACGGGGACGCCTAACGTTGCTTATTCAGTAGCCCTGTCAAAGCTACTGATGACAACTGTCAGCACATCGACCCCCCATCCCACCCCTCTCTGGTCAGACTCTGCCTCCTGTTCTCCAAGCTAAAATCTGGCAGACCCAGGAATCCAGTGGTAGAACTGCGATAGACCTTATTTCTCAACTCCCCCTAAGGGAAGAACCTCTACCCACACTTACTCCCGGCATCCGCTTCCATTTTAGTAACTGAGCGAAAGGACCGCATTAAATTACTCCAATATCAAATTAGAAAACTTGAAACAAATATCCACTTTTATAACTAAAATATTGCCCGATTTACCTTCTAAGCTCATAAGAGGGATGAAAAATGGTTAACATAGAGCACAAACACTACCAGAGAGCGAATATCTCTCTCAGTGTGGTGCTTAGGATAAACATACATTCACATACTGTTTATTATACTTCAAAAATTAAAAAAAAAGTTTAGTGTGGGGAAAATTTTTCTAGCTGTATTTAGAGAGTGACCTGAGATGTGGGAAAGTTGTCTAGTGCTTATGTTATTTTTTTCACCCACTTTTGAATTCTTTGAGGCTACATTTCCCCTGAGTTGAGCAGAGATTGCCACCCACCTTGGCTCTTCCTGCCTCTGCCCTGACAGAACCTCTTTGTTGTTTTATCTAATCAGATTCAGAGGCCCTGCTATGGTTGGCTCGCTTGGATTTTTCAAGGAGGTTATATTTCTCATTTCCCAGGCTTCGGAAGAACTAAAAATAACTGGGTGAAAATCTGAAAGGCAAAACTGCTCTGTCTGCCAGCATTGTAAGGAGATAGGATCAGCCAGCCTTCACCAAAAGAGAGCATCTCTGTCCTGTGATGATTAAAGCAAACTTCTGTCTCATACCAGTTTGGTAGCTAGAGCCTCCACTTGGTTTGATGTCTCTATTTAATAAATGTATTTTTCCTTATTTGCCACCTAAAAATATCCATCTGAACACCTATGCTTCCGTGACCATCTTAAAAGTAAAATTGCTTGGCCTTCACGTTGGTGCATGTAATATTTAAAAACAGAACACAACAAAACAAAACAACTAGGTGAGTAAATTTAAAGTGGCACCAGTAGAAGATGTTTTATCCGAATGGCCGCTCCCACCATTGGTATACTTGCAGCTACTTTCTGAAATTTAGTCTCATGCTAGTTTTTTTTGCCGCTCAATGTAGAATTTCCTCCAGCAGCCGAATAGTATAGGGCCCTAAGATTCATTATGAAGGATTTACTAATCAAGACAACTAGTCCTCTCTTTTCAAGAGGCTTTGCTGGCAGCAATATCCATCTCCACGTTTTCAAAAGCCGGATTATGCCCATGAAACATGGGTGAGGGAACATCTGTCATACATGAAAGATAAAATATATCTGGCGTTGCCTTTTCATGTTTTATTTTTTAGAGCCATAAAAAATTAAGAGACTAAGTCAGGGAAAAAGTTCAAAAAAAGGAGTTTGTACCATTAACTCTGCTAGGGCGTCAGAGGAGATATAGGATTTCAGTTCTGAACTTACAAATATGTGAAACTAGAGATTATGAAAATAAATATTTAGCCATATTCCTAGTTGTCTTTTTGTAGAGGTTAACAGTTTCATACTGAATTAAAAGCAAACAAACAGTGGTGAATTAAGAACTTTGTTCAAACTCCTCTCTTTGTCATGTTCGCAGTGATAACTCCTCCTTATAAAGCTAAGCAATAAAAAAAGATAAAGACTTTCTAAGATAACACTAAAAAATGACATTATTATTGGAAAGCATTTCCATGCGACACTGAAATTTTAATAAGTAATTCATCTTAGATATAACACATGAATATATATCACACATAAATGTAAATAACTGAGTTCAATCATCAGGTTTGCCAGACAAATTGTTTCATATATCTGAGCCAAGTCCCAGTTAAGAAGTTCAAATAATAAACTTGATTTAAGTGTCAGACCGTCAGCCTATGGGAACAGGAAGGGTATCATTCCCAATGTCTTTTGTGTTTTTCCTACTGAATACAAAAATGGTGGGCAGAGATTCTGGGTTCTCTATGTGGTTTCTGCAAAAATTTTTTAAAATTCTGACCACTGTTAAGCCCTGCCAGGGCAAGGATCATCTCTACCTTATTCACAGCTCTTCTGCAGAGCCTATCAGTCACCGGTGCTCACAAAATATTTGTTGAATAAATGAACAAAAGAATGAATGTATGAACTACCTGGATGGAAATGGTCTCATTTCCAGTGATAGATTTTACATGAGAAATATAGGAAACATGCAAAACTTTTTGGAAGCGTAGATGATAACATTTTACTGTCCCTCTCTAAAACATTTTTCCAATCTAAAGCTTTGCAAACAAGGAAATAGAAAATTTAAGCCATTATCTGAAAAACTGAAGCCTTCTGTTACTAAATAGTTATTCCATGCAAGGCTTTGTTTAAGAGAAAGAAAGGATGAATGGATTAGCAAGGAGCAGGAAATCTCTTTGAGGAACTTTCTGTGTCTGATATAAAATGAGACGAAGAGAAGAACATATGGTGCAAAAAGGTCACAAACAAACTGACAAAATACTATTTTACAAAATGAAAATGGTCGACATCTGCATGATTTTGCCTGTCCAATAGCCCTTGTGCTTATTTTCATTCCAAAATCTTGTTTTGCTGAAAATGCCTTTTTAAAGCATAAAAGTTCATTCCAAACCATGTTGTTCCAACAACCATGCCTGTTCCAAAAATTTGTTCAGAGTCAAAAGCCACAAATGCTTTGGTACAATATGTCTATAGGTCCACCCTTGCTCACAGATTGTTATTTGGGAATATCTTGAAAATATTTATGCAGTTCAAGTCAATTTGAAGTGGGATCTTGTACACACAAAGTTTTAAAAAAACCACTTGATCTCCATAATAAAGAGAAGATATAGTTCCTCATCCATATTAAATGATTTCACATACTTGACATCTCTCTCACCTGTAAGTGCATAGCTCTCCTATAATACACATGTGCACACACGCAGGAAAGGTCAGTTTGTTTTTTTTTTTTAAACGTTTATTTATTTTTGAGACAGAGAGAGACAGAGCATGAACGGGGGAGGGTCAGAGAGAGAGAGAGGGAGACACAGAATCTGAAACAGGCTCCAGGCTCTGAGCTGAGCTGTCAGCACAGAGCCCGACACGGGGCTCGAACTCACGAACCGCGAGATCATGACCTGAGCCAAAGTCGGACGCTTAACCGACTGAGACACCCAGGCGCCCCAATGGACAGAGCATGAACGGGGGAGGGTCAGAGAGAGAGAGAGGGAGACACAGAATCTGAAACAGGCTCCAGGCTCTGAGCTCTGAGCTGTCAGCACAGAGCCCGACACGGGGCTCGAACTCACGAACCGCGAGATCATGACCTGAGCCAAAGTCGGACGCTTAACCGACTGAGACACCCAGGCGCCCCAATGGAAAGGTCAGTTTTGAATGAAAAGGACAAAACAGAACACAGTGGAAGCCCACTTCGAAAGGCATATACTAAGTACACCCATTTTAATTTTCTAGGTAAATAGATCAGACCAATTTTCATAATTATTTGCTAAGCACCTACCAGTGCCAAGTACATTACCAACACCATTTTGTGTCTTAACAACCCAGAGAGATAGGTATGGTGACAAAACCATCGTTCTTTCCCAAACTGTCCAATGATTTTTTAAGCTGTGTTCCATGTGTAGCAGGTCATTTTTGACTGGATATCGACGCATGTAGATACCCTCCACCTTTTCCCCTAACACATATGCATGCATATGCATATACACGCACAAGCACACCTTTACAAATATATCTGTTTGACTTCATTTATTCGCCTTTTTTTTTTTTTAATCAGGGTGAGGTTTGGTAAAAGAAGGTATAGACGGAAGGGATGGTATGGTGTCTGTTCCCCTCTGGACTAGTAGAAAGGATTTATTCAAAAGACAATGAGTATAGGCAGATGGAAATGTTCAAATGTGCTTTGGACCGTGGAAAAAGGCATATCAGAGTGTGGGAGAAAGGGCCCTTATATTCACCTGTGTGGGCACCCAACATTGTTCTGGCATCCAGGTTAGGGGGCTTTGAGAGTACCTGAGACTACGCTGGTGTGGACATCAGGTCTTCATGGAGGCAGTGGCAGTGTGTAGCTCCTCCACACGGTATTGCAAGCAGCTACCAGGGCCGCAGAAGAGAAACAAGGCAAATCCACCTTAAGCACAGGTGAGGACCGGCGGACACTTTGGAGGGAGGCTGTGAGTCTTCTGTTATAGCTCCACACATGCATACATACAGATGTATGTTACACCTGGAGCCTTTGGATTCTGAGGAGGTGTCCCAATGCCGTCTTGGGACTTCTGGCCTCTGTGCCTGTTTTGACCAGAGCCTCTTTATCTTCAAATGTTTTATAGATCGGGGTTCCATGGCATATGCCCTTTGAAAAAGTATTCTTGTGCTTTTAAAATGTAAACTACAAAATTAAACCATAATGTACCTCGTTTCTAACTAAAACTGAGGTTGAACATCTTTCATAAGTTATGCAACAAAAAAGCTTGTCATGGATGAAAGAAGTTGTAAAGTAGCTTTGAGAGTAGTTGCCTTTGATAGTCTGAAGATATTTTCATTAGCCAGCTATTTAGCTATCTGTAACTCTCAAAGGTCCTTTAACTACTCTGAGCACCCAAAAGGTCATTCATACCTTTCCATCCCTCACTTTTCTGCTCCAATTAAGTTCTGTATGTGCACCTGCCTGCTGGGTAACTCCAAATATACCTTAAATTCAGTAATTCGACATAACCAAAACCTCTTTGTTTTACTTAGTCAATGGCCCTATCACCCTTCTATCCATCCATTCTCCCAAGCTAAAAGCCTTAAAGCCTCATCAACTTCTCCCTCTACCCCAAAGTATAAGTCACCCAAACACATACATTTAGCTTCTGGAAAATCTTGCAAATCCTCTTTCCCTCTCTTTTTATCATTGCACTTTTCTTTTAAAGCCTTCATTATCTCTTGCCTGACCATCACAATAGTTTTCTATCGGAACTCCTATCTCCATTCTTTTCTTTACCAATCACAACATCAACAACAGAATTATTTTTTAAATGCAAACATGATCATATCATTCCCTTATTTTAAGCCTTTAATATGAAAAATATATTTAGCACAGCAGGAGATCCGTCACACTCTACCCTAACTTTCTCAACTCAAACATGAACACCATTGACCTACATAGGGTCATTAGTTGCAAGAATTATGGCTGATAAAAAAATTATGACAGGATATATTGAGTAGCTCATAGAAACCTTGGGAAGATTAAAGAACCAGACTAGAAAAGGCAGGAAGAAAGAGAGACAAAGCAGAAAAACCACAGCCAAAAGCAGACTACAAAACCGAGGCAGCGGAGACTGTTACTACAGCCACCACAGGACAATGGTCATGTGCTTTGTACCACTCTCTCTGGATACTGTCTCTGGACAGTGTGTGCGGCACTAGCCCCACAACCACGGCCCCTGGAAATGTCAACCCCGATGATGCTATTAACACCAGAAGGATTGTCCACTCGATGTGTTTTTCTGCTTCCCTTCCTTGCTCCATCTGAGTGGCAGAGCCTAAGTTAGATAGCCATTCCTTGCCAAGAAAGGGGGAAGTGGTAAGGACTGCAAAAACAAGAGTCCGAGTTTTGAGCTTCATAGGGAGAGCCCGGCCGTAAAAAGTGAAATTAGATGTTGGACAACAAAAATCAACAGAGGTACAATCTCTGCTTCAGCTACTCAGGATATGCAACATTTTCCAAAAGAGACAGTGCTGTTCTCAATGTTTGAAAGATGGTTCCCTGTTTCTAATAAAGCAGCACGTATCTCCTTTATTAGAAAGGAGTTGGTGCTTCTGTAATTTGAGGTCACTATGCTTTATTGTAGCACTTCCCACAAGGTATTGTAATTATTTTACCACTTCACAAGTCAATGTCCCATGCCAACAGGGAGTTCCTCTTGGCAGGGACTATGTCTCCTATCTCTGTGCCTAGGCATTATGCTCAGGACAAATTATGTCCTCGGTAAAATTTGTTGAATAATTTTTGTGGCTTCCCTAGGAAGAATGTTTGGGGCCTACAGGTGACCCCTGAAAGACCCTGGCCTCCACTGTCAGTAGCAGAGGCACCATCTTTCTCTTGCCCGGTGACAGGAACTTAAAGTTTCTAGAACTTTCTTTACAAGACAATTGCAAGCTGGGAGGCACTCCTGACATGAACAATGGCCATCAGTCTCATAATCAACACCTCTCAACTCTGCTCTCGGTCCTAACGTTTATTATGGTGTAGACTTCGGTATACTGCTAAGGTGTTACATTTGTACTCAAGCTTATTGCAATTGTTTTATTGCAATTGTTTATTGCAATTGTTTTAGTTATAAGCTGGATAATATAGCAATCGTGTGAAAAGTCTTCTATTATTTCATAGATGAAAGTTAAAGCAATTTTAAAAGTATTGAAATCCTGTTAGGTAGTACTCATTCACACTAAAATATATGTTGTCTTCTCTGTGCTATGAAGATAGTAAAAAGCCCATTGTCTCTACCTAGATTTCAGATTGCAAATGAGACAAAATTCTCCAAGCTCTTTAATGTCACGCAATATGTCAGCATAACAACATAAACTGATAATTTTCAGCATATCTTTATACGCTTATATTTATTTTTTAAATATATTTTTAAATGTATTTATTTTTTAATGTTTATTTATTTTGAGAGAGAGAGAGAGAGAGAGAGAGAGCGAGAAAGAGTGGGGGAGGGGCAGAGAGATACAGGGAATCCCAAGCAGGCTCAGAGCTGTCAGCCCATTGTAGGGCTCAAACCCACAAACCATGAGATCATGACCTGAGCCAAAATCAAGAGTTGGACACTTAACTGACTGAGCCACCCAGGCACCCTTATAGTTATTAAATTTCTAAAGACAATAAATGTCATGCTAAGCATTCAATTTTTTGATCCATAACATAATGGAAGATAGCGTTCTTCATACTGTTAGTATTAACTGCAAGGTAAAGTATTTGTGAACAATGTTCATTTGTTTCACAGATGAGATTTTTTACTTGGTATCCACTTAGAGGTTGGCACAAAAGCAACATGATTCTTCAATAAGCACCACTGTTAGTTATCAGCTGGATACCTGTTGGAGGTACAGAGAACTATTGTCCCCCAGGTATTTAAGAGATAGTGGTCAAAAGACATGGTAATTATTCCTCCAACATGCACCACACTTGCTCAAAGGAAATCAAACTGAAATAGCTAATTGGAAAGAGAAATGATAGAATAGTTAAAATAAAAAATTTGTGTGAGGAATAAATATACATAAATTCCGGGAGAAATGTAATTATTCTTTTGTAAGAGTCATGATATATTGTTTGTAATATATCTAAACATATTTTTTTATTGTACAACTTAAAGCTTTCATCAGTGTGCCTGGGAAGGTTGGGCAGTCCAGCCGTCCTTTATTTTAATAAAATCTTTCAACTTGGCTTTTTAAAAGAACCTTTCTATTCCATTCAGTCTTGCTTGTATTCTGTCATATGTTCTGCCAGTTAAGGTGTGAGCAGTATTTTTATTAAAGTGTATCTTTGTCCTTGCCTTACTTCTGTCTCTAAATTGCCTTCTCATCTTCACCTTGGGCCCCTGCATTTTGTCCAGTACTCTAAGAAATCAAAGAATATGTGAGTTTCCAGCCTTATGAAGAAAATATCTAGATTCACTGTGACCTACATAAACGCACAACGATGGAAGGAAGAAGTTTTGTTACAAGTCTCAACCAGCATATCTACCATTTCTGTTTTAATATTCATTTATTTTATTATTAAGGCATTATTACTTTGGACCCCTTCCACATGAAATCTTAATTATACATGTACAACTTCCTTTATCTTCATGTAAGCTATAAATGACCTTAAACGTTTGATTATTCAGCATTATGTGGATTTTTTAAAATAGAAAACTCTCACATTAGGAACTGCCCATGGAATGGGGATAAACATGGGAAGTGGAGGCCTGTCAACAATCGTTTTTCAGAAAATTAAAGTATTTCCTTTTCTGATTATAAATGTACTTTTAAATAGATATTAAACAGAGAACTTTAGTTTTATCTCTGATAATTTATTTCTATTCCAAAAAATCCCAATCAAAAAGTTAAAAAATATAAATAAAAGTAGTGAATACTTGCATGTTTCATTTATTACTTTGAATTTTCCCTTTTTCAAACTTCAAAAAAAATTGCACTCCCCATGCCTATAATTAGAAAAATATAATAAGATATAAAGAAAATTAGTCAAATATGTGCCCCAGCCCAGATAACCTTCATGTATAGCCTATGCATTTTTTCTATTATATATATATATATATATATATACACAAACACATTTAACAAAATTCAAATTACAAATTCTAAGTTTAATATTTAAAATTCTATCATATACTAAGGTTTCCATCTTTTTTTTTTTTTTTAAATTTTTTTTAACGTTTTATTTATTTTTGAGACAGAGAGAGACAGAGCATGAACGGGGGAGGGGCAGAGAGAGAGGGAGACACAGAATCGGAAGCAGGCTCCAGGCTCTGAGCCATCAGCCCAGAGCCCGACGCGGGGCTCGAACTCACGGACCGCGAGATCGTGACCTGAGCCGAAGTCGGCCGCTTAACCGACTGAGCCACCCAGGCGCCCCAAGGTTTCCATCTTTAAACCCAGAGAAGTTTTCAAAAATTAGAAAGAAATAGAAAAGAAAATAGCTTTTTGTTTATGAAGAGTTGTCAGAACTGCAAATGTAAAACAAACTCAGATTAGCAGTATATTCTGGATGTGTTATCCAGACCTTAAAAGACTATTGATCTGAGCCAAAATTACACGATTCTCTTCTAATGTTCAGATGTTACTTTCTAGGTAGCCTGTCCCTAACTAGTTTCCATTCCTGTTCCTGCCTACCCTGCCAGCACCCCTTCTCCACCAGTGTGATTCACAGGGCTGTGGGTCTGCTGCAGAGGGCTGGGAGTTCTTAGGCTTTCCAACTTAATCTCCGTGATGGTAGACCTCTCTGGTCATTGGTCTGCCATGTTCCTAGATGTTTTGCTTCAGAGTATATTTGTGATGGTGACACTTCTAAGCTCTATAAAGTGTCTGCCTCTCATAGCTGAGACTGTCATGAGAGGCCTTCCCCTGAATCAGCCTATGGCTTTTTCTTAGATTTACACATAAAGCTTATGTTTAAAAACCCATGGTTAATGTTAATAATGTTAATATGTTAATATGTGACTACATCTTTATTTCTTACAGTGTGTGTTACACATTTTAAAATAAAAAATTCAATTTCAATTAAAATTAAATAAAATTTATCTCCTTTTAAAGAGTATCAAGAACTCAGAAACAACCTTGACATATGGAGGTCATAATGTCATGGATTCTATTCTACTTTTTAAGAAAAACAAAACATTAACACCTTTCTTCCTGGGGAGGAGGGACAGAACGGGGAGTACAGATCCTGCATCTTTACCTAGGTATTACAAGTAGCTTTCAGAGTAGGTGAACAGCTTAAATGTGTTTATTGTTGTAAGAGGAAGGAAATGAAACTGCTGGAGAAAGTTACTTTAAGTTACATTAACTTATGAGGAAAATGTGGCACAAATAGTAGAGCTTCCTGTGGCTTCTCAAGGACATTAGGGCAGGTAACTTATCCAGAAGGTCAGCACCAGTGGTCATAGCTGTTCTAACTCTGAGGGACTCTATTCTTGAGCACTAAGCAATTAATCAAGATCTTTTATTTGTTCTGAGCGCTTCAGAATTAAGACACAAAATGAAAGAATTTCCCAATTGATGCATTATTCGTTCAAATTAAAAGAAGCAACTTAGTCATCCATTCACTAGACCCTGGGAGGGTAGAGCACATACAGATTGGTGCTGAGCAGATACTGAGCTGATAGAGGGGATTCTACAATTCCCACATCTCATTGTACTAACCCTAGACATGCGGCTACCATTGCTCTCATTGGGATTATAGAGAGTAATAACAGATCACCACATTTATACTGGAATTGTAATTACTCCTGCCTAGAAGTACTATATTTGCCTACACACAGGCCAAGGACAATCTCTCTACCTAATACTCAAGGATGGGCTAGAAGGTGGGGGGTGGGAGGGCACGGGTAGACCATTAGCCCCATCCATGTGACAGCCATAGAAAAGCTTTAAGCGATAACTTAAACCAGCAGATAATAAAATGGGACCAAGAAATAAAGCCAATAGTTTCGATGACTAGCTATGGAATCTATCTGTGCAAAATATTTGTATAATACAAAAATTAATAATGCAACACCCAACCTCAAGGAGTTTATGATATGCTAAGAGAAAGGAAAAAGAGGAAGAGCAGAAATTCAATAAATCAATTAAAATATAAAAACATAAGAAAAATATTTTCTATTTATGATACAAGCAAAAAAAGAACTCGATTCCAACTTGAAGTATCAGAATGTCACAGAAAGCTTGGCTGTAGGCATGAAATAAATCTTAATTGGATGTCCTTTTGCTCCTTATGCAATTTTCCCAAAGTCAAGTAGATCATTTAATAAGGCATTAGTGTTATAGAGCTATTTCTATTCTCATTGTCCTTGATTATTAAATGTGGAATAATGCAGGTGGTGGATTATTCCGAATTTTTCTTCCTTTGGCTTTTACCATGAGAACCAGTTCATTGCTCATTAAAACCTGCTGCAGAGGCCAAACAAGGGAAGGGATGGAGATGAAATTCATTTTGGAACTTGTTAGAAGCATTGGTGAAAGATTTGGTGGAATTGTAGAAACAGTTTCTTCATATTTTCTTTCTCTTTCAAAGAAACCTTGTTTTTCATCCATGAGATTTATATGGTGACTAGAAAACGGCACGTGCATTTTGACTTTCTGAATAAGGGAGTTCTTCAAAAAAGAACTTCAAGAAAAAAATCTCTCCCATTTCATATCAACTATTAATTTATATTTTTCCTTTTAACATTGATTACATAACCAAAAACAAACAAAAATAGAATACGATATTTCTCAACTAACAGAACACACCAGTATTTACACAAGTAGCAGAATGTATTTTCATGTTAAAATTGATGGACCTTAAATTTACTAATGAATCAAGCAAGTGTGAACAACAAAAAGTCTAAAAGTAATATTTGGAAAACCCAAAGAATGACTTTAGAATAGTTATTATTATCAAGAAAGGAGCATGGACTAAAATAATAAAATCTGTGAAGATTGCTGAAGCTGCAGCTTCTAATCAACCTCTCCCAACCACCACACATCATGGTCATTGTATGTAGAGAGTGATTTCACGTAGGAGTAGGCTGCACATGTAACAGTATGGAGGCTTCCAGAACTTGAAAGCCACTGGAAGATTAAAGAGTAAATCCAATAAGACACAACTGACTCTAAAAGGAGAACAGGGCACCTGGGTGTCTCAGTCAGTTAAGCATCTGACTCTTGATTTTGGCTCAGGTCATGATCTCTGGGTTTGGGAGATCAAGCCCCACGTCAAGCCCTGTGTCAGTCTCCACGCTCAGCATGGGATTCTCTCTCTCCCTCCCTCCCTGCCCCTCCCGTGCCCTCTCTCTCCTTCTCTCTTTCTAAATAAATAAATAAACATTTAAAAAAAAGAGGAGAGAAGTGAGGGGAGGGACAACTGTACGGACATTAGTAAAGACTAAGGAGGTTTAGCTATTGACAAAAATAGCCCATGAAAAAGGATTCCTGTATTAGTCACAGAAATGTGTTCTTACTATTTAGAAAGACTTTTTGCTAGATGTCATGTGCCTGACATTCCAGGAGATGAACAAAAGATATCTTTTTATACGCTATATTGGAAAAACAGAACAATAATAATGGCTATGATAATAGGTATCAAATCATTGTTTACCATATATACACTATGACACCTCACAAATAATACAATAGCTAACATGTATTGAGCGTTATGATACATTAGTCACCATTCAAAATGTTTACATGTTGTAACTCATTTATTCCTCAAAACACTATGATGTAGATCATATTGTTGTACCTGGAATTTTGAAGGACGGTGTCACATTCAAATCTAAGTTTCTTGTACAAGTCAAATACAATATCTCTCAACCAGGTCCCCACACTGCAGGGGTTCCTTTTGCCCACTGGCATCTCCTTTGGCTGCCCAGACTCAGCTGTTGAGAGGCAGCACAGGTGACTGCAGGTGCTGGTGACATGGGACTCCCAACTTCAGTGGAAAGAATTTTGATTGTCCAATGTCAACTCATGTGCCACAGTATTTTTTATCCCCATTTTTTTTAATTGTGGTAAAATATACATAACATAAAATTTTAACACCTTAAATATTTTAAGTGTATAGTTTAGTAGTGTTAAGTTCATTCACACTGTTCATTCATCTCCAGAACTCTTTAAATCTTGCAACACCGAAACTCCATCCCCATTAAATAACCCAAGACCCACTATTTTACTTTCTTTCCCTATGAAAATGCCTACTCTAGATACTTCCTAAGGGGAAATCACACAATATTTGTCTTTTTATGACTCACTTATTTCACGTGCCACAGAATTTTTTGAAACATTTAACACTTTGCTAATGCAAAAATATTAATAATTATCATATAAGGAGGTTTTATTATTATTATTACCAAAAAAGGGCAATGGCAACAGATGACTTGTGTGTTTTCATGACCCGAAAGCAAATTTTGAATTTCTAATTACTTACCCAGAGCAAGAAAAGTTTAGAACCAACACATACTAATGATTAAAAAAAGACATATCAACAGTAGATATTTAAAATAAATTTATTGTCAATAAGATATTTGAGATATTCTGCATTGCCAGTTTCTCAAAGTTTCTAACACTTCACTAAGTCATGTTATGTAGTATATGCCATGTTCACTAAAAAATGTATTCCTAGACCTTTCTAAGTTTTAATGTTATTTATTAAATGTTATTTATGTGTTCTTTATATTATATATTATTAATTATATAATATATAATATATATAATATATTATATATTATATATAATATAACAATTATATTGTTAATTATTAAACAATGTTAATTATTAAATAAAATGTTATTTATTTTCTCTTTTTAATAAATTGAACACTTTTGTCAATTATAGGCCCCCCAAATCCAGTTGAAATTAAATATTACATATTTCCAAGACAAATAGTCATCAATACTTTCCACTTAAATTTTTATTCTTAAACTAAAAATTGAAAGGACTGAAGTCAAATAATAGCCTGATGTTCTTGTAACCCATCAGATAATTTTATTCTTCAAAATTATTTTTCTTCCTTTATAAACTACATTGGAATTAAAACAAAAACTTAATAAAACCATAGTATGAGATCATAATTAAATTAAAAAAACATGATCAGACTGCAATTTTTTCTTTTCTAAAACCCTTAAAGGAATGTTAGTTCAAATTTCAAACTAGTTTATTTTCACCAAAGTTCTAATTTTCTGTTCAACGTTGTCCTTTCATGACCTCTGATGGTGAAAGCATAAACTGACATTACAAATACCAACAGAAATAATGTCACAAAATCCATTTACCTTATTATTGAAGATCCTTTTCCTTTTCATATTTATTTACCTTGAGAATGTAATGGTATCAATTATTCGACAATATAGAAAGTGTTGGACAATTCATGCTACTTCAAAGCATAAAAAACACTTCTTACAGTCTGTAAATGTCTGTGTGTGCACTTTATATAGCAGAATGAATATTTCAATGATACAGCAACTTATTACTGTGACTACTAGCTCTCAAATACAAATTGAATAAAGTTTGATAAGTTGAACTAATTAGGTTAATTTACAAAAACATCACTCTTCCTAAATCTCTGTACATATGAATAATGAAGCATAATTGTATATTAAGACCTGAATTATCTGGATGAATTTATTTCAACTTATTTAATAAGATTAATGTCTTAGCCTGAGTTCCTCCTAAAAAGGCTTTCCCACAGGTAATTTATCTGGGAATATGACTCCAGGGAGCAGGAATAACAAACAGGGGAGTAAAAACAAGGAAGAAGGAAAAGCTGGATTAGAGATGCATTATCAAAATGACTATGGCTATGGCCAATCTGTGCTGGACTCCATAGACTTTCTTAGAAACTTTAATGAAATCTATGAAATAAAACAAGAAAGATTTTTCTATGGGCTTCCATCCCTCATGGGTGGAGGTGGCCCCTTGAATTTTGACTACTTACTGCATAACCACTTATAGGTTGCTAATGTATGGCATTTCAATGGACATTCCACACTTCTATGTTAGTAAAGTTCCAGGGAAGGAAGCGAGAGGCTCATACCTTGGGCAGAGGTGAGGCTTTCTCAAGTTGCACCTGTAGGAAGCTGGTCAAAACCTATGAGAACTGGTTGTAGCAACAATGACTTCAGTAAAATGTAGGGCTGAGAGGATTTTAAGTGATGCACAAAGTGGCAACTGATGCAGTAAAACTTTTGCACTACTCAGATTCACCCTTTCTCACCATTAACTCCAACCTGTCACCAAGTCTCTTTCAACGTGCTAGCCAGCTACAATTTCTGCAAGTGGCTCTAGGGAATTAGCTATAGTCCCTACTGCCACAGCTTGTTCCAAAGCCTTGTTGATAATCATCATCTCTCTCCTCCACTGCTGATTTTAAATTTCTCTCACCTTTGGCCAGAAGCTTACTGATCTAGAGTTTCTTGCCCAGTAGAGTGACCCAGACCTTCTTATTTTAGGTTCGGTTTACTTTGCCCTTATCAGTATATAGCTGCTGTAACTGTCCATTCACCATTACCACCTATCACAAAAACATCAGGAGGTGCATCAGTCAAGTCCTTGGATATTTCCCCCTGCCTCCATTATATAACAGTGACACAGGCTATTTATGTTAATCAGGGCAAATTAATCCTGTAAATATATTGACATATTAATTCCCTTTTGCTTGATGACCCAGGAATGAGGAGCCCAACCATTGGAATGAGGAGCCCCAAATGACCAGGTAATAGTCAAGTTCTGTGGAACTGTTTTACTTTGTCCTCTGGTGAAAGTGTTCTCCTTTCTGGAAGCCAGAATCTCTAATTCAGAAGGGCCTAAGGTTTCAGGTACAGAAGAAGTAAACTTGAAAATGGGTCACTAGGAGTAATGGGGACAGGGACCAATTTTACTTCCATCCCTTGCTTCCTGAAGGGACATAGCACCACATGTTAGCTGTTGATACAGCACATATATCTCATCCTTTCTCCAGCCTGGAACTTTAGCTGAGCCTTCAACAGGTCATTCCACCATTGCATTAGTTCATCTGCTTCTAAGTGATGAGATATATGGTAATCCCAGGGGCTCCTGTGGTCATGCACCCATTGTTTCACCACCTTTGCCAAAAATTAATCCCTTGAACGAAAGCAACACTGCAGGGAATGCCATACCATTGAGTAAGGCATTCTGTAAGCCCTGAGTTGGGGCACTGATGAAGGCTTTTCTGGCAGAGAATGCAAATTCATGACCATAGTAGGTTTAAATTCCAGTAGGGATGAATTGTTGCCATCTCTAGGGTGGAAGGGATCTAATGACGTTAATCTGATATTAAATGGCTGGCTGGTCATCCTTGAGGGATGAAATCATGGACTCAGTTTCAGTCTCTATTGCTGACAAGTTGGGCATTCAGAAAAACGGTAGTAGCTAGATCAGTATTGGTAGTGGGAGCCCATTCTGTCGTGCCCTTAAACAGCCTTCTTTCCAGACACGGTGTAATGTTTATTCATGGACCAGTTGTCCAAACAGTGAAGTCTCTAAAGATTAAGGGGGAGTGTAGCTCATATCCACAGGGCAAACTAACCTATTTGGTTTTTGCCTTCTATGTAGAGAATGCTCTCTGGTGGGCAGTAACATGAGACACAATGATCTGCATGTTATGTGCCCACTCCTCTCATAAATCTATCTGCAAGCTTCTTTACCTAGATTTCCTTGTCTCTGTTTTATTGATCTTGTTTTATCAAGGCCTCTGACCAAATGCCCAAGCCATTTGTCACTATCCAGTAGTCTATGTATACCCATACCTCAGGCCACTTCCACCTCCAAATAAAGTAACTGGTGAAGTGTTCTGCTTGGGCTCTTCCTACTGGGAGGATTTCCCTTCCCCATATTCTTTTAGGGATACCTATGAGTGTGGCAGTAGTGTGACAACAGTCTATTTATGGCTACCATCAATATGCCACCCTAACCTATATGTGAACAAGGCCAGAGTATTTTTCTCTGTCATCCATGGACACAGGTATTTCTAGCCATGATCAGATCCGCTGGGCCCAAGCTTCCAACAAGCTTGTAAAACTGCTTGCACATACAACAGAGCCTATTGCTCTGGGTAACATTCAAGTCCAATAAATGGATTGGTGCAATATTCTCCAGTACAATACATGCTGTCTCTAAAATCTAAATAAGCCTACCTAGCACTTCTGATATGTACCGATTTATTCTTTACCTTTATCTTTTTGGTACCAGCATGTCCCAAACAATAGATCAGCTAAAACTTCACCAAAAGGGCAGAACCATAAAGTTTTGTGAGGTTTATCTTCTACTCTCTGGTTTGAATGTGCCTAGGTAGGATAACTTAGAATAATTTCCACTTCCTGCTCACCAACTACAGTCAGTATTATGCCATCAATATAGTAAACCATAATGATATTCTGCAAAATGTCAAGACATATTTCCTACACATTACATTCTGATAGAGCACATAAGAATTAGTTTAGCCAATGGGGAAAACAGTGAATTGAACTGTTGGTCTCCTCAGGTGCATGCCAACTGCTTTCATGCTTTTTCTGAAGGGAATTTAAAGACCATTTTTTCCAGATAGGTAGTGGCATACCAAGTGCCATGAATTCTCTTGATCTCTTCCAATTAAGCAACTATATCTGACATGGCCACTGTAATTGGTGCTCATACTTGATAAAGTTTACCATAGTCCATTGTTATCCAAGATCCATCTGTTTTTCTGCAGGAGCTAAATAGATTGAAGAGCTTTATGCAGGGTTTACTACCCCTGTGTCCTTTAAATCTTTAAGTGGTAGTGCTAATCCCTGCCATTCTTCCTAGGAAGTAGTATTGTTTTGGACTTGTTCATGTGGATGGGGGTGGGGCATTTTCCGGGCTTCCATTTGGTTCTTCCTACCATAATGGCCTCACAGATCAGGGAACCAACACAAGGGTTCTTCCAGTTATAAAGTATACTTGGAGGTTTTCTATATCCTAATTACTCATTTGGAGCCTGGGGATACAATCACAGGGAAGGCCACAGACCCATTGTACCCCTGTGAAACATACTTGGTCTAGAACTATAATTTTTATCTGGCCTCCCTATGCCCCTACTCTAACCGGAAGACCATAATGGCATTTTAGGCTCCCTGGCACCAGTGTCAGCTCACACCCCTTACCCAACAGTCCTTGAAACCAATTTGACAATAAATTTCATATTAAAAAAAAAAACTAAAAAAAAAAAAAAAGAAACCAATTTGACAATAAATTATATATTAAAAAAAGGGAAAAAAGAAAAGAAAAGCTTAAGAATCCTTCTTTCAAAATTTGTGTAAAAAGTGGATCATGCTGGGGCACCTGGATGGCTCAGTCGGTTAAGTGTCTGACTTTGGCTCAGGTCATTACCTCACAGTCCGTGAGTTAGAGCACTGTGTCGGGCTCTGTGCTGACAACTCAGAGCCTGGAGCCTGCTTTGGATTCTGTGTCTCCCTCTCTCTCTGCCCCTCCCCTGCTCACACTCTGTCTGTCTGTCTGTCTCTCTCTCACAAATAAACATTAACAAAAAAAAATTTTTTTTAATGCATCATGACCTCTATCCATTCCAACCCTCTCCAAATACAGAGACAACTATGAATTAGTTAAGAGATTTCAGTTTTAAACTATGCTGGCTAGTTTTAATATCTAGAAATTACTATAAAGTTATGGAATCTAAAATTTGTCTAAGGCAGTAAGAAAAGGGATAGGGATAGAGGTATTCAACACAGCACTGTTTTAAAAAAGTGAACATTAAAAATAAAATAACTTCAGGTTTATACTTCAAAAAGTTGAGATGTCTCGGAGAACTGGATATAGTCAAACCTGTTGGGTGATTTTCTTGAGCTATATTCAATGGCTCCAGAGCAGGTGTTTCTTTGGATAGGCATGCTCTAAGGGCTCTGAGGCAAAGCAGTTGAAAGTATTTGCAAAAGGCCTTTGGAAAGATGATAGAATGGAAGCTGTGAAAACAAGTCTTGAATTCTGGTTAGGCATTATTACTTTGAGTAGGTCTTTTAACCTGTCTGCTTCAATTTTCTCCTCTATAAAATGAGGACAATAACTTCATAGTGACCTTGTGCATGTTTTTAAATGGATTCCTTCAGACTGAATACTGCCTCTTTTCACCAACCCTTGCTACCTTCTACTTACCCTCTGATGGTCTAGGTTTCATTTTAAACTTCATTTCTTCTAGAAAGCCTTGTCTAACCTCCCAGGAGGTGAGGAGACCTTTAACATCTTCTAACTGCACCCTATGTCTATCATTGCTGTTGTCATACAGAATTGCAATTGTCTGATCACTTGTCTATCAGCTCCATTAGACCAAAGACTCTATTAGGGCAGGGACTATGATCATTTGTTCATTTAGTACATATTAGAAATAAAAATATAAGCTATATTGAATTGGCTTGGAGAGTATAACGTTTAAGTGAAATAATGCTCGTGCATCTCCTATCAACCTACATGTTCAATAAATAGTAGCTTTAAAAAATCTATATTATTATTCAAATCTTTATCTGAGGGCACAGCTCCTGGCATGTATACATTTGTATCACAATAAACACTTGCTGAATGAAAAGTTTAGACTGGTGATAATGACATCCTTAGCCTATGTCTGCCAGTGGCAATCCTTTCAACTGTTGTTGATTTTACTTTCATGATCCCAAACGGTCCTCTGAAATTCCAACTTGTGCGTGTACGTGTGTGTGTGTTTTAGAGCAAGAACTGGGGGGGGAGGTTAAAATCCAAGAAAGTAATTGTAAGATGCCACTATAGAGTGGGAATAAGGGAGGGGCAGAGGGACACCACAGAGAGGCTCGGAGACCAGTAGCGGGTTGGGGCGTGTATGTGTATTTTCAATTTCTTGCCCACTAGATGGTGGAACAGAGCCCCTAACCTGATTAACAGTATGCTTTCTCACAGATCTGAGTTTCTCTTACAATGCCCACTCAGCGGTTTGCACATGGAAGAATCCAATAAATTGTTATTATGTTTTTCAAAACTTCCGCTTGGAAAACAGAGCCGAAACCACAAGGGCGGGAAGGTTAGAAAGAGTCGAGACTTGCGGAAATACAGGACTAGGGGAGCTAAACTACATTTCCCAGGAAGCCACGGGCTGGGCCTACAACACCCAGCATGCCAGTGTTCCGGCTCTCGTGACCTGCTCGTGCAGTCCACTTTCCCAAGGAGCGCAGCAAATCTGTGCATTCTCTGTTGGTGCGGCAACGACGGCTCTTACCTCCGGATTATCCTGAGCCGCAGCAATTCCTACTTTCGCTCGTAGAGCAAAAAAGACACTGACCACTATTCCGTGGAGCCCACAAGCCACGTGACCAGCTCCGGTCATGTGACTCCAGAGCCAGGCGGCAGAAGTGTGTTACCCTGGTAACTGTTGAGCACCCGCAGACCTTCCGGGAAAGCGCGGAATTCAGAGACCGAGGTAGGTGAGGCATAGACACTTGTTTCCCACTCGGTTGACTCTGACCGAGACTGTCCTCAGACCCCCTCCCCAGGGCTTTAGTTTCCCAGGTCACTCCCCTCCTCCGCCCACACTCTACTTCAAGTGCGTCTTTGTCTTCTCGCCACTCTGGAACCCGCGCTTCCTGGAGCAGGGCCCCACCGAACGGAGCCCGTTTGAGAGGATCCGCCTCCGACCGAGATCTTGGGGCTAAGACCTTAACCGCACACATCCTCAACTGATCAGAAATGCTAATGAGTCAGGGAGGTGTTATTCTGTAGATTGGGCAAAATATTGTCCAGGGTGTTTACACACAGAGCCCCCCTCCACCGCTTCTGGAAAATGAAGCTGCGATTTGAGCAGCCTCAAGGAGGCCCCGAAACTGGGACAGATTTGAAAGTTGGTTGGGTTCATTAGAGGGACAGAGAGAGCTTTGCTCCACGAGTCACTATTGCATAGTTTTGTTGGCCTTCCCACGCTCCAAAAGAAACGTAATTTGTTCTAATTTGGATACTTCATTAACTTTATCTTAGGTAGATTTGAACCGTAATGAATTGCATTTTGTCTGTATCTGGAAACAGTCTGTCTTGCAAAACTATTACTAGGGGCTGATAACTAGCTGAATGACAAGGCAGCACGTACTGTCCTGTGCTTTGCAAAAAAGAAACGGTCTTTTGAATTTGCTCGTTTATACTAAATTTTTGAAAGATTCCTTGAGAGGACCTGCTTTGTTTCAGGAATGTTATGTAACACACACACCATAGAGTTAGGAAATATTGTGGTCACCCTTTAACACTTGGATGTTAACAATGAAAATGTAATCTTGGACCCTGAATACAAAGCAAACTGTGAAAGCTGCTTTTCCAAAGCAGTTTTATTCATGAATTTGGAATCTTTTGTCCAGGTTATTGGTCAATAACTGTGCATATATGCTAAATCGTAAGAGAAATGTCTGAGGTTTAAGTTTGGTTGTTCTTATGATGTGTTGTGAATTTTCTCAAAGAATATTTATCTCTTGTTATTTAGTGTTTCCAGTGTTGTAAATACTTTGGAATGTTTACTTTGGGAAGTGAAAATTATTGATTATGGCTCATTATTCCAAAGAAGAGCTGGATGAAGAGTTTGAAAAGTTCATGAAAGAGGTAAATTTATCATTTTAAAAGCTGTATTGTAAATTTGTGTCACAAGAAACTCATCCTTCAATTCTTTCTCCTCTACTATGCAGTTTGACCACCTTGAAAATGAAACAGCCAAGTTATTTTACCAGCAAAATGGGTTTATTTTTTAATGGCAGAGGAACTGCATTTCAGACCTTGCAGGCTATGGCAAAACTATGGGCAAGTACTGAGATCAAAGGAGAAGAACTATTACCTTTATAGAGAAAACGAGGAGAAAGGTGGGAGGGGATGCTTTGAATGAAAGTCCATTGGAGGAAAAAAGTAGTCACTGTATTTTCTTGTTGGCTGATCTAATTGCTAGGCCTGGAGAAATTCATTATTCCCCCTGTTGGAAAATGCAAGGTACATTTCTTCCTTTTGGGGTCTGAAATTGATGAGTTGATAGGGCATGAGAGCTCCCCCTTCTGGCCTCCTGACTTTTTAAAATGTAGTTTCCTTTATTTAGTTTCATATTTTCCCCTTTGGATCCAGATCTTTCCTCAAAAGCATCACTGACCAAGAAATACGTCATCTGTGCCTCTCCGTGCCAGGAAGGACCTTTTCTGGGTGTCATGTCCCACCAGAGAGAAAGTGTGTGGCAGTTAGAACCCATTTAAGACCATATCTGAATAACAAGCTTAGGAAGGAAAACTCTCAGGCATTTCCCATCCAAAGTCTATATCTATATCTGTATCTTGTTGAGGTCATACATGTTGGAGATCATCTTGAAGTGTTGAGCTAGCATCACGTTATTGAGTACCTGGTTTCTACAAAAGTTTGACGACCAACACCTGCAAAACTTAAAAATTATTACATAAAACGTAACTAAAAGAAACATGACAATTCCAAATTGTGTACTGGTTCTGAACCATGACCCTAGGCCTGAAGGTAGCCAGCTAAATAAAAGATCTTTGAGAATCATGTGAAATTTGTTGTAGTTAATGTG
This sequence comes from Panthera tigris, assembly GCF_018350195.1. Classification (NCBI taxonomy): domain Eukaryota; kingdom Metazoa; phylum Chordata; class Mammalia; order Carnivora; family Felidae; genus Panthera; species Panthera tigris. The sequence goes on along the minus strand of NC_056664.1, from coordinate 75,301,489 downwards.
CTTATTCCCTAATTTTGTGCAATTGGGTTTCTACTTTTCCAGAGTAGTTTATCCATGTGCAGTAGGTGGTGTCTGTCACACAGACGCATCCTTACTCAGCAGGTAGGTAATGCGAACTCTGTGATTGTCTAAAACTACTTTAGCCAGTGAGTTGAATGATCATTGTTGGGCTGCTTCTGCCTTGGCTTATAGAACTGACCAGATCTCCTAATTTAAGGAGAGATTTCTAATTGTGTCTTTTAGTACTTGCTCTACTGAAGGGAGAAAGGCTCTCTCTATGGAGGCAAACCTGGAGTTGTGTATACCTCTTGGAAGTTCTCATTCAAGGTTGCCATGAAGGTTTAGTGAGGTGGACCAGTGGGAAGCTGCTAGTTATGAGCAAAAGCAGAACAGTGAGTATAGCAAGAGCACATTGTCCTTTTATCCTTCAGCTGTCAAGGTGATGAATTGCTCAAGCATCAGGGCCATTACCAAAACCTCCATGTATAGAAGAGTAGCCAGGAGCTGCACATGGGGCTCCCTCAGAAGAATTAGCATTTGTGGACCCATTTGTGGGTATAAAGGCATTAGCATTATTCAACCAAGACTCAATGTTATCACATACTAAAAGTCTTCCTAAATATATAGGTATGACAGCCAGCTTACAAATGGTCCTACTTTGGCTCTTTTACAGTGTGTTTTATATATGTATTCAAGGGATTTCATTTCTCCTACCCAGGGTTGGGTTAAACTGAGGCGGGGAACAAGTATGTGTGGATTTAATATGCTAACCTATAAAAGGGACCTGGGCAACACTTTAGGCATGAGTGGCAATTGGGATTCCAGTGAAATTGCTTTTAGGGTGAACTAAGGTATCCCTGTTCCTATGGACTTGATCGAGGTTTCTGGTGACAAATCCAACAACCAGTTATTGGAAAATGTGAATAAGAGCAATATCTGTCCATGGAAGAGGGAAAAATAGAGTAAGAAGTAACAGCGAGAAAAGGTATGCAAGCCTGCTTCAGTCATGTCGGGAAGGTCGTCTTTATCAGATGTCTGCTTTAATTCTTGGAAACTTTACTTGCAGGTCACCAATTGGTATGCAGGTCCAGCCTGGATTTAGTGCTGTCTTTAGATGTGACATGTGAATCAGGAGTCTATTTCTTGAAAGTTGGTGGCACAAGAGTTGGTTAACGGTACCTGATAGGGCCCCTCCAGTGAGGTTGAAGAGAGAACTTTTTGATGTGTCTTGCAGTAGACAAAATCTCTGGGTTGCGAGTCGTGGTGCTTAAGGCTTTGTCTCCCGGGAGTAAGCCATGAGGACAGTTTTACTAAAGCATGATTATTCTTAATAGAAGGAATCAGGCCTTTACAGTATTGGAGTATATCTCCTTTTATCAGCTGTGGGTCAGAAGAGGCAGGAGCCAGGTGCATCAGGGGCTCTGTGACTGTCTTAAAGGGTCAGAGTTAATGAGTTACAAAGGGGATGGTTCGCAGATTTAGAAAGACCCAATCACAGTGCTTTTGGCCAAGTTAGTTGAAGGGTTTCCACAAATTTTGCTAGTTGAGTCTTAATGGTGCTGTTAGTGCATTGCACTAGCCCAGAGGATTGAAGGTTGTGAGCATAGATAGTACTCTAGAACTGGCCAAACAGCACAGACCTATTGACAAACTTGACCAGTGAAGTAAATGCCTTGATAACTTTGAAGCTTGAGAAGGCCTCCTTAGGTAGGAATACTCTTTTCTAATAGGATTTTAGCTACAGAAGGGGCCATACCCTCTCTGCAAGGGAAAGCTTCAGTTCAGTGAGAAAACAAACCATGACCAAAACATTTATATTCATGGGAAAGGAGCTGAACTTCGAATGGTCTATTGGGCAACTTAAAATGCCAGTGGGTGGTGTGGATGGGTTTCCCAGAGTTGTGTTTTGGACAGGTAGAACAAGCAAAGTAGGCACTTTTGTGGGCTTGTTAATATTTCTGTACCAGAATTGATTCATAAAGCCTATCATCTTATCGGGGGAGCAATAATTAATGCTTGTACAATGGTTAGTAAAGAGATTTTAGAGTGTCTGGCAGGACTGGGTTATTATTTGGCTCAAGATAGAGTTCTCTCTTTTTATCAAACCAACAATTACTAGATTTCCAATATAGTTTTTCCTTCTCTGGGGCTAATTTTTGGATATATCTTGTCAGTTTTTCCAGATTATCATTTGAGGCAACATCTCTTAGGACCATGACAGAGGATTGGTTATTGGTTCCTTTAAGAGCAGCGTCTTTAATGGAAACATCAGCAAGGTAGTTTCCTTTGGCTTCCAGGGAGTCAAGTGTGGAATGCACAGGAGCCTTAATAGTAGCCAGGGCAGTTGGCAAAAATTTGACATCTAGTGAATTTAGGACATAAGAGCCATTTTTAATTTTATTCCCATTAGAAGTAAGGAAAGTTGGCTGTTTCTATAATATCCCAAAGTCATGGGCTGCCTGAAGGACATATGGTCAATTTAAATATTTTCAGTTTTACCCTTGGCTAAAGTACAAGTCTGAGTAAGAGCATATAATTCAGCCTATTGGGTCGAAGTAGCCAAAGGTAAAGGTGCTGCCTTGATGATTTCAAAAGGTGTTGCAATTGCATACCCAGGGCAATACCATTTTCATTCTTTAAATAAGACCCATCAGTAAACCATGAAAAATCTGCATTGGTTAGGGTTATCTATTAATTGTCATGGATAGTCAAAAGGTGATCTGTCCACATCAAGTGGTGGTGAGAGGTTTTATCAGAAGGATAAAGAGAGTAGAATAGCAGGGTCAAGGTTATTACAGTGAGGAGGAGTTACTGAGGAGCAGCAAGGAGGATTTCATAGGAGGTGAGATAGCTGGCCAAAAGGTGTTGAGTGTGGTAAGGATTCAGAGGGGCTTTTGCATGGGGCACAAGGGTGGTTAAAGGGGTTCCCATGATTATTTCTTCAGTGGCCTTATCCAAAAGGGCAGGCTCTGAGGCAAGGGGGTTATCCCCGTGCCACAGTGTCCGGTTGTTGGCTATAATATCCCATGGGTTGATGACAGCTTCCGTATTTTGGGGTGAGTACTTCAAAGGCATTCCCTTCTCATATGCAAAAAGGAAAAGAGGAGCTGATAATTAGGATGTCCAAGGGCAGAAGGCTTTATTAAGATTTTCTTTAAGGCCCCAAAGGCTATGTAATTCGGATCTTACCAAATAATAGATTCATATTTGTTGTTTTTAAGTAAGATATACAGGGGTTGGACCATAGGAGAAGTTTGGAGCCCAGTTTTTGACAGTAGTCACCTAGCTGGAGAAAACCACATAATTGGCTCTTAGTTTTAAGTTTCAGGATACCACAAAGCCTATCTCGATCTAAATGAACCCCTATTCCAAGATCAGGTGTCTTAAATATCAAACCTGAGTTTGAGCAAACTGCAGTTTTTCCTTGGAAACTTTATGTCCCTTTAAGGCTAAAAGTTTTAACAGCTACATTCTGTCCTCCTGTGAAGAGGCTTGGGAAAGGGAGCAGAGAGGCAACTCCTCTACATTTTGTAACAAGGTAGGTTCTCCAGAAAATTCTATATCATTTAGTCAGCTTTTAAGGTTTGCAAGAAGTAAGACTTTCTATAAAACCCCAGGGCATTACTATCTAAATGTATAGTCTTCCTTTCCAAGTTAAGGCAGCAAGATATTAATTTATCAACTGGAATACTAAAGAATGCACACAGAGATCAATTACAGTGAAAAATTTGCTTTCAGTAGGACTAGATGCTAGTAGCATATTGGGTTAGGAACAGCAAGGTGCTAAGGGATAATATTTATTGCTGGGAGGTCCTGGACAAACCTCCACCCTCAGCCACTGGGTTTTCTTACAGGTAAAATAGGGGTGTTACAAGGACTAGTGCAGGTGATAATGAGTCCCGGGGCCTTATAATCTTCTATTTTGGGCTTGATGCCTTGAAGGGCTTCTTTCTTTATAGGGTATTGATTAATTTGGGGGAGATCTTTTGTGGGGTCTATTTGAGTCTTAGTACGAGGTGCTTTGAGGATTTTACCCATAAGAAGGGTGGTAACTGATCCAATTGGGACAATGGTTAGTGCCCTTAGAATTAGTTCCAATGCTGTCACAAGTGAAGCAAGTAAAAGATGTTGAAAGATCACTTGATTCACCAACTTGGCAATCTTGGTTGCTTCTATCAAATTCTAGAATTGCTTACCCCTTTTTGGAAAAAGGAATTCCAGCAAGATACTTTTCTAAGAAATCTCAGCCCAGTAAGTGAATTGGATGAGAGAATTAAGGAAAAAAGGGTGGGTACCTCTTAAAGGACCTAAACCAGAGGGAATAGATTTATTAGAGGTAGGAACCTCACCGTTTGAACGGTTTTGTTCCTCTGAGGCACGGGCTGCTTTATAGTGGTGGGTTGAGCACCGGGAGTGTAGCTCCAGTGGCAGTGAGTACAGATAGAAATTCATTGCCAGTCTGGAGGGTTGTTTCTTTGAGCCAGTTGAGACAGAGAATTGGGACAAGCCCCTTTTGTTCCTCAGAGCCCAGTGTTTGGGGATTAGGAGAACATTGGAAAGATTGGTTAGAGGGCTGACAGCATCTGGAGCACTTGAGTTTGTAGCAGCCTTTTTTCCAGTGTCCTGGTTTTTTAAAATAATGGCAGGCATCAGGAGGGTTTTGGTTTTGTTTAGGGGCCTACATTTGTTGGAGATGAAAATTAAGGAATTTAGTGGTCTTTTAGTCGAATCATCTAGAATGCGGGTAAACTGCTAAATTAACCAAATCTAGGGCAGATGTAGTTTCCCATTCCATTCTGGTCATTTTAACTGGAAGGGAAAGATCTGATTTAGCCAGTTAATGAACATAGAATTAAAGGCTACCTGAGAGGACTCAACATCTACAGGAAGACCGAAGTTTTCATTAAAAATAACCTGAAGTCATTTGTAATAATAACAGGTTTATCGAATTTTTGTGCACAAGCCTGAATGATGTTCCAATTAACAAGTTTAGGAAAAGCTTTTGCAATTTTTCTGTGAAGACCTCTAGTGAGTGTCCTGCCAAAAGTCAGAGATCTGTTTTTCTAAATCTCTTTCAGGATTTTTCTATCAGGCCAGTTTCATCCAATGTTAGGCCTGGCCCTCACCGACAAGCGTGTGAACTAATTGACATAAATCTGAGAAACTAAGTTGATAAGTTTGAATATGTATGTTAAATTACTCAGAAAATCTCTGAGGATCCTCAGTAACTTTGGCAAAGTCTTCGACTCTAGCTTGTAGTTCAGCTTTAGTCCAGAGAACATAAGAAACTAGGAGTTTAGCAGTTGGATCCTCAGGGGGCTTAACTTTAAAGGAGGAGGTTCTGCTAGGTTCAGAGGAAGAGAGCAGGGAGAGATAAGGAGGAAAAGGGAAATCCAGAGAGAAGAGTAGAATGAGGAAGGGAAAGGGTATGGAGGGGCTGGGATGCTGCTGCAGGGAAGTAGGAAGATGGCCCCAGAGCAGTGGCCAGAGCACAGGATGACTGCTGTGTGTCTGGAGATGAAGAATCCAGGGAAGGGAAAGAGCACTCAAAAGCCCTTTTGAATTCTCTCAATTGTTTCATAGCCTCAGTTAATTTAGAAATGGTATTTTGCAAAGGGGTAATTTTAGAGTCAATATGTATGGAAGTCTTTGGGTACTAATTAAAACAGGCATTCCATGCAGTTTGTTTAATTTTAGAGCCATGGTCTTCTAATTTGGTTTTGAGAAAATTAAGTTGGAGGAGATCAAAAGTTCCCCCATGACAGGCATTGAAGTTCTAAATTTAGTTAAGTTGGTCTGTTTTGTTAGCATTGTGCATGCAGGAGGATCATAGTTTTTAAATATAAAGCCAGCCAGGATCCCAGGAGGAGGAGGGCTGTCCTGAGAGAGTTTAGAGGATTATGATCCCATTAGTCAATACCAGAAGTTCAGAAAAACATGAGTACTCACCAGATAGGACAAAGCCTTCATAAAAAAGAAAGAATAAAGCTTTTAAATAGATCCTAAATAAAGTCAGAGAACTCAAAATGCAAAGTGAGCAGAGCTTGGAACCAGGAGACACATACTCTCAGACTCCAGGGTCGGGGAGAAAAGAATGAGCTCATTTGGCTCAGTGGGTACAGGCACCTGTTTGCTCACCAGCCTCGTAGTTGTTGAGAGTCTTCTCTGGATCCCACTTCTGATCACCAAGTAATGTTGACCTCAAGGTTAAAACAGCCCATTATTTTATCATTTATTTGGGAATGGCAAAGGAACTGCAATTTGGGACATGCAAATGATGGCAAACCCATAAGCAAGACCTGAGATCAAAGGAGAGGGACGTTATTTTCTAGAGAAAAGGAGGAAGTTGGGAGGGGCTGCTTTGAACGAAAGTCCACTGGCAGAAAACAGGAGTTCAGGATGGTGATGGCTTCTCATTTGGCAGGGCTGTTGCTGGGCATGAAGAAAAACCTTCCTTCCTCCCACTGGGGTAGTAGAGTAGGCTTTGTTCTGTTAAGAAATGCAAGATACACTTCTTTGTTGGAGTCTGCAATTGATGACAAATTGATGGAGTGTGAGAGCTCCCCCTGCTGACTTCCCCATTATGTTCTAAATGAGGTGTCCTGCATTCAGCTTCACAAGTCTGTCACCACACTCTGTCAACTCTTCCTCCAGAATATATCTGTCATCTTCCTCGTTCTCTCTCCTTTCATCTGCCATCATCCCAATCCATGGTGACATCTTCTCACCTGAGGTACTACAACAGTTCCTACGTACTGTCCCAGCATTCCTTCACCACATTGCAGCCAGTGCCGTCTTTTACGTAAATCAGACTGTTCCTCCTCTTTGTAAAACACTTTATTGGCTTCCCATCACAAATGGAATAAAATCCAAACTCCTTCCCATGGTTTACAGAGCCCTGAATGATTTTGCTCATGTCCTCCTTACTCGCTTTATACCCCTCTTCTCCCTTATTCACTTATGCTACAGTGAATACAGTGAATTCAGTGAATACAGTGAATACAGAGCTTATGCTCTGTCTCGCCCTGTCTCAAAAATAAATAAACGTTAAATTGTTTTTTATATAGAATTAAAAAAGAATTAACGTTTATTTATTGTTGAGAGAGAGAGAGCAAGAGACAGAGTGAGCAGAGAGGGGCAGAGAGAGACAGGGAGACACAGATTCTGAAGCAGGCTCCAGGCTCTGAGCTGTCAGCACAGAGCCTGATGTTGGGATTGAACTCATGAGCCATGACATCATCACAAGAGCTGAAGTTGGACGCTCAACCAACTGAGCCACCCAGGTGCCCCCAGGAGAGTCACATTTTAAATGATTATACTAACATTCTTGTTCATAAAGGGAGTTTGATATACGATGTAGTAGAAAACCTCAGTTTAATTAACAGGAAAAATAATGCCTACCTTGTAGGATTGTTTAAGGTTTAAAAACCGCATTTAAGAATTATCCAAATGTAATAGATACTCAGGGTAAGAATCTCACTTCTCATTTGGAAACTGATTTTTTATTTTCAAATATGGGCACATTTTGAAAATTAAGCTTATAGGAAGTGTTTTCACTGTAAAAGATAAAAGCAGTGTAGACCAGTTTTTTTTCCTTTTGCCCTTTATTTGCCATCCCTTCAACACTCTCCCTCCATATCTTCTCTCATATTCAATCTCAACCCATAAAAGCTTTTATCTCATGTTAGAGATTTGGGTCATTTTTTAATGTCTCATTTTTTAATAATAAAAACCATGATTTTAGAGTCATGGTAACTTCTTTAGTCATTTTGCTAAATTGTTCAGTAGATTGTTCAACGATATGGCTTACATATCTTTATAAGGAGATTGGTAGGACCAGCTTTTTTTTTTTTTCTTTTTACAGATTTATTGAGTTGTCATATACCATACAATTCACCCATTTAAAGTGTACAATTCAGTGGTTTTTAGCCTATTCGCAGCTATGCAGCCATCACCACAATCACTTTTAGAACATTTTTATCCTCAAAAGAAACCCTGTACCTGTTAGCAGTTACCCCTTCTCCAGCCTTGCGCACCACTATCTACTTTCTGTCTCTGAATATATGCTTATGTTAGACGTTTCACAGAAATGGAATCATACAGTATGTGGTCTTTTGTGACTGGCTTTTTCCACTCAACATAATGTTTTAAAGGTTCATTCATGTTGTACATCTTTCAGTACTTCATTCGTTTTTATAGCTCAATGGCATTTCCATTTTTTGGGTTTATCCACATATCAGTTGATGAACATTTGAGTTCTTTCCACTTTTTGGCATTTATAAATAATATTGCTATGAACAATCATGTACAAGTTTTTGTGTGGGTGTGTGTTTTCATTACTGTTGTGTGTATACCTAATAGTGGAAATGGTGGGTCATATGGTAACTCTGTGTTGAACCTTTTGAGGAATGGCCAGACTGTTTTCTAAACTAGCTGTGCCACTTTATGTTCCCACCAGCCATGTTTTAGTATATTAGGTTTCCAACTTCATATGCTCACCAGCACAATTACTCTCTGGGGACTTGCTTTTGTGTATTGTTTTGTTTTTAATGGTAGTAACCTGAAAAGCATTGTGGAAGATTATCAAAAGTGAGAATACCTAGTATATATTAGACAGTAGGGTGAGCACTCTCCATTTCATTTTCTGAGCTTTGTCACAAGCCTGCAAGGTCAGTGGTTTTTCAACACATGAATAAACTGAAAAGAGAGGATAATTTTTTTTAAGCAACAGCTAGTATATTTTGAAGTTAAAATTTGAACTCAGATCTGTCTGGCTCCCAAAACCTCTACTCCTTCCATACTCTTAGGTGGCTATGGGGCTTAAGAGGAATAGACGAAGTCTGTGGCAGATTGTCAGAATTTGGTAAACAGCGAGATATGGGGAAGAGAGAGATTGGAACATTTCTAGGTGATGACCAAGTTTAGAGACCGAGTAGAAAGTGATAAAACTAAAATTCAGATAGACTCCTTTTCCTTCCCTTTTCCCGCTTCCTGCCTGATTGTCAGGTTGTCAGGGAAGACCGTGAGTTCTTTTGGAACACTTTAAAGTTGACACTATTATAAGTCATTGAGATAGAATTGTTTGGTTGGCAGGTGGAAATTTGTGTGTTGTCATCTTGGAAGTAACCTGACACTTACTAGAGTGAAAGGGCACTCTGGTGCCAGTTGGGGGATTACATAGTGTACTGGAAAGTGGACAGGTGTTATCAGACCTCCGTTTAAATCCCAGGTGTGTAACACTTACTAACAGTAACAACTGGAGCAAGTTGCTTAATCTCTCTGAGCTTGTTTCCCCTTCTGTAAATCTTGATTGGATTGCTTAAACATTGAGATAACCTGGGGATAGGTCCTGATATAGAGCAGGTATGGAATAAACGTTGGTTTCTTCTCCAGGAAAGTTGTGTAGGATGAAGATAAAGGACCAAGAACAGAGTCCTGGGGAAGTCTTGTAAAGAAATGGGCAAAAGAGCCAAGACCTATTAAAATAGACAGGTGGGAGAGGTCACAGAGCTGAAGTATAACTTGGAGGAAGTGATGCTGTGAAATCAAAGGTAGAGACATTCGAGAAGAGTTGGTCACTGGTATCAAGTTCCATGATGTGATCAAGAAAGATGACTAGCAGTGGTCCTTTATTTGTGACATTTAGGAGGCCTTTGGAACTTGGAGGAGAGCTGTTTTGGATGGGAACCAGATTCTAAAGGGTTGAGCAGTGAACTCACGATGCTAGTATGTAAAGGAAAAGTGGTAAAGAGGAGGTAGGAATAAGGATCTTAATCTTGTTTGTTTTGTTTTGCTTTGCCTTTTTAAGAAAAGTGGAGTAGACTTGAATGTTCATTCTTTCATTCCACAGTTGTGCGAGGTGCTGTGCTAGGCCCTGGCGAGGCAGAGATGGGCAGGTTTATAACCTGAGGGAAGGAGGGAGTGGAGAGAGAGGAGGGGATGCAGAGACAGAGATAACATGAGATGACCAAGGAAGTAAGGACCTAGAAAGGCAGGAAGTGACCCCTCTGCAGGTTCTCCCAGGAGTATAGGAAAGAATTTCTTTTCTGAAAGAGGAAAGCAGTGTCTAACAGGTGAGTGTGATGGTGGAGTGAGGGAAAGGAGGGTGGTTTTTGAGTGAAGGTCTTTTTTTTCTCTGTGAAGAAAGAGGGCAGTTACTGACCAGGTGGTGGAGGTGGTGGGTCGATTAGGGTTAGAGTAGGGGATTTAGGATTGTAGTAAAATTTGGAATTGAAGAGTAGAAAAGGACAATGAAAGTTGATTAAAGTTTATTAATCATTGTGACAAAATGTTGATTTCTCTGGTAAACACCTGAAACTCAGTTCTTCTGGTCTTAGAATTCTGTGTTCTTCTAGAGTGATGCCAGGTACTTTTGCTCAATCATTATTTATTCTTAGACCCTAGAGGATGTCTAGAAGGGGATTGTATCCTTCTCTTTTTCTTTCTGATCAAGTTTCTTGATAAGTTTTATTTCTTTGTTGTTATCATTGATTTTTTCTGGTTAGTTTACTTGTTTAACTCTGGATATGAAATTGATGTTCAGAGTTGTATATTTGATTTTTAAGTTATTTTAGCCACATATCTGAAAATAAGAATGTATACATTATTGCTGAGAAAATTGTTTATGTACAATGAAGAGAAACATTTTTAAGTATTTTTTTTAATTTTTTTTAATGTTTATTTTTGAGACAGAGAGAGACAGAGCATGAATGGGGGAGGGGCAGAGAGAGAGGGGGACACAGAATCGGAAGCAGGCTCCAGGCTCTGAGCCATCAGCCCAGAGCCTGACGGAAGAGAAACATTTTTAATGATGAATCTGGGATTCTTTAAAATCAGTGGCTTATATCCGATTTAGCTTTCAGATGATTCTTTTGAGAATTCAAACAAAACACCTAGACAACCTGAAAGAGAAGTGAAGAAGAAAGATGCATTGCCATGGTGGATAACTGAAGATGATTTTGAAGATGGTGGTAAATATTGCTGGGTTTTTTATTTCAAATTATTTGACCACAAGGGGTCAGTCAAGACTTTTAATTCTGGGATTTTGTTGTTGTACTATAGGTATTTAAAGAAAATAATACTAGTATTGTGACTTTTTAAAGTTTGAATTACATATTACTTCATTTTATTATGTATTACGCAGTTGAGAATCTATGATGGTTCTGCATTATCAGGTTATATTGTTATATTGGGATAATTTATATTCACTCAAATTAAGATGATAAATAACACAGGCATATTTCTGTATTGTCATGTTTCATGGCCGATTGATTTGAGGTGATTTAATAAAATGTTCTGACAGTGTATTGATGTCTTTGCACTGGGTAGATTTTAAGAAATCTATAGATTTTGGTATCACAGTCTGTTAATAACAATAGCAAGAAAGTAATTTATTGCCTTGGTAAAGAACTCATTGTTGATCCTATCTGACATACATGTATAGCTTTCCCAGAACTAGTCCTAGTCACATCTTTACAAATGGAAAACTACTCTCTGGCACCTGTGCTTTGGTATACATGCTATATAGGAAACTACCATTATCCATAAGGAACCCCAGACCACGTCTATTAACCTATGTTCAAACTATTTGTGGATCTTTAAGCACCATTTTGTAAACTTACAGGATTTCTGTATCCCTGGAGGAAAATTTGCCCTGTAGCTTTTGTTTTTTCCCCATGCAATTAAGCCCAGATTCCTTAATGTGACAGCTAAGGCTCGGTATCATCTGACTAGGACCCTCCTTTCTAGCTTTCTGTGCTCCAGCTATACTTACTCCCTATCTCCTGGAAACATCATTGACTGTGCCTCTGTGCATTAGCTCATGCTTGCTCACCACAAGGCTGCCTTTGCTCTCATCCTTCTTGTCCGGTAAAGCTTGACATTACCTCCTTCCAATCCTTTCCTAACTCTTCTAGATCCCTTTTCAACATAATTATTTTCTCCTTCGTTTTGATTTCAAAACCTAGCAACAGCACTTACACATTGTGTTGATAGTTATAACCCATAGGGCTACTCCTGAGGTTGTGAGCTTTGTGAAGGCAGGAAACACTTCTTTTTGTTTGTATCCCCTGACCCTCAACAGTAAGTAATAAATGTGTTTGATAAATGAATGTTAGAGTGAATTTGATAGTCATTTCTCTGTTCTTAAAATTGTAAATAAGGAATTGCCTTACTGAAAAATACAGTGCATTTTTTCAGAAGTCCCCAACCATGTAACAATGCTAAAGTTTGCATGCAAAGAATTCTTTTTTAGAATTTTCCCCGCATTGGTGCTTGGAAAGGATATTTATTATATGATGAAGTACTATTGGAATTGTTTATGAGGATTTGAGACTTAATTAGCATTAAAGTCTCTTTTCTAGAAAGTAATGAATTGGAGATAGAATGTGCATACTCATCCTAAAGGAAAAGAATAGGTCCTGAACCAACACTGGAATGTAACCTGGCAAAGTTATTAATTTTTAAAAAAGAATTTATCAATCAGAAGTGGATTTGATTAGTAAAAGATGCAAATAAGGATACTTAAGCAAACTTTGACAATATCCATTTGAACACAGAGGAGAGGGTTTTTCTACCAGGTTTTTCTACCAGGTTTTTCTACATAACCTGGTCCCTGGTTCAATCACAAACATTTATTGAGTTCATGGTATATTATGCATACCAGACACTAGTATACAGACAGGTATGAGTCCTGCCATCAAGAGTGTAGAACATCACAGCGGGGAGGTAAACAGCCTCAGGAGGAGAGGAATGCATTACCAAATTTGGATAGGCATCAGTAAACATCAACATTGAGCTACTTCAACCTTAGAATTTTTCTTTTAACTGCCATAAAGATAAATGTTCTGCCTAGAGGATGAAACAGTCTAATCCTTCTACCGGTTATACTCTTCACTATGAATGATCGAATGGATCTTGGTTTTGGTTATTAGTTTCTTGTAAGCTCAGTTAGTCTGGTCATATCCCTGAGTCCAGCTTCAGAGCCAGGGTGAGACTCCGCAGACACCACAACAGCACCCCAACCCGTGGCATGCGCTTTTTCATTGGAAGTGTCTATAGATCTGTCTTTTGATACTCTGCAACTGTAGAAGTTATTATTTGATGTATAAAACCATTATTTACACAGAGCCATGAGAAATAGATGCTGAATCTTTTCCAAGAGGACGCTAATTAAGATACTGAAGGCAGAATTTGTGACTTATTAAGACTTCCTTCTAAGCAAAAGTGGTATTCTAATCTTAATATTTATACCACACAATGTAATTATTTAACTTTTCCATATTTCAGGGTTTTTTTTTTTTTTTACAACAAATGTATGCTATTATGATAAATGTTGATATTGCATAACTTTTTCAGTGTTTTCTAATGTTTTTGGAATAAAGAGCAAAACCCTGCTTTGGGCTATGAGTACTAGCCTGGTCTGTCTGACCCATCGATCCTGCTCTGGGCTTATTTCCACCTGGACTCACCCTCACAATCTAGATCCAACCTTACTGACCTTTTTGTGTCTTCCAGTGTGGCCTGCCCCTCCTGTTGCTGACCCTTTCTTTGTACCTTTCCTTCTTCCTACTCAGAATGGTCTCCCCTTTCTCGTTCACCTAGTTGTTTCTTACTCTTCCTTCACATAAGGCAGAAGATAGCCTTACAGTGGCATGGTATACTGTATTAAATAGTTGTGCTTTCAAGTAATTTTTAAAGTTTTGTTTCATTATGTATAAACTTTTGAAATTATTTCATAAGATACACTGCAAATAAATAGTACTGTAATTTTTCTTTGAATTTTATGTTTGATGGATTTTTATTAAATGGTGTTGGATTTTTATCAAATGGACCAGATTTATTTTGTAGCTACTATCCACAATATTAGTATAACAGAAAAAAAAGTTAGTGTAACAATATCACTGGGTAATACATTGTGGTCAGAACAGTTTTGTGAACATAAATATCCAACTGTATCTTAAATCCCACCCCTAGGACAGCTTGGAACAAATGTAAGCTTTGTGAAAGCTAAGAAGACTTCTCAGCCTATTATGGAAATAGAAGAGGAGTGTCCTGAAAGGATTCAGTTTCTTCAGAGCAGTGGAACCTCTATCTTAAGTATTGACAGCTTAGAAACAAATGGTAAGAAATATGAGGGATACAAATTGACAGGTTAATTACTATGCTTATAATTAAAATTTTTATAAAAATTAAATTGTATCTTCTAGCCTTCTTTACTGAAGTGTGTAGACATACTTAATACCTTCCTGGAAGGTTTAGAATTATATCTCGAGAGAAACCTTACAATGTTACATATTGATTATGAATATAAATCTGTATTTGGTGGGTAAGAGATAAAGTATTTTTTAAATTTTTAAAGTTTTATTAAGGACATCAATAAATGCACCATTAAAATTAATTTTGTCAAAATTCTGCATGTTAATAAAAATATATTCATTCTTTTCCATTTAGAGATCATAGTTTCTGAACTCAATCATAGTGTTCTTGGATTGGGATTGGACACACTAGAGGAACAAGAGGAAAAGGAGCAATTTTTTGCCAGGCTTGAGGAAGGCTTAACATCTTCCATTGATTATTCAAGATTAAATAAGGAATTGGATTCTAATGACTCCACACAATTTAAAGCTTTACATAGGTAATATATATACAATATCAACTATCATTAAATGATTTTTATGTTTTTCCATATTTTTGGAAGGCTGGTATATGCATGGACTTAAATGGATAAACATTATAACAGGTACATGTTAAATCTTATTTTATCTCTTTTTTCTCTGTTCATTTTTTTTGGTCATGGTTTCTCTTATATATGAATGGAATATGTTAATTTGTGTTTGAGAGCCTACTCAGCATCCAGCTATGTGAAATGTCATGCCTGAGATGCTACTGAGACTAATGGCACACTGCAAAAAGACCTTACTAGGAAAGTAATTTATTATTTTTTTTTTAAGTTTATTTATTTTGAGAGAGAGAGAAAGAGAGTGCATGCACATAAGCAGGAGAGGGGCAGAGAGAGAGGGAGAGAGCGGATCCCAAGCAGGCTCCACAGGGTCAGTGTGGAGCCTGATGCAGGACTTGAACTTACGAACTGTGGAATCATGACCTGAGCTGAGATCAAGAGTTGGATGCTTAACAGACTGAGTCACCCAGGTGCCCCACAAAAGTAATTTATTAAGCAATTTTCCACAGATAAGGTAAATAAGAAAGTTCAGGTAGCTGTTATAAACTCAGAGAAAATAGGGACAGAAAAGAAAGGAGGAACCAGGGAGTAAAAGATAGGTTTTGTTTCTGTCCTACCTTTGTGTGTGGTTGGCCCTGATGATTATCAGGAAACTTCATTTATCCTGGAAATCCTGCTAGCTGACTGAGCTGGTCATCTATAAATAGAGCCGACCTTTGACCTTTTAAAATTATAAATGAAAGTCATATCACATCTTCAAGGTTTTAAGAACACCAACTATAATTAAGACTGAGGAGAATCATAACCTTTGGTTATTGGAGTACCTGGTCTTATGATGCTTAGTTTCTCACAGACCAGGGGTAAAGCAGTATAGTGACTGTCACGAACTGTATAGAGTTTGAGATTTTTACCCTACTTATAAACTAACAAATTAGCTGGTCAGTTTTATGGATGCTGAGTATAGACATGGTTTCCTGGGTCAGAAGCAAAGGACTTTATTTCTCACAACAAAAGTCCAGTCTACATCTCACATTTATTTGCCTCAGTTCCCCCATGCTCCACATGGCCTGCAGAGGCAACATGGAGAGTCCATAATGGCTCTCTGCACGGATGGTGGGTTGCTTTACAGGAAAAGATCACTGAGATTGGGGAATCTATTGCTTTTATAGTAAGAGGAAACAAGCCTGCTCCTTTTCTGGGAGGAGATACTGCCTCATCTCTCAAGGTTGCTTGATGCACACACAATCCTGGGAAATGACCTAGGAATGAGGGGTTTGTGCCTTCCTTTCTTGGTGTACCCCACAAGAACATGCAAGGACACTCAGGGCCCGTGCTGATTGCCTCTCCCAACCGTGACAACACAGATTAAGCATACACAGGATCATTGGCCACAGGTTTTTGCACCTTTACAATATTTCTTAGCTTGTTTTATTTCTTAACATTATTCCTAACTACTGATATTTCTGTTCTAGAATAGGCCAGTTAGTGTGCTAAATAGCATTGAGTACACAATAGTGTTTGCTGCTGTTATTATTATTACTACAGTTTTATAGCTTCTTGGATTTGTTGATCTCACTAA